>NC_140076.1:41150195-41750195 GCF_964194135.1 Talpa europaea
TACACTCAGAAAACTCCAGCTTCCTTTAGGGCAGCAGGCTCCCAACACTTTATTAGTTGAAATACTACATTATTTGAAATGCAGCTCAATCTTTTGTACATATCTAGCCATACTTTTCCATCTTATAATTTTACTTTGTCATGTAGAATTCTTCTTCCCAATTTCCAGTTTCATTCTTTGGGGGAATTTTAAATATAGAGATATTTAAATAAATTATTCTTCTAGTCACAGGAGTATTACATAGCTAGGAATAGTAGCTTCATGACAAAATAAGAGCAATAGGAAAGGGAATGAAGATGGGATGACTAAGTTTATTGATTGTAAACCAGAGGTGATTAAATCATCATTACTAATAATTATGTATGAGTCAAATTAAAAATATTTCACTCTTTAAGTCTTTTAAACATTAAGTTCTACTTTTTTTTAAAGAAATAAGACCCACCATTTTTTTTATTTTTTTATTATTTTTTTTAATTTTCTAGAGGCATGTCTTATTTATTTATTTATTATTTGTTTGTTTGGTTTATACATGCACTGGGTACAGTCAGAAGCGCGGGAGGGTGAGAGAATTCACCAGAGCCAGAGCGGGGAGCAGAGCAGGCAGAAGGACCGAAGTACACTGCTGAGGGGAGCAGCGGGCTGCAGGAGAGGTCTGCACACCATGTGGGACCCTCCTCCGGTGGCCGGGGAGCAGCCGGGGATCGAACCAGCGCCGCAGAGGCTGCGGGCAGCTTCGCAACCCAGCGCTCAACCGCTGCGCCACCGGGGAGGCCCCAAGACCCACCATTTTTGCATGTTTGTGACATGCCAGCTATTTTTACATATAATATGCAAAACTACCCTAAAAGGAGATATGTTGTATGTTAGAATTGAGGACTCAGAGAGCTGAAGCATTTCACTTAGAGATGCACACAGAAATGACTCAATCAGGATTCAAATGTTAGAGTGATGATACCTAACCCTATACTTAATACTACAAACAATATTAGGTTTTTTTCTTTGATTAATTTGAATATGTAGACATTAAGAGTTCTATTTTCTCCTTTGGCTTTACACTGGTTTTTAGAGCAATGAAGAGAATATTTAAAGATTCTAAATGTGTGATCTTTAACTAACAAAGGCACAAAAACAATAACTGAATTTTCTAGTTTGCAAATAAGAGAGAAGTGTTAGGAATGCCCTGTTTGAAATAACTTTAATTTTATGCCCTGTGTTTAGATAAATATGAAAGAAAGAGCAAATTTGTCTTTACTATTATACCTTTTCTGAAAAAACTGTTTAGTGGGTTACAGATTTACAGTCTATAAATATCTCATTGACCACATCTATTTTAACCCCAATGAGATTAAAAATAATAAAATTTAATATAACAGATGATCTGTACCCAAACTGTCATTTTGTGGTCTGTACCCTGCCAGCATTCAGGACTTGGTCAGGTCGAACGTGTTTATTCCACTTTGTATTAGTCATAGTGGAAAAGTTCAACCAGTCTTGTGATGGATGGAAAAAAAAAAGTTCTTATTCATGTAATTTGTTAATTAAGTAATTGAGATCTTATCACTATCCAGGCAGAAGTCATGAACCTAAGGAAGATCTTCTCCTGAATCATTTGTGCCATCTCATAAGTCATATGGAAAGTTCATTGACTCTGCTTTTCTAGCTTCCCCATGAGTCCTATGTAGTTTGTTACTCTATCCTGATTTACTGCTTTTTCCTCAACTCTTACCTCAAAGGTTTATTTTGCTCTTATCCTCCAAACACATTTAATTGATTCTCTTCCAAAATGCTTTTTCATCGTTATTTAAAGTCATGTAGTGCTTTCTTAAACAAAACAAAACAAAATCCTGTTTAGAAATAATGGTTTTGTTGGAATAAAAGTGTTTTCTTTACAAAGAATGTTATAAGCAATCAAGGAACACTAGATATACAAAGAGAACTAAAGACTAAAATATTTGAGAAAGAATGGTATTAGGAATGACAATCTAGTTGTCACTTAGTATCATCCTATTTCTGTTCTCTTCCCATCAATCCACTTGCTTCATGGGTGGGATGTCAACATTATAGGTCCTTCCCATGTTTTTCACCTACAAAAAAAAAAATGAGACTAGAAGTCCAACCCACTTAATTAATTGAAAAAATGTCAGGCTTAGAGTTCCTGTGCTCCAGCCCTTCCCTGTCATCCCAAAGGCTGGTGGGAGTCAATATTTCTAGCTCACAGGTAACCCCTTTGTGGTACACAATGGTGCATACTAATTGGAGGAGAAGCTGTACCCTAGATGTGTTTGCACTGAGACCATAACTCTTATTTAAGAGCTAGTCCTTGTGTGCCAATACTTTCTGCCTGTGATTTATACTGTTAGCAAATATTCCTGTATGCATTGTTAATGGTAGAACCATTCCCCATGAGGACTACCTACCCATCTGCCTTCCTCCTGCCTATCTGCCTGCTACCCATTTAACTTTTACTGATTTCCTGCAATTGATAATACACTTTCCTAGTACTGTGGGGATCCAAGGTTAACTAGCACTGAGATGTAAAGCAAATGCATTTTATAATTTAATGACTTAAGTCTGGTGACCTCCGAAATGTCAGACATTTCAGGAAATAGGAAAAGCTCAGACAAAGAACAGTGCCCACCATCAAAAAAAAAAAAACAAAAAAACAAAAAACCCCTAAACAACTGGTATCCTGAAGATTTTTAGCAGAGGGTGACATAAAGACCACTGAATAATTTTTATTCTGAATATAATGCTTAAGATTTAAATGGGGAGGAAGATTGAAATACCCTTATTAGAAATATGTAACTTTTTTTTATTTTCTATGCAACTTGTAGAATGGATAGGACTGTAAAATTCTGAACTTGAACCCTTCAGGGAATTGCAAACCATACTGGGAAAGCAGCCATCAGTATTTAAGTTTAGATTCAATGCTAATCATACCTGGAGTATGCCAGGTGACACAGGAGAGCTTCTGTGTTTTCTTCTGCTAAAGAATGTTTATAACAAGAATGAAGAATCAAAAGTTTTCTGCAGAATCACAGATAGTTTTTGTTTAAGGTAGGGAACAGTTGTTCCACCTGTCTAAGTCAAGAGTCAGAAAAGACAGGCATTATTAGTTAGGTATTTAACAGTCAAGCAAAGACGGACATATATGGTTAAAAATAAATCCAAATATACTGAATCCAAGTTAAAAATACATTTGTTCTATGAGTAGAGTTGTTTCTTTCATTCTTAGATATTTAGCCTATTAAAATTGATTACTAGGGTTATGGAAATTAGTGTGGAAATTTCATTAAGTCTTCCTAAATAAACTCATATGCAATTTATATTAATGTTTTTATTCATCGTTTTTCCCCTTTTAATTGGATCATTCCTATAAAGTAGTGGTTCTGTCTCCAGTCGTTCTGTCTCCAGTGCATTTAGGATTAAATTGAGTGTTTAGGTTTGATTATTCTTTAAAATTATTGCATGTAATTCAAGTACTTGCTTCTTTAAAACATGTTACCTTATGTAGTAAAGCTATCTCATTTTATTTCAATTTTTAGAAGTTACCAGTAGTTACCCATTGTAGCCAAGCTAAGTGAGGATAAATAAAGGATTTTTTTTTAATTTAATCAGCCTACAGTCTCCAAGACTGTTATAATCAAATATTTTAAAGCAGGTATTTAAAAAGTAACTTCATGCCCAGTTAGATGCCTATTACAATGCTAGTTGTCTAACTATGTTAGAGCTTGTCTTAAGTCTTTTTTTTTTTTTTCCAATTTCAGGAGTCTAGGGATAACTCCTACAACCAATATCAGTGAAACTTAAAGAAGCTGATAAACCTAAGTTTTTAATTAACTTACCCTTAACTGAAGCGTAGGGAATACTGAACTTTCCTAGAGTTCTGCCAGCTTTAATTTCTTAACATCTCTAGGCTTTATAGCATTTAATGAGTGTAATTGCTATACTTTAGATCTCTTTGATTTTAACTAAATGTGGTCACCATTGTCATTAACTGTAGGAACACAGACTTCTTGTTCTCTATATAGGTCTGGTTTAGTAATAATGAGAACATATTTTTTAATGTAAAAGTATTTTTAATATAAAACACTTTATAATGGGTGATTATCATTGCTATGTAATTTTGGAAGGTGTTCTTTTCAATACTTACAAATGTTTAATGTTCATTTTGTAAACCTCTTCTAAACTCAGATCCTCCATTTCAGCCTGAGTTCACTTGCTTAACAGGATTCACTTTTATTTCTTTGCATTATTTGACACAAATCTATAATCTTTATAATGCCTAATTATTCAAAGTCTTTGAGCATTTAAACTTCTTATGAATCAGGCAGCTAATTTATATCTGTGACTTCAGTCTCTTCTGAAAAAGCAGGACTTGGGACCTCCCTGGTGGTGCAAGGGGTTAAGACACAACCTATGAAGCTGTCTACAGCCACTGCAACATGAGTTCAATCCCCGGCCAGACAGGGAGCTACCCACATGGCACAGCAGACCTCTCCTGACATGCCCGCTGCTCCCCTCAGCAGTGTATTTCAGTCAATCTGCCTATTCTGTTCCCCACTCTGTCTCTGGTGAATCCTCTCACTCCCCCTCACCTCTGGCCTGTACCCCAGTTCTTCTATGCATAAATAAATAAATCTTAAAAAAAAAAAAGGCAGGGCTTGAACTCATCCATCCATGTCAGTAGGTGATTTGTATGCCCAGACATAAATTGGCACTTAGTTATGAGACTTTCCTCCTGAGCTAGATGAAGCCTTTTCTGCATACATATCTAGACAGCCACTTAATCTGATTTTATCCAAGAAATGAGACCTATTTGCCATTTTTGGACCAAATAGTCTGGATGAAGCTGAAAGGGATTATGCTAAGTGAAATAAGTCAGAAAAAAAAAAAGATAAATATCAGATGGTTTCACTTATATGTCGAACATAGAGGAACCAAACAAAGGGTCAGGACAAAGACAAAACTTGTAAGCTCACCAGAGATCTGAGGCATCCAGCAGGGGAGGGGAAGAAAAGGGGTCAAAACAGGAGGGAAGAGCACAAGGGACTGTGGTGATGGATCATGAGTGCTGTGATGGTGGGAGAACTGCAGGAGCAACACCTGAGGGGAGAAATCAAATATTGTCCAGAAATTAACAAGTTGTAAGAAAATAAATTTATACATCAAATAACTTCTAAATTTATAGCTCTGTGTCTGGGGGGGGGGGCTTTTGAAACTTGATGCTTATGGCTGCTGTCATGTGAATGTAGGCAGTAGAACTAACTCTCTAGCACTAGTCTGGGAGATAACTGCCTCATTGTGGTTAATTGTGTAGAGTCAAACTCATTATCTACCCCCCAGAACTAACTTACATTTCCAATTGTTTTTCCAAAAATGCCTTTATTTCTAATGCCTACCAGTTACTTACGAATAAAATATCAAAGATAGAAATTCCATGCTGCAAAGGGGTTTGCTACCCAAATCTCCAATGGACACCTTTTCAATCTAGTTCTTGTTTTCTATAGAATTTTAGAATGTTGACCATTCATTCCTTTTCTTCCTCTCTGCTGCCTTCCTGTATTACTCTAAAATTTTTCCCCAGGTATCATCTTACAGTATAGAGAAAGGAAAATAGGCAGAGGAAGTGTCAATGCAGGCAAAACAGGTGTCGATACAGGACAATCAATATAAGCTGCTGAATTTTTACAACGAAGGTTATTCTTAGAGCCTGTTCCTAAGGAATCGTTGCACTTAAAACTTCATTTGTTAACCATTATACTTTTATCCATCACCATTAAATGGTCAAACATTCTAATCATGCCCCCACCAAGGACCTTTGCAGTTGCTATTTCCTCACAGTCACCTTTCCCAAGAAATTTGCATGACCTAAAAAAAAAAAAAAAGAAAGAAAGAAATTTGCATGACCTGCTGACTTACCTCCTTCAGGTATCACTTTAGAGAGACTCCTCAGGCCACCCTGTGTAAAATAGTGCTCCCACCTTGGATTTTCTCAAGTCCTTTAACTTCTTTTTTTTTTTTTCATTGTACTTGATTATCTGTAGTCACTTTTTATTTTTGTTTTATATGTTTGCTAATTTATGAATTAAGGGATTTGTCTCTTCTCCAGACCATTGCCCTGGGAATAAAGTAGTAACTGGCTTAGACACTAAATAAAATCACCCAATTATTAAAGTAAGCCCATGATCATCAACTTGATGTTCAAGATCCTATACAATGAGACTACAACTTAGTTTTTCAGTCTTTAATGAATAGAGAGCAGAAAAGGAAGTCAAGGACAAATCATGGAGCACATTAACTATAGACTGAGAAATGTTAGGGCTAGAGCTGAGCAGTGGCTTTAATTTAAGTTAGTATGAGCAATGGCGCTATGATCCCCATACAATGTGAGTCTACTCTCCAATTCCGTGAATGTGCCCTATAGGATCAGGTCATGTAGTTACTAAGAGCACCCACAAAGAGCATCCAATTATAGTAAACAAATTTTAATAATAAACTAAACCAAAACTAACCTTAGAGCAGGTTCTGAAGCCTATGGAGCTCCTTCAAATCAGCATGTGGTACTGGGAGATTTGTATCACTGTTTTGTATAGAAATCTTCAATGGCTTCTCATTGCCTGTTGTTTTAAATATAAACTCTAGTCCTCATTTTCTAAGTCCCAGTCCATCCACAAGCATTTCTTAGTATAGAAATACTACATGTAAGTAATAGCTCAGCTTAAAAAAAGAAAAAAAAAACCTATTTCTTCCATTCTTGGGTATCTTTTTTTCTGCTCCTGTGTCCTTTTCTCATACTGTCATTCTATCTAGATTCTTTCTGTTTCAAACAAGTCTGTAAGAGCATGATCTCCAACTGTCAAAATGATGGCTTCATTTTATTTAAAAAAAATCAAAACTGTCTCCTTTTAGCCCTTAACATGCTTTGTCTCTATATATTATAGTTATTTTGTAAGCTTCATCATGGAGAAATTATTTTTTAATTGTGTATCTTCATAAACATTAATGCAGTGCCTTTTCCACAGTAGATGGTGAGTTAACATTTGTTGAATTAATTCCCTTGAAAAGGACTGTAAGATCTTCTAAGAACAGTTATAATTAAGCAAAGAGGCAGATTCCCTGAGAATTACTTTTGCAACTAATGCTTCTTTACAACTAATTATGAATGAATATCAATAGTAGCTTAGCTGAGAAATATTCATATTTACATGAATATTTCCAACAGCATCTCCTGTCACTCTTTCTGTGCCCCTGCCACCTTCCTGTAACTGTTGTAGGTTCATGGCAAACAAAATGCAATCAGCACTTATTTTCTAATAAAAAGAAGAGAAGTGTGCTATTCCAAAACATAAAACTTAAGACAATTTTTGGGCAAACTAGTCACTGTTGATTTAATTTATAGTTGTTTTCAGAATGAATTCAAGATGTCCTATAAATGATAATGTAAGCAAAATATTCCAATAACATAGCTATGTTACAGCCACAACTGCAAATGAATCGGCTATTTTTGTGGTGATTGATTTACTATTTGGCATTAACACTTGAGAAAGCTGGCTTGATTCTTCTGTGCAAAAGGGTTCATCTGTAGACTTTTCTGTAGTCATGGCACAGAAATATGCAGAAAGAGTTTATCAACTACAGAAGAGCACAGTTTCTTCATTTGTAAGAATGTATAGTGGTAAAAAAGGGACCATTTCAAATAAACAACAAGAGATTTTTTTTTCCCATCTCCAGGGACCAAGAGGACTAGATGGTCTCCCTGGGGAACAAGGTATACAAGGTGCCAAGGTAATCACTGACTTTGTCATTTCACACACAGCTAAGTTTTATTATGCCCCACTTTTCCCAAAAATACGTATTTTCTTGCAAAAGTGTGATTCTAACTTTTGTCTAAGTATGAAGCATATATAAAATTTTTATTACACAGAAATATTTCCTTTTTTTGAGTCACAGAAATTTATGAAATTTTATTCTCCAAATTCATCTGGCTTTTAGAATAAGCACATACTTCAATAAATAAATTCCAACATCAATACATTGGATTCAGTTTTTTTTAATACTGAATTATACACTTGAGATCTTCATTTTCAGCATGTACACTAGCTCATATAAGACGATCATTCATGTTCTTATTAACCCCTGTTACTGATACTTTCTTAGGGTGAAAAAGGAAATCAAGGAAAAAGAGGTCCTTGTGGTCTTACTGTAAGTAACAAAGCATTTCACAATGAAGAGAAACATTTAAAATCTTCCCTGTTTTTCTATGTGTGTGATTAATATTTGGAGAGGAACTACTAAAGTATTTTCTTTCTCATGTAGGGTAAGACTGGAAAGCCTGGAGAAAGAGGACCACAAGGAAAACCTGTACGTAATTAAGAATAATCAAGCCATAAGCAATTTCTGTCCACTTTATTCTCTGGCACAGCTGTTGTGTGGTATTCAGTTTGTTAGACTAAGAGATTACAAGTTCTTTTCCTGTAATCACTGAGTCAGTGTTTTTTTTTGGGGGGGGGGCAATTGATTACTCATTATGAACCTCAGTTATATTTAACCCCTATACTGATGGTAATAACTGTTACTTTAACTTCACCCTTGTTAGGATAAATTAGTTGTTCTGTAAACTCCATTGTAAAATAAAATGGTATAAAATATAAATGTAATGCAATATTAATGACATTAATGTAGGAAACTTCTTGAGAGTTCTTGTCTACTTTTATTTTAACTCAATTTGAGTATTTTTGACCCTTATAATGTATAACTATGTGCATTCACATGACATTACTCTAGGAGCTTTAACACTGTGTTGTGCTAGATATTTCCTACCATAAAAATTTTTTCAAAATTTCAATTTTTCCCTAAGAGGCAACAAGTTCTTTGACTATCACTAAGGGGAAAAATGTTTTTAAAAAGAGAAAAATACATATACATATATGTATACAACATAAATATATCTACACAAGCATATATATGATATTGACTATTATATACATTATGATAATATATTACATGTATAATTTTGAGCATATAAACAGTATGGGTATTAATTTTCATTTGGAGTAATAATGTTTAAGATTGACATTTTAATTTGCTCTCTATATATACATGCATATATAAATTTTAATGTTATAAACTTGGATAATAATTTAAATAGATGGCAACTGTTGCATCAGAAAGGAATTGGACACAACGATTTAGGCAGCGATAGTGACTGTCACTGTTACTTCTATCTCCCTGTTCCTATTTGAAATCTGCTGCCCCCTGCCAGTTGTTTCCTTAATAGCATCATGTTTGACAGAGACCTGAAAAAAGAAAAAATAACACTGTTCAGACAAGGAACTTGTATGTGAAATTTCATTTTATTAATTCAAGTCATCCCAAAAGAACATTTACTGAGTATTAAGGTTTACCATTTGGGTTCCTATTAGAGTAATGGAAATGGTCTTTCTGTGAATTCTTTCCACTTTATTACACTGTATTACAAAGGTAATGTGTCCCAATGAGTGGATAAATTTGGAGCACATCTTATTTTAGAAAAAGCAGGCCAAGAGAACTAAAATTACTTACTCTATACACTGTTGACATGCCTTAGAATTTCACTTTAATTTTCAGACTATCAGATATGCCTGGATAAATATGAAATTTTATTTTCTCAATCAAATAAAAGATAGTAGAACCATTTTGTAACCAAAGCTTATGGCAAGCAATTTCCAGAGGCAGCTGGAAGAGTAAAGTTATCTTAGTGGATAACACGGGTGGTTTTCTTGATTGAAATGAAACATAATTTTAAGATCTTGGGAAAGTTAGGATTTTCAATTCAAGAAATCCGTCACAAAGATTTATTTGAATCTTGCACAGTGGTCTTGGTGTCTCTTACCCTTTCTGTACTGCCAACAAACCAGCCGTGCTGTGTAATAGAAAAGATATACTGAAGGTCAGATTGACTTTTGTTCTAGAGCATACTCCTAATAGCTGTGTAGTCTATGTTTTCTTTAATATAAATAAAGAGTTTAATATAAATGATATGTTTCAGAAATATTTAAATAGAAAGCAGTAATTTTAAAAACTGTATCCATGGTTTTCCCCTTTCTGGTGCTCTTCATTCCTTTTCTGTAGATGTACATTTTCAAATGTTATCATTTACTGCAGCTCATAGAACATCCATTAAACTTCCAGTCAAGTTCTGCTGGTGATGGATTTTCTTAGTTTCTGTTTATGAAAATGTCTGTTTTACACCCAACCTTAAAAACTGTTATCACTGAATGTAGAATTCTGTGTTGAAGTTTTCTCGTTCTTATTTTCATTCAGCACTGTAAAGATAACATGTCATTTTCTTTGGCCTCCATTATATTTCTGATGAAAAGCCCACATTTACCTTCCTCATTATTTCTCTATGTTGGATATTTCATTTTCTTGACTGCTTTCATGGTTCTCCCTTTATCTTTGACTTCCAGCAGTGTGACTCTGATGTGCTAGGATGAATTTTCACCAGCATATTTTTAGTTACATTATTGAGTGTATTTATGATAGCTACTTTAAAATCCTTCTATGATAAATCTAACATCTAGGTAATCTTGAGTTTGATCTCCATTGAATCTCTTAATTCCTATAAATGTGGAAAAACATATCTCCTTTCTCTAGCCAGACAACCATACATAACTAAATATAGCATTGATGATTATTATTTAGAAGATTGTATGTTGAGAGGAACTTTGGATATCTTTACTTTCTATACAACATAATTTTTCTTAGTCTTTAGCTTGAAGATAAAATGATAAATGTGATCAAATTTATAGTTGCCAGACTTCCCAAGGTAAATAACGTAGAAGACACAAATTGCTAATAGACTGAGACACTGTTTTATAGTCATTAGTTCTGGCACAAAGTACTTGTTCAATAATCTTTGAATGGGAGCATCAGAGAGAATCTGGAATTTGATATAGAGTTTCATATACCATTTTGTAATATACTTCCCTATCCAAGACTCAATTGCATGAAAAATCAGAAATCATGATATAAATATGGGGAAGGATAAAGGGAGTTGGAGATGTGTAATTTGATCATGTCCTGGCCTCTGGGATCTAAGACTCCTCTGCTTTTCCTTTTTTTTTTTTTAATTTGAAATCACATTTTTAAAAAAATGATTCATAAAAAAATGGTTCACAAAAAAATGGCTCATGAGACATTTCACATTCTTCGTTACATACTAGGTCTTCAATTCTGGTGTGAGAATATAAAAACCCCACTTTAAAATAATTATGAATAATTGTCACTATTTAGGGATGTGGATTAAATATAAGAACATGAGCAGATCAAAGAATTCCTGCAACTCAACAACAAAATAACCAATGAAAAAATTAGTAAAAGAACTTAAGTAGATTGTCTTAAAAGTAGTTATACCATGAAGGTAGGCTCAGTATCACAAGTCATTGGGGAAAATGCAAATCTAAACCTTAATGAGATGCTGCTGATGACCTTTAGGATGGCTATTATTAAACAAATAGAAAGGGAGGATGGGAAGGTGGGAATAACCAATGTTGGAAATACATGGATGTAGAAAAAAATGGAATCCTTGTGCTTTGCTTTTGGGAATATAAATTGGTGGGGCTGCCTTGGAAAACATTTCAGTTGTTTGTCCAATTATTAAGTATAGAATTATGATATAAACCAACAATTCCACTTCTAGGTATATATCCCAAAGAATTGAAAACAGGGATTCAAGCATACACCAGTATATCAATGCATATAGCAACATTATTCACAAAAGCCAAAATAGAAAACCCAAGGGTCCTTGGCAGGTGAATGGATAAATGAAATGTAGTTTATACATAAAATGGAAATTTTTCCATTTTAAAAAGGAAGTCTTGACACATAATATTACAACATCTATGAACCCTGAAAAGACATGCTTTGTGAAATTAAGCCAAACACCAAAGAATACTCTGTGATTCCACTTATTTGAGATACTAGAGTAGTCATATCCATAGAGATGGAAAGCAGAATGGTAGTTTTCTGGGGAAGGAAGAGGCGATAGGACATTACTTAATGAAGACAGAGTTTAAGAAGATAAACATTTCAGTTATCAATTTAATACAATAAATATTTCTAAAGATAGATGATGGTGATGGTGGCACAGTAACCTAAAGGTACTTATTACCACCAAAGGACACTTAAAAATTCTTAGGATGTCAAATTTTATGCTACATATATTTTACCACAAAAGAAAAAATGTAGAGGCAGACAGAAAAGTTGGGTGATAGGATGGTAAAGTAAAACTGAGGTAAAAAAAAAAAAAACCCACTCAAGCATCATTGTTTTTTCAACTTTTGCCTTTGTTCAGGGATTACCAGGACCTCCCGGGAGTACTGGAGATAGGGGGCTTGCAGGAGAGCCAGTAAGTTTCTCTTTATATTTTTTAATTGTATTTTTCTCATAATGTATATTTATCTTTCTGTTTTTATTGTGCTTTTGTGTTGTATCTGATATTTTATGAAAGCAGCATTTATCATAAGCACCTCGTTATGCAGCATGAGAATTTTGCTGTGGATATTGGGTTTAGTGCCTTCCTGGTCTCATACAGTCAAATTTGTTCTTGTTTTTGTGGAACTGTTAAAATTTCACATTTCTGTTTTCAACAAAGATAACTCTGTCTTACTGAATCTCAGAAATTTTCTTTCTCAATGACTCGCTGTTTGTACAATAATTATTACACTGCCACACACACAATCACATTTATAAGCCCAACTCTATAATAAAAGACCATTTAGAGAAGCCAAATTCTACATCTGATGGGCCAAAAGGTACAAACATGACAGAAATGCTGTTACATCAAGAATACAAATACAATTTCATAAATGCTACTCAATTGCAGACTTTCCGTGGAAAATGGATTATAAAAAGGAAAGAACTTGTCACACCTACTTTCTCACAATTTATCCTTTATTGCCTATGAAGTCATTCTGGTTAGTGGTATCAGATGTAATATGCTGTAACATGCTTCTAAGATTTACAATACAATGTAGTATTTCAAACTACTGAACTAATCTTATCCATCAGTTGACACAAATGTTTACAGGTGACCTCTGCATAATTCATTTAGCTAACAGCAAGTGGAAAATGCTAACCCTCACAGAGTTATTAAACCAAACTGTGTTCCTGCCCTCCCTTACATATTTAACTATGATGTGAACTCTCTAAACAATAAATAAAGAGTTGGCTATATAAAATTCATTCCACAGCATCTTTGATATGGCATTGATTTTATTAAACTTTAACCTTCTCCCTATTTAGTACATTTTAACCAGCTATCCCAGTTCTAATATTTACTTCATCAAAAATAACACAACTCTCTTTAGCAGTGTTTACTTAAATATGTCTTTCTTCTGAGAAGTCTGTAGCTCCTTAAAGTCAAACACCATTTCTTATTTGTAATCCTCTTCCCTGGTATATCTACCCAATACATGTTTGTTATACTGAATTGACCAAAAAAAGTCATTTACACAAGGCATAATCCTTTAGCCAGTAATATCAGATAGAGTGTAATGAAATGAAAACTAATTTAGTCTTAATAAAGAGCATATTTAAGTGTGTCAGTAGAGTTGTGGAAATGGCAATGACAATATCTTGGGATTTATAAAGGAAGGATTTATTATTGTGGCCATAAATGACTAAATTGCTTAATAGCATCTTGAAACTGACAATTCAGAGACAGTAAATAAAATATAAATCATTTTATAATGGATATAATGAATTTACTGTATATATTCAAGGAGCATGGTCAAATCAGAAAAGAAAATAACAAAAGAAAATTGGTAAAATGATGGACTTAGAAGTCATATTGAAACATTTATATTTGAGAATAATAAACTAGGAGTATACAGCTTTTATATCTCCAATACTGGTTAGAGTTGTTTTCTTTTTCCAGACAGTTTTCAAAACTGCTTTCTTCACTACAGTGCAAGTATTGGGATTTGAATAGTTGGCCATTCATTTAACAAATAGTTATTAAGAATTTGGAGTGTAATGTAAGCATGGAGTTTTCAGTCCAATATAGCAGTACACATGAAATAATCACAGAAGTAAACTAATAATTACAAATGAGATACCTTCCAGAAAGTATCGGAATCCAGCTCTGAGAGAACAAATAACGGAAAAACTATCCTAATGTGGGATTGTGTAAACTTCTCTGAGGAAAAGCATTTGAGCTTTGATTTGAAAGATCAATAGTAACTACCTGGGAAAAAATGTGGGAAGGTCATTCCAATGAGAAGTCATTAGCTGGGAGTAGTGCAAGGTAAGGATGGACAGGGAGGCAGGAACCAAAACACATACAAATTCATGAGTGCTATTCCCATGAATTTGTATTTTTACCCTAAGAACAGAGAGATATCATGGATGGGATAGGGCTAGTTTTATAACCAGATTATTGTTTCATAAAGATAATTCAAATGAGAAAATAGAGATCAAACTAGAAAGGACCAAGAATGACCTTCTTTTACAGTAATCCAGATAAAAGAGCCCTTTCGTTTAGCAGAGGAAAGAAGTGGGTAGATATAAAATATTCAGAAGGAAATAAAATCAACAAGAGGTATACTGTATGTGGACATATGATTCCTGAGTTTCTGGCTTGAAAACCTAATGAGAAGATACTAGGAATATTGGTGGAAAACTAGGTTTGAGAATGAAAGTTTATAAATTCAGTTTAGCCACGTTGAATTTGAGATGTCTTTGAGAATGGTGAAGTTGGCTTTAGTTATGGAGCTTTAGTTATGGACTGTACTGAAGTTAAAAATATTTGAGTCACTGGCCTAGGCATAAGAAAAGGAGATCTAAGGCTGAATTTTGAAGAAATTCTATATTTAATATATGTTGGTAGAAGAGGATGAAACTTCAGAGAAAGTAAGATGAAAATCAGACTCAGGAGTTTTAATTTTATTAATTTTATGAGTATTAGTTTTAATAAACTTTAATATAGCAAAACTGATTCTCAGATCTTAAATTTTATTTTTAATATAGGGACCACGAGGACTTCAAGGTGATACTGGAACCCCTGGAGAAATGGGTGCTGAGGTAATTTGGGGGAGCTCTTTCTTGTTAGTTCAATACCCAATGCTTTTTTTTAAGATTCTTCTAATGTCAAAGTTGATATATTAGCTATATTTTATGAAGAATAATTCTATAGTATTTTGTGCAGTCAAAAAATAAAAAAAAAATTCCATTAAAATCAAGGATGAATACTGTACCTAATTTTACACATTTAAAGTTTTCCTTTTAACGGTTCATTTAAGTGATATAAAAAAGTGAATAATCCTTCCCCTCTACTGATTTAGAATTATACTGATAATTCTTCACTAGAAAGTATTATATATCCTTTATAGAAGAATATTGAGAGGTGGCCGCTATCCGGGATATATTTTGTAATAATCAACCACTCTTATTATAATTTTAAAATCCTGCCACTTCATTTTTGTTGTTTGTTAACTTTTACCACTAAATAAGTCAGACATACTATCTTCCTTCTGTAAACTGCTTTCTCTTAGTTCTGCTTTTACATCAAGAGCAATTGTATTAGCCTTTCTGAATCTTAATGTGTAACTGTACTTTCTTTTCCTCAGCTTCAAAATCATACTATCAGTGACCTCAATGAGCAATATTGTCTGAGAACTCTTGGCTTGATAGCTCAAACTCATGTTTTTTCTTTTAATCTTACTAAATTCAAGCTGAAGTAGGAGACTGAATTTGTATCACATTAATAGTAATATGATAATAGTGAAAATCTGTGGAGCAGTTTTCATGTACCTGCCGGCATTTATGTGTTTTCCCATGTGAATGAATTCTCACAGAATTCCTATGAGATAGGTGTGTTATTCTCATTCTAAGGTGAGGAAACTAGGGCAAGAAATAGTTAAAAAATTTGCTCCAAGAGCAATAGATAGTAGTGGTAGAACCTGGGTTTAAATTCAGGTGCTCTCCTCCCAGAACCCATTCTCTTAAGCGCTGTGCCTCTCAATATGTAATGATGCCTCTTTGTGCAAAGGTGTCATTTTTCAGCAGTTTTCAACTAGTATTAGAAATGGAGAAGGCAATTTACAATAATGTGCCAATCCATTACTGGCATAGGGAAAGAGGTACACAGAGACCAGAAGATTGACTGTTTGATTTAATGTAAGAAAGAAAGAAAAGAAAGGGACTGGCAGACTGGGAAAAATTAGAGGCTGAAGGAGGTCTATGAGATTAAAGGCAATGAAGGAAGTCCCTAAAGAACTGGAATCCTCTCTCAAG
Organism: Talpa europaea; assembly: GCF_964194135.1. Classification (NCBI taxonomy): domain Eukaryota; kingdom Metazoa; phylum Chordata; class Mammalia; order Eulipotyphla; family Talpidae; genus Talpa; species Talpa europaea. The sequence goes on from NC_140076.1 coordinate 41,166,474, forward strand.
AGTGGTATATTAAATTCTGTCATTTATGAGGCATCAGAAACCCAGACAGTCTCACCTCAGAGTTTTTTCTCTTAAGTACCAGACTATACTGTCTCTGGTAACCCGAACATCACAAAAGCAACTAAAAGGAAATTTAAACAATAGAATTTTTAAAATTGGGTAAATAATGGTCAAACAGAAAGAGTATAAAGCAACTAAGCTTTTAGTAAAGTGGTATATCAAGAAGTAAGGTATACTTCTTAAGTTATAGAATTAACATTAGGAGAACTGAAAAATTATTTTAAAAAATAATAGCCATTGATGAATGTGGCTGGGGTTTTTGTTATAAATCCATGTGTACTGTTGTGCATGTATAGTTTGCATTTTAAAAAAAGTGAATATGGATTGTGAGCCTGCGTCAAAATAGAAAACTACACTTCCTCACATCTGAAAGACTCTAGGTATCTAGGTATCTAGGTATATTTGAAGAGGTGTGAATCTATACCTCCAAATCATATACTATGTTATAAACTAATTTTACCTCAATCAAGAAAAATTTTTAATGCTGCAATGACATACAGATAAGTTTCTCAACCATAGATCTGAAATACTGCGAAATCCGTAAAAGATACAAAGCAAACAAAATACTTTGGGGCAAAATAGTATTGTGAGTGAATGTTTTAAATATAAAACCATGGGAATTGTAGTAGACATGTGTGTGTTTCAAATTGTGTATTTGTGTGTTTACACACGCACTCACGCACACACGCACGCAAAGTAATAGAAAGCCCCAGTCCTGTTCTTCAGAGAACAAGAGAGGAGAGGGAGGGAGGAAAAGAAAGGAGGAGCATACATAATTTGCTCAAAAACAAGACATATCTCTGAGACACAAAACCAATACCACAGCCATTGTCGAGCTCCTGACCTCGATATAGTCAGAAGTTGCAAGATGTTGTGTGTTTTCAAGATAGAAGGAAAACAAAGTTTTCTAACTGAACCCAACTCAAATAAATTAATTGATTAATCTTTCTCAATATAAATAATTTTTATTTTTACTGCATGATATATTTTATAAAACCAATAAAGAAAACTGATTTTTTAATAGAGTGTTTTCTGGAGAGCTCAACAGAAATGGATGGGGAGAGTAAAGGGTCAGAAAGAAAACATAGAATATCATAATGGGAAGGTAAAAAATCAGAAGAAACAATGGGAGGTAGTTTGTCTTTCAGTCTGACCATGGATTAAAGAATGAGAGAAAGGAGTAGAAGAAACTGGTCTTAAAAGTCCTGATTTAGAATGATATTGTTTTGGTATCTGAACTGTTGTAAGGTCTCAGAAATTATATGGTCTATGCCATCAAATTAATAAAGGGGCAGCAAAGACCCTATCTCACCCTTGAGCTAAAAATGACTACCATCTTCTTATGAGTTTGTCCTTGTAATTGGTGACGCAGTGTGCACATATGTCTAAACATTCTCTTCTAGGGACCTCCGGGAATTGAGGGAGAATCTGGCCTGCAAGGCGAGCCAGGTACAAAGGTAATCGTCCTAAATAATAAAGGGGAGGGCTTCTAAATTTTCACTGAGTCCCCTGTGTTTTCCACATGATGGCAAGTACCAGAACAGCAGATAAAACAGGAACTAATGGGAACCCCTTTCCTTATGATATGCCCTCTGTGATTACTGGACACACCATTTTAATCTTTCCTTTGTTCCTTCAGGGAGATGCTGGACCAGCAGGCACTGTTGGAGTTGCTGGGGAGCCCGGGTTACGAGTAAGTGCCTACTGGAGACCGTCTTAATGCACTGGTCTGCCTATTTCAGCAAATGAAAACTTAGCCTAAAGACTTCAGAAAATAGTGTAATAAACCTTTCTGGTGCTTTATAGAAAATGTTTGTCTTTATTTGATCATTTCAAAATGTTGACATAATCTAGTAGCTTTAGAGTTCTAACCTCTTATATCCTTTTCTCAGAATCAGAAGAACTCTCCATAACCCTGGCCAAATAGGTGGAGTCGCTGTGATAGCTGCTTCTTAATGTTGACATTAAGAAGAAATTGACAAAATCTAGTGATCAGTACTCAGGATATTTCTTAACCTAACAAAACAGGTTAACAAAAAATAAATAAATTAGAATAATGCACTGTTAACATGATTCATGGAAATAATTGTAAATAGTTGTAATTAGATTACAGAAGTTATTCTTATATAGACAACCTTTTAACTGTGGTTGAGGCTTTTTTTTTTTAACAAGATAGTTGCTGAAATCATTTTAAGAGGCATTTATTTACTAAAAGGCAAAGTATGGGGATTAGTTTTGCATCCTGTTTCTTTCATTTTCCCCTTTTTTTTTTTTTTTACAGGGGGTGGGTAGTGGAAAATCAGGGTAATGGAAATATCTCTGGAGGGAATAATGGGGCAACCGTGAAAAAGCACTGATTAGTTTACTTCTAAACCGTTCATACAACAACAGAGCCGGTACTACTTTTGGCTTCATAAAGTATGGCTCCACATTTCCATAAATTCTCTAGCTAGAAGACAGTTTCTTGATGATTACCTGGAACTTAATCACTGTTTCTCTTTTGTAGGGTAGAAAACACAGACCCTAAAACTGTGGTATAGTGATCAAAATTTAACTGAAGTAAATTTAGTTTACATTAACCCATGTACCTTCAGTATGGCAAGGTAATATAATTTTGTGAGGTACAGAATGTATATTCTGTCCTTAACTCAGAAACGTACATTAGGCTGTATAAATTTCCAGAGTTACCAAGTTAGTGTATATCACCTTTAATTATCTGAGAGACTTTAATATTCTGGTGCCATCTTGTATTTGAATTTATAATGTTGTGTCTCTTTAAATTATCTTCAGAGCTTTTCAGCTAAATTAAATCATGCTCTTACTGTTAAATCCTCCTTAGAAATAAAGTAGAAATAGGAATAAATACACAAATCTACTTTCTGTAGATGCCAGGGGGCAAAAATAAAGATAAATCATGTAGCAAAATAATAAATCTGTTTCTACTACAAAATAGGGTGAACCAGGAGCTTCTGGAGAAGAAGGTCTCCAAGGAATAGATGGATTAAAGGTAAATTATACTTTTAATATTATGTGTAATGTAGATGTTTCTGTGAAATTTTTTGAATATTATTTTTGTGTGCCAAATAAAAATTTGCTTATGATACAATTACTTTTCTGACTTCCCATTCTTAATTTTTTTTTTTTTTTACTGCATTACAGGGACCCCCAGGAGGAAAGGGAATTCCTGGAGAGGATGGAGAAAAAGGAGAGACAGGCTCACTAGGGACCACAGGGTCCTTAGGTAGTCCAGGTGTAATGGGCCCTCGGGTGAGTATTGCTAAGTTCTTTGTCAAATAGTCATCTCATTCCCCTATGTGTATACACACACACTTTTTTTTTTAGTCATTATTTTTATTTGTACTGAAGTGCCATTGTTTTACATCCTTGCTAGTGTTTCGAGAGTATAGGATTCCCTTTCCCTCAGGTGTAGTCACAATAACACTCCTACCACCAAAGCACCCATAATCCTTCAGCATTTTGCTTTAGGCCTGCCCCCACCAGACCCATGCTGTCCCCCACTTTCCCCATCTTCTGAAAGATATGTGGTCAGCTTTCAAAGTTTGGTTTTAGAGCCTCCCCTGATGGCGCAGGCGGTTGAGCGCCGTGCTGTGAAGGTGTTCGCAGCCTCTGCAGCTCTGGTTTGATCCCGGCCAGCCGGCAAGGATCCCACATGGCAAGCAGACCTTTCCTGTCTCGCCCGCTGCTTCCCTCAGCAGTGTATTTCATCAGTCTGCTTGTTCTGTTCCCCACTCTGTCTCTGGTGGGTCCTCTCACTCCCCGCATCTCTGGCCTGTACCACAGTTCTTGTATAGAATAAAAAAAAAAGTTTGGTGTTAAAGTTTATCTTTGTCTGACTCTTAGTTTGGTTTCACTCTATTCTACCTATAAGTGACGCCATCTGGTATTTATCTTTCTCCTGGCTTATTTCACTTAGCATAAACCCCTCTGGCTTCATCTATGTTGCTGCAAATACCTTGACTTTATCATTTTTGATTGCTGAATAGTATTCCATCACACACAAAATTTCTGCTGACTTTATATGTCCTGTAATAATTGGAGGTTTGGAATTGTGGCTTGAGAGAGGAAAAAACCAAGGACTGATTATAAGTTTTAACATCCATGGAAAAGACCCTTTTTCCATGTGTCATATAAACCATGGAACTTCTTTTTTTCCTCCAGCTTTATTGAGATATGATTGACATATAACACTGTGTAAATTTAAATTGTACAATTTGGTAACTTGTTATACATTTGTGTTGCTAAATGATTACCACAATATTTAACACTTACCTCACATTGTTGCCTTATGTGTATTTGTATGGTAAGAATTTTTTTTTTTTTTTAGGATATATTGATTTTCATCTCGACCACTTTTTTTTATTTTAACATTTATCTTTTTTTACATTTTTTAGACAATATTTGCTTCCGCCCACCCCCTCATATTGAGTCCCCCTAGAATTTCCTTCCCCAAGGCACCCGTGCACCATCACCACAGTCCCCTGTGCTCCTCCCTCCCTCCCTCTGATCCCTCTCCCTCCTCCTCCCCTGCAGGATGTCTCTGGTTTATAATTGTCTGTTTTTGCTTTGTTGTGTTTTGCACTGATGTTATTTTTTTTACACTAATGTCTTATGGTTCCCCTATATTCCTGTTATAAGTGAAACCATCCGATATTTTTCTTATTCCTTCTGATTTATTTCACTGAGCATAATTCCTTCTAGCCATGTTGCTGTGAATGGCATGAGTTTATCTTTTTTGATTGCTGAGTAATATTCCATTGTGTATATATGCCACATCTTCTTGATCCAGTCATCTATTTTTGGGCATTTGGGTTGTTTCCAGGTTTTACCTATTGTAAATAGTGCTGCAATAAACATAGGTGTACAGGTGCTCTTTTGAATAACTGTTTTTGTGTCCTTTGGGTAGATCCCTAGTAATGGAATTGCCAGATCATATGGCAGCTGCATTTTTAGTATTTTTGTTTTTAAAGATTTATTTATTTATTTGTTTGTTTATTTGTTTATTTATTTATTTATACAAGCACTGGGTATAGTCAGAAGCATGGGAGCGTGAGAGAATTCACCAGAGCTAGAGCGGTGAACAGAACAGGCAGACTGACAAAGTACACTGCTGAGGGGAGCAGCGGGCACCGCAGGAGAGGTCTGCATGCCATGTGGGACCCTCGCCCGGCAGCTGGGGATCGAACCTGCGCTGCAGAGGCTGCAGGCAGCTTTGCAGCCCAGCGCTCAACCGCTGAGCCACCAGGGGAGGCCCCATTTTTAGTATTTTTAAGATCTACTCTTAGTAATTTTCAAATATGTGTTACAGTATTGTTAATTACAGATACCATGATATAGGTTAGATCCCTAGAGTTTATCTTATAATTGGAAGTTTGTATACTTCATCAACCCCTGTCCCTGCCAATCAGCAATCCACTGTTTCTATGATTCAGATATTTTGGATTCCACATATAAATAAGATCATATAATATTTGTCTTTGTCTATTTCATACAACGTAATGGCCTCAGTGTCCATCCATGTTTTCACAAATGGCAGAATTTCCTTCTTTTCATGACTAAATAATATTTATATATATATATAGGCTACATTTTCTATATGCATTCATCTATCAAAGGATGCTTACATTGATTCCGCAGCTTGGCTATTGTGAATAACTCTGCAATAAACATGGGATATCTTTTTGATATTCTGTGTTCATTTCCTTTGGATATTTACTGGAGGTGGGATTGCTGGATTATATGGTGGTTAAATTTTTAATTTCTTTTTTTTTTTTTTTTAAGAGTTATTTATTTATTTATACATGCACTGGGTACAGTCAGAAGCACGGGAGGGTGAGAGAATTCACCAGAGCCAGAGCAGGGAGCAGAGCAGGCAGAAGGACCGAAGTACACTGCTGAGGGGAGCAGCGGGCGGCAGGAGAGGTCTGCGTGCCATGTGGGACCCTCCTCCGGTGGCCGGGGAGCAGCCAGGGATCGAACCGGCGCTGCAGAAGCCACGGGCAGCTTCGCAACCCAGCGCTCAACCGCTGCGCCACCGGGGAGGCCCAAATTTTTAATTTCTTGAGGAACCTCCATAACATTCTTCATAATACTACCATAAACTCTACCAAGAAATACACAGAATTTCTTTTTCTCCACATTCTCACCAGGACTTCATTTCTTGTCTTTTTGATGATAGCCATTCTAACTGGTATAAGGTGCTAGCTCATTATGGATTTAATATACATTTTTCTAATCATTAGTGATGTTGAGCACTTTTTCATGTGCCTGTTGTCCATGTATATTTTCTTCAAGATAATGTCTATTCAAATAAGTACTTAGTCCACTTTAAAATCAGATTTCTTGGGTTTTTGTTAGTTTGTGTTGCTCTTGATTGTGCTACTTCCTTATATATTTTGGACAGTAACTCCTTATCTAACACATGGGACAGTATGATGTGCAAATATTTTCTTCTATTCCACAGGTTGCCTTTCATTTTGCTAATGATTTCTTTGCTGTGCAGAAGATTTTTATTTTGATTTAGCCCCACTTGTTTATTTTTACTTTTGTTGCTTGTGCTTTTAGTGGCATATCCAAAAAATTGTTGCTAAAACAGTGTTATGAAGGTTTTCTTTTGTGTTTTCTTCTAGGAATTTTATAGTATCAGGTCTTACATTTAAGGCTTTAATCCATTTTGAGTTAATTTTTATAAGTGGTATAAGATAGCTATAGAGATTCATTCTGCATATAAATATCCAGTTTCCCAATGCCACATTTCAATGTATTTTTGGTTTCTTTGTCAAATGTTAGCTGATTTTATAATCACTGGTTTATTTCTGAGATCTCAATCCTGTTCCATTGGTTTATTTGTCTGCTTTAATGCCACTACCATAATGCTTTAATAACTATAGTTTTGTATTTATACAGTTTGAGATCAGAAAGTGTGACACTCTTCTTAAGTAGGACCCCCAGCTGTATCTCTCAATTGGCTGTGACTCACTATTATGCTTCATGGTTGGACAGGTTCACTGTCCGGGCTATGTTGTTGGGTGGAGCTATAGGCCATGCTCTGCAATTTGGCAGGGTCACTGGCTGTATCCCAACATTGGACAAGGTCAGAGGCTGTGTTCAGCAGTGGGACAAGGCTGTAGGCTCACTTGTTGTGGTGGTGCTGTGCTGGGTGATGGAAGAGATGATGCTATCAAAGTAAAACCTCTTAACTGTCTAAACAGTTCCTTCTTGGTCTCTGTTTCAGTAGGGTACTTCAGTTTCACCCTCAGGATCTAGAATTTTTCCAGTGATGTCTTATCTATGGGTAATTGATTCTTGGTCTTTGATGAGACTGAAATCAGAAATGACCTCTGCCACTATCTCAATGAATTCACCTCAGCCATGGAACTTTTGTTCTAAATTATTTGAAGGAGAATGTTTTGTATTGCTTCAAATTGACTTTATTAAATAGTTCTGATTTTTCTTCACAGAACTGACATCATTCCTGTAGAGTGATATATAGCTCCAGATTAAATAAGAAATCCTTTGTAAGCAAAATTTAAGTAATTTAACTTATAAGTATCGATCCTAAACTGTATTATGACTTCAAGGGAAATTATTTCATTTTTAATTTAGGTAATATTTGGATATCCCTATCAGGTATTGTCGCCTTAGTACACCCACCACCAAATTACCCATACTCCAGCACCATACTCCATTGTGCTTCCTTCTCTACAGGGAAATTCTAAATGCCATATTTAACAAATTTCTCACTTCCAGGCAAATGAAAGATGTAAATTAGTAATGAGAAAGCTTTTCTCTTATTATTTCATTTATTGTATGTGTTGTATACTTCCAAATATGGCCTCTCTGGTCATTTTCTATTTTATTTTATTGTTCCCTTTATTGTATAGCTTTCAATGTCAGTTCTCCCCCAAGATTATCCCTTCTTTACTGCTCTAAGTGTTCTTGCCTTTAGAGGTGTTCTTATATCTTCTGAGTCATCACTTGTGACCCTGCCAGAAACTGATTTCTCTCTCCTCTGGACCCTGGTGGCCTTATTCAGCCTTTTAAAGATGATACACTAAATTTTAAGCCTGCAGGCCTCTCTCCCCAGAGAGAGCATACATAGCTCTTTAAAAATGGAATTCTGTCTGTGAATCATAGTGTCCAGTACTGTTTTTCCATGGCTATAATTCCTTTAATGATAATTAAAATAATTCTCTATCACCTCTTATACTTACATTTCAAAGTGACTTTGAAGAATGAGGGTGAATCAGAAAAAAATCATGGCTTGGCAAGCTGAGCAAATTAAGTCTTTTTTTCCTCTCTGGTTTTATAGAAGTAATAAAATACCCACTTCTTAACTGTCCTAGCCTCCAAGTCCTAGAAAACTGTGGCAGGTATTCTACTATAGCAAATACAAAGCTTTATGGATTTCTCCAAAAATTACCTTAGACATCACTGGTCCAGACACTTCGCAGTATTACTTCACATATATGCTCTCATAAAATCCCTTCAATAACCTATATTATTTAATATACCCCAATTTGGTGTGCTTTAGTATCCCCTTTTATACAGCTTTTAAAAGCTCAGTTCAGAGAAAGCTAAGAGGTTTACAGAAGATAATATAACAGATGATACCAGTTCCATTATTTGCTGACCTCTGTCCCTTTAAGCTACTTTTTTCAATGTGGTGATGAGCCATATACTTGTATATTGCCTCTCTAAGGTCCATCCTTTCAGAGGACTTATCCCCCTTTCATAAACATCAGGACTGTAAATAGTCCTGAGAAGTATAAACATCTCTTTACTTGGTGGGGAAAAAAATTTTATTTTCTCACTCTTTCATTTCTCTTTATTTTTTAAAGAATCTTCATCTTTGTGACTTACATAAGGAAGAATTTTTTTTAAGTGCAAAAAAAAATTGAATGTCACTCAGTCTTCTGGAAATTCTTACGAAATTTGAAGAAACTCATTAATAATCATTATAAGAAACTCATTAATAATCATTACTGTTATAGCACTGATTTTTTTTTTTTTTTTTTTTTTTAGTTCATAGCCAGTTCCCTAGGAGATGGGAATGGAGAACACTGAACTAAGCAAAAAGAAAAACCTTACCCTGCTGTGGGGATAACATAGCCAGGATTCTCAGAGAGGGATGATATAACATGACAGCTAGTGATGGGCAGAGCAGAGATGAAAAAGGGGCTCAAAACAAGGCATGGAAAAATGATAAACATGATTTCATCTGCATCATAATTTTCCCCAGGAACAACCCTGCCTCATACACATCGTTGTGCCTTTTTTAGTAACAACACATGTGTGTTTCTTTTTTATTCTTTTGTTGTTCTCCTTGGAATTTTAAATGCCTTTCAGCTCATAAACTTAATAAAAATGCCATGACATATTTTTTCAAAAGAATAAAATGATCCAAGGAGCTATTGCTTAATCAGATAGCCTGGTGTTGAATTTATTTTTGCACTCTAAAAAATTCTTCCTCGGGCATTTCACAAAGATGCTACCTTTGATTTCTGAAAAAATAAGTGAGCAAAAGAAATAAATCTTTTTTCTCAAGTGAAGAAGATTCTCTTCTTTATACAAGATTGGAAAGTGAGATGGTTTGGAACATGGGGCCAGGGACACAACAGTAACAGATACCCAAATCAATATGTAGACTTCTTTGGGCATAAAACAAATTGTGTATTTTATGCTTGAAATCTATGTTAAAATGTTCAGTTGCCTAAATATGTAACTCTGTCTGAGAAAAGTTTTTTTGGAAGCATCTGAGAAAAACATCTGCCTGACTTACGGTCTATCCTCTGTTTAAAAATCTACCACTGTTGTATCTACAATCTAAGCAGAAGTGAAGCTATCAAATCCAAAGTTGATGGAAATTAATGGAATGACGAAAAAGAATAACTGCTTAAGGGTAGGAATGTCAGCTAGTTAAGGGAAGAGAAACTTATTTTCACTAGGACAGTGAGAGAAAGTTTCTCTGGATAGGGAACAATTGAAAATGAAATTGTTTTATCCCTTAAGGACAAAATTTGGTTTGACGTATTGAAGCATGATTGTTTCCATGTGCTTAGGAGTATGATATCAATTATAGATGACTGTTAAGAGAAGATGAAACAAAAAGCACCCCTTCCTGAGAAGTTCTTTCAATAAGATTTTTTTTAATTCTATCATTTTTTATTGAATAAATATTATCAATAAGACCTTAAATTTATAAAGGTAAGAGGAATGTCATTCATTAGAAATGAAAGATAAGGCATATGTGTCTTGTTTCTGTGATAGTTTCCTTGGAAACCCTGAAAAATAATTGGTTGGGGAGTTTTAGATTAGTGGCAGTGAAGTGTTAAGAATTATCTAAATCTTTATCTTCTGAATGATTCCTTTGGCGCCAGTGTTAAGCTTCTTTGTTTTGAACTACTGTGTCATAAAGTAACCCAGAAATAGGAAGAGCCTTACACTGGCCACTGTGCCAGTGTTGTTCAAGCCCCTAAGCTACTACTAAAGAACTGTGCATCTCAGGCTGAGTCTATCTTTCATTTCTTATGTTACACATTTTACCTAATCAAGGGGTTAGAGGTATTCAGAACTTCCCAAGATGATTGTGTCAGGGAGGATGATGAATTGGCAGAACTTTCTTCCTTCTGTTCCTTTTGAGTCAGAAAAAGATACTTGTATATCTGTTTAGTGAATAGACTTTGGAAGAACAGATTTTTTTTCTTTTGATTCCAATTTTTTTTTTTTACTCCAGAAGTAACTTTATTTTTTTTAATTTTAATATTCCCCATACAATTGCAACCCCCTTATTTTGAACCAAATCCCTCCTTTCCCTGCCCACCACCCCCCATAGAGTGTCTCTGGTTCATAGTTGTTTGTTGATTTTGATATTTTCTTTCTTATAGTTATTCTTTTTCCTGGTCCCTTATTTAAGTTTTCTAGATTCCTGCTATGAGTGAGACCATCTGGTATTTTTCTTTTGCTTTCTGGCTTATTTCGCTGAGCATGATCCCCTCCAGCTCCATCCATGTTGCTGCAAATTGCATGTGTTTATCTTTTTTGAATGCTGAGTAATATTTCATGCTGTATATGTACCACATCTTCTTGATCCAGTCATCTATTTTTGGGCATTTGGGTTGTTTCCAAAGCTTAGCTATTGTAAATAGTGTGGCTATAAACATAGGGGTGCTGGTGCCCTTTTGATTTAATGATTCGGTGTCCTTTGGGTAAATACCTAGGAGTGGAATTGCTGGATCATATGGAAGCTCTATGTTTAGTAAGTCAAGAAATATCCAAACGGCTCTCCATAGTGGTTGGACCAGTTTGCACTCCCACCAGCAGTGCAGGAGAGTTCCTTTTTCTCCACACCCTCGCCAACATTTGTTGTTGCTAGTTTTTTTAATATGTGCCATTCTCACTGGTGTAAGATGGTATCTCACTGTAGTTTTGATTTGCATTTCCCTAATTACAAGTGATGTTGAACATTTTTTCATATGCCTGTTGGCCATTTGCATTTCTTCTTCAGAGAAGTTTCGTTTTAGCTCTTGGAAGAAAAGATTCTTTAGCTTAAAAAAAATCAAAAATATTGACTACTTATTTCCAAATTTTTATTAGCCTTAAAGACTGTAACTTTATGAAATGTATTTGTGCATTCATTAATTCAGCAAAGTTTTTGAGCACCTTCTATGAGATAAGAACTCTGCTAAACATTGGGTATCCCTAATTTTTATTTATCTCAGATTTATATCATGGAAAACACTAACAATAGACAAGGTCATTGCAGGTTGTGAAAAGTGTTATGATGGAAATAAATGGAATGATGACAAGAATAACTACCTACAAATAGAGATGCCATCTAGTTCAGGGTAGAGAAGCCTATTTTCATAGGTGAGAGAAAATTTTTCTGCATATGGAATGGTCAAGTTGAAGAATAAAGACCTGAAGAATAAAAAATGAACCACTCATGCAAAGAACTATAGGAAGTTCCTTTAAGGCAGATGCAACAGCAAGGCACAAGATGTGAAGCTAAGTGTGATCTAGGTGTTTTTGGAAAACTAGAAGGAAGTTAGTATGACTGTGGCATACTAAATAGTGAAAGTTGATTGAGATAAGCTTGAAGAGAAGCAGATCATGACTGCTCTTTTAAACCTTGGTAAGAAGTTCAGGTTTTTTGTTTTTTGTTTTTTGTTTTTAAAAAACCCAAGTGAGAAGCTATGGAAAGGTTTAAAGCAAAAGATGAATTGACGAGAATCTCTGATGGGAATTCCCTGATGGAAATCACTCTATCTTTCAAACTTTGTTTAATAATGTATCATTAACTATTCTTTTTTTTTTTTAATATATAGAGGCATGTTTTCTTTCTTTCTTTATTTGTTTGTTTTTGTTTATACATGCACTGGGTATAGTCAGAAGCGCGGGAGGGTGAGAGACTTCACCAGAGCCAGAGCGGAGAGCAGAGCAGGCAGAAGGACCGAAGTACACTGCTGAGGGGAGCAGCAGGCGGCAGGAGAGGTCTGCGTGCCATGTGGGACCCTCCTCTGGTGGCCGGGGAGCAGCCGGGGATCGAACCGGCGCCGCAGAGGCCGCGGGCAGCTTCGCAACCCAGCGCTCAACCGCTGCGCCACCGGGGAGGCCCTCATTAACTATTCTTAGGTCTGAAATAAATTCCCAGAAAAAAAAGGTAGAACAAAATTAATTTGAATTGCAAAGGCATGTGATGTTCCAAGACAATTCAGTTGAGAGAAAAACTGTTTTTCACCAAATGGTTCTGGAATAGTCAAATATCCACATGCCAAACAAAACAAAAACCAGTAGGCCTTTTCCTTATACTATGGCACAAAAATTAACTTGAAATGGGTCATTGACCTAAATATAAGAGCTCAGGCAACTCTTTCTGCCCACTTGTGTCTATGCAAGTGTACTTTACTCTTCTTAATAAACCTGCTCCTTCAAATATTTAAAAGAAGAGCTCAAACTATAATGTCTTGGAATTAAACAGAAGTAAATATTGAAGACCTTGGGATATGCAAAAGATTTTTAGACAAGTGGCAAACGAAAAATTTTTTTATATTTTAATAGCAATCAAAAAGATAAACTCATGCCATTTTTGGAAACCCAGATAGAACTGGAAGGGATTTTGCTGAGTTAAATAAGGCAGAAGAAGAGAGACAAATACTTTATCATGTCTTTTATATATGGAATAGAGAAATCCATTGAAAGGGAGATAAAGCCAAACTCAAAAACTAGCCTTTGAAAGCCAACTGTAAAATTAAAGCATTCAGAGTGAGGGGGGGAAGGGGTGGGACAAGCTAAAAGTGGGGAGGGAGCACAATGACCTATGATGGTGGACTATGGGTACTTTGTTGGTGGGAGTAATATGGTAACAACACCTGAATTGGGGAGATCCTATACTTCCAAAATACAGACAATTATGTTAAGGCTTTGGGAGGAAGGGGATATGGGGACTTTTTTTATTTACAATATTTGAATGTTTTTGGAAATGATCCAATCAAGAGAGAAAAATTGACAGTATAAATGAAAAAGGGAACATTTTCAGAAGACAAAGCCTTGAATAAGTGAGTACAGGAGCATCAGATACAAATGAAGACCTGGCCTCAAATAGGGACACCTTTTCCTTCTAAAATGAAGGCAGAATATGTGGGTACATAAGTAGGTATGCTGGCAGGCTGGGTGTTGGGAAGAGATCAATCTTTTTTTTTTCCCACAATGTTGACAATCAAAAACAACCTTTGTTGTTGTTGTTGTTGTTGTTTTTTTTCTTTTTTTTTTTCCTTCTGGCTTGACTATTTTTTTCTTTTTCTTTTTTTAATTTTTTACATCATTGTTCATTTTGTTGTTGTTGTTGTCGTTTTTGTTTTTTGTTTTAAGATTTTATTTATTTATTTACACAAGCACTGGGTACATTCAGAAGTGTGGGAAGGTGAGAGGATTCACCAGAGCCAGAGCAGGGAACAGAACAGGCAGACCGACGAAATACGCTGCTGAGGGGAGCAGCGGGCAGCAGGAGAGGTCTGCACGCCATGTGGGACCCTCGCCCGGCATCCGGGGATGGAACCAGCGCTGCAAAGGCTGCAGGCAGCTTCGCAACCCAGCGCTCAACTGCTGTGCCACCAGGGAGGCCCATCATTGTTCATTTTTAAACAATATTTGCTTCCCCCCACCCCCTCAGGTGTAGTCTCCATAGAGTTTCCTTCACCAGTGCACCCGTGCATCATCACCTCAGTTCCCTGTGCTCCTCCCTCCCGCCCTCCCTAGATGAATTTTTTTTGATTGCTACTATGAATATTAAAAAAAAGTGAAGTATGAGACAAGGATATTAACTTGAAAATGAAGAAGTAGAAGTTTGTAGGTAGAGAAATGAGTAAATCATCTTGCAGAGTAATAACTACTGTCTCAATTGCATACATTTATGCATTTTATGTTTCTCACCAGTGTCTGCATTTTTATTTTTACATTACCCATCAATGTTTACCAATATTTAAAAACTTACATCAGCACTTACAATGATGCCTAATTTGAATGGTTGGTAACATCATGTAGTAGTGTCAGCTAATACATGGATATTTGAGTTCAATACAATTGTGAAGTGCTGATATAAGGGCATTTATGAATTCTTTCTTATAGCAGTATAGCAACAAAGGTCTAACATTGCAAAGCTTACAAAATACAAGTCTCATATTTATAAATTAAAGAAAAAATAGAATCATTACAATAGATGAAGCAAAAAAAGTATTTCTTAATATTTAATATCCATATATTGACTGTCATACTTAATGGTAGAACTTGAAATATCATAAAATCACTGTTCACCACTCCAGTCCAACATATACTTAGCATTCTACGCAGTACAAACAAGAGAAATAATCTGTCGATAACTAACTAGAATTTGTGAGCGCTCAGCAAAATGCTAAATATAAGGTTAATATAAAATATAGCTAGCAACAAGCAGTTAGAAAACTTTCTAAAATGCAATTACAACAAAATTAAGTCCCTAAGATTAATTCTAATAAAATGCTTGCAAAAAAATTAACTGTATCAGTTTATTAACAAAGGCCTAATTAAGTGGAGAGCAGTTATATTCATGGATAGGAAGATTAATATAAAAAAAATTGAATTCTCTCTGGAGTCCATAAATTCAGTACAATTTCAGTCAAAAACCCTACATATTTTTCATAGAACTTGAATGCTGAAAAAAAATTATTGCTATTAAAATTTAAGTGAAAGATCAATGGGTTAAAATCAAGACAATTTTAAAGAATAAATTATTAGGGTTGGGGAATAGTAGGTGAATGAAAGAGAACTTACCCAATCTGATTTCTTAGCTCATTGCTTCAGGAATGTAAACTGACAAAAACACTTTGAAGCACAGGGAGTTTATTAAAGCATTTTCTGTAACAAAAAAAGAGAAAAATAAAACCCACAAAAATTTATGAGTAGGAAAATGGTGAAATTAAGTTGTACTACGTCATGTTAAGAAAGAAGTTTCAAAGAATACATGCAGTGCTATACTGCCTGTTTAAAGTTTTTAAAAATGCAATAAATATATCACTTGGGGATACATACAAATAGAACAGAAATATAAAGAAATGCATGGAAATGATAAGCAAATTAAGGCCAGTGGTTAGATCTGCTCAAGAATAGAAGGGTATATGGGTATAAGGAACCTCAATTATAGATATTTGGTTTCTGTATTACATAGCTGGCTTCTGTTTCTTAAAGTAGTTGGTGCATACATGGCTATTCATTGTACCTTTTAATATCTTTTTTATATATTTAAATATTACCTAATTGAACTTTAAAAAGACAACAGAAATTTGTGAGAACTAACTCCAGTATAAGTCTAGTACCTTCTAAGCTTTATACACATTATCTCATTTAATCTTAGCCCTTGAAGAAGTTTTCCCCCTTTTGTATAACAAGAAACTGAGACCTTTAGAAATCAAATATCTGCCTAAATATCTCTTAGGGGACAGAGCCAAGATGTGAAAGTAGAGCAGTCTCACTTTTAAAAACTCACATTCTTAGCCTCTGTGAAAGTTAATCGCCTTCTTTTTACAAGTTTGTATTAAGCCCAAGAAGTCCCAAGTTAGTGCAACTGTCATTTTGACCTCTGGATGCAGATAGAACAACAACAGAACTGAACCACTTTGGCCTCTATATCCAGTGACTTTCCAAGGCTAGAACATTCTCTCAGGTGCACAGCGCATGAGTCATTTCCTTTAGTATCTGTTTATTCGTTCAACAAATATTTATCAATAGCATACATAGCCCAGTGGTAAACCACAATTTATTTCTTGTCTGCCACATTTTTGCAGTTTGCCAAGCTTTGGGACGCAAATTTTAGATTTCCATTTTCATGTCCAACTAATGAAAGAAATACCATATTTAATTATAGGCTATTTTAGAACTTGCAATATGACTTACTGTGGATCTCATTTAAGCCTAGCTACTGTTGACCTGCAAATTCACATGACGGTGAGATATTTTAGCCACTTTTTACTAAACAAAGTTTATATTGTAATTTTTAGTCTGCTTTTGCCCAAAGTACAGATTGAAATGAAAATATTGTTTCAAAAATATAACCACCTCCTTTTTCTATGTATTCTTTCCTTCATTCCCACGGGTCAAAAAATATCTTCTTAATCCTCTACTCCAATGTGATTTTTAGGTTCTATGTCATGGTTAGAGTTTATATTCCTATACAATCAAGACATTAACCCACAGTAACTCATTGAACTGTTGAAATGTATTCATTAAGTTTACTTTTTTACACTCTCTAATTAAAATGGGTATACTGAAAACAAATAATTTTCTTCCCAAAATAAAGAACAGTTAATTATGTCTATCTTGGCTAGTGTTGTACATGTGAACTTTACTCATTAATAACAGCTGCTTCTATGAATCATCATGACTTCTTCTTAAATAAGTATACAAACATATAATGTTTTTGAAAAGTAACTATCATTTACTTAATGTTCAATTCAGTGATTATGTGTTATAAGTATTCAAACATTCCATCTAGTCTTTCTTGAACAATTTATTTCCTTTTGTTTATTGACTATTTAGGGACCTGAAGGAATTGTGGGAGTTCCTGGACAAAGAGGTCGTCCAGGAAAAAAGGTTAATTTTTCTTAAACCTTTTCATGCTGGTTTTCTTTGTTTTGATGTACCTAGGGTTCTATAGAAAGCTGCAATATTTTTATTTGCACTGAATATAGAGTAGTAAAAAAACTATAAATTTAGTTTTAATAATGTATTTGTGTAATTAATACATAATTCCACTTAGGAGTACTTACTATCTTAATTATTTAAAGACAAATTTCCACTTTGTAATTTTCCTTTCCTTTGCCTATTTCCAAAAATTCTTTAACTTACCCTGTGTAGTAGACCATAGGCAGGAAAAGAGAGAAAAAGTAAAATATTACACCATTTGTGCTAGTTAGTAACAACTTTAGTAAGAAGTGTAAGGGAAGGAATATTAGAATTGTATCTGAGTTTGTTTTTAATACATGCTTTTCTAAACTGAAAAGGATAATGATTGATTTTGTCTTTCCCCTATATTAACTAGGAAACACAAATTAAGAATATGTTTTATTTACTAACTTTATAGCTTAAAAATAATTTATTTGTAAAATTTGAGTTCATTTTAATGAAAATCCATCTTTGTATGAGGTCAGTAATTGAAGTGTTGATGAGACAGAGATATTTTCCCATTGTACTACAACAGTAATGAGTGTATTTGTAATCTTTAATTAAACATCACACCACATTCTACTTCCCAAGGTCTAATTCTATCATTTCTGCTAATACACTGTAGTTTATCTTTCAAATCATTTGGGGCCAGTATAAGGGATAATAAAAAATAAAGAGAAAGACATGAGGAAAATCCCTGCCCATGAAAATAAACCTAATATCAAGTCTCTTTTCATATTCATAATGCTGTATCAGAAATCAACATTAGAAGTGAGATGACAGTTTGCACCCCTGAGAATTACTATGAATTCCAAAATTTTCCTGACTGTTGGTCACAGTTTAATTTTTCTTTATTTCTACTTGATAATCAATAATAGAAAATGTTTGTTTCCACATTCACAAAATGAATTATAAGACTTACTGTTCAGAACAGCTATAATTTGGTGGTAGAGAATGACCAGTCAACCAAATGAAAAAGAGAAACTAACCAGTTTTCAAAGGATATAAAATGACATTAAAATGTTATGAATTTCTAGAGGCAAACTCCAAACCAGTGAGTGATGACCCTGAATATACAGTATGGCACACTATACTCTTTTGGCATAAACAGATCTCTATGTCATTGAATTTCTGTCTAGAAGTGGCATCTCAAAAGGCCTAAGTCTTCTCATATTAGCAACACATACATGCATGCATACACACGTTCATATGTGTCTACATAACAAACTTCAAAATAAAAAAATGGGTTATATGTAATTCAACATGAGCATCAATTCTCCCTTTTTTTGTTCGGTCAAAATTATTTTTTACTATAATTTGTCCAAAATTACTTTTAATTGTATCTTTATATAAGTGATAATGCTATGTTATTATTGTCAATGATTGTGTGTGGAAGCATTAAATAAAAGTTATTCATAGAATTCACAGAACTTTATATACTGAATTTTGCATAACAAATATCCTCTGAAGTTATTCAGATATATGATATGGTTCATGAATCTAAGCATAAATTTGTTTTTTACTTTCTTTTCTCTTGTACTAATATCTACAGGGTGATAAAGGGCAAGCAGGGCCCACAGGAGAAGTTGGAAGCAGAGGCGCCCCTGGACAAGTGGGGGAAAGTGGTCCTAAAGGTGCCAGAGGGACTAGAGGTGTTGTGGTCAGTATTTGATTTGTTTCCAGAGTTGAGTTCACTGTGAATGGAAAAGAAATGTATCCATGTCCTTAAAGCTTCATCCCTTGATTAATTTTACAGAGAGAGCAATAGCTCCATTGAAAATAATTTACCTCCATGGGATGTGGAGAATTGTAAGCATTCCACAGTACTTAAATGGCTTAGTGGTTTCTGGACATGAAAAAGGAAAGAGGGGGAAAAAACTCAAAAATGGAAATGAACTATGAATGAGGTTTTTAAAAGTCAGATTATAACTCCTAAACTAAGTAGGAAAGTTTCTATGCTTTATGCTTAGAATCAGGATTTAATATCTGTGTAAATCTATGTTGTCTTGGTGGTTTACAAATTGCTTTGAAAATTAGGTTTACTTGAAATTGGTTTCTTTTTCCTATATGGGCAGACTCCACATGCTATTTGGAAAATTTTTTCTAACCGCTGTGATAAGTCTCTGTAATATCTAATAATACTTAATATTTTGCTTCAGCTTTTCATGATGTTGAAAACAAGAATAGTATGATACTTCTGAACACATTAAAGCAAAATTATATTGCTAATATATTTGTTCAGAATATCATAACAAGAAAAATACAAAATACTTAAATTATTTTGTCTTCTGGCTGTTTCATAAGGGTATTTATAAAATATATATATATATTTCCTAGTCTCCATTCTAACTTCACAAATGCTGGATTTTTATCCAAGCCCCTGGGAGAGCATTGCATGATCTGTCATCTGAAGAAGGTTTACCTCTGGTGCATTTGAGTATTCTGTACCTTACTGATAGCTTATTAATCCAGGTCTTTCTTATTCCCTTTTATTTAAATTACTTATGTGTCTCTGTTTTTTTGACTTATGCATTTGAAAACATATACTGTGGTTAATTTTTAATAGACATGAAATCAAATTTTTCCAAATACAATGCCTTTAAGCTTATAATTTGGATTTTCTCCTTTAAATGTATCTACCTTTCAAATTGTAATACATGTCCCCAAACTACCTTCCCAAAAAGTATCACCAAATTATACTTTTTCTACCAATATTTCATATTAGTCCTTCTGATATTTGCCAATCTGATAAATGAAAAAGTATATCTCTTTTTTCTTTCTAGTCACATTTCCCTGATTTTAATTAATTTATACTTTTCCCCCTCTGCAAGTTGCCTGTTCATGTAAACTTATTCTATTAGATTGTTGTCTTACCAATTTGCAGTAACACTTTATGTATTTTGAATATTAACATAATTAAATATATTCAGAATATATTACAAATAGATTTCCCTTTCATTTATATTTTAATTATGTTTATATCTTTTTGCTGTACTTAAGGTTTAATTTTTATCAGTCCAATTTGTCAGCTTTTACAGTTAGTCCTTGGTTTATTTCTTCATTAGAAATGTAAAAAGTATTCTCCCATATTCTTCTAGTACTTTTATTTTTCTGTTTCTCCTTAAGTGTGTGAGATATATGGAGGATTTTTTGTTTTTGTTATTTTGCTTTTGTAGGGAATTGATTTTTTTTCCCCCAAATTGATAGCCATTTGTTTCAGTATCATTTAGTTTAGTATTTACCATACAATAAACTTTCAAATATTCATTGTTCTGTTTTCATTCTCTGTGTTCTTCTCTCAGTGTCACTCTGTTCCTGGGTCAGTAGCATGCTACTTAAATTTCTATACTGTTACAATATCTTTTAGGTCTATTAGGAGAAGCACTCCATAATTCATTGTTCATAAATGTTCAACTTTTAATAATTTCCTCTTTCATGTGAACTTTAGAATCACTTTGTCAAGTTCCTTTAATATGGAATCTGTCTATAAAAAACACCACTGTGTCTTCCCATTTACTCATGTCTTCTAAATATCCTTCATTGAAGTTTTATTATTTCTTTTATCACGGATCTTGTGCCTTTCTTGTTAGATTTATTTTTAGTTTCTTCTGGATTTTATTATTTTTGATGTAATCTTTTTTCTATTGTGTCTTTTCTTTGGTATTCTGTAAGAAAATAATTTTTGTATTTTGACTATACACACTAAGTGATCATATCTCTTCCTCATATATTTTCCTTATTACATTGATTAGAACTTCTGTTTAATGTGATATTTGGCTAGTAATGTACCTATTCTATGCCTTAATTTCCTCATCTCCTATTTATTTTGGAACTGAAATATGAGAGTTGATGTGGGAAATATTTTATGAAAATTGAATGTTTTTATCAAGGTAATATTGGTTTATAGTACTGTACATAATTCAGGGTATTACAGTCACACTTCTTCACATGTGTGTTGCCATACCATACCCACCATCAGGCACCCATAGTCCTCCATTATAGTCCATGGGCCCCCTATTTTTGATAATGTAAGACAGGAATTTTGGGGATTATCATTTTTTCTTTTTTTAATTTTTTAAGTCATCAGTAGGATTGAAGCACTAATAGCCTTTAATTTACATGGTTTCCTTATTGATAATAAGAGTAGTTATAAGGTAATTATTACATAGAAATAGTCAACATTTTTATTTTAAAATTTTGACAGGGCTGAAATAACACTAATTAGAGAATCTAAAACTAACAAGGAGTAATAGAGTTTCCCTTGTTGACAACAACTATCAGGCTTCAAGCTCTAATATTTAGTTATGTGCATATGCCACAAACTTTGTGAAATACAAACTATTTCCAGAATCTGCTAAAAATCTGTGGGATTCTAACAACTTAAAGTATTTCTCTTAATAAGGATTAAGGATGTTCATACTAAAAGTAAAGACAAAATTTGGGGGTGTTATTTTTTTGTCCTCCCATTTCAGATTAGATAGAATTCCGTACTGTAAAAAAAGTGAAGATAACAATTTAAATTATAAGAGTACAAGTTTAGATTTAAACAATCTTCTGTTTTCTCTCATATTTCTTCTTTTTTTTAGGGTCTGTTAGGATCAATGGGACCTGATGGGGAACCAGGAATCCCAGGATATGGGGTAAGCATTCTTATTGGAAATAAGAGAGTATTATTGGCATGGAAATCTTTATATAAAGATGTCACACCAAATTAATGCAAACTAACATAAAATCTTCCTGGTGAAACTTTCTAACATATTTAAGCTTCATCCCTTTATAGAATAAATGTTATTTATCTTTCAGAGAAATGCATTCTATGTTGGAGTGTGCTTGGGGGTATTAGGTAGAGTATGTAGAGATGGTACAGAGAATGTCTACTTACTTGTCCTTTTGTCAGGGCCATCAAGGTCAACCAGGACTTTCTGGGTTGCCTGGACCCAAAGGCGAGAAGGTGTGTATGCATATTAACTTTTTAATCCTAAAGTTAAATATTGACTTTATTCCTTCTGAAAAAATTCATGGAAAAATTTTCAAATAATACAATAAGCTCTTTTCAATTAGGGAAGCATTGTAAATTCCAGAAGAAAAAGAAATATCAAGGAGCTAAAATTTAAATACATTTTTAAAACATCTTCCATAGGTTGTCTCAAAACTAAAATGAAGTAATATCTGAAAATGCATTATAATATGTGAAGTTTTGTAAAATTAATTCCTGCTGAAAGAGATTGAGACTCTAGGTGAAATGACTATAGATAGTTATAGTAAAATGTTTTGGTGAATTAAGAATTCAGCTACAATAGTACTCCTCTTGATTTGTAATAACAGTGGAAACTTGACACTGAGAAAATTCCTAAAGTTATCTTATGTAATTAGATTGATATGTCCAAGGAGAATCATATATGAGTTGTAATTGTGTTTAAAATATCATACGCTTAGGTTTTAAAAAGGTAAAAACAGTTTGTGTGTTGTATATCAGAAAAATATAGGTTCCATATTTTAAGATCTCTATTAATTTTATTAAAAATTTATTAATTTTTTCTATTATCTTCAATATAGGGTTATCCTGGAGAAGATAGCACAGCCCTAGGACCACCAGGGCCTCGAGGTGAACCAGTAGGTCTTTTTCTAAAATTATTTTGATGTTTCAAGATAAATTGCAGCTACTTTAGTAGTTTCACATCAATCATATCTTTTCAGGTCATTTTGTTAATCTTTCAAAAGGTTTTATATAAGAAATTAGTATTTGCAGTCATATAATCTAAATAGGAAATTTATATATATATATATATGATAAACTTAATACAGTACTCCCCAAATATAATTCAGTATCAAAGACAGATAAAAGATTTTTACAGAGATAATCAAAAAATTACATACTTTATACATTTTATGGCTTTAATCATCAAGTTCAGATTTATTTCTAAAATAATTTTAAAAATCTAATCTGTATCTTTTTTATAGTAGTTTACACAGTTATCCAATGATTTCAAAATTTAACCAGTTACTAGAATCAATACTCTTTAAAGATTACTGATCTATATCTATTTTAAACATTCTAAGAATTATCTGTAACCACAGTTTTTCTTAAGACAGCTATTACAACTTTGATTATTTGAATAAAGGTCTGTGTTCAAGCTTGACTAAAACACTCATAAAGAATGTGTGCAAATTAAATGGTTAAAATAAAAATGCTTAATTTGCTTAAAATGCAAAAATAAATATAACTGATTAAAAGGGAAAAATACAGAAATAATGTAGAAATGCCAAGCTCAGTGAGAAAAAAAGAATAGGCAAATGGAGCATAAATAGTGCCTGTTTTCCCCTGATTCAGATATGCCAGAATCAAAGAATGTCACTGAAATATAATAAATATATTAAAAGTCTAACATAATAATGGTCATTTCATCTAGTAGACATGAGACAGGCATGAAAATTAAGAAAAAATATGCTAAATTAAAGCAGAGTCAGATAATGTTGTCTTTACATTATGTCTAATAACCTTATCCACATAAGAACAAATTAAGATTTAACAATGAATGCTTCACAATACATTTCATGGTTTTGCCAATTTATTTTAATTCAAATTTCTGATAGTAAGCTGTAATATGAAGTTATTGGTGTTTCAAGTGTGTTTTAAACTAGATAATCTGAACAGTTTATCATATCAAAGATTTTATATTAGAATGTGTAGTAAAAGTTAAAAGTGCAATTTTATTATATTAGTTTCTGTCCTAAGGATTAAAACTAATCAGTGTAGTTTTGTCTTAAAAATTAAAACCTTAACAGAATAAATAACAGAATTTGTAATCAAGAATGATAAAGTATGATTAGCTATTAGATACTTTTAAAAGATCATTTAATGTATTCTTCTCTAATGGAATTAAGTAGCTGAATGGTCCTGCTTAAATCTTTTTCTCTAAGTGAAAATGCAAATTACTTTGATATCATTTGTAATGTACTTACCTGAAAATTTATAATTTTTAATTGGACTTCATTTCTTCAGTGTTTTCCCTAGAAAAATCATCATAAGATTCTTTTTAAATAGTTTCAATGCTCAGATATTCCGATGACGTTCTTGGTATCATTAACTTTCAGTCCTTTGAAGTTACTCAGGGGAATTAAACATTACGATTGGTTTCACATTTTCAAAAAAAATTACTAATTTTATCATGTGCACTCGCAGATCCTTAGATCAAGCTGTGAAACTGATTACTTTTTCGTAGGGTCCGAGAGGAGAACAAGGAGATAGAGGTGAGCCGGGAACAGAGGGATATAAGGTAACTACTGCAAATTGTACACTTAGCTCCTAAATTTGATTAGTGTTCTCTGTGGCTTTGCTAAGTTTCAAATGAAAATAACCACTATTAGAAATGTTACTAATGTCTTATGTTTTTGATCGTAGAAGTAGCTAAAAGTAGCTTAGCTCATATTTTATCTTCCTTTTTTCTAGACTCACCTTCATCTCTTGCCAGTCTTATTTTTTTCTTTACTTTTTGTTTTTTTGCAGCCCCTCAGTGGATAATAAGCCATTCCTACATCCTTAGGTAGCAAAATAATCTTTATCTTAACTCTAAGTTATCAGCAATGTAAAACATCTTTCAGTAAAAACCTCCTTGTCCCTCGGGTCAATGAATTTAGTACCTTTGATTGCAACTAATTACCACTATTTTTAAACAAAAAGTATATAAAGTATGACAGATTTTGCAAAAGATGTTAGCCAGCATGGCAGTGGCTACATCTAAGGAGACTATTGGACATCAATTCTCCCCAATAACTGAGTAATAGAGTCAAAAATATATAGCCTTTTCTGTCACTTCCTTCACTTAACTTAATGTTTCCAGCATTCGTCCATGTTGTAGAATGTATCAGTACTTCCTTTTATATTTTTTTAAAAACATTTATTCACAGATAATCTTAGAATCTTTAGAGAAAACAATGGAGTGTATAATGCAAATTTTGCTTCCATTTGTCTATGAATAATGAAGTTTTGTGTTTTTTTTTTCTCCTCACCATCCTTCCTCCTTTTTTCCTCTTGGGCAAACTAAGAATTGCATTTGTTAAATGTCGTACTCATTGTTATGAATAAATACTTACTAGATGTCATTACACATGAATCAGATATCACATCTAGAAGATTTGATACAGAATAAGTATATTTAATCAGTAAAAAAAGAGACATAATGAATTACAGATGTGATGCAGAAAACCATATATCACTTAAGTTATGAAGTAAGACATCCAGAGGACCTAACAGGAGTAAGCATACTGTCAACATCAATTTCTGAAATGGATGGTGGTGGTCATCACAGTTCTGAGTTTTGTATTTTGCTTATATGCTCACTTTCACTTCACTCTGTCAAAGTGACCTAACTAAGTAGTCGTGTTTACTTGCACCAAGCTCCCTCTTACTGACCTGATTCTGTTATTTGCTAACTCTGCTCAGGTTTTGCTGGTAAACCAGGGCCATGTGTGGGAATGGCTTGTTTCCTTGGTGATAGCCATGTGCTACATAAACAGCTTTCCATATGAACCTTTATCTCTTGCCACTATTCACTCCCTTAGATAGGAGTTGTTCTTTTACCAGGAAGTTGAATCTCATAACCATAACATTTACCTCAGAGAATGCAAACCCAGAAGTCCCCAAATGGCCATTCTGTGAGAATACATATTGCTAGCCTAAGTCTGCAATTTCTTCTCCTATCACAGAAAAAGGAAATAGGCCTGATGTCTCTTCTAAGGCATTCTTTCTGTAGTATACAAAAAGAAGGAAGAAAAGAAGCTAAAGTGAAGGGAACAGTAGGTAGGGGGATAAAAGACATCACAGATGGAATTTTTCATGCATAACTCTCACCTGACTTGCCCATGGATTGTTGCTGCTTTCTGTTTACATGCTTGAAAGGGAAATGTGGTAGGTCAGCATTCCTTCTTAGGAGAGCTAGAGTGATGACAGATTGCCATGTGTCAGAGCCACTTGATGTATCTTGGCATAGGCAGTTACTGTTCTCAGCCTTCAGCCCAGTAAACCTGCTCTCCAAACAATTATGAATTTAGCTTGTAAAAATGGAGAGTGTATTACATACACTTCTACAGTGGAAAAAGGTTGAAAAATTAAATTTGTTCTCAAATTCTTTGTTCCTTGGGTTATTTACTGCATTAATTTCCTGAACCTACTGTAATAAATTACCACAAATCGGGTGACTTCCAGCAGCAGCAATTTATTCTCTCATACTTCTGGAGGCCAGAAATCTGAAATCATGTCAGCAGCACCATGCTCTTTCAATAGGTCCTGGGAGAGAACACTTCCTTGCCTCTTTCAGCATCCACTGGCTAAAAGCATTCCCTGTGGCTTCATTGCCCCTGTCTCTGGCTTTCCCCCTTCATTGTTTATGTCTGTCTGTCTCTGTGACTTTTGCAAAGACACTTAACTACTTATCAGTAGGTTTACAGCCCATATATCCAAGATAGTCTCACTTTAAGATCCTTAAATTAATGACATCTGCAAAGACCCCTTTTCTTCAACGAGGTCACATTCACAGGCTTTGGGAATGAGGATACAGACATCTTTTGTTGCAGCCTCTATTTAACTCACTCCATTAACTCACATAAAAATAAAAGAAAAGTTTAGGGCCTCCCTGGTGGTGCAGGGGGTTAAGAAGCAGCACTATGAAGCCATCTGCAGCCACTGCAGCACAAGTTCGATTCCCGGCCAGGGAGGTGACCCACATGGTGCAGCAGACCTCTCCTGTCTTGCCCGCTGCTCCCCTCAGCAGTGTATTTCAGTCAGTTGCTTATTCTGTTCCCCACTCTGTCTCTGGTGAATCCTCTCACCCCTACCCCTCTGGCCTATACCCCAGTTCTTGTATGCATAAATAAATAAATCTTAAAAAAAAAAAAAGACAAGTTCTTCTCGGTCAGTCACCATAATAGCCAGTGTTTCTCATGTTATACATTATTTCCAAGAAAGAACTATAATCTCTATGCTTTTTAAATTGAATTTTGCAACAGTTTGCTATCATTATAAGTGATATTACCCTCGTCTATAAGTCAGGTGTCTCTCTTTACTAATATCATCGTTTCTTTTCCCAGGGTCATGTGGGTATACCAGGACCAAGAGGTGCCACAGGACAACAAGGACCCCCAGTATGTTTTGAAAGCATTTTTTGTCATCCTAGCATTAAAAAAATATTGATGTGAAAATAACATATTTGTTCTCCGCTTCATATGTAATGTCTGTTTTGGTTCCTCTTAAAGGGTGAGCCAGGTGACCAGGGTGAACAAGGACTAAAAGGAGAAAGGGGATCTGCAGTAAGTTGAAATTGTTCAAGACAATTTGAAATTTATTATTGGTTTGAAAAAACAGAGGCCCAAGGAATTGCAATTAATTGTAGTTTAAATGATCATTCTTCTGTCCAAAGCAAGGATCATTATTAACCTCTAAAGAGAATATCAAAATTGTGTTAAACCATGGTTATTGATTCATTCATGTTTTCAGTGCTATCCAGAGTTCCCTTTATCGATGAACAGCTCTGGCTTTGTGAAAATTGTCTAAGCTTGTTCCAAATTTGTTCTTTCTCCTTGGGGCTTCAAGCAGAAATGCCCTTGTAAAACCAGCTTTACAAAATGAAAACTTATCAGTCAAACCTGCTTAGTTATTGTGGTAAGGAA
The DNA here is from genome assembly GCF_964194135.1 of Talpa europaea. Classification (NCBI taxonomy): domain Eukaryota; kingdom Metazoa; phylum Chordata; class Mammalia; order Eulipotyphla; family Talpidae; genus Talpa; species Talpa europaea. The sequence continues at coordinate 41,194,410 of NC_140076.1, forward strand.
GAGGTGGAAATCATTAGGGTGACACAAATGCACAATTAGTTTAAAAGTTTTTCTTTTCTAAGACAAGCCAGTTATTCATTAACAAACAAACTAAAAATCTGTCCCTTACTGAATTTAGCCTTCTCATTCCCTGTGCTCTGATAGATGTTGCCTCAGCATCATCATGTAGCAACTGTCTTTGTAATTTGTACCATCAGTTCTTTGCTGCTCTGCTTTCATGACATTCTGATTTCATGTGCTTTTATTTTTTAAGGGTTTTTTTCTTTTTCTTTCTTTCTTTTTTTTTTTTTTTTTTTTTTTTTTTTTTGCACCCTGGTAGAACTAGGGTGTAGGCCAGAGGAACAGGCGGTGAGAAGATTCACCAGAGACAGAGTAGGGAGCAGAACAGGCAGATTTACTGAAATACACTGCTGAGGGGAGCAGTGGGCAGACAGGAGAGATCTGCTGCACCACATGTGGCCCATATATGTCCCTGGACCAGGATCAAACTCAGGCCATAGTGGTGATAGCTCTGAGACTTAAGCCCTAGGCCCCCAAGGAGACCTTTGTGCTTTTATTTTAAAATTAATTCTCAAGCAAATGTTCTTTTCCAAAACTGAATTCAGTGAGAAAGATAAAAGCAATAAATTTGAGGCCATGTTTCTTCTAAACATTTGTGGGAATAAGAAATAAAATGGAATTGAATCTGATATCTTACCTACATATTCCTTCACCTACAAGTCATTGTTCGTAACAGTCTTAATATTTGCCTAGTAACTCTCTGTCAAATTTCTTGACAAATAAGAATCAGTAATTAATAAAAACATCCTGAAGGCAATCCTTGATGAGAAAACATGCAGAGAGGGAAGGTAGTTGTCTCTTTACTAAGAATTTTGAAGACTCAAATTGGAAAAATAATGGAAAGAGCTGTAAACCTAGAACTCCATTACTGCTTCCCATGGAACTTCCTTATCTTAACGTTGAGTACCTGACAAAGCAAGTGCTCTCCCAAGATTCCATCCTATAATTTTTAATCATATACAATTAGTATTTTCATAGTTTCATAGTCAACATTTTCATTTTCTTTTTTATCTCAGGAAGAAGAAATTTGTTGATGTTTATTAGCATTTGTTAAGATTATGCCAATGAGAATCAAATATTCTTTTTTAAAAAATATTTATTTATGCACCCAAGATTATATTACATCATCCAAGATTACATTATATGTCAGATTTTAAAATAGAAATAACTGCTACAAGAGAAACCATTGAATGTGTTATCTATTAGGGACCTCTTCAGTGGCCATGTGGGACCTGCTCAGTTGCTCTCCTCTTGTTTTTTGCAAAGTTTTAAATTGACTTTTTGGATTTGGAAATGGCCCTCTAAAATCACTTCGACAACCCTCTAATTTTTCAGATGGCATGGGAGCCCCAGAGAGATAAGATGTTAACTAGGACACAGAACTAGTTAGCAATAGATCTAACACTAAAAACTTTATTTCCTGTCTCATGCTATTTTATAAAGCCTTCCATTGCCTTGAAATGGTGTATAAATTAAGTAAAATTTGAGTAATTATACTTAGCCAATTAACATATTCATTTGTCTCTTATTTGAGACTGTGGACTGTGATAAAGATAGAGTACCTTAAAACCAATTGCAGAACCTTAACTTTTTAAAAAGGCTTTTATAGTATAAATGGAGGAAGCTGTCTTATAATGACTCTCAAAGACTAAAACTCAGGCCAAGATCTATTTTTCTTCCAAAAACAAAATTCCAGACTTCAGTATATTAAAATTTCATGGCTTAAAATAAAGACAGAGAGAGATTGTAATTATTTCTTAACTCTAAGTTTGTTTACATTTTAAAGATAACAGTCATCTAACAAAGTTAAAGCTAACAAAGTACTGAGATAATTATTCTTCAGCTCCATTTAAGTAAATAACTATGGTGTGAGCTGCAGTAGCACCTCAAAAACTGTTAAAAAAAGAATTATATTACCTTGTATAGTCATCTGTCAATTCATCCTAATGATTGGAAACTTGTCTGAATGGATCTTATTTCAAATGGGTGAATTTTCAAAGCTAGCCAGACAAGAGAAAGTATAATTTTATAAGCACTCCAGAGACTGCATGTAAAATTCATTTGCCATTCCAACTATGAGAACAGAACAATCTGTTTGCTGATGTATGATGTACTTAAATTTAAATAAACTAGTATGAGTAAGTTTGAAAGTGGCATAGAATGCACTTAGGTTTATTATATATAAATTTTAGGAATTGATTGAAGAGTAACTTTTCAGGGTTTTTTTTTTTTATGATAACAATCGTCTACTAACATCTTATATGACAATATATTTTCTCTGTCTTTAGCCCAATCTGTAATTTGCAACTGAACATGCCACCTCTATGTAGAATTAATGTTTAGTAATCTTTGACTCCTCATCTAGTCATAAGACTTTTCAGCAATTCCAACTTTGAGGTTTTTTTAAATGTACAAATTCAGATCTTTATATATTTAAAATTTCCACTATCGATTACAGTTTTCCTAGCTGGTCTCCTTTCTTTCAGTTATAGAGATAATAGATCAAATAAGGAAATCTTTCTGAATGTCCATCTAAAAACAGCAGACATTATAGTTTTATTATTTGTTATATCCATTTATTATTCACTAGATTTTGCCGCAACTGTCCTATTATAAACAGAAAAAATGTACTTTAAGGGTCTCCCTGTTGGCGCAAAGTGTTAAGTTGCAACCAATGAAGCAATCCACAGCCACTGCAGCGCCCAAGTTCAATCCCCGGCCAGGGAGCTATCCACATGGTGCAGCAGACCTCTCCTGACTCACCCACTGCATATACCTGGCTATACCCTCAGCAGTATATTTCAGTCAATCTGCCTGTTCTGCTCCCCACTCTGTCTCTGGTGAATCCTCTCACCCCCCACACCTCTGGCCTGTATCCCAGTTCTTGTATGCATAAATAAATCTTTTTAAAAAAAGAAAAATGTACTTTAAAATACTTTTCAGTCATAATTTTCTTTTAGTGTTATTGTGGTGGGAGCTAATGCTCATTAAAGTCTGAATAGCATTTTAGTTTTCATAAATATAAACTTATAGATATAGATTTTTATGGCTCATATCTTTATATTGTATTACTTTTTATTGAAGTAATGTTGGCTTACAAACACTATATAATCTAAGGGTATAGGTTTACAAATTTTCAGATACGTTATCATACCACATTCACCATCAAAGTGCCCATATATCTCCACCAAAGTCCACTGGGTCCCTTTCTGCCTTGCACCCACCCCACTGCACCCCCCTCCCCCCGCCCACAATTCTTTTCCTGAAATTATTCCCAATGATGGTCATGCCAAAATGATTTCTGGGGGCCTCCCTTGTGGTGCAAGGGGTTAAGCACCAAACTATGAAGCAATCCGTAGCTTCTGTAGCACAAGTTCGATCCTTGGTTGGCCAGGGAGCAACCCACATAGCGAAGCAGACCTCTCCTGTCTCGCCTGCTGCTCCCCTCAGCAGTATGTTTCAGTCAGTCCGCCTGCTCTGTTCTGCTCTGTCTGTTCTGTCTCTGGTGAATCCTCTCACCCCCCACACCTCTGGCCCATACCCAGCTCTTATATGCATAAATAAATAAATCTTTTTAAAAAAATGATTTCTGATGCTATGTGAATCAATTTGTTAATTGAATGTTTAAAATAAAGGTTTCACATACATATGTAGTGTATCTGAACCTTAAGCCATAAACGTAGGTATACTAAAAGTGTTTGTTCTTTATAATGGAACTTAACATCTGTTCCCATTACCAAATTCAGTCAAGCTTGAATTTTTATCTCTTACAGGAAATGCCCATTTTCTGTAATAGTCTATTTCTTCTTCAAAAGCTTAAGTCACATTTCCAGAAGATGAAATTGTTTATTTAGTTATTGTTGTCAAATTGACTCTTTGGCATAACAGGTTCCCATTTTGATGGAATGATCTTGTTTCTGAGAACTTTTGATGACTTCTGAGAAATATGTCTGGTAATGACAACATGCTGCTTTTTTTTTTATTTGTGAACTAGGTCACTCTTTTCCACATTTCTCTTTTTAAAATGATTTTCAGATATCATCAGAATCATGGCATGATTTGTGAGAACAAAGTTCCTAACTATCCTGGCAGACCTGTTACTGCTGAATCAATTATGGCTTAAAACATCTCACACATGGAAAAACAAACAGTTCTGTGGCAAAAAAAAAACCACAACAACTTTGATTCACAAATATATTCTTTTCTGTGCTATCCTTTTTCTGTGCTTCCAGTTGAGCACATTGTAGGCTATTGTTTCTTGTCCATTACTATACTGTGCCTCACTAGCAGAAATTTTGACTTTGCACTCCCAGCATATAAAAAGAGCCTATAATACTCAATAAATACTCAGTATTAAACATAATACTCTAATGTTCACTGAATTAAGTACTCAGCCATTTTAATTAGGGAGACAAAAATCCCGCCTGAAAGTAGAACCAATTATTAAATAATTTATTCATTTTCCTCCCAGAAAAATTAATGCCTAGAAAAGAAAAATGGCAATAATACGAAACGTGAGTGCCACCACTTGCTGTAGCACCCAGATGGCAGGGCTTTTTGTCTATGCCTTCAGTTTCACTAAGTTTATCACAGTCAACTGATAACTGTGCTTCCCATTTTTAGGGTCCTCAGGGGAAAAAAGGAGCTCCTGGTCCACCTGGGAAACCTGGGATTCCTGTAAGTAAAAGACCTTTTTCATCTTTCTTGCTTTTTTACATAAATTTGGCAACTGTATTTAGCAGCAGAAAAGTTTGCAGCCAATTATGACAAGTTTTGAGTAAGTCAGATTGTCTTCCCAAAAAAAAGTAAATAATACCAAAGGAAATAATACCATTGACTCAGAAATCAAGCTTGTTGCTTAAACATAAGTCTCTGCAATAGAAGGATGCACTTTCCTGTGCTGTGAGCCCTCACCTGGACTCAGGCTACTCTGATTGTTAGCCACTGAGAAGCAGGGAACTTGGAATCTTGTAATGAATGATGGCAAAGTCAGAGATCACCAAGCATGAATGTAAAGGCATGAACTGGATTATTTATTTCTTTATGATTGACATTTTGTATTTGAAATGTTCAATTACAGAACACCTGCAGAATAAGTATAGTTTGCATGGTTATAATATTTGGAGTCTACACAACAGAGTTAATGTAGTTATTTTAACCAAATAACTACTGAAAGTAAATCCTGACTTGTGTGAAAAGTGTCTAACTGTATTATTTTACTTTTTTTTTTGCCTTTAATCTTCACGCCCCACTTTTTGACTTTTTAACAGAAGGAAAGTACAGGAACATATCACAAAAGACTACAAAAAGCCACTAATTGAATTTAGAATAAATTTATAGACAGATGACAGGATTATAGAACATAAATATTCATTCTCCCATTTTTAATATGCTAAAATAATGAAATGTTGATAGCAGTTACCATCTATCACTTTGGAGTTAAAATTCAGAAGGACTTGACTTATTTTCTTGACAAATGGAACAGGAAACATTAGGAAAAAAGTATAATATTTTCATCATAGAACAAAGATTAGTTTACCTTAACTATCAGTTTCCTTCTCTGGCCAGGCAACTATGTGTTGACTGGTTTATTAGCAAAGATTTCCTGTTAGTCTCCCCTAGCCAAGAATTCAGTGCCAGCTTTGTGTAGCCTATATTAGTTCCAAATTTGTTTCTTGAGAAAATAATACAATTAGAAGCTTTGCAGATGGTAAACAACAGGTACCCTAAGCTGACAAGTGCATGTAGCTATATTTTGCCCACAACTAGATAAAGCATAGGCTGACACAATAAGAAATGCCAGAGAAAGTTTGCACAGTAAATTGCTGATTAGTTTAGCATTTTGTTTTGGAAACTTTTAAAGACAATTAACTGATCTGTTGAATACAAATTGTGAACCATTAAGGAATCCAGGAAACAGAAAAATTTATCCTGGAACAGGGTAAAATATAAACATCCACCCCCTACTACCTCATAATTATAAAGGTATTTGTCATTTAAACATCTGTACAACACATGTCTATAATACTAGTGATTTTTACTTATTAAGGGACTTCTAGGCCTACCTGGGCCAAAAGGCCTGCAAGGATACCATGGAGCAGATGGTGTTTCAGGAAACCCTGGAAAAGTTGGAATACCAGGAAAACAGGGACTTCCTGTGAGTAGATTGTCTCTTTGCTCTTTATTTCTTATGCATAAATGTCTTCTTGCCAGACCTTAAATATTTCAGCTATCTTTCTTAACCTTGGCATTGGCACAGATTAGTCCAATCATATAACTAATCATTTTTTGAATTATGTTTATGATTTTCAGGAAATGTTAATGGTACATTCACTTAGGTGTGTTATATCTAAATAACTAATATTGTAATAATGTATGCCATTTCACTCATATAAAAACTTATAAATAAGAATATTAAGAAACAAAATTTTAGGGCCACAGAATCTGGCTGTGTTTTGAGTTCACCAAATGTTTTAAGCTACCTTTGGAACCCTTAAACCCTGGCAGTAACTCATGGTTTATTTTGCCAAAAATCATTTCCCTTTATTTTTACATTCCCTGTGTTTTACAAAAATTGAATAGTTTGTGTTCATCTGGTGAAGGTGCATTCATAGATATTACCTTATTTTTATGCAATTTTTTACCTAGTTTATTTGGTTGAAAATTTTGAAATCATTTTTGTCTTCAATTTACCATTTCCCTTTTCCTTTGCAATGTCATCGTAATCCATATATTTTTTGTTAGCCAGGGTTGTGGTTTTACATGAAATATTGGAATAATTAATATTTTGAAGAACCCAGTAAAATTTAGCCTTTATATATGTGTGCTTTTAAAATTTAGCCTTTTAAAATTTAGCCTTTATATATATATATATATATATATATATATATATATATATATATATATATATGTCTGCTTTTTGACTATGTTTACCCACTGATCTGTTTTCCTTTTCTTAAATAATAAATCAATCCTAGTTCCCTATTTAAATGTAGCATGGTGCTGTGTAAACCCAATCTAAAATTAATATTTTTCTTTCACCCTGATGAGATATAGTGATAATTTTTGTAAAAAAAAAAATAAAAATTGTCACTAGCCAATTTTAGTATTTCAGAAATAATTATGTAGCCAGATTCTGTCTGAAAAGATTAATACTTATAAAAAGGCTTCACATGATTTCTGTTTATTTTGGAGGCAATATATGAGAACATTAGGGCATCAGGTTAAAGCCTAGAAAACTTGACAGGCAGGCTGATTATTTTAAATAAAATAGGTATCTTAAAGACTTCTGTCATTTAACATCAGTCTGATTAAAAGACTTATTTGAAATCTGAGTTTAGCAGAATCTCATGGACCATCTCATTTTCATGCACTCTCCAGGCTAAAAATATAATGTTTTTAAACTGAGATAGTATATATTTTTTTAAAATATAGCAGTAAAACACTTTGGATTGGTCAAAGAGTCTCTATTTTTGTGAATTAAGTCTCACTAGACAGTGATATAGTAAATCTTAACCTATTGCTTTTAATAAGATTTTGAGGGCTGAAAAAAAACCCACATTTCAAAATATATGCTATTTTTTGTTGTTGAACACAAATTCAGTCATGGAGGTGGTATGAATATGGACATGCCCAATGGTTTCTAAAACTAAAAAGTGTATTGTAAATACTAACAACAGCAGATTTAACTAGGAAGAAAAAATCATTTGTTTTCTGGCTAAGATACTATTAATCCAGATATGAATAATAAAAATCAGGCTCCTACATATATATACATATACATATACATATGTATATGTATATATATGTGTGTGTGTATATGTGTTTAATAAGAATTTCATATATTTTGTGTGTGGTATATTCACCCATCAGACTCTAGTGACAGGTCAGAGTCATCCATTACTTCTTATGTAGGCTTACTGAAATGATATTGTGACAAAGTTTCTGACAATGAGACACCTGAAAGTCCCCTTAGAAAGGACTGAATTCCATAGAAAACATTGATTTGGACTAAGGAGAAAAAGGACTCCTTCAAGTTGCCATGGAGATTTCCTGATTTTTCCACTTATGTTCTGAGTTGAGCATGACAGATGTTTGTCCCTTCTGTGTATTCCATCTAGGCCATTGATAGTTACCGTGTTCATCATTGTGAATAGACAACAAGCCCCACATAAGCTTCTAACACTGTGCATTCCTACTGCACTTAATCTAATGCTGTGATGATGCTAATTTGAACAATCATGTTTTCATTGCATACCACAGATTATTTAGTGTCCATTTACCTTCAACAAGAAAACTACCTGAGCATTACTTGATTATGAGGAAACCAATCTTAGAATCCCATTTGGGGGGTTAGTTTCCTAGCATCACTTTCACTATCAATTCCGATATCAGAGTATAGCTAAAAACAGGTGGCACACTCAGATGGGGCAATCAAGAAGGGCTTAATAATGGAACAATTTACAGTAGATAGCAGCAGGGCTAAGGGAAATCCAGAAGAGGTGATAAAGCACCCAAAGGCTAGCAACAATCCCTGAACCTGAAGGGGCAAAGGGAAGGACCAATTACCAATTATACCTTAGTTATTTCTATAGAAGGGAGCCTTTTAATAGGAGTTAAGACATTCAAAGAAGGATTTGATAAATTCCCTGCAACAAAGCAAAGAGAAAGTCAGGGGAGTAAATATTTCAATTTCTTTCTCCTTCTGTCCTCCAATCTCCTGCCAGAATGTCCCATTAGCCAAACTCAACCAGTAAGTGTTAATAGGAACCATCTGCCCAGACAAGGAGAACTATTTTATCACTCATATTGTTTACAATAGCCATTCTGTGAAGATGTATGCCAACTATGATGTATTATTTTAAAAATTTCTCCTATAATACACTCCTTTACTACCTATCCCAAGAGCAGGCTCCCTCCCTCCTATCCATGCTAGAGGGTAAGTCTGATTCTGAGTCCTGAATCAGGGTGAAGAAGCAGAGACTAGATCTCAAAAGGCAGACGGAAAACATCTAATCATTTCTATATAAGTTCTCATCTTTATTTTTATATAATTAGCATGGAGAGATTAAGTCACTCTATAGTCATGTAGCTCTGAAGACAGTATAACTCCATATTCTTTGCTTTTATCAGTATGAAAAATTGTTCCTCAGTAAAGTCCTGTGTGTACTTTTTATTTTTCTATAGCTTGCCTGCATATTTCTACAACTTACTGACATTACCTACCTAAAAACTTGACTATCAGGTTATTAGGTAGATAGTGTCATCTTCATATAATGGCTGATTTGTCTGTCTTTCCTTACATTTCTTTTTCTTTCCATCTAAGTTGACCATGACCTGTAATACTTCTGTAAGCAGTAGTAGCAATAGTGAACATCCTTCCACTGCTACAGATCTTGGAGAGAAAACAGGCATGCAGAATTTCTCCATTAAGAATATTTGCCATCTAAGTTCTGAATTTTCCTTGTCCTATTCTATCTCTTTGATTTTCAGTTTCTTTTTTTTTTCCCCTTCCCTTATTCCCGGTGGATAGATTGAATTTTCTTTTGTTGGACTAAAAGTTGCCCTATTTATTTATTTATTTGTTTTTTGTGGGTTTTTGTTTGTTTGTTGGTGGCACAACCCATTGATCAATCCCAGTGGAAGTAAGAAGACAAGAGAATCCAGTTGATGCCTGGATTTCATAAGTTCGTAAAGGCCAGATTTCCAAATAATGACATAGATAAGGGGCAGTAAATGGATTGGGAGTGCAAAAGAATCACAAATTTTAAGTGAATGGTGGAAAGAAGGTGTGGAAGAGTCTCTTAGAAGTCAGATTAAGGAAGAAGAGGAGACTGCAGAGGAGAGTCAGATGAAGTACTCAAAATAAAGCATAAAACAGGAGAATGTAATGTCATTGAAAGTTAAAGAATATTTCAAGGAGAAAGTTATAGATTGTACCTAATAATTCTGATTGTATTGGGCATTTATTAATTTTGTTTCTGTTTATGTCTTCTCAGCATCTCACCCCATTTTTATTTTTAGCTATTCATATGTTTATTTTCTTTTTGAGTCTTGGTGGGAGGTCATCATTCACTACAAAAGTCAGAAATTACCCTCTTCTTACCTTCCAGGCCCTCCTTGAAACAAGGATACAGGCCCATGACCTCAGCCTTACTATTCAGTTCTATTTACCTGGTCTTTATTTGGGGAGTTAGTGATACACAAAAGCAGAGATGAGGGAGATTCTGTTATGTTAGCAGTGGCAGAAACATGCAGCTGTCAGGGGTAATTGCAAGCATGCTCAGAGCTAAGGTAGTACACACTGTGGAGTTCATATTATGAATGCTTCACCCCCCTTTATTTCTCCCATTTTCCAAAACTGATGTCCCAGGTTCATTTGTGATTATAAGCTATTCAAGGTCTTTTCAATAAATTTTCTGCTTTTATTATTTAAGCTTGCTTTCTGCTTTCTGGTATTTAAAAATAAGGGTCCTGACTAATACAGATCTAATATGATGAAATTATAAATATTGTATTTTAGTGTATGACGGCATTGGTTATTCTGACAAATAATTGATTTTTTTTAGTGGGAGCAGAAATAGGATTAAAGTGCTGGTAGAGAGTAGATGGTGAGAAAATAAAGATATTCAGACAATTCAATGGAGAATTTTGACTCTAAAGGAGAAAGTAGTGTAATAACTAAAGAAGAAACTGGGGTTAAAACAGTAAGCTACTTTTCAATGAAAGAAACAACCATTTGTAAATGCTAGAAGGACCTAGTAGAGATCAAGAGGCTGGGATGAAAACCAAGGAAAGGAGAATCTGAGTATGAATTGGACAACAAAACATGTCTGTTTTTGCTCTATTCCTGAATTATTCTACTTCTGATTGAGGGGTCATTTTTATAAAACAGATATGAGCCACTTGTGCCTATATATATGATTAGTACAAAAACGTCATTGATTTTTGTGAAGAAAGAAATTGAAATGAATTATAACATTGACTACTGTTGCAATACATCTTCTGGGGCTCTGTAGCTGAATAGTATCTGGTATTGCCATTAGGATGCAATTAGATATCAGATCATAAATAATCATCTCCTGTGTTTTTAGCATTTTCAAAAAATAGGAAAAATTGTACTTGCATACTTAGGATATTAGCTTGTCTTAAGTATTGAAGTATTTTGTATCCATCATAATAAAAACAAAATAACTTTCCTTTTAGGACTTCTCTTTTTTTAACCCCAGGGTTTTATGAATATGGAAGCATTTCTACAAATATTTCTTCTACTCCCTGTAGAATACTGGATATGAAATTAGGATGATAATGATTTATAAGGCTCTAGTCTGTTAATGAAATTAGGTAGCAATAACTAAATTGGCCATTAAAGAAAGTGATTTCTGAGATAATTACTTTTGAAACCTACTGTGGTGATAGAGAAACTACTTAAGAGAAAGTAATACACTCTCTAAATACTAGCACATTCCCTGGAATATTTTCAGCAAAGGAGAAGGACATCTTTCCGTTGGTCTTTTTTCCTGATTTTTTTAAATCATGGCACCATGGTGTTTCTTGGCTTACCTTTAAAGACTGCTGGATTTTTCCACCGAGAAAAATATTTATTCTGGGATTTGTAGCATTATGCAACTGCCTGATTTTCCTAAACAATGTTTGTTCGTTTGTTCGTTCTTTCTTCTTCTTTTTCTTCTTCTTCTTCTCCTTTTTTTTTTTTTAATGTGGCCAAGGAATTAAAGAATTTCTGGCATACTCACTCTGCAGTTTCGATGTTTTTTCAAGGTCATGTGACTACAATTGAAGTATTGGAGAGGCTCATAGTTGCCTTTGTGAATTTCCCTCTGTACAAATGAGTGTTTTGAAACTAGTCAACTTAGCACATCTGTAGTAAATGAGTCTACCATGCTGTTTTCATTGAGTTGGACTTCTGTACAAACCATGCTGTTTTCATTGAGTTGGACTTCTGTACAAGCATAGTACCTCCATCATTTGTGAAAAAGGAAAATAACTTTTCCCTGCAAAGATCATAAATCCATTTGTCATTAAAATGAAGACTTACCAGTCTTTTTATTTTTACTTCTGCAGCTAACAAAATTGATTGTTGGAAAGGAGGGAAAGAAACAAAACTAACAACCTGACTTAGAACAAATCAGTCTTGGCTTTGCCGTTTATCAGATGCACATAGACTGGAGTATTGTCTAAAATGAAATGCTTGTCCTAAAGGAACATTGAAAGTCTTAAGTTTTCCATGTATGGATTGTGTCCAGCCTAAGAAGGAAAAACACACTCCATCAGCCGACTCGTAATATTGTACAAGCATAGAGTAGCAGGACCACCATGGAAGTCTCTGTTAGGATCAGCAGCAGCCCTGCCACCCTGTCTGTTCTCTAGTCTATAAGCTAGTCACATTTAAGAAACCTCTGTTTCTAAGAAGATACATTTCTTTCTTCATAGTATTTCAGAGAAAAAAAATAATACCTGCATTGTCCAGATATACATTCAGCAAATCATGTCAACTCTTGATTATTAAGTGGATGATTATCCAGTTGTGACTTATCCTGATTGCTTTCTCACTCTTGCTGCTTTTTTTGGCCCATATTATGCTCATTAGGAACTCTTCCAGAGCAGACAAAACTCAGTCTATTTGACTGCTTATTAGCAACAAAATGAAAGATTTGCTAGAGGATGTAACTTTCCTACTTGAATCTTCAATGACTCTAGATCCAATAAAGTACATACTGTTTGTGGAATGTTGTTCTTTCATGATCTGACTTCTGTTTACGTTTCCAATCTTAAAAACCCACCTTTCTTTTCCCATGTAATGTTCATCTCAATCATAATAAGAGCTAGCAATTATTAAATGCTTACTATATGCAAGGCACTGTTTAAGGTGCTGAATATATATGAAGTTATTTGATTTTCACAAAACCCTATGAAGTAGGTATAGCTATTACCTCTTTTTTTTTTTTTTTGAAAAAGGAAGCCAAAACTCAGACTAAGTAACTTGCCTGTAGTCACATAACAAATAATAGAGCCAGAATTCAAAATCAAGGCAATCTAGATTCAGAGCATATGTTCCTAACAGCTAGGCTACACTCCTTTTAGAATGCTTCATTAGGTACCCCTCAAACTTTCTGTTTCCTTCAACCTCATGCTTTGGAACATGTAATTTATTTCCTATGCTTGGAAATCTCTTCTGTCTTTTCCTCGAGCTTTAGGATAGACAGCTTCTCAATCTCTCAGGACTTACTTGAACAGTTAGTGCCTTTGGGTACTCTTTCCTGGACTCTCCATTCAGTGTTCAACATGCCTGCTCTCAACTTGTGTGCACTGTACATAGTTCCCATAGAGCATAGTAATCTGATGGTTGCTAATTACTTACCTTCATGCCTTTCTCCCTCAAGAAATGGTAAATTCCTGTAGAATTGGAATTGTATTTTAATCAGAGTTATTTATCTTTGCATCCCTAGTACCCAGTACAGTGTAAGAAGCTCAGTAAATACTTGATGAATGAATGTTCTTTGCATAATTACTATGATTTTGCAGACCTAAAATGAAAGTGTGTTAGCTACTTAATGTTTGAAGCATCATCTCTAAAAGGAATATATTACCTAATTCAGGTGATTTTTACCAGACTCAAATGAAATATGTGAAATACTTAATACACTGCATGAACTTATTGAGTTGTTATCATCTTTCCATAATAATAAATATTCATCGTTAAGCTAACATTCATTCAGTAAATGTTTGTTGAGTACTTAATATGAGCCAGAAGTTAGGGAACATAGAAATGAATAAGTTTGGTGAAGAACTGCCCTTAGGGAACATATATGGAAAGGCAAGAAATTGCTAACATTTCACCATTTAGGATCTAGAAAAATCACAATTTAATATGGATCAACCTAGTAATTGGGTAATTGTCTATAAGCAAACAAATCAGGTAATTCCAAAGTATACTATGTGCTATCTATGTTTTACATAAATAATGTAGCATTCATAACATTTTATATAGTTTTGTGATACCTCATATGGGGAATAGATTGTAGATGGAGCAGACTATGTAGGCGTCATAGAGAAGGTTATACTTGAGCTGAGGATTGAAAGTAAGACTGAACCAGGTATAGAAAAATTGAACAAAGAACATGTCACATGACAAACTCAAAATGAAAAATCCTGAAGTCAGGAAAGAATTTGGCAAATTCACAGGATTATTGGGGAATCAAGTAAGATAGTGTGGGTACAGATTTGTTAGTTTTGAAATAGTGGTATGAGCCTAGACATGTCTGAAATATAAGGTAAAGATGAAATATCCTCTTCCAGTCCATGTCAGTCCTGCAAGTAGGGGTTGAGACATGGGTCAAGGAGATTTCATAGGATCTGATTTTCATACAATATTGTAGTGATATATGTGCTCTCCATTTTGCAGGGTGATGAACTACCATTTGTTCTAATAGAAATATGTAAATAATTTCTGTAAGGTAATTCAGTGTCAAAATGCCTGTTTCTTTAAGGTGGAATAAAAGTTGGTTTTGTAGGTTCATGGGAACAGATGTAAATCCTATAAACATGTCTTCACTACCTTAAGACTTGTCTTAACCTTGCTGTGAGTTTCATGAGCTTTAATATGTTCAGAAATTCAAAACTAAAGTTCCCATCTAACTTTAGTGTACAGCTCATTCATAAATTTTATTTCTAGCACTTGGCCACATTATTTGTGACTGGCACTGTAGGAAAAAGTTATGAATGCTACATTATTTATGTATAACATAGCCTTGCATATAATCACCTAATAATTATGATCCCACATATTTTTAAACAGCCAATTCTTTCCTGAGAGGGATATATTTAGTAAGCCAAATAAAATGAGAAATGCCTACTTAAAGGGAGTACTTTTAGTTGCTTGGAGTAAAGGAAGCAAAGTATTATTTTTATAACTCATTGGTTAGCTGGCTTACCAAAAAATACAGTCCTTATGTTGCCTAATAACACCAAGAAAAAAAATTAGAGCATCATACTTTCTTTCTCTAGAAAGTAAATTAATTTTAATTATTTTTTCCTCACTCAGAAAATATATAAACATAATACTATGAGCACAGAATGAGTTTGGCAGTGGAAAAATGACTTTTCCTAGTAATTTTTAAGGTACTGCTTTAAAGAAAAATGTCAATTAATTTGAAGTTCACTGTTAAAATTTATTATTCTATTAAGAAGTAAAAATATAATTTCAACATAATTTTAAAGGTAAGCCTCTTTTTAAAATGTGAGTTTCTACTGTTACTTATATTTTGTTTCAATCCTAATGAGACTAAAACAGTTAAACAAAGGGCCCTGGTGAATATAGAGAGTAGCACCCTCTTTGCTGTTTCACTATTATATACAAACCAGTCATTATTGTTCCAAAATTTGTTAGTGTCTGTCCTCTGAATATAAGCAGATAGCCACATTTTCCTTGTCGAAACTTCCCACTCATTTTCCAGATGAAGTGAGATGTATACTTAAACTGCTCCTTCCTTTCCTCACAGGGAAATCAAAATTTCCTGAACTGATATCAGATTAAAGAAAATGATACATTCATATTACCATCACAGTTTCTGATACATAGAAGAAACTCAGTAAAAAAAGTAACTCTTGTGGTTATAGTTGCCCTTACTGATCAAAGCACTCGTTTCCTCACAATTCCAAAGTTTAGGCAGCCATCAGTTTCAGTTGTGTCAAAATTTGACACTTTCCCTGCAGAGTTCAAAACCAATTCCAGCAGGGAAGCTGGCTCCTATGTGAGGCTAATGGAAGTCTCTGGCTGTGAGACATCATGTACTCAATTTCTTAAAGACTTAGATAAACCGTTCCTTGGTTTCAGCATCTCTTTAAAAATTAATGTTAATTGTGATTTTATTTACTTTTAATTATTTTCTGGGAATGACTTATTCTTTGCTGATTGGTTTTAGACAAATCCTTTAGAAGACACTGGAAAGAATGCTAAGGGATTAGCATCTGTTTCTCTTGAAAGCAGAATTACTCATCTGTCTGTGTATTCATAATAAGAAATGTTTGTTCTCTACTTGTAGGAAACATCGTTTGGAATTTTGTACAGAACACTCTGCTACTATCCTCAAGTTTCTCTCTAAGAAACCAACATTAGCAGTAAATGACTTGAAACATATTGGTTGTACTATGTTAGTGTTTGACAGCAACTGCAAGCAAAATGAAGTGTATGCACTTCATCCTAGTACTTGCCCAGTGCCTTCCATATTATTCACAATTGAAAATGCTATCGACTTAAAGAGTATTCAGCAATATGTGATTTCCATCCATTATTACCCAAATATACATTTTTTTTCCTGACGGAAAATAACGGTCTTTAAAACTACCTAAAGTTGGGCCTCCCTGGTGGTGCAGAGGGTTGAGTGCAGTGCTATGAAGCTGTCTGCAGCCTCTGAAGCACCAGTTCGATTCCCAGCCCGCCAGGGAGAATCCCACATGGCAAGGCAGACCTCCCCTGTCTCACCTGCTGCACCCCTCAGCAGTGTATTT
Organism: Talpa europaea; assembly: GCF_964194135.1. NCBI lineage: Eukaryota > Metazoa > Chordata > Mammalia > Eulipotyphla > Talpidae > Talpa > Talpa europaea. Next base: position 41,210,997 of record NC_140076.1, read on the forward strand.
CAGTCAATCTGCCTGTTCTGTTCTCCATTCTGTCTCTGGTGGATCCTCTCACCCCACCCCCCTTACCTCTGGCATGTACCACAGTTCTTGTATAAAAATAGTGAGGATGGCACATATTAAAAAAATGAGCAACAACAAATATTGGTGAGGCTGTAGAGAAAAAGGAACTTCCCTGCACTGCTGATGGGAGTGCAAACTGGTCCAACCACTATGGAAAGCTGTGTGGAAATTCCTCAACCTGCTAAAGATAGAGCTTCCATATGATCCAGCAATTCCACTCCTAGGTATTTACCCAAAGGACACAGAATCATTAATTCAAAAGGGCACCTGCACCCCTATGTTTATAGCCGCACTATTTACAATAGCTAAGCTATGGCAACAATCTAGGTGCCCAAAAATAGATAACTAATAGATAACTGGATCAAGAAGATGTGGTGCATATACACAATGGAATATTACTCAGCAATCAAAAAAGATAAACTCATGCCATTTGTAGCAAGATGGATGGAGCTGAAAGGGATCATGCTCAGCAAAATAAGCCAGAAAGAAAAAGAAAACTACTGGATGGTCTCACTCATAGCAGGAATTTAGAAAACCTAAATAAGGGACCAGGAAAAAGAAAGACAAATTATAATAAAGTAAAAATCAAAATCAACAAGCAACTATAAACCAGAGACACTCTAGAGGGGGGAGTGGAGGAGGGATTAGGGTCAAAATAAGGGGGGTGGGAATTGTATGGGAACTATTACCAAGGTGAAAATGCATACATTGTGCAAAAAAGAAAAATTATGTAAAAAATATATAAAATAAAAAAATAATAAATGGTATTACCATTCACAAAAAAGAAAATTTATTTTAAAAAAAAACTATCTAAAGTTAAAAGTGGGGTGAAGCCATATTATTTTAGAATTGTGGGATGTTAAGGTATCCTAAAATTATAGAAGGCCATTTGTCATGTGAGTTATATCTGCTCCCTATGGTATTTATTATCTCTATAATACATCCAGAGACAGGATACTATGGGCCTTGCAGGTAAATAGCTGTATTTACCTATCTGTATCTCTGTCTCTCTATATATAGATTGCATATATTCTCATATTGATCTACATTCTGTAACTTAATTTGTCACCTAGTTTAACTCTGGAGCTATTTTGTTGGTCTGTCTCTTGTTATATTTCTCTCTTTCCCATCCTTCCTCCCTCTTTTCATGCATCAGTCTCTCCCTTTCCGTCCCTTCTCCTTCCTCTCCTGCCTTCCCTCCCTCTATAAGAATTTGCCTTCACGGTGGTTCCTTACATATATTAAGAACCACTAATATGGAGGAATGATGAGAGATAAGATGGCTGATATAAATTGGGACAAAATAAGGTTTAAGGATCAAACTAAGGAACGTGTATATTCTTTAGGCATCTCCCTATGAACACCTGATATAATGCATTGCACTTAGTGATACAGCAAATATTTTAGTCATTAAGTTTCATAAGAAGAAAATATATATTTAAAATATAATTTTAAGATATATTGAGTTTATTTTATGTATTTTTACATAATTCTTCATTTTTGCACAATGTATACATTTTCATCTTGGTTATAGTCCCCATACAATTCCCACCCCCCCTTATTTTGACCCTACTTCCTCCTTCCCTCCCTCCTCTAACGTGTCTCTGATTTACAGTTGCTTGTTGATTTTGATTTTTACTTTATTATAATTTGTCTTTGGCTTTTTCCTGGTCCCTTATTTAGGTTTTCTAAATTCCTGCTATGAGTGAGACCATCCAGTATTTTTCTTTTTCTTTCTGGCTTATTTTGCTGAGCATGATCCCTTTCAGCTCCATCCATCTTGCTACAAATGGCATGAGTTTATCTTTTTTGATTGCTGAGTAATATTCCATTGTGTATATGCACCACATCTTCTTGATCCAGTCATCTATTTTTGGGCATCTAGATTGTTTCCATAGCTTAGCTATTGTAAATAGTGCAGCTATAAACACAGGGGTGCAGGTGCCCTTTTGAATTAATGTTTCTGTGTCCTTTGTGTAAATAACAGACACATGGACCAATGGAACCAAATAGAAAATCCAGAAATAAACCCACAGATTTACAGTCAACTAATCTTTGACAAAGGAGCAAAGAATATGCAATGGAGCAAAGAAAGTTTGTTCAATAAATGGTGCTGGGGAAACTGGGTCGCTACATGCAAAAGAATGAAGCTTGACTACTACCTCACACTATATTGAGTTATTTTTACCATAAGAGAAGAAAATATTATGTGATGATATATTTTATTTTTTTTTTTTTAATTTTCTAGAGGCATGTCTTATTTTATTTTTTATCTATTTGTTTGTTTGTTTGTTTGGTTTATACATGCACTGGGTACAGTCAGAAGCCGGGAGGGTGAGAGAATTCACCAGAGCCAGAGCGGGGAGCAGAGCAGGCAGAAGGACCGAAGTACACTGCTGAGGGGAGCAGCGGGCGGCAGGAGAGGTCTGCACGCCATGTGGGACCCTCCTCCGGTGGCCGGGGAGCAGCCGGGGATCGAACCGGCGCCGCAGAGGCCGCGGGCAGCTTCGCAACCCAGCGCTCAACCGCTGCGCCACCTGGGAGGCCCATGTGATGATATATTTTAGATGAACTAGGATTTAAAAAATGAGAAAAGATGCTTTAGTATTAAATTCAAAATTGGCCATACCTTTTAATTCTGTTCTCCCTACCAGCTCTTCCACAGAAATGAATCTAGCCTCTTGTGAGCTGAATCTTCTCTGCGATCACATTTATAATCTTAAGGGAAATATATTTATCTTATGATCCAGCTTCATCCTACGTTCTCAGAAATTCCTTTTCTGATTAGCATCAAAGGTGACATCCCTTTTCAAAACTTCTTTAGTATATCTCTCTACTCACTTGGCAAATTTTTTTTTACATTTGTACCTTTAATATATGTATTACAGTCTCTACCACTTAATATTAAGCTTCTTGAAGACAAAACCATCTCATTTATAGTTGTATTTCCTACAGGACTGCCCATGTCACTTTCTTTATACATCAATACTTATACAACAAATATTTGTTGACTGCATGTGAGAAGTATTTCTCAACCCAATTCGGTATCCCGGGAATCAACTTAGACAGTAGCAATTGCCTCCCAGAACAGGAATTGGCAAAAAAATTTTGTAAATATTAGTAACTGTTTTAGACATTGCAAGACAAGAGGCAAAAGCAAGGGTATTACTCAAGAACTTGTATAACAAAGGAGAAAATACATTTTCATAAGAATTTTATTTATAAAATTCAAAATGTAATTCAGTAAAATTTTAATACAAGTCTATTAATTATAAAATCTTTTTTGAGGGGATAGCGTTTAACTTATTACAGTTTCTATCATGAAATTTTTCTTTTCACCTTTTATTACTGACCAATTATGAGATTTTTGCATATTTTACATATTTCATCCTTGAAGATTCTTTTCACAAAATAGTGCTGCCAAATGCTACAACTCATGAGCATATGATTTTAATTAAGCATAGTAATTGCTTGAAAGGAACTTATAAAATTTTCTTAGATTCTTCTCTTGATATTTGCCTTTTAGAATGTCATTATGGAGTAGTCATTTCCAACTGAAAGTTAAGTGGAAACTCCTTGACTGCACAGTTAAATGGATTTTGAAATATGAACATGTCTTGCACTTAAATTTTAAAAATGCTGCTGGAACTGAGCTTATAAAATCTACCCTGCAAATTTGTCTGGAAATGTACTCTTTTTAATTTTTGACAGCACTGGAAGTATACAATGTTACTTGATTTGTGATCCAAACATTAGTTTTCATCAAAACAACATCACCATATTTGATGTTTCACAATAAGCATTGTTTTTCTCTGTAATTTTAGGATGAATTTATTAACATCGAGTCACAGAAAGATCTAATTTCTAAAGTCGCTCATCAAATATAATAGAGTGGAAGGGCTCTCCCTTTCATGAAAAAAAAAATTTCAGTCTAAGCATAAAAAAAACTTCCATAAAACGTATGCCAACTAAGCTATCAAAGTTTGGTTGTGTATATAGAATGTCATTCTGTTTCTATTTTCACCAAAAAAAAAAAAAAAAAAAAAAAAAAATCACAGAACTGATGATGTTGGCTCTACTGGTTCAAAAAAAGAGACGAGTGAAACTTTCTCCTCAGAGTACCTGAAGGTGAATGAACACTTAGCCATGAACTCCTTATATTTTCACAAGTTTTGTAAATTAGACTTAAGTACGACATTTTCTGATCCATTGCTATCATATCCATTTGTATCACATTGCATCAGATTCCACTTCAGGTTGCACTGATACAGCATCTTAGTTTCATTGAATATGTTCTAACCTGAAGTCACTCCACAAACTTCATTCCAGTAAATTCCTCAGTTACTACAAAGTCTGATTGATTCCTCGGAGGAGCAATTGAGTAACTAACTCACTGCTAATATCTATTGTCTCATCAGAGAAAAGGAAAACCACTCAAAAACATTTGCCTTGTTTTTATTTTTTGCTTAATGTTGATTTACAACTCTGTATATGATTTATAAGTATCATCCACACCTCTATAAATGTATGTTATCACACCACACCCACCACCAAAGCCCCAACAATTCTCCGCTATAGACCCCTCTCCCTTATTCTTCCTCCCTCCCCTTCTGGTGGCCTCAGTTCTGCAGTCAGGTTTCCAGGGTTTGTTTTGTTTTTGTGTGTGCTCCTTGGTTTTGTTTTTTGTATTCCACATTTTAGTGCAATCATCTGTTATTGGTCTTTTACCCTTCTGAGTTATTTCACAATATAATCTTTAGTTCCATCCATGTTGTCATAAATGGTAAGATTTCATCTTTTTTTTAACAGCTGACTAGTATTCTGTCATGTATATCTTATTGGTGTATAACAATAGTTTCAGACATATAACTTTATTCCCTGTATTGAGTAATGATTACCACAAATAAGTCTTGTTAACACCCATCAGATTATTCTTCTTAAGGAGGCACTAATCATCTATTAAAGTTGTATTGTACACCAAAATACAATACAAACATTTAAAAAAAAACAAAACACTTCACACCTAGGCTGAGTGAGTCAGAGAGTAATGATGGGTTTGGTATTGTCTCAGTATTTCTACTTAAAATACCCAAGATTAATACATTAACTATAATTAAAGAATTTGGGTCAGCTAAAACATTATTTAAACATTTTACTTATTAGAGAAAGAAACCCATGATCATTCTCAAATCTGTGTAAGGTGTCAACAACAGCCTTTCAAAAATCTGACCCCTCCTAAATTTGAGCCTCTGGATGGACTTCGTAAGAACTGTCTCAGTTTTTATTTCGTATGTGTGTTACTTAGGGCATCAGAGGCAACCCAGGAAGAACAGGACCGGATGGGTCCCCAGGCCCTCGCGGAGCAAAAGGTTCATCAGGCCTGCAGGGAAGCCCAGGAGCTCTAGGCCCAAAGGTACTTGAATGTTTTGTCATGGATGAGCAGAAGTGATGATCCTTACTGCCCCTAAGTTCTTTGGCTCAATCACAGGTTGGTAAGATTAATAGCTGTTAATAAGATTTCAATTGTGAAAAGACAAGGGGAAAAAAGAAAAGTATGTGGCCTGATGCAGCTAGCTCCAGACCCGCAGCCAGCCATATAAAGCATCACCTCCAGGAATGATGTTTTAAAAAAGGTTCTTTGATTCATTTTGGTTCTGCTTCCCTCTCTGGCATCATCTTCTCCAAAACAGAGAAATTTTATTTGTTCTAAATATATACTTTCTCAGACACACTTCCTATTCCTCTAACTCTAAATAACCAATTAATCTTCAAAGAGGAGATTATTTCTTAGAATCAAAATGACAGTAATTAAGTTTTGTATTAACATTCATTACATGCAGTGTTTCTGCATGTCAATGGACTTTCCAAACAAAACTGTTATAAATTTCTCTCTGTAGCATTGACTAGAGACAATCTAGAGATTGGTAAAACATTTAAAGTTATTTCATAAAAACCTAGCATGAAGATATGGCACCCTTATCTATATTACCTCTTAATCAATTTGCATAGTTTCACTTCTAAAGAATGTTCAAGTTTTCTGACCCAAATTGTTTACAATTTGAGCCTTCTGTTAATGTTTATACCATCAATATCCCTTTCCACTAAAACTCAGGGTAGCTGAGTAAATGCTAAAACTAAAGAAACAAAAAGATCCCTGCCATTTTCATCTGAATCTGTAGTGAAATAATCCTTATTTGTCAAATGTGAAAGCTATATCTTTGTCTAATATACTGAAAGATAATTTGATAATCTTAAAGAATCTTTGGTCAAAGTCTACCTAAAATAATTTTTCTTTAACACATCTCTAAGCTCCATGTAATTCCCAAGTTTAAGAAGTAATGTGAACAATGTTGCAATTCTCATTTCAGACACAAAATAAATTTAATTTAAAAAACAAGACTTAATATTTAAAAATAATGGTGATTAAGTATATCTATAAAGTGAACTTTTAGGAGATAAAGGGAGTTTATATCAAAGGAGTCGTGGGATACTAGTGATAGGAATTTTTGAATGAGAGAAATTAAAAGATAAGCATGACAAAAGCAAGGGTTCACACATCAGAAAACTTCTCTCTTTCCGGAACCAGGTGGCTGAAACTTCTCTCTATGATATGGAAAACACAGAATAATAACAAGTCAACCAAAATGCCAGTTACACACACACACACCCCCCACCCCACCCCACCCCACCCCACCCCCCATCACTATTCTCTGTATAGCCCATTAATCTCCTCTTTCCACATTTACAGACACAATCTCTGAATTTCTTTTCCCTAATTCTCTATTCTTGTTCAATATAATCAAATATTACTTAAGTGGCAAATAGTATTGGAGAGAATGAGCATGGAGAATTTCATAGTACCTGTACTCTCCCTAAAGATGGAGTTGTATTTGGGTTTAACTTAAAAGCCAACATATCTGGAGATCCTGAAGTTAACATCACCTTTCTTTTTTTGTCCATAGGGTGAACAAGGGTTACCTGGTCAACCTGGAATTCAAGGAAAAAGAGGTCACAGAGGAGCACAAGGAGATCAAGGACCATGTGGAGAGCCTGGCCTGAAAGGACAGCCTGTATGTGCCAACACAGAAATCCACTAAACACTTATTCCAGGACCAGCCCACCATGGCACAGTAATGATAATTGTATCTATTCATGTTGCAGGGGGAACATGGTGTTCAAGGTTTGACAGGTTTCCAAGGATTCCCAGGCCCCAAAGTATGTTTACTTATTTTCTGCTAGTCTTCTACCTATATAAAAAAGAAAATGTTGAAATACCAATATTTATCTCTGACTTTAGCTTTTTGTTCAATCTGCAAAGATTCATTTGGTATAGTTATATATGCATATATATATTTGAGTTTTGAGTGTGATCATTTTAAAAACATAGGTAACTATTTCTCTAGCAAGTGTACTGTATAGTTTACTTTTGTTCCTTCTCATCCATTTCTTTTTTTTTTTAAAGACAGAAGCTTATTTATTTTTAAAGATTTATTTATGCATACAAGAACTGGGGTACAGGTCAGAGGGGCAGGGGATGTGTGTGAGAGGATTCACCAGAGAGAAAGAGTGGGGAACAGAGCAGGTGGTTCTACTGAAATACACTACTGAGGGGAGCAGCGGACAAGACAGGAGAGGTCTGTCACGCCATATGGGTATCTCCCTGACTGGGGGATTGAACTCGTGCTGCAGAGGCTGTGGATAGCTTCATAGTGCTGTGCTTAACCCCCGTGCCACCAGAGAACCCTTCATCCATTTTCTCAAATGTTTTATCACAAAAATTACAAGCCATTCTTCACAATTGAGAGAATGAGTGAACTCTACCTAGATTTTACCACTAATATTTTACTCTACTTGCTTTATTATGTGCCATCTATCCATTTCTCTCTTCTTGCAATCCAGTTTTGGTGTATTTCAAAAGTTTAAAGACCCTACAAAATATTTCAGCATGCACATTATAAACTATCACATTCCAGTTTTTAAAGAGCCAATTTTTAATAGATAATTACAAGGCTTTTTCATCTGTAAAACGTTCATATCGAACTAAAGATTTCAGCTCTTTATCTTTATTTCTAGGGTCCTGAAGGAGATGCTGGCATTGTTGGAATATCAGGTCCTAAAGGTCCTATAGGACAGAGAGTAAGTATAAAGTCATTTTGCCTGCCCAGCATTTGTGATTCCATGCCAGTTGTAGGAGTTAAGGTTAAGAGCTCTAAAATTAATACACTCCAAATTAATGACTTACTAAAATGACTTTTAAGGTACAAATTACTAGAGCACATGCAGAAGTCCTCAAACTTTTTCAATTATATGACTCATCTGAGCAAAAGACCACCCATATTTCCCAGTTCTTTTAAAAAATCATCAGAATTAATGTGAGTACTACTTAATGTATTTATTAACATGCACCAGGAACAAAAAAACAGAAAGCAGATTTATAAGTATTAATGCAACCAGAGACCACCCCCGGGTACCACCTGGAAGAGGCTTGCCTATGACCTGAGTTCCTGAGACCACACTTTGAAAAATATTTCCTGATAGCTACGTTTCCCCAGCTCAGGGGTAGGTATCCCCAGAGAGGGATCAGGAACCTGCTTAAAGAGTTGCAAAATACAAGGACTGAAGAACTCCTTAGCTGTTTAGTGCCTGGAATTGCAACTGTACAAAATATGACTAGGATACATACGCTACCAAAAATTGCTAGTTATTGTATTTGTTTATTGTTGTATATTGTTCATTGATTTTTTGCTTTATTTTTATTAACTATAGTTCTCTAATTTTTAAAATGGCCTATAAAACTGAAAATGATTTAAAAAGCACCTATAAAACATCAAACAGTAGTTTGACTATAGTAGCAGCACCTCTGTGACTAACAGTCACTTCTGTAGAGAAAGCAGGGAAAAGACAGCAAATCAGATATAGGAGGAAGAAGCCTTAAAGACCTTTGCAACAGAAAACCAGTGTCTTTTTCAAAATAGTAACTGAAAAATGAAAAATTTGAAATCCTATACCCCTCACCTATCTCCACAATAAATTCTTTTAAGGAATACAAAGAGCAGTGTTGTCATGGAAAAAGTTTAAAGACCCTTCTCAACATTTCTTCAGGTGCAAATTTATTAGTTATTTTTATGATTTTTGAAGAACCATGGAAAGTTGGGGGTTTTATATAAAATTTTCAATTCTTGATAATCCACAGGTGGGTTATATATTACTAGGTTTCTCTATAGTAAATATTGCTTTTAAGTTCTTATATATATTAAGTTCCCTACTAATTAAATCCATTCATTCTAGTTTTATTAAATTCTCAACTAATTAAATACTTTCTTGATATTGTCAAAGGAAGTTTGGCCACCTGCCTAGCATCTGTCCTAAGCAGAGCCTTACCAGGTGCTGGGGTTCTGGAGGCCAGGATCTAAGCCTATATAGGTTTCCCTTGCTCTACAAGTCGAGAGAGTAGAGGTCCTATGAAAACTTTCTTAAGTTGAAATGATAAAAAGAAGCAGTTACCATTAAATTATATGGAAAATTTTTGAGCCTTCCCCGACCCAAAAGATAATCTACCAAATCATCCAATATAACACATCAAACCTAAGACAACACTAACATCCAGTAAAAGTGAGACTGATGTGACATATACATCCTGTATCAAGTATTTCCCAGGGAAGGAGCTTGACAGTGCCACTCTAGCTGCTTGGGGTGTAACAGCTGCAAAACAAACACTGATTATCTATTTTTGCTTTCCACCTTTTGTTAAAGTGAAAATCCTCTTCAGATTTCTTTCAGTTAGTGAAAACAGGTACTAATGTAAGTCTTTCACAAAAGACAAATGGCATAGGCAAACTTTTGAAAAGTGGAAGATTCCTGTATTGCTTTGCAATTCCAAAAATCTTACCAGTTCACCCATAGCTCATAAATACTAATTTTTAAGTGCAGATAATCCTTTAGTAAGTCACTATAGAGATAAAAGTTTAGATATTTAGCAAAAGACTGTTATGTAGCAGGAACTTGTATCCAGTTCGTGACCTTTGTGTAATTTAATCCTAATATAAAAATCCTGTGAGAGATTTTGTAATCTCCATTTTTCAGATGGGGAAACTAAGTCTCTGAAAGGTAATCTAGTCAAGGCTATAGATAGTTAATATATAGGAAAATCATAATCTGTATCCACATCTATTTGACCAAGTAATATGTTAGAAGGTTACTTTTTTAATTGCATAACAAGAATGTAGAATGATATTAAGTAGACCAGTATCTTATTCTTGCTCAATAGTCAATAAATATGTAATGAAAACTATATTAAATCACTTGAAATATGAAATATGAATTACTAGTTTCCATTGCAAAGCTGTATTTATGTAAGTAACTGGTACCATTCATTAAAATCATGGCACCTCATTTTTGGACACATTTAGATAAACAGATAATTTTTTGCTCTTTTGGTCTACTTTTTCTAGAGGCCACTTTTAATTCCATTTTTTAAACTAATGATCATTTCAGTCAGTGATATTATAGGCAGGTTTACTAGCTTAAAGTTTTGTGACTTTTATTCAGTGATAAACCAGTCTAGAAGATATGTTTAAGAAAAATCTAATCTCTTGATTTAATTGTGGATCTTTGGGAATTGGATATCATATTTGTAAATTATTCTTTAAGCTGGTCTTTTTGTTTAAAATTGATTCCATTGGTTTACTTTTAGAGTATTAGAAAATTTCTTTCTAGACCAACTTAATGTTAAAATTTGTTGCTGGATTGCATCACATTATCTTGTTTGATAGTTTTTGCTAGACATCAGTAGACATTGGAAAAAGAGAAAGCCTCCTAGATATCTACATTTATGTACTCCATATTAAGTGTGAATCAGAAAGACTGAAATTTGCAGCCAGTGTGAGTAGATGTTGGGGGGAATAAACCTAAAACAGGTATTTTGTATTCATTATGAAATGATAGTCTTCATACTTAGTTTGGGAGGTTGTTGTCATATTCATAGTTTTCATATGTAATTCTCAAATTGCTCCATATGATAGAGCACATATGATGCCCTCTGATTCTCTCCTATACATTCTGGTTCCTATACTTTCTTTCTCCCCTATACTTTTTTCAAGATGCGTGTCACTCAGGCATCTACCTGCTTCTTCAACATCTTTAAAGAAACATATTCAAAATTTTGGTCATCTTTCTATGTAGTCTTTTTCAATAAAGTAACTCCATTTGTTACATAATTATACACATATGAAATGGCATTATTGAAGTTAACACCATATAAAAATTGTAACGCTAATTTATCATTTTGTTAGAAATTATATAGATAGAAGATTCCAGGTAAGAAACTATAATAATATGCAGAATTGTGTCACGGACTGCAAATCAAAATTACTGTGCTTTCTACTAATACTAAGAGTGTGTAATAAAAACTGGCATTATGTGGACATGGGCTGTTTTACCATTGGATAAGAAATTTTATACTGGCAATGAAACTCCCTATTTTTCTTTTGCCCCAACAGGGAAGCGCTGGCCCCCTCGGCAAAGAAGGTATAATAGGCCCAACAGGTAGAACTGTAAGTTTGTCATAATTCAGGTCCTTTTTTTCTTTTTCATATTCCTCCCTCCAGCCCCCTTTAATCCTATTTTTAGCTAATCCACAAAGAAATTATCTTGGATATTTGAGACGCAAAGGGCAAGTATAGATGTGTATTTTCTTCTGGAAGCTGATTCCTTAAAACTTACTGATCGTGGGCCTCCCCGGTGGCGCAGCGGTTGAGCGCTGGGTTGCGAAGCTGCCGGCAACCTCTGCGGCGCCAGCTCGATCCCCAGCTGCTCCCCCCGGCCACCTGAGGAGGGCCCCACATGGCGGGCAGACCTCTCCTGCCACCCGCTGCTCCCCTCAGCAGTGTGCTTCGGTCTTTCTGCCTGCTCTGCTCCCTGCTCTGGTGAATTCTCTCACCCTCCTGCGCTTCTGACTGTACCCAGTGCATGTATTAACAAAACAAACAAACAAATAAATAAATAAAAAACATGCCTCAAAAAAAAAAAAAACTTACTGATCGTGTGGTCAGGAGGAAGGTATATACAGTGATGCAGACATTTAAAACTTGGGTTGAGAAAGGAAAATAGAACTGGTACAGGGGAGAAAAGGTTGAGAATCACATGCACAGAAGTGATCTCTATAACAAAAAGAATCAATTTTCTGAAAAGAGAAAGTATAACACAAGGAGTCAGATAGTTCAGATTTGAGTCTACAAGTGCCACTTTACATGAAAGAAAGTACTAGTCGGTGGTAACAGCAGGGAAACCAGAAAAATACAAGGTTACAATAGATGAGTTCCAAGAAAGGATTAGTCAACAGTGATCTTTAAGAAACTATGTTGCAGTAGAATATAGAATACACATTGCAATGAAGAAGAAATTAGATAAAATATTTAATAACTTCACAAATTCTTTCAGAAAATTTTCAGGAAAAATATTTTCATATAACTCATGAAAAAACAGATGAAGTTCACAGTTACTCAAGATGACTCAACTAGTGGTTGCACAGCTGATGTTCTCACATCAAGGCCTCTTATTCAGGCGTGACCATTTCATGCATCATCATGGAACACTTAAGAATTAGTTGTATCACACCTGAAAGGAGACATCAAACATTGTATAAAAATGAAAAACAATGTAAAAATAAAAAAGAATTAAAGAATTAGTTGTATCTACTTTGCCTGACTTGTAGTGTTTCATGATGCTAGGTGGGTGAAATCTGATACAATGAAGAGTATATAATAGGATATCAATATTCTAAAATCTGATTATGTGTGTATACACACATATGTGTGGTGTGTGTCAACATTTGATTAGAAAAATGTATGCAGAGATATGTACTAGATCATTAATACTGGGTTAGCGGTAGGGAGGAGATTTAAAAAAGTTCTGCAAAAAAAACTTAATCAGTTTTTTAAGTTAATATCCAACTTTAAAATGGGCGAAGGACATGGTAGGAAATGCAAAAACAGTAATATAAGTGGTCAATAGTGACTTTATATTTTTAGCTTGTAAAATAATAGAGTGATAGTGCATGACATGTATCAAAAGAATTATACACTCCCCTAGATTGTAGGTATGTGTATATGATTTTAAACTTTCTGGAGGACAATATCAAAAATTTAGAGCCCAAGGATATTTATCACAGTGTTATGAATAGTGTTTATAATATCAGACTATGCATTCTCTTCAACTGCACATGAAACATTCTCTGAAATAAACCATATCTTGGACCACAAAACAAATTTTGCTTAACTTAAAAGAATTGAAGTCATATAAGGTCTTGTTCTCTGGCCATGATGGAATTAAACTAAAAATCAAAAACCTAGAAAGACAATAATAAAATATTCAAACACTTGGAAATTAAACCACACATTTCTAAATAATACACAGACCAAAGAAGATGTCTCAAAGAAGGGTAGAAAATATTTTGAATTGAATGAAAATATATGGAACATATCAAAATTTGTGGAATATAGCTCAGAAGGAAAAATAGAAACAAAAGAGGAAATCATCTCAGAAACAAGGTCTTTGGAGGCTAAGAGAAATAATTATTAGAAGAATTTTAACCTTTTCTAGACTACCTTGTTTTATATTTGATTTTCAGGTCAGCTGTTTGACTTAATGGAATGACTAAGTAGCTTATTTTCCTTGTCTCACTTTACATGAAGATGTGGATAGTGAAATAGTGTGATGAATCAATAGTTTTTGTTTTGCTTTGCTTTACTTAGGAAAAGAAAACTGAAATATATGTGAATTCACTAAATCTTGCTGGATAGAAAAAATAAAAATATAAATTGTCATGTTTCTTTATACAGTCTCAAATACATTTTATAAATATCAGTAATGCTAAACTAACTTTTTTTTACTTTTAGGGACCAAGAGGTGAAAGGGGCTTCAGAGGTGAAACTGTAAGTCTAACTAAATTTGTGGTTAAAGTATCACTTGTCATTAGGTTATAAGGTCTATGAAAATAAGGACCATGTTTGATTTGTTCATTATTATGTCTCTGATACTGTGGAATGAAAATAAAATTATAGATTTTAGTAAGTAGAACCAATTCTCATAGCATATCATAGTGAAACCTGATAAGTCCTAAGCATGTTTAAGAACCCGCCAGTCACACTTTTTCCAGATTGCTGTGTGAAATGGAATATTTGTCTTGTAAGGCATCAGGAAAGGAGGTGTAGGTTCCAGAACAAGAGCGGTGCCAGTTCATTTCAGGTATATAACCCTAAGTACAGTCTGCGTGGAAGAGGACTACAAAGCAGGAGCAATCGTTAGTTGTATATTTCAGGCAGTCAGAAACAATGACGCAAGGATGGACAAAGTGTACACAGCAATTTCAGGACCTAAATGGATTATACTGACACTGTTTCCCACATATCTGATGCCAGTTCTTCTGAGTTAGAATGTATTTTGTAAAGGCATCACTTTCTGAGCAAATCATGCTGAATTTATTAAAGCAGCAACCATAAACTGGTAAGGGATGTAGTAAAATCAGGGGAGTGGAAACCAATTATAAAAGGCACATAAAAATAAATGTAAAGATAGTAGTAAAATCTAGATTGAAAAGTAATGAGATTACATGATGACACTGAAATTTCTGCATTTCACTATAGGGTATGTTTGGTCTCAAATAAGTTGCAATTACATTAATTAGCAGATGAAATTATGTGGTTTCAGATCATGTATGAATCCAAAAGGAATTCTACATTTATCTTGAGAGAGTGAATCACTTTTTCTTAATAGTGTGTTAGCTAGAAGAATAAAAAAAAGTACCAATAAATGTTATAATGTTGGAATAGTATATTGTTTCTCTTGGCTCTATTCTGTGTAGTTGTTTTATTGGGGTTATCCTGCCCTGTCTTGTTTGGTTTAAAAGTTTGATCATATTTGTGATGATCTAACTTGTTCTGGGTAGGCTGACATGAACACAGTAAAATCAGCAGTTAGAAATAATTTCCCCATTTCAATTCCTCCTTCAAAGTCAAAAATAGGATATATATTTTATACTGAACAATTAGTGAGATTTTGCAAATGTAATAAATATGGTAAGTGGGGTGAAATGTCAATTGTTTATTTTTGCAATTTTGATTAATAATGGACAGACTTGCACAGCCAAATTCACTCTGAGTCTCTGTATATTTAAAAGGTTATTTCCTACACAACATGTCCCTAACTTACCATGAAGCTTCTGAGGTACAAGTTATATACATTGTCTGCTTTAAATTGTAATCATAAACATGCAAACTAAGAAATGTCCTGCAGTCATGGTATTGGATTTCTCCATCCTTTTAAAGTTACCCAGTGCTATTTGTTCTCGTTATCACAGTATATTTAGGATCAACAATTTTATTAATAAAATATACTTAGTACAAATCAAACATGGCGTCAATATTAAGTCAAACACAGCATCAATATTATTCAAAACTCAGCTGACAATAACTTTTGCCTTTCCATCTTCTAACCATAATCTAACTGTGGCTCAATGTCATCTTAAAATTTAGTTAACCATCAAGTAAGTTAAATTTTGAGCAGACATTTCAGTGATTACTTAATTGATTACTATTGTTTCATTTTGGAAAAACATCAACATAACTTTTCACAATAGTATATACATTTTAATTATTCTGCTTTCTAAATTAATACTAGTTAATCTTTTTTTAAAGATTTATTTATTTATGCAAAATCTGGGGTACAGACCAGATGCATGGGAGGGTGAGAGGATTCACCAGAGACAGAGCGGGGCACAGAACAGGCAGACTGATGAAATACACTGCTCAGGGGAGCAGCGAGCAAGACAGGAGAGGTCTGCCACACCATATGGGATTCTCCCTGGCCAGCCGGGATCGAACCCGCACTGCAGAAGCTGCAGACAGCTTCTACAGTGCGGTGCTCAACCACCTGCGCCACCAGGGAGGCCCACTGGTTAATCTTAACATTATTATTTCAGTAACAATTTTGTACAACTGTGTACTAGGCACTATAGTTCTAGAAAACATAAAGCTTATTAAGGTATTTTTAAGGATGTAGAGACTTTCCATTATGTTACATACTATGTGATCCAGCAGGAGTGGTTAGTTGAGCAGGAAAGAGGCAGCATGGTAGATAGGCAAGGTGGATATTGAGTTTTTAAAAGGTGTTGGAATGGGAGTTAGATAGAAAACATAAGGAGGAGCATTCTTGGTCAAGGAATGGTCACTTGCAAGAGAATGCAGATGTGGAAACCATGAAGGATTCCAAGTCTGCAAGTAATTGTTCATCCATGAAGTATAGGATGTATTAGAGATAGTAAGTGGAAATGAGGCCCAGACCTTAAAGAAACAGGGATGGGGATACACATTTAATAAGAACATATATTTTTGTATCTGTTTGACTTGGATTTTCATTTAAGCTCTGCCTCTGATTTGCTGGTTAACCAGTTCATTTCCTTAACTGTAAAAATGGAAATAAATCATACCATTGGCAGACAGTGCCATACACAACTTGACACATAGTGAGTTCTCAGAAAATGGTAGCTATCACCATTAAGAAATTCATTCTCTATCCTCTAAGCAATAAAAAGTCACGTGATTTTAACTATATAATGACATGCCTAGATTTCCATTCTGCAAGTAAAAGGTAGTTAGCATAGTGAAGAGAATAAAGTCAGGAAGTCAGATTAGGAATCTAAGCAAAACAAGATGTCTTAGTTTGGGCATCTAAAACACATTGCCACTGATAAGGTGGCTTAATCAACAAACATTTATTTCCACAGTTCTAGAGACTGGGAAGTCCAACATCAAGGTGCTGGTAGATTTGATATATAATGAGGACCTATACGGTATCTTTCCCTGATTTGCAGAGGCCCATCTTGGTGATAACCTCACATGGTGGAGAAAGAGATTATCACTCTTATGACTTTTTTCAAGGGTACTACCATTCATGAGGGCTCAACCCTTGTGATCTAATTATTTCCCAAAAGTCTTACCTCTAAATATCTTCACATTGTAGAGTAGTTCTTCAATATATGAATTTGTTTGGGGTATGAATGGGGGACACAAACATTCAGGCCATAGTACATGATTAGCCCTCAACTAAGAGAGTTGCTATGATGGAAAAGTGGTGTTTTGGATAAGTTTGGAGATGAAATCAATAGTAGTAACCAACTTATAGGTGAATTTTGAAATAAAAGAAGAGGTGTCTAAGAATACCATCTGTGATAGGTGGACAGCAGGTAGAAATAACAGAGAATACATCCAGGGACAGTTTTAATATTTTAAATGTTACATTTATATTTAAATGAATAATTCAGTCTCTAGTTATAATAGCAATAAAACTTAAATATCCAGCTCATTCATGAATGTGGGTTATAGCTAAGTACAAGAGCATATAGCTTCAAAATACTAAAACAGCTTTGAATATTGTCATTTACCTCACACAAAATGGTGATGGTAGAAGTTAAATTCTAGTTTTTTTGCTTACATCAAATCAAAAGAATACTATGTTCATATTGTGGTTTTTTTCCATTTCTTTCAGGGTCCCCAAGGACCAAGAGGTCAACAGGGGCCTCCGGTGAGTTTATTTACATCTGTTTACTGTTGATGCTTATAAAACTTAATTGTTTATATACTAAACAAATACTTTTTAAAATTTATTATGTTATAGGGTCCACCTGGAGCACCGGGTCCAAGAGTAAGTTTTATTTGATGTTGGTATATCATATTGATTTGTAAATTTCTCCTATTAACTCCTTTTTAAAAGGTGTACCTCAGGAACTGTTCCTTTTGCTAGTCTGATATAGAGTCAGCCCAAGGATGTTAATTTGAAATCCAAATCTCAGACGTCTTATCTATAAAATAAGGATGGAATTGCTTGGGCAGATGTGAGCTTTAAATAAGAAGTAAAGCCCTCAGAACAGTACCTGACATAAGAAACCTTCAAAAAATACTCCCTCCTAATTTCTTCCTACTTTTGGGTCCTAGTTCTCCTTTTTTATTGTTCTTTATTGCCAACCAAAGTTATCCACTTCTTAGGCTTTACATGAATAATCTTCAATTGCTAGTGGCTGTAAAAACCCTCAAGTTTTTCATGTGTTTGCTTGCTATGAAACTATTACAATCCAAAATTTGCTACCCTTGTCTTGTAGGTAACACTTCTGTTGCTTCACTGTCAGCTATTATCTCCAAGTCTCTGATTTTCTAAGTTTAGTCTTCATTTGCCTTCCTACAAGATGTCTTCTTCCATCCCAACCTCACCATACCCTAATCCTACAGTGCTCTGGTCAAGTACAATGGTCCTTGGCAGAGTTCCTGCAATAAGGGAGACTATAGGTTCCACAGTCTCAAACAATGGCCAGTTCTATGCCTTCCAAGTCTTGCTGATTTCCACACACTACTCTGGTATCTCTAACAGCTATAGTCGGTAGATCAGTGTGATCAACTCTCAGCAGGCTGGGAATGTTTTAATCCCCCGTCTTTTCACTGGGGCAAGAAATGTTTCAAGTGAAATGTCCCACGTAATGCTATTGTCTTGAAAATGGGAGACTTAACTCTCTATGCTTTTTTAAATTGCTCCCCCTTTCTGACCAACTGACTGATGGGGCTGAACTCCTTGTGTGAACATCAGTGGGAATGTCTTTAAGTCATCAAATTACTCTCCTCTTCTCTATTCTCCTTTTCCCCCTGCATTCCCATAATGTGTGGGTAAAAGTACCCTCATCTGTTGTCTTCCCACCTTAAAATGACTTTGATGTGTCATTGCTGCCTTCCCAAGAAATAATAAGTTCTAAAAACCACACATCATTTGGAAATAGAAGTCTTTAGTGAAAATTTTCACATTGAAGTTCCAGACTTTGTGACATTATGTCCCTATCACACTTGGGAGATGTTTGCACATAGGTTCCTGTACACCCAAATGAAGTAGGACACTTGAAAGGTTTTTGGTTTAAGCAAAATATGGATAAGAATATATATTTTAAAGAATTATTGGGAGATTAAATGAGAAAATACAGGAGCTTAGCACATTATAGGTGCTCAAAATGTTAGTCTGTGTTTCCTTCTTTTCTCCTTCCCTTTCTTCCTTTTGCTTGGTCAGTATGAAAGCCAATTGCCTTATTCTGTCTTTCTGGAATTTGCAGAGTCCTTTGTAGAAAATTAGCCATATAGCTTTGAGAAAAGGGTTCTGGAGCAGAATTTTAAATGTCAGTCAGAAAATAGCTACATTGTCTAAACTCATCTTATGATCATATCTTCTGTAAAACTTTTAATTCCATCCCCTCATCACACTGCAAGATAGAAATGATCACTTCCCCTGCTTCATTCATAGGCATTTATTTTCATGCCAGTTTCCTTCTGCTAGATTATGAGCTCTAGAGGTAGGGACTATTTTTTTAAGTCTATTTATATTAGCTATTTATTTTCCAATCAAGTCCTTAATAGTGCCTAGTAATGAATGAATGAACATGAAAAAGCAAGTCACGTCTCTAGAAAATTTTAGTAGGAATTCCCCAAGCTAGAAGACCTCACTTACATGGAGGCAGCCCTCTTACTAACTTTTGGTAATTATTTCAGACTGTCAGTTGGGATTCATTAGTCAGTGGACCATGAGACCAACTAAATGAGTTTCAAAATATACTGAGTGACTGTTTAATGTGCATGGATTTCCTTTTAGAGATAATGAAATGTTTTGAAAATAAGTAATGGGAATGGTTGCACAACCCAGTGGAGCTACCAAAATCAACTGAATTGGATGCTTTAAAGTGGAAAACCATTAACATGATAAATTTTATGTTATCTAAATTTACATAAATAAGCAAAAGTATATCACCACTGTAATACTAAATATGGTTTTGTCAAACTTTCAGTAACTAAGTTTGTGTTAACTGTGCCATAATGTAAAAATTTATTTCTTACTGTAGATCAAAATAAATTGAAAACTTATAATCTAATCCAAAGCCCTTTTTAAGACCTCTGAATAAAAAGTAATTTTCCTAACCAAATTCTTAAATAGAAGAGCTAAGAGGAAATGTTTCAGGAAAAAGGGATATACATTGGTGGCACATTTGAATATGAGGATATTATCGGAGTGATGACCAGACCTCAGTGTACATGCTAAGATGTACAGGAACTAACAAAGAAATCTACTACAGGATGTCAAAGGTAACTGAAAATGCTAGTTGGAATAAAGAGAAGAACAAGATGAGTATGTGATCTGTCGTGTAGAATGGGGTGGAAACAATAATCGTTAATAAAATCACTAAATGAGGGCCTCTCTTGTGGCGCAGGAATTAAAGATGTAGTTATCAAGCTATCACCAGCCACTGCAGCATGAGTTCAATCTCCAGCCAGGGAGCAACCCTCATGATGCAGCAGACTTCTCCTGTCTCACCCACTGCTCACCTCAGCAGTGTATTTCAGTAGATCTGCCTCTTCTGCTCCCCACTGTCTCTGGTGAATCCTCTCACCCTACCACACCTCTGGCCTCCACCCCAGTTCTTGTATGCATAAAGAAATCTTTAAAAAAAAATCACTTAATGAGAAGGGATTTTCAACTGATTTATTTAACTAATTGGTTGACAGTGAAGCCTGAATTTGTGGATTGAGAAGTGATAGTTACCAGTATAACCCTGGATCCCTAAAACAAGCAATTGCTCCACCATGAAGAGGTCCATAACATGAACTTAGTTTTTATTCCATCAATATTTTCATCATCCAGTGATCTTAAGATTTCAGATGCCTGGAAAATTACACTGCTCAAAATACTGGTATGTCTAGACTAGCTCTACATTTCACTTAAATGAGTTGGGAGAGAACTATGAGGATTATATTCCTCAGATTCAATAATTCTTTCTAATTTCACTCAGTAGTCCCACCATTCTGATTATTCCTTATTCTCTCTTTATGTTTATATAAACCTGAAGTAATTTTCATGTGAGAATATGTTCTCTCTACATGGATTCCTGCACTGCAACTAATAAGAGTTTTAAACTCAGTTGTGGGCACTTAGATGCTGCTGAGTAACTTCCCAGCACCAGGCTCCTTTTGGTAGATCCACTACATTGTGCAACCAACCATTCCTACTGGTTAGTTTCAAAACATTTTCATCCCCTCTGAAAAGGAACTCCTGTGCATCAGTCATTGTCTGTATATTTTGAAACTCACACAATTGGTCTCATTTAATGATCTTAATGATTATTGTTTCTTTTTATTTTATTAATTTTTTATATTTTTTACATTTTTCAGTTTTGCACAATATATGCATTTTCATCTTGGTTATAGTCCCCACACAATTCCCACCCCCTCTTGTTTTGATCCTACTCCCTCCTCTCCCCCTGCACCCCTATGTTTATAGCTATGGAAACAACCTAAATGCCCCCAAAATAGATGATTATTGTTTCTTAATACAATCCCCTGGGCCTGCCTCAGGGGAAAATACTAACTGGGGAAAATAATAAATTCAGCTAATTGGATGCCTATTATGTGCTAGGGATGAACTAGGTTTTTGGAATACATTGGTATTAGAGGAATATGGATATTGCCAAGAAAATTCATGAGTGTTCAAGCTTTATGCATTTTTTTCTAATACCTGTTCAAAAAAATCCTTTATTCATTGAGTTGACATTTGCACTGATGGTGGTTAAAGTTTCTGGTACCTCAGTGTGAATCAATTACCAAATCCTACACTAAAATCAATGAAAAGTCATTATATTCTTTACTACCCCATACTCGCAGAAAGTAAGACAAGGTCATTTTATTTAAGAATATCCTGCAATTTATTCACTCCTCCAGTCCTCTGTTAATGGTCATTAAAGTTGTTGCCAATCCTTTCATAATACAGAGTATGCATGTTTTGTTTGTATGCATATCATTTTATAGAATATCTGGAGGATCAATTCCTAGAACTGGGAATTCCTTGAACTGCAGCCATCACCTCCACTCATGCCTTCTTTCATCTTCCAGTATTTAAACTCCATATCCATTAAGCATAATTCCCCATTACACTCTCCCCAGTTCGTGCAGACAGCATTCTACTTTCTATTTTGACTTCTCAGATGCCTTATAATTGTGGAGTCATATAGTATTTGTCCTTTTTTGACCAATTTATTTCATTTAGCATAATGTCTTCAAGATTCATCCATGTTGTAGCATATATTAGAATCCCTTTCTGTTTTAAGGCTGAATAATATTCCATTGTATGTCTATAACATGTTTGGTTTATCCAGATGAACATTTAGATTGCTTCTACCTTTTAGCTATTGTGAATAATAATACTATAAACATAAATGTACAAATATCTGTTTGAGTTCCCTGCTTTTAATACTTTTTTGGTACATATCCATATGGTACTTCCATGTTTAATATTTTTGAAGAACTGCTATACCATCTTCCATAGCAGGGCATCATTTAACATTCCCACTAACAATGCAGAAGATTCTAATTTCACCATATCCTTGTGAATACTTATTATATTTTGGTGTGTTTTTTGTTTTTTGTTTTTTTTAGAAATATTATGATGTGAATTTTTTTTATGATTTATTTATTTATTTATACATGCACTGGGTACAGTCAAAAGCGTGGGAGGGTGAGAGAATTCACCAGAGCCAGAGTGAGGAGCAGAACAGGCTGCAGGAGAGGTCTGCGCGCCATGTGGGACCCTCCCCTGGCGGCCAGGGATGGAAGTGGCGCTACAGAGGCTGTGGGCAGCTTCTCAGCCCAGTGCTCAGCCGCTGGGCCATTGGGGAGGCACGGGTTTTTTTTTTTTTTTTAATAACATTCATCCTAATGGATGTCAAGTGGTGTCTATATAACTCTTTTTGATTTGCTTTTTCCCTAATGATTGTATGATTTTGATGTTGAATATATTTTTCATATGTTTATTAGCTTATATACCTTCTATGACAGGTAGCTATTCAAATATCTTCTTTGGAAAAATGTCTGGCTTTTATCAAATTTGGGATATTCTCAGCCTTTATTTCTTGAAATAGCCTTTCTGTTCCTTTTTCTCTCTCTATCTGAGACTTCTATTATGCATATGTTGGTATATTTTATAGTGTCTCATACTTTTTTGACTATATAATCTCAATAAACCTATTCTCAAGTTTACAGATTCTTCTGCCTACTGGAATCTGCTGAGCCTCTCTAGCAAATTTTCATTTCAATTATTATGGTACCTTTCAATGACAGAATTTATATTTGCTTCTTTTCCATAATTTCTTTCTCTCTATTGGTATTCTTTATTTAGTAAGATATCTTTTGTATACTTTCCTTTTGTTCCTAGGCATGGTTTTCTTTAGCTTTTTTTAATATAACTAAAATACCCCACTAAAGTCTTTGTCTACTAAGTCTCACATCTGGACTTCTTCAGGGTCAGTTTTTATTAATTGCTTCCTCCCCCCCCTTATATATGGGCTATATTTCAATGTTCTTTTGCATACTTTACAATTTTTATTGAAAATTGGACATTTTAAATAATATTACATGGTACCTCTCAAAATCAAATTCTGCCCTTCCCCTTGCTACTCATTGGTATAGTTGTTTGCTTAGTGACTTTTCTGAATTTTATAGTCTGTACTCATTGCTATGTCTGACCAATAAAGTCTTTACTCAGCAGACATATTCCCTTAAATGTCAGAATCAGTGAGTCTCCTAATTGCTGCCACAGGTCCTTAGGTGTATGTTGAAACACCCCCTCACTCTTCAGCCAGGCATTTGTCTACTGTACTTCTCCTTCACTTCCTGCTTTCACAAAGCCTGGAGGTTAGCCAGGGGATAGCTTAGTCTTCTCCAGTTTCTCATGAGTATGGGCCTACACGTAAATTTTTAGATTCCCAGGAGCGTCTCAACTTACCAAAGTCTCTATGGACATCATATTGTTCAGTTTTTCCTTGTAAGCTTTTTGTTAGCCTATTGTTTGTCCTAACAATTTTTCACTTCTTCAGGCAGCCACAAAATTAAACAATTCTCTCTAAATATTTTTGAAAAGTGCTCTTGTGTTAAAGTCTTCTTTAACTGAATGTGCTCTGAGTCACATAAAATAAAGATAGCCATGCAAGTGATGTTTTCTAGAGAACTACCAGACAGGTCAAATAATTATAATTCCTGGAAATGAGGCTTCAAACACCTCCAATCCCATTCTGTTCCCTCCTGTGGTTTCCAGAGTTCTTGTTTTCACTGTGATTATGTTAGATTTCAAGGCTTCCACAGAGTTAGAAATAGGGACATAGGGATAGAGCAAGTTAAAGCTTCATAATGTTTATGGCCTTTGTCAAGATTCAGCTATTTTTCTCAAATAAATACATGCATTCCAGATTGCTAAAGCATTTTATTAGTTTCCATAATTCTGAAAAACTTCATTCTGACATTTTTTCCAGTTTCCTCATTGCTTTTATAGATGAAAGGATTATGGGAAGGCATTACACCACTATTTTTGTTGTCTTCTAATTCTCTAATCTTGAGTACACATCATTTAATAATCTGTGTGATGAAATGGAAGAACATATAAAACACTTCTGACTGAAGTACTCAAATAAAAGCACTTTGAAATTGTTTGAGCTAAAGTCTAAACTTACTGCTCTTTTTCATGGAATACCAGTTACTATTTCACAGACTAACAATGTTATTTAGACATCAAACAGAAGTTTTCTTAAAAACAAGTGATCCTGGCATTTCAAAGAAAACAGTTGGCAGAATGTGATGCCATTAATACATTTCAAATTTTCAAGCAAAAATAAGAATTAGGGAGATTTGTATCCACAACTATGAGTTTGACTACTTCTCATACTTAGGTTCTTCTGATGAGATTGTTAGTGATGTTAATGAGTGTAATTTTTTGATATTAGAAAAATTTATCAGTATTTATAGAAGCTATATTATTCCATGAGCCAATATTTTCCATGTTTAAGATAGACCCATCTATTTTAAAATATAAAAGAATACAAAAGAAAGTCCATAGATATGGTTTAAAATTGCATATTTCAATTATTCCTCAAGAAACCACTTGTTTTGGTATAATATCAAAGAAGAATACTCAGAATTATCTGAAAATAACTATTAATCATTTTCCAACTGCATATCTCTAAGACCAGATTGTCTACATTTACTTTAATTAAAATAACATCATAACATATTGGGAATAGTAACAAATATGAGAATCTAGCTATTAAAAATGCACTCACTAATTTTTTATTCTGGAAAATACTTTTCATTAAAATATTTTTGCTTTTAGAAAATCTAAATAAGAGACCAGGAAAAAGATTAATTATAATAAAGTAAAAATCAAAATCAACAAGCAACTATAAACCAGAGACACACTAGGAGGGGAGGGGAGGAAGGATTAGAGTGAAAATAAGGGGGGTGGGAATTGTATGGGGAATATAACCAAGATGAAAATGCATACATTGTGCAAAAATGAAAAATGATGTATATTTTAAAAATGTATAATGATAAAATAACAAACCCCCCAAAATAAAGTTAATAAAACTCCCTTGCATTAATATCTTAATTTAAAAAAATATTTTTACTAACTCTCCCTCCCTGCTCCTCTGTTGAATGTCTCTGATTTATAGTTTGCCTGCTTATTTTGTCCTTTTTTTTTTCTGATCCCTTGTATGGTATTCCTGTGTGCCTCCTATAAGTGAAACCATCCGATATTTTTTTTTTCCTTCTGACTTCACTGAGCATAATCCCTTCCAGCTTCATCCACAATGCTGCAAGTGACATACATTTACTTTTTTGATTGCTGAATAGTATCCCATGGTGTATATATACCACATCTTCTTGATTCAGTCATTGTTTTGAGGCACTTAGGTTGTTTCTATATTTTAGCTATTGTAAATAGTGCTGCAATTAACTTAGAAGTACAAGTTTCCTTTTGAATTAATGTTTTTGTGAAGGACTTAAAATATTTTAAAATGCAAAAGGAGCCTAAATCTGAAGAGTTTGAGAACTGATATGGTAGGTTTCCTAAGATTAAAGTCCTAATCATAAACAGGCTGGAAAAAATAAATGTTACTTGTTTAGTACTTAATTTAGTCAGTTGTGTTTAAGGGCAATGTTTTGTGTGACCCTTCCACAAAATATGCTCATTCACACAGGAATAATGGTCATAATTACTCAATCTGCACACAACCTTTTGTGCTAACCCTTCTGCTTCCTGAATAGGCCATGCTTCTTTATCTCATGGCCTTTGTGCAAGATTGTTACTTCTCCCTGGATAGCTGTCCTACTCCTTCTAGCAATTCTTTACCATCCAAATTCAAATGCCACTAGATCAAGGAAGGTTTCTATGATCTGTTCCTTCACAGCCTCTTATATTCTTCAAATCCGTTTGACACCACTGATTTCTCAGATAGGTTAATATACTTTTCATTCATAGCACATATGGCAACATATAATTGTTTTTTTGAAAAAATTATAATAACAAGACTTAAGCTCCACAAGGTGAAGTTTCTTTTTGCTAACTATTTACGCCTCAACATGCATCACCGTGTTTGGCAGTATATCTCTACAGAATGACTCAATGGTTTTTAAATATGAAAACCACATGTTGAGGCAATGAAGTGTACATTTTATTGATTGTCCCATCATTTTAAATAGTTTTACAGATTACCAACTATGAGTTATGATAAATCTGATTAAAACAGTTTCCATTCTATAGATCTTCAAGTAAAAATATATCTTAGCAGTACAGTCATTCTGAAATAGTTTAATTTTTCTTACACAGATGCCACTTCTCAGAGCTTTCCCAGCTCATGTTTTTCAGTTCCAAGCTTTAAATAAAATGCTAAAATATTTTTACTAATGTTTATGCTGAGTCTTTTTCTTAAAAATAGCCTTAATTTAATGCAGGAGGAGATTGGATTCATGCCATATTATTCCTTTTGGGATTAATGGTACATTTTTTTAACTTCAGAAATTTTTTTTAAGACCACAAAAATATCAGATTAAACGAATGTGGTGACTGCCTCAGGACAGTAGTATTTTATTCTATTTTCCTTCAAGAACGTTAACTGTTAAAAATTACTACAGCTATTTCTTCTTCACTTTACAATTTATTAACACAGGTGATCATATTTCATTCTTCTTCCTTTGAGTTACTTTATGTTTGTATTTTCATGAAGCGACGATAAATAATTTTCGTTTGTGGGCTCTAGCCTTTAGTCCTGTTTTAATTATGAGACTTTTGAGACTTGGATGAAGGCAGCATATTGTCCTTTCTGATAGCCAGCAATTTTTGCAGGATCTGTCATACCATTTGTAACCATAAAAGTTACAAAGTCCCTTCAGATAATAAGTCTAAGATACTTTAATGGCAGTACTTCCAGAATTTACAGACTTTACTCATAGTTGATCTTATTGCTGATCTCAAATGGTTTTGTTTTACACAGAAACAAATAGATATCAATGCTGCTATTCAAGCCTTGACTGACTCACATACTGCCCTACAGATGGAGGTAACATATCTGACATTATTTACATTGGCACTCTGAATACATAAATTAGGTAGAAGTTTGGGGAGGGGGAAGGAAAATGTGACTATCTCAAAGATTATATTTGAAAGATTGAAAATAATAAGACCATTTTTAAGGATAAAGAAAGTGATTTTAATCATGCACAGGTTGTTTTTAAGGGAAACATCTAAAGCAGAAATATAATGTTATTAAATGATTTTTTAATAAAGAATGCAGAATTATTGCAGAAAATAGTTAAATGAAGTAATTGTAGCTGAAGATGAGAACGATCATCACTACACATTTTTCTTATTTAAACTGTCATCATTCAGAGTGTATTTAAAAACATTATACAGTAGGCAAAATAATTGTTTTGTGTCAGCTTGAATACCAAACTTGTATGTGTGAATTTAATCTCTTATTTAGGATCAAGAATACTTAAGCATGCACACATATATAAATGCAAAGTATTCTTTTCATCCTACTCCCAACTCCTTACACACAGTGGGGATACATATTTATTCTGCCTTGATCCTTAGGCAGATGCTTAGGGTTGCATACTGATGATGGATACTTTGTGTTTTTTTACTAACGTGATTATTATGATGACTTGGCAGAGCTACCAGAATACTGAAGTGACTTTAATTGACCACAGTGCAGACATATTCAAAACCCTGAACTACCTTAGCAATTTATTGCATAGCATCAGGAATCCCCTTGGCACAAGAGATAACCCAGCACGGATCTGCAAAGATTTGCTTAACTGTGAACACAAAGTAGCAGATGGTAAGTTCTTGATGTCCTCAAACTTTGATGTATAATTTCATTTCATAATTTCAGTGCATTTGAGATTGCAGTGTATTCATTCCAAATCATAATAATTTCCATAAGACCCCAGCAGAAGTAATTTCAGTGTCATCAAAAACCAAAAACACTTAAAGGCAGTCATCTTCTGATAACAGAGTATCCTTTCTCAAAGCTTCATCTTGCAAAAGTCTCTATTATATAGACTTATTGAACACCAATTTTTCCCATGGAGACCTATCTATGTCATTTGCTTAAACTCTGTAGCTGGAATATAACACATTCACCTTATAAGTCAAGATAGGAAGGGTTGATCTTTAGGTTGACAGACAGGAGCAGCTGCTAGGACCACCTAACATGAAGTTGGCAACATGATGATATTACAGGGGGCCCCTGTACCACATTCCCTGAAATTAGTTTTAAACCAAATGAAATTTAATTTCCTCATTACAGAATCAGTGACTATGAAGATGGAGTACTTTGTCATTCTGGGCAGTTTCTCTTCCTTATACTAATAACCCCAAATCCATTAACCAGAATAGAACCATCAAGGAAAGGTTTAAAAAAAAAGATTATTTATTTATACATACAAGAACTGGGGTGTAGACCAGAAGTATGAGGGAGTAAGAGGATTCACCAGAGAGAGTGGGGAGCTGAACAGGCAGATCTACTGAAATACACTGCTGAGGGGAGCAGCGGGCAAGACAGGAGAGGGCTGCTATGCCTTGTGGGTTGCTCCCTGACTGGCTTGGGATGGAACTCATGCTACAGTGGCTGGCCATAGCTTGATAGCTGTGTCTTTAACCCCTATATCACCAGGGAGCCCCAAGGAAAGGTTTTAAAGCAAGTGGAGCAGTTATCATTATTTGATAAGGAGGGGAAGTCCTGTCTGCTATAATATGTCATTTAATTTTAATTTCTATTGGGTCAATGGTCAGCTATACAGTGTTAGTAATTACCATTTTTTGCCAAAAACTCTAGTTTTAACAAAATGACACATTTTAATTTGAAAAAACAAACCTATTTTTTGTTATTCTGAAGGGTGAATAGTATTCTATATTTTATCCCTTTAAATTATATATATACATACAACACACATCACATCTTCTCCAATGACATCTGCTTTCACTCTAGAAATGTGATGAAAGTGACATATTTATATTAATAAAATGTGTAACTTCTATAGATACTTTCTACCCTCGATTACAACAAAAAAAGATATTTACAATGTTACCTCAATAAAATTTTAAATTAATTATATAAATATGTAAATATTTACAGTTATAGGTGCCTCCAGTAACTCTTAATTTGATTCTTTCCCATATTGGAGGGCATAAAAATACAATTCTATGGATTTAAAGGAATAAAGACATTGGAAGACATACAAAGTCAGTGAACAAGATCTGCCTTCCTTGTAGGAGAATTAGGTAAGAGGAGTGGATTGCAAAGTATCAAAAATATTTTCATGTCTAAAATTATTTTATCACTTGGTGATGCTAAAAGCTATAGAGAAACAGAAAACAGCAGGGAAGGGGAATGGACTAGAAAGTGGAGTTGGGGGGATGAAGTTTTAAATAGAGTAGTTAGATAAGGCAACTCTGAGCAAGTGCCATTTAAACAATATTAGAAGGGGGCCTCCCTAGTGGCACAGCAGGTTGAGCACAGCGCTGTGAGGCTGTCCGCAGTCTCTGCAGTGCGGGTTTGATTCCTGGCTGGGCAGGGAGATTCCCACATGGTACAGCAGACCTCTCCTGTCGTACCTGCTGCTTCCCTCACAGTGCTTTCGGTCTGTCCATCTGTTCTGCTCCCCACTTTGTCTCTGGTGAATCCTCTCACCCTCCCGCGCCTCTGGCCTGTACCCCAGCTATTGTATAAATAAAAAAATCTTTATAAAAAATAAAAAATAAACAGTATCAGAAGGAGATAAGGGAACAAGCCACAGACAATCTAGGGAAAGAGCTTTCTGGGCAGAAAGAACAAATTCAAAGACCATGTGCCTAAGAGTGTACTTAACATGGTCTGGGAGAGAGTGCATAAGGAAGAGAGTGGTAAGAAATGATATAAAAAAGATGCCAAGAAACCAGACTCTTTAAGATCTCAGCTCAAATTTACTCCATCTTTTACTATGCATAAGTTGGGACGCCTTTATAAGTTTTGGGGCAAATAAATGACTTGATTTGACTTAGATTTTTAAAATATTACATTGATGTTTTGCAAATATAATGAAGAAAACAAGGTGCAAAAATCCAGAGATTACTGAAATAATCCAGGTAAGAGATGATGGGTTGGGCTAAAATTAGTAGCAGGAAAAATAAGAAATGGTCAAGTTTTTTAGTATGTTTCAAAGTAGAACCAGCAGTTTTGTTGCTAATTTGGATCTCATTTATGAGAGGAATGGAATGATAATGGACAACTCTACTGATTTTGACTTAGGGACTAGAATGGTAGGGTTGCTGTAAATGGAGAAGCAAGTTTGAAGAAAATGGCAGTCCAATTTTGGATATATTTAGTGTGAGATGGTTGCTAGTCATTCAAGTAAAAATGCAAAAAGTACAATAAGTTCTCAACATTAATAGGTCCTTAGAAACTGGCTTGAAATGACTTTAAATTACATGCAATACCAGTTGTAACCACAGGCTAGTTGATGAGTTAAATTCCAACAACATATTTCTGGATCACAAAAAAGTTACCAAACTTCTGAATTAAGACCCAAAAAAATTCTAATATTAAACAATCAATTTTATTCATTCAATCATTTATTTTCTAACCCATATATTCCAGTTCAGGGTCAGCAGTGGCCATAGCCTATCCCAACAGCTCAGGGTACAAAGCAGGAACCAGCCCTGGACAGGTTGCCCTTCTACCACATGCACACACGCCCACATACAACCTGACTGGGGCAGCTGAGACACATCAGTTAACCTAGAGTGCACCTCAGCAGGGTGTGGGAGGAAACCCCAGTACTGGAGGATGCTCAAACAGATGAGGAGAATGTGCAACTTCACACAAACAGTGGCCCTGGCCAGACCTCAGTTTTTTCTCATCTACACTAAAACAGACCAACCGCATCAAATGAAATGACATTTGAAGACCTGCTGTGGGTAGTTGACAATTCAAGAGAGAGATCCTGACTAGTGGTAAAAATGTTGAAGTCAGTCACATATAACTGGTGTCAAATGCCCTGATACTACATCATAAGTAGGTAAAGAAAGAGGCCTCCCCGGTGGCACAGCTGGTTGAGCACATTGCTGTGAAGCTGTCCACAGTCTCTGCAGCGCAGGTTCGATTCCCAGCCAGCCAGGGAGATTCCCACATGGCGCGCAGACCTCTCCTGTCTTGCCCATTGCTCCCCTCAGCAGTGCTTTCCGTCCATCTGCCTGTCCTTCTCCCTACTCTGTCTCTGGTGAATCCTCTCACCCTCCCACGCTTCTGACTGTACCCAGTGCTTGTATAAATAAATAAATCTTAAAAAAAATATATACAATGTATTTTGATCCCCAGGACAACTTCAGCTTTCAAAGTGTTCCTCTCTTAGAGTAAAGAAAAACTGGCAGAAAGGACACATTCCTAAAGTTTGTAGCTTAGCTTTACATCATTCATAAAGGCTGCTGGGTGTAACAGGATAAAGAATTTTCATGACCTTCACAAGAACATCTTAGAGGAATAGTAGCAGTTGAAAACTTTATCAGATTTTAAGAGAAATTGGTGGATCTAGAGTGCTTCCATACTCAGTAAGAAAATAGGTAATTTAAACTGCCTGGCTAATTTTTTTTTTTATTTTAAAGTTAAAGCATCGGATAGCTAACAAAGCAGTAAAGAACTTTCAAGTCAAATTTTTGAAAAAGATAGCAGAGAGACAAACCCAATACTGAAAATGTTTTTCCCTGGGTGTGTTCAGAAACTGAGTATTGCTTTTGATGGCTTTCTGGGCCAAGAGTCAAAAGTTGGAAACTGGTTCCCCAAAGGTAGTTTATACTTTTAGTGTTCTACGCTAAGAGTAAAGGTAAACTGTAAGAAGAGAGACGTGTCTATAAATTGGAGCCTAGCTTCACATCATCTAGATAGCTCAGAAAATCTCACACTTTGAACTTGGATTAATATAATTCCAGTGTCAGCACCCCCTACCTAAGAGAAATAAACTCTTCTATAAAGATAACCTCATCCTAGGACTCCAATTAGTACCACAAATAACTTTGTGCCCAGGAAACAGCAGGAACCAGGAATGCAAGCTGAGAAAAACCTCATGAATGAGAAGTGGCAGAAATAGCAGACAACAGCAGTCAAAAGAAAGGAGAGGGAGTGTGAAATGGAAGATATAATGGATAAGATATATCTTATACAGGAATGCTGTTTATTCATAATTTAAGAGGGAAGAGTACAATATATGTGTCCAAGTACAGATTTGTGGGTAGACATAGTAATGGGAGCTTATGTACATTTTCTTCAAATTGTTTCAGTGAAATTAAAAGGTTAAGAATGAGCAAAAAGGAATAGGGATGATAAATTTGAGGGCAGAGGGAAAACTTTCAAATAGTTAACTAGGATATTGACTCTGGGAATGAGCTAGGGCAACATGGTGATGTTGTCTGGCAGTCTTATAAACATTTGAATATAAAGGGAAGCCAGTCGTCTGCATAATTGCGTTTTTCTGCAGCCACATTTGCTGTGCTGGTAATAAGTGACACAATGTGGTGACAATAATTTTAACATGGAGTGTTTTAGGGAGAAAGTATAGCATGAATGATCTGGAGATAGTAAGGAGTAGCAAGAGACTCCTGCCCCACCCAGGCACAAAAACTGTCAAGGCTGTGACAGAATTTAAAAGGGTTACAGGGAATGTCTCTTCAGGAAAGAACCAGCTTTTAGAACATTTAGATAAAAGATGTATTATGGTCTAGAGCTTTATAGCTCAGCATATCTATAAAAAAAATATGAAATGCCTACCAGTTCACCATTGTGCAACATCATTTCTGAATTCACAGCATTCCATCCCATGTAACAAGGAGAGTTTGCTTGATGGAAAACTTTCTATAAAAATTTAGTAGCTCTAGACTGAAGAATACCAAAGAGGAGGAGCTGGAAATGGGAGGAAAGGGCAGAGGAGGTCAATCTGATAGTATAAATGACACTAGAACTTTGTTGGTAGGTAAGGTGGGATTTTTATACATATAGAGGTGGGACACTACCACTGGAATTCATATAGTATTGCAAACCAATGGTTAATCAATACAACTTTATTTTTGAAAACAGAATTTATTAGCTTATATTAGCTATTTCTTGGAAGAGTGGAGATGGGGAATGGAAATGTGTATTTCGTTCCATCAGATAAAATTGTAAGCCTGAATTAGATCCTGGTAGAGAAATCTAGTTGTAATTTCCACAAACTTCATATAATGTTCAAAATTCTAAGAAAACGGGGGGAAGTGATTAGAATAAATGGGGTAACTCTTTTACCCTTTCTTCCCTACTCAATAGAACAGCAGTTCTCCAGATGTAATCCCTGGACCAGATTTAGATTTTGTTAAAAATACAGATTCTCAAGCTCTGCCCCAGACATAATGAATCACCTCTGGGGTTGGGGCCCAGATGTCTGTTTTAACAGATGTTCTAATGCCACCAAAGTTTGAAAACCATTTCAGGAGAGGAGAAGTCCTCTAATCCTGGAGTTACCAATTCATCAAGAATTCATTTTGAAGGATTAATAGAATAATAGAAGAATAGTGGAGAGGATATTTTGAAAGTCAAATAGACAGACCAGAGGAAGTGGAGAATGAGCTTGAGGAATATTTGCTATGGGATATAACTGGAACTAACAAAGATTTCTACTTATTATAAAAATGACACTTGACAAATGTGTTTGATGATCTTACCTTTTCAATGCAAAAGAGCAGACCTATCTCTTTCAAAAATTCCTGTATTTGCATTTGAAATATGGTGCTGTTTCAATATTTTTAGCATGTTATTCTAGAATTAAGATGCTGGCTCAGTACTTTTCAGTCTGAATGTTTCCTAAAGTCTAACTTTAGGCCCCATTTGATTCTCCTGGGCATTCAGTGAAGACAAAAGTTGGCAGGTTTATAATAACTGCAGGGACTTTAGTGTTTTCCACTCATAAATCTGAAGTTCAGCACAAAATGATAATCATTTACTTAAACATTTTTTCTGAAAAGTGTTATTTCTAATTACCAGTTCTACACATGATATTTTTCTTCAGGAAGACTGAAGAAGTTGCTTCTTTTAAAAAAAAATCATTTTTTAAAAAATGTATGCAGAAATGAGGCCTATTGGAGGGGGAAAAGAGGGATGAGATGTGAAGAGGGTGGAGGTCCAGGGGACCATGGTGAAAGATTTTGCATGCTTTGGTGGTAGGAGTGGTATGGTGTAATATATTTCAAGAGGTATGAACCTATACTTCTAAATAAAACACACTGTTAAAACCAATGTTATCTCAATAAAAATAGCATTTACAAATAAAGTAGGATTTTAAAAATTCACTTTTCAGCTCTATAATAACATAAAACAGAAATATGTACCTATAGGACACTAATTCCAGCTTTTATTGACAATTCACTTTAAGTTACTGAATGTATAGATTGTAGCAATAAACTCAGACATTCTGTTATTTTTTATTAGAATTATGAAATGTTCTTAAATGATAGTATGTTAAAAAAAAACAGTATCTTCAGTGTCAATTTTACATGTTTCCAGCTTTTATTTATTTGCCTAATATCTTTATAACCTAAGTTTTTCATAGGTAAGACTGAAATATACGATGAAAGTATCATCTGTAAGCATATTCAAATAGATTTTAGCATGACTTAAATATCTTCATGTTACACAATAAATTAATAGGAAAATACTGGATTGATCCAAATCTCGGGTGCCCTTCAGATGCCATTGAGGTTTTCTGCAATTTCACTGCTGGTGGTCAGACATGTCTATCTCCTATTTCTGTAACAAAGGTATGTCTTGCATTTTAGAATGTATGTCGGTACTTGTCTGATACTAGAATTTTAAATTAAAATTCTGTCACTTTAAATATTTGTGAATTTATAAATAGAAGCAAGATATCATTGTCTTGTATAGACAGAAAAATTTTTTGTTTAAAAAATTTGTGGTAAATCTCAGCATTTTTTATTTTTTTATGGTTGACCTGGCTTACTCTTCTGATTATGCTTCTTAAATTCCTTCAGAAAATGTGGAACATATGTCTTTATGTATGCACATACATTAGAAAATCCCAAATAGCTGCAATGTATGTAATCAGCAATCAGGTACTTACAGTTTTCTGAAAATGACATCACTATTAAAAGAATTTTTCCTGAAAGTTTACTATTTTTGGTAATTGGGTACAAAATAACTTCCCTTGTACATCCTTAGACCGTTGAAACTTCCTATAATTGCAATTCTATAAATGAAATGATTAGAATAAATGACAGTTTATTATAATGTCATAGCAAGTATTTATAAAAGCTGAAGTTTCATTCTATATGAATATATATTTATGGAAGAAACCAAAGCTGCATTTATCTTTACTTCTGGTTAAACTAGCTTTTTCTTACTAAGAACTCATTTGTCATTGACAGAAATCTGCTTCCTTTGTCAAATTTACCCTAATTACTCACTTATTAGTCAATACTTACCCACTTGTGTATTCATTCAATGAACATTTATTGATGACTCACTGAAAGATTGAAACTGCATCAAAAACCAGACACACAAAAAAAATAAGACTTTTTTCCATCCTTAAAGGCTCTATAGTTAAAATTGCTCAGCTAAGTTATTACAACTTGTAACATTTTTAAAAACTAAAAAAAAAAAAAAATCCAAATGAAAGTATACACATACTTTTAAATTCTAAGGAATTAAAGCATTAAGGAATGACAAATTATTAATGCTGCTTAATAACATTACGAAATTATTTTCAGTTTCTGTCATATGGAGAAACCTAGTGGTACTCTGAGGCCAACTCATGCCAGGGAAGGAAAGTGTATTATGAACATCTCTTCCCAGCAACACTTTGAATGACACCACCTGATAGTCTGAAATCAAGGATGGAGGGACTATTTACACCATGGAGATCTGAAAAGCTGAAAATCAGGGATTTCCCTCCTCCCCCTAGTAGCCAGTGGTTACAGAATTAGCAGCACATCACTGACACTTAGTTGCCAAGAAAAGTGACTTCCTCAAGAAGTCAAGGAATTTCCTCAACTTTCCCCAAACTTTAAGTTTCTGAATTGACATATCTTATAACCTGCGTATTATTTTGATATCATTAGTTGGAGTTTGGAGTTGGGAAAGTCCAGATGAACTTCCTTCATTTACTGAGCTCAGAAGCCACCCATCTCCTCACCATTCACTGTCTCAACACTCCATTGTGGACAAGCGCTCAGGCAAGTGGCCCAGGATGGCCTGTTAGTTTCAAGGGATGGAATGGCCAGATATTTGAAAAAAACCCTCTACTTGAACCTAAAGTGCTTTCAGATGACTGCAAGGTAAGAGAATGATACTTTCAGAATTGTTTGGTATAACTAACTTAAATATGATAAAAATCATAAAATTAGGATGAATAAAACTAATTGTAAGCTGAAGATACAGAGAAAAGTAAGATATTTTTGTGTTTGATTTGCAATAATTACATTTTTCAGAATCAACTATTTGCTTCCATCACATCTCATTACCTTTTGTCATATAAATTAGTCATCTGTGAATTGCGTATGTGAAACTTCCAGTGGCTCACCACTCCCTCTGAGACATGATCCAAATTTCCCAGCTCTTTATTCAATGTTTAGAATAGTCAGACCCCAACCTTCCTTTCTAGTTTGGGCTCTTCCTGATTGTTCACACTCATCATCATATCAACAATTTCTACTACTAATTATTGGGAATTTTTTACATGG
This sequence comes from Talpa europaea, assembly GCF_964194135.1. Taxonomy (NCBI): domain Eukaryota; kingdom Metazoa; phylum Chordata; class Mammalia; order Eulipotyphla; family Talpidae; genus Talpa; species Talpa europaea. The sequence goes on from NC_140076.1 coordinate 41,248,212, forward strand.
GAGTTACCATGTGTTGTGTATTATTTAATCAAAGCAGCCTTGTAATAGAGATTACACTTAGTTTCATTTTTATAGGAAAGAAAGTAAAAGGACAGAGAAGGTTAATATAGCTTGTTCAAGGTCTAATTAGTGGAGCTACTTAGCTCAGGAGCAAGAAATCAACTCCACAAAGGTATACCTCCAAAGCCTTTGCCATACTCTATAGCTAGGGACTGTTCATTGAAATCTCATTTAATCCTCACAACTGCATGAAATAGATATTTATTTCTATTTCATATAGGAGGAGATGGATCATAACTGGATTTCTATCAAAATATGTTCCAGGCCAAAATCTGTACCCATGCTATCCAATTTTCACTACCAACCTACTTTCCAACCTTTTATTTAACTCATCTCATTCCCTTTCTCTGAAATACCTTTCTCTACATCTCTAACCAAGTAGAAATTTTAGGCCTGTTTTAAGGCCCATCTTAAATTCTGAATTCCTGATGCTTTCCCTGATTACTCCAGTTGGAAGTAAGGAATTTTGTATTCATTGTATTATTTTGCTTTATCACATGTGACCTGGTATTATGACTGTTTTTTTCTCTTCTCTGACTAGATTTGTAAGCTACTAAAATTCAGAAACCAGGCCTAATTTATTGATCTTTATTTTTCCAAGCATTGTAAGAAAATTGATACATTTTATTCAACTGTTACCAAATGTATTTAGTGTTTAATAAATATTGCTTGAAAGGCTTACTGAGTTAATCTAACAGCATCTTACACACAGGAGTCTAGTTCTAGTAATCACACCAAGTATATGATGTTAGTAATTTCTCTTCAGTGGACTTCAATGTCTTAATATCAATAATATTTATGGCTTAAGTAATCACTAATGTTCCTTAAAATTTTTAAATTTATAGTATCATAGTTCTGAAAATAAGTGAATAAAAAGTTCCTGAATAAAAAGCTTCATAAAACTGGTTGTGTTTCTCTATTTTATCTTCTTGAGTCTTAATCATAGGATATTTTGTACTATGTTTTTGTCCCATGCACACAAAACAGCATAGAATAAGATGAAGAGAAAGACCTAGAAACTGAGAAGAAATTAAGAAGTAACCACACAATGGGAAAACAGAAACCTAAAAAATGATTCAACATAATTATAATTTACTTCTGAAGCTATTATTATTTCTTGACTGTTCATCCCCATCTCCTCCCACCAAAAAAAAAAAAAAACCCATCCTGAAAAATCAGTCCCAAATAAAGAACACAGACGGGTATTACTCATAATAGGAATAGTGCAGTCTTTTAATTCATGCCTTATCCAATGATCTGCAGACCACAGAAGTCTGACCTTAGCCTCTGAGTGTAAAAAATCAGAACACTGTACCATTATAGGAAAGAAATAAGCCCGTGTTTCCAATTATTCTTATTGTTACCATTTATTGGGCACTTTCTCTGTGCCAGGTATTGTTCTAGGTACTTTCTGTTCATAATCTCTTATCCTTAAAATATATCTCTACATTGTCTATGAAGGTCATTTTCTGAGAAAATGAAACAATTTCCTATTAAAGCCCTTTGTTCTTATTTTACAGATTCAAGATGGCAGCTGGCATAAGGCAAAATTCCTTTTTCACACCCAGAACCCTAATCATCTTCCAGTAATTGAAGTACAAAAACTCCCTCATCTCAAACCTCAACAGAAATACTACATTGAAAGCAGTTCTGTGTGCTTTCTCTAAAGTCTCTGAATTAGTTCAGAATTCATGCTGTTGGCCAGGTAATTGCTGCAGAAGGAAAAATATATAAAGATACTATCATTATGAAATGCATTGGCTAAATCTTAAAGAATCTCAGGAAGAAAAGACTTCCTCCTAAGAAGGAGAAAAGGCATTTTTAAAGGACTATGATTGATAAAGTATTTAATTCTTTTAAAAATTATAATGATCTGATTTCCCTAGAGAATTCCCTAGAACTGAAAATTTATAAACACGGAATTCTTCAGGACACCATATGTTTTTTGACTGTCTGAGAGCAAAGTACCCTTTAGACAGCTGGAGACGCAGAACACTGTGGAGCAATACTGGTTAATGCTTCCAGATGTGCAATGCTTCTGTCTAAAAACTACCAACCACAATCCAATATGTCATTTTCCCAAACACTAAGCTGTATTCAGGTCCCCAGTGGGCATATACATCTTAGCCAGTGGTACACTACCTCTTACGTGTTGCCTTTTTGTGTTGCTTGGTGCTCTTTCTAAAACAAGGTGCTTGTGGCTTTCATAAACTATTTTATTTCTTTGTCTTTGTCATACTTTAAGAGTGTATGTACTGGTTACATCAAAATATGTTTGGTAGCATTTATTTTAATTTTAATTTGTTTGGTCACATAATAACAAGTAAAACATTATTTATGTGAAGTCCTTTTTCTATTTTAAAATTCTCTTTGTGGACTCAAAACCAGCACAATGTAACCTGTACTTCTGCACAAGAGAATTGGGAGGGTTTTTTTGTATTTGTTTTATTTTTTAAAGTGCTGTAAAAATATTGGCCAGCTACATCCAGTAGTAGGTTTGGGTTGAGTTTTGGGATTGTTATATTCTATTTTTAAAAATCCATGATCATCTGGAATGATACTTTGTGTATTTATATTTTGTAAAGTTTTAATTCAGCAAATCCTTTGAAATTGCTGCTGTTTTAAGTTATAAAAACTTTCTATTTCTGCTTCTTCGAAATTACATGTTTTGTAGTATTCATTTTCTTTTTCCGTTCTGAAATTTAATGTGTTGGGACCTAAAAGAATTCAACTCACAAGTCTTTAAAGCAACATCCAGGAAAAAAATAATTTTTGTAATTTAAAATAGGGTCAGTTTACACTTATTGTCAAAGAAATGTTTGTTCAGAAAAAAATAGTATACCTTTTGGTATATCTTAAAGCTTGTTACATCCATTATAAACATACCTTTAGCCATAGCAAACCACACTTACCTATCGATAATAAAAATGTGCTTTACATCTATTTTGGTTGTATTTATTTTATCTTCTTTTACTACCATATCATCCCATTATGTATGATAGCCCCTCTGGCAAAACTATTCTGTATAATGTAGATTTAAAGTACTAGAAAATATCTGTTACATCCCTGCAAAAAGATTCGGTGTTTCTATTTATACAAAGATCATAGAACAAAAATATATTCTCATACATAGTCAAGCAGTTTTCACCAATGGTGCTAAGATCATTCAACAGAAAAGGACAGCTTTTTATACTCCTGTATTTCTTTTAATGTGGCTTCACTAGTAACAAATTCTGGTTTTTGTCTGAAAACTCTTCAATGTCCTCATTTTGTCTGGAGGACATTTTCACTGGTATAGAATCTAGATGTTATTTTTATCCCTTTTAAAGATTGTCCTAAAAGTTCTATTTTCTATTGTCCTATAACTTCCATCATTTCTATTCAAAGTCAGCTATCAGTTTTGTATTTGTTCTTTTGAAGTGTTAGTGTTTTAGTTTGTAATAGTTTTAATACTACAATGTGTTTAGTTTTCTGTGTAACTTGCTTGAGATTCAAAAAGCTCCTTGACTGTATAACCTGATCTCCTTGGTAAACTTTAGAAAACTTTTGGCCAGGGTTTCTTCACATATTACTACTGCCCATTCTCCCATCTCTCCTTTTGGGACTTCAGTTCCAAAATTTTAGACATTTACTGTATCACATAAAACTTTTATACTCTTCCACATTCTTGTCCTTTTTCTTGTTTTGCTTCAAGTTTTTTTTCTCCCAGTTATAGTTTACCAAGTCTGTTTGCTGTGTCTAATCTGTTGCTTAGCCCATCACTGAGTTCTTAAATTCAAGCAGACCTCTCCTGACTTGCCCGTTGCTCCCCTCAGCAGTGTATTTCAGTCAGTCTGCTTATTCTGCTCCCCACTCTGTCTCTGGTGAACCCTCTCACCCGCCATCCCTCAACTCTGGTCTGTACCCCAGCTATTGTACGCATGAAAAAATAAATCTTTAAAAAAAAAAAAAGTGTCCCAACTGAAGACCTATGCTGGTTATAGGGACCCTAGTCTCCTTTGTCATCTCTTAACTCCAACTTTCTTCTCATTCTACTCCCTAGTCTCCTAACCCATCAATTTTGAAGACTGCTAAAGTTCTCAGACACTGTTATTCTCAGCATTTTCCTTCATCTGAAGAATATCTACCATTTCCTGTAGTGGTTAGCTGGTTAGGATTCTGGTCTTTGTCTTGCACTTCTTTTGAAATATTTTTTCTCTATTATAAATTCTTACTTACCTTTTATCCCCAGTATTTTGGATATGTCATTATAATGTCTCTGACATCTATTATTTGTGATAAGTTAGACATTACCTATTGATATGTTGCTGTTCCTTGTATATAATCTGACCTGTTATTTCTTTCAAGATTTTTATCTTTCTTTGACTTTTAGCAATTTATCGATGACATGCCTTGGAGTTTATTTTTATTTTATTTTTTTTTTTTTTTTAAATAATTTATTTAGGTTAACACTGGTAAAGGATTTATTATTTTTTTTTTAATAAATTTTATTGTTATATTCCCCATACAATTGCAGCCCCCCATTCTGACCCCAATCCCTCCCCTCCCGCCCCCGCCCCCCTAAAAGTGTCTCTGGTTCATAGTTTTTTGTTGATTTTGATTTTCACTTTCTTATAGTTATTCATTTTCCTGGTCCCTTATTTAAGTTTTCTAGATTCCTGCTATGAGTGAGACCATCCGGTATTTTTCTTTTTCTTTTTGGCTTATTTCGCTGAGCATGATCCCTTCCAGCACCATCCATGTTGCAGCAAATTGCATGTGTTTATCTTTTTTGAATGCTGAGTAATATTCCATGGTATATATGTACCACATCTTCTTGATCCAGTCATCTATTTTTGGGCATTTGGGTTGTTTCCAAAGCTTAGCTATTGTAAACAGTGCTGCTATAAACATAGGGGTGCAGGTGTTCTTTGGAATTGATGTTTCTGTGTCCTTTGGGTAAATACCTAGGAGTGGAATTGCTGGGTCATATGGTAGCTCTATGTTTAGTAGGTCCAGAAATCTCCACACAGCTTTCCACAGTGGTTGGACCAGTTTGCACTCCCACCAACAGTGCAGAAGAGTTCCTTTTTCTCCACACCCTCGCCAACATTTGTTGTTGCTAGTTTTTTTAATATGTGCCATTCTCACTGGTGTAAGATGGTATCTCATGGTAGTTTTGATTTGCATTTCCCTGATGACAAGTGATGTTGAACATTTTTTCATATGCCTGTTGGCCATTTGCATTTCCTCTTCAGAGAAGTTTCTTTTAAGCTCTTCTGCCCATTTTTTGACTGGATTATTTTCTTTGTTGTTGTTGAGTCTCATCAGCTATTTGCAGACTTTTGTGATCAGTCCTTTATCATTACTGTTGGGTGCAAAAATGTTCTCCCAGTTGGTGGGGTTTCTCTTTGTTTTTGTTATTGTCTCTTTTGCTGTGCAAAAGCTCTTTAATTTGATATAGTCCCAGCTGTTTATCTTTGCCTTCACTATCACTGCTTTGGGTGATGTGTCTGTAAAGATGTCTTTGATGTGCAAATCACGTAGTGTTTCGCCTATATTTCCTTCTATATATTTTATGGTTTCAGGTCTTATGTCTAGTTCTTTAATCCATTTTGAGTTGATTTTTGTGTATGGTGTGAGGTGGTGGTCAAGCTTCATTCTTTTGCATGTAGCAACCCAGTTTTCCCAGCACCATTTATTGAACAAACTTTCTTTGCTCCAATGCATAGTCTTTGCTCCTTTGTCAAAGATTAGTTGACCATAAATCTGTGGGTTTATTTCTGGATTTTCTATTCGATTCCATTGGTCTGTATGTCTGTTCTTGTTCCAATACCATGCAGTTTTGATGATTATGGCTTTGTAGTATAGTTTGAAGTCTGGGAGTCTGATGCCTCCATTCCCTTCTTTTTTTTTCAGGAGAGCTTTGGCTATTCGGGGTTTTTTGTGATTCCATATAAATTTCATCAATAATTGTTCTATTTCTTTGAAGAATGACATTGAAATTTTGATTGGAATAGCATTGAATCTGTATATTGCTTTTGGAAGGATGGCCATTTTAATAATGTTTATTCTTCCAATCCATGAGCAGGGGATGTCTCTCCATTTCTTTGTGTCTTCTTCTATTTCTTTTAACAGTGTTTTATAGTTTTCTTTGTATAGGTCCTTTACCTCTTTTGTTAGATTTATTCCCAAATATTTGATTTTTTTTGTTTCAATAACAAAAGGGATGGTCTTTTTGATTTCTTCTTCTTCAGATTTATTGTTTGTGTATAGGAAGGCTACTGACTTTTGCGTGTTGATTTTGTATCCTGCCACTTTACTGAACTGATTGATGAGTTGAATTAGCTTTTCTGTGGAGTTTTTGGGGTTCTCTATGTATAATATCATATCGTCTGCAAATAGTGATAGTTTGACTTCTTCTTTTCCTATTTGGATTCCTTGGATGTCTTTCTCTTGTCTTATTGCCCTGGCTAGGACTTCCAGTATTATATTGAAAAGCAATGGTGAGAGTGGACATCCTTGTCTTGTTCCAGATCTTAATGGAATTGCTTTCAGCTTTTCACCATTGAGAATGATACTGGCTGTTGGCTTGTCATAGATGGCCTTTATGATGTTGAGGTATGTTCCTTGTATCCCAAGAATTTCAAGGGCTTTTATCATGAATGGGTGTTGCACTTTGTCGAAAGCTTTCTCAGCATCTATTGATATTATCATATGGTTTTTATATTTCTTTTTGTTGATGTGTTGGATAACGTTGATTGATTTTCGGATGTTAAACCATCCTTGTGCCCCTGGAATGAATCCAACTTGGTCGTGGTGAATTATCTTATGGATACATTGTTGGATTCTGATAGCTAAAATTTTATTGAGGATTTTTGCATCAGTGTTCATTAGGGAGATTGGCCTGTAGTTTTCCTTTTTTGTGTTGTCCTTGTTCGGTTTTGGTATTAGTGTAATGTTGGCTTCATAGAACGTGTTTGGTATTGTCCCTTCCTTCTCAATTTTTTGGAAGAGTTTGTGAAGGATAGGCACTAATTCGTCTCTGAATGTTTGGTAGAATTCATTTGTAAATCCATCAGGTCCTGGGCTTTTGTTTTTGGGGAGGTTTTTGATTACCATTTCAATTTCGCTAATTGTAATTGGTCTGTTTAGGTGTTCTATTTCTTCTTTATCTAGCTTTGGGTGATTGTAGAGTTGTAGGAATTTGTCCATCTCCTCTAGATTGTTAAACTTGTTTCCATATAACTGTTCATAGTAGTTACTGATTATTCTTTTGATTTCTGCTGTGTCCGTTGTGATTTCTCCTCTTTCATTGATGATCCTGTTTATTTGTGCTTTCTCCCTTTTTTCCTTTGTGAGCCTGGCTAGGGGTTTGTCTATTTTATTGATTTTTTCAAAGAACCAGCTCTTGGTTTCATTGATCTTTTGGATTGTTTTTTTAGTTTCAATTTCATTTATTTCTGCTTTGGTTTTTATTATTTCTTTTCTTCTACTGGTTTTGGGGTTTTTTTGTTGTTCTTTTTCTAGATCTTTGAGCTTCGAGATTAGGTTGTTTCTTTGCGTTCTTTCTTGTTTCTTGATGTGAGCTTCTATTGCTATACATTTTCCTCTTATTACTGCTTTTGCTGCATCCCATACATTTAGGATATTGGTGTCCTCCTTGTCGTTCAATTCAAAAAATTTTTTAATTTCTTCTTTGATCTCCTCATTAGTCCAATGGTCTTCCAGTAGTGTGGTTTTTAATCTCCATGAGGTAGGAAAGTTCCTTGCCTTCTTTTTATGGTTTATTTCTAGTTTGATGCCTTCATGGTCAGAAAAGATGGTTGATATGATTTCAATCTTGGTGTATCTGTTGATGTTTGTCTTGTGCCCCAGTATGTGATCGATCCTGGAGAATGATCCGTGTGCGCTTGAGAAAAATGTGTACTCCGTTTTTTTGGGGTTTAGTGTTCTATAGATGTCTGTTAAGCCCAATTGCTCTAGGTCTTTATTTAGAGCTTTGGTTTCTTTACTTATTTTTTGTCTTGTTGATCTATCCATTGTTGATAGTGGTGTGTTGAAGTCTCCCACTACGTATGTGTTTTCTCTGATGTCTGTTTTCAGAGAGGACAACAGTTGTCTGATATATTTTGGTGCTCCTTCGTTTGGTGAGTATATGTTAATGAGTGTTATTTCTTCTTGAAGTATTGTCCCCTTGATCATAATGTAGTGACCATTGGGGTCTCTTTTTATCTTTTTGAGTATGAAATCTGTTTTATCTGATATAAGTATAGCTGTTCCTGCTTTCTTTTTTGGTCCATTTGCTTGTAGGATTGTTTTCCATCCTTTAACTTTGAGCCTATTTTTATCTTTTGTAGCTAAATGTGTTTCCTGGAGACAGCAAAAGGTTGGGTTTTGTTTCTTAATCCAGGCTGCAACTCTGTGTCTTTTTATTGAAGTTTAGTCCATTTACATTTAGAGTTAATATTGATATGTTAGCATCTGTATTTGCCATTGTGTTTGTCTTTCCTTTGATTTTATTTATTTATTCTTTTAATAACTTTTTTTTTTTTTTGGCCTTCTTTCATTGTTATTCGTCGCTCTGAGGTTCTGGCTTTAGGACTCCTTGTAGTATTTTTTGGAGTGGGGGTTTAGTTGCAATGAAATTCCGGAGTTTCTGTTTGTCTGGGAAGGTCCATATTCTTTCTTCAAAGAGGAAGGAGAGCTTTGCTGGATAGAGTATTCTTGGTTGACATCTGTTTTCTTGGAGTCTGTTGACTATGTCCCTCCACTCTCTCCTTGCCCGTAGTGTTTCTTCGGAGAAGTCTGATGTCAGCCTGATTGGTTTTCCTTTGAATGTTATCTGTTTCTTCCCTCTTGCCAGCTTCATTATTTTTTCCTTGTCCTGGATTCTTGGGAGCTTTACTATTATGTGTCTTGCTGTATTTTTCCTTTCGTCGTGGAAGTTTGGTGTTCTTCTTGCTTCTTGTATATCAATTTTCAGCTCCTTCTTCACATTTGGGAAGTTCTCTTCAATTATCTCTTTGAATATTTTCTCTGTTCCTACATCTCTCTCCTCTCCTTCTGGTATTCCTATAACTCTTATATTTCCTTTCCTCATGGAGTCAGATAGTTCCCGAAGTCTTTCTTCGTTCTTTTTCCTTCGTACTTCTCTTTCCTTTTCTGTTTTGGTTCTTTTTATTTCTGTGTCTTCAAGATTACTTATTCGTTCTTCCATTTCATCTATTCTGCTTTCATTGCTTTTCCCAGAATTCTTTAGTTCTTCCATTAATTCTTTGATCTCCTGCATTTCTTTTACTTCCCTCTTTAGGGACTCAATTTCTTTCTTCTGACCATTGTTTTCCCTCTCTAGGGACTCAATTGCATTCTTCTGATCGTTGATTATTTTTCCCTTATCATTGTTTTCCTTTATGACTTCTGTCAGTTTTTTAATCACGGCAATTTTAAATTCTCTTTCTGGAAGGCTCAGAAATTCTTCCAAGTTATTGTCGTTGCAATCTGGGGGCTGGCTTTCTTTTTGTGGTGTGCTTTTTCTCTGGAGAGTTGCTAGGTTGCGTGTGGTTCTTCTCCTCCCTACTGTCTGTTTTCTAATTTGCCGTATGCGTTGGGACACTGTGTTGTTGGGACTTGCCGGCATCTTGGGTGGGCTTCTCTGTTCCCCTCTGGTTCTTCCAGGAGTCATCTGTCAGTTTCAAGCAGCCTTTACTGGAGAAAGGTCCCTGTTCTAAAATGCCGATGTGGGGACACACTCCCCTGTGCGCCTGGTCTGCCCCGGCGGTGGGTTCCTGCTCCCCTCTGGGCTTGGACTGCAGGCCAGAGGGGGTCTGGCGTGGGCGAACTTCCCCCCGCTCACCTCTGGCTCCTGAGGAAGCCTTCTGCCGGTAGTCTTTACTGTAGAAATGTCCCTGTTCTAAAATGGTGATGTGGGGCACACTCCCTGCGCTTCTGGTCTCAGGCACACTATTCTGCGCGCCTGGTCTGCCCCGGCTGTGGGTGCTCGCTCTCCCTGTGGGCTCAGACTACTTGTTCAGAAGGGGCCCGGTGTGGGCTAACTCCCCAGCTGGCCACTAGCTCCTTCAGTAGCCTGTGCTGGGGTCAAGTCGCTAGGTGGCACCAGAGATCTCTCCTAGAGCCCTTGGGGAGCTGATTTTCCACCCCGTGGGACAGGGAGCAGAGCGGGGATGGTAGGGTACACCTCAACGGCTTTGGGGTGCTGTGTCTGCCTTGTGCCCCACCGTCGAGGGGAACCCACGCCCCTAATTTCGTGCCCCGGGTCTCAGTTCCAAAGCCCTCAGTTCCAGGACGCGGGCTGTAGCCCAGATCAGTGGCGCGGGAATGGCGCCTTTTGAATCCCGCTCCCCTGCCTGGGCGCCTTGTTCCTGCTCACTCAGGGAGGGCCTCTGCCCGGGTCTCAGTTCCAAAGCCCTCAGTTCCAGGACGCGGGCTGTAGCCCAGATCAGTGGCGCGGGAATGGCGCCTTTTGAATCCCGCTCCCCTGCCTGGGCGCCTTGTTCCTGCTCACTCAGGGAGGGCCTCCGCCCGGGTCTCAGTTCCAAAGCCCTCAGTTCCAGGACGCGGGCTGTAGCCTAGATCAGTGGCGCGGGAATGGCGCCTTTTGAATCCCGCTCCCCTGCCTGGGCGCCTTGTTCCTGCTCACTCAGGGAGGGCCTCCGCCGTCTCCCCGCAAGCCTAGGTCGCAGGCGCAGGGCCCTGGGCAGCTGCAATCCGAGCGCCGCTTTCGCGCAAGCTTACCGGGCGGCCGGGGCTGTGTGCTGGTGCTGGTCTCCTCCTGGTGGGCGGGGCTCTCTTCAATGGCGCCCGGAGCTCACCTCCGCGGCGGATCCTGCAGGGTTCGCCCCAGCTCCCGTTCACGGGGTGCGGTGGCTGAAATAGTTCCTTTCCACTCACAGTCCCACTTACTGCATCCGTTTTTCTTGTTGGGCGCTTTGGTTCGTTGTTTCCCTGGTCTCTGCCGGTCGGAGAGTGCCGCCTCTGTGGGCGGGGGAGGGGAGCAGGGTTCTGCGCTTCCCTCCCTTCTCGTCCTCTTTTATGGCAACTTTCTTCTTTGGGCAGTTTGCTGGAGTCGTCCGTTTATCTTCCGTGTCCCAGTTCTCACTGGGACCTGCCGCTTTTCCTCCCTATTAACTTTTTTTAATGGGAGATCTTACTCGCAGCGTCTCCTCGCCGCCATGTTGCTCTGCCCCCCCTGGAGTTTATTTTTAATCCTACTTGCAGTTGAATTCAAATCTAAAAGGCTCTATATCATCACAGTGCAACATTTTTCACTTATAATCCCTTGTGTTATTGTTCTCATACAACATGACTCCCCAAAAATAAACACTGATGTACACAAAGAGGTAACCATAAGTCAAAATTGAAATCAATCACTTCACAAAGTACACTGCAAAAATATTTTGCCACTGCAAAATAGTGTAGCACATTAATCTAAAGCCTAATGGGGGGCCTCCCCGGTGGCGCAGCGGTTGAGCGCTGGGTTGCGAAGCTGCCTGCAGCCTCTGCAGCCGGTTCAATCCCCGGCTGCTCCCTGTCCACCGGAGGAGGGTCCCACATGGTGCGCAGACCTCTCCTGCCGCCCGCTGCTCCCCTCAGCAGTGTGCTTCGGTCCTTCTGCCTGCTCTGCTCCCCGCTCTGGCTCTGGTGAATTCTCTCACCCTCCTGCGCTTCTGACTGTACCCAGTGCATGTATAGGCCGAACAAACAAACAAATAATAAATAAATAGATGAATAGGACATGCCTCTAGAAAAAATTAAAAAAAAATAAAATAAAATAAAGCCTAATGGGTATAATAAATTAGTTTTTAAAAAAATGCTCTCAAGTTCACCTAAAATATGCTGTCTATAGAGGCAGAGTTACCATGAAACTAACAAATTTAATAATTGGGCCTTTAAGTGGCCTTTGAAATCACATAGGCATTTCTGTAAAGTTTATGAAAAACTAAAATTATTTTATTTTTACAAAAAGGACTCTAATTTGTGTGAACCTCAGGCCTCACAAAACCTAATCTATTGCTGCCTTTTATGTGGAATAAAACATAAATATAGTTCTTTCTGTGGGGAGCATAAAGTTTATTTGATAACTCTTCAATAAACAGAGAGTGGATGCTGCTGGTAGCACAGAAATGAGCTGAGCGGTATGACATGTTTAGCAGCAGGCACCTTACAGACCTTATTTTCTGACCAAAATGTTCAAGTTTGACTCTCTCACATAAGACCTAAAGTTTTCATAGTTTCAAAAATAAGTGTAAACTAAGCCTCAATGTACAGTGCAATGCCTTATTAAAGCATAACTTTAATATGTTTTTTCACTGTGACCTACATAGTAATGGGCTGTCAGCGGTATGGTGAAGTCATTGTCACCTCAGCCTGGGTACACAATTTTGCAGTCTGTGTGCTTTGGATTTGAAGTCCTTGTTTAATCAAAGCCAAATTAGAAAAATGGCACCTCCACAAAGAAGAGCAACTGGTAGAGAACCTGAGTTATCACTTGGCTGTACTTAGCAGGGGAGTTTTAGGACTGCACACAGTACAAAAAATAATCCCAATAACACCCCATTAAAGATAATTTGATTTCTAGGCCTCCCTGGTGGCGCAGGGGGTTAAGATGCAGCCTATGGGGCTATCCACAGCCTCTGCAGCATGAGTTCGCTCCCCCGGCTGGCCAGGGAGCTACCCACATGGTGCAGCAGACCTCTCCTCATTTGCTGCCCCCCTCAGCAGTGTATTTCAGTCATTCTGCCTGTTCTGTTCCCTACTCTGTCTCTGGTGAATCCTCTCATGCCCCACACATCTGCCTGTGCCCCAGCTCTTGTATGCATAAATAATCTTTTAAAAAAATTTTGATTTCACCAAGTATCTATTTCCAAAATATTAAGAGATTCAAGAAAACGCCTCACTTCTTGAAGTAAATGAAAGAAATCCAGTTTCATGAAAAGGATGCTCTTTGTGAAGAGATAAAGATCTTCCTTAACTATTAGAAAAGAAAAACTTTATTTGAATCTTAATAGTATATTCAGTTTTTCTTACTTGAAAGTTTTTAAATTGTAGAAGCAATTCAGTCATTTAACTACCAATACAAATGCCAATATACTATATCAAATATTCATAGTTACATTAATTTTCATTCCTATTTTCTACGTAATTCAATATATCATATCATGTCTTTCTACAATGACCAAAAAAAAAAGTTGGTACGAAAGTTTTGTACAAAAGTTAATTAGTATAGACTAACAAATTCATGGTTTGATAGTTGGAAGAAAATAAAACAATAGGAATTTATTTCATTGATTTTATAACCACATATATTCCAGCCAGTAAAACTTGCAGTTTTTAGGCTTCTGGTGTTAAAAATAAATGTTTTTCAGAATTTTTTTCTAAAGTGTTTTTAGAAATCTATTCCCATACTTTCTGTAGATCTTTCCTGGATTCCTCTAATTGTAATAACTCAATACTTGGATCTTTCTAAAGGCTGAAACTCTTGAATCATGATTTATTTGTTTGACCCAATCATTGGATATTTCTAAAGACTGAACTTCCTGAATCATGATTTATTTGTTTGATCCATTATGCTCATGCCAATAGATTTAGCCAATTCTTTGGAACCAGTTACTTGTGTTAAAATACTAGGCCCATCCAATCACAGTATATCATGCTTTCCTGTTAAAGAATAATCATACCCAACATCAATCTGTGGTTTCTTCTTTCATGCCTTGCTTGTATCCCACGCTTGGAATCCAAACTTAGGAGTTAATCTTGCCCTGATCCCCTACAGGTAAAAGAAATGCAATCTTTACTGCAAGGCCTATAAGACTTTGGTTACCTGGGCTCTGAATACCTGTCAACCTTCTCTCCCTTCTTTCTCATCAGCATCAATATACTTCAGCCATATCTAACTTATCAGATGTTCCCTGAACATACTATACTTTCTCATTCCTCTGTCCGGAAGGCTCACCTGCCTGTCCTCTTGACCAACTTCTACTCATTCTTCAAGTAAGTTTCTAAAGGAAATCTTTCCTAAGTTTCCTACAAAGGAATGCATGCTACTTCCTCGTTATGTCATATTCTATATTTTATGCTTGCTCCAATATGTTCTCATTGCACTTCACTCATTTGTCTCCCTTCACTAAACTGTAACCTTCCTGAAGGCAGGGTATAAATGTTTGTTCATAATCACATAGAATGGCATAATGCTTGGGCCTCCCTAGTGGCACAAGGGGTTTAGCACAGCACTAGGAAGCTATCCTCAGCCTCTGCAGCGCGAGTTGGATCCCTGGCTGGCCAGGGAGCTACCTACATGGTGAGGCAGACCTCTCCTGTCTTGCCTACTGCTCCCCTCAGCAGTGTATTTCAGTCAGTCCACCTGTTCTGTTCCCTGCTCTGTCTCTGGTGAATCTTCTCTCCCTCCCGCACCTCTAGCCAGTACCCCAGTTCCTGTATGCATAAATAAATAAATCTTAAAGAGAATAGCACAATGTTTGATGCAAATAGGTGCTCAAAACTTTTCCTGCCTTCATGTTTCATTGTATGTCGTAACTCTGAGTTTGCAATTCAAATTGGGCAAAAATTTGCAAGGTCCCTGTACTTAATGAACTTACTATCTGGGAGAAAAACTGTTAATCAAATGATAACATTAATGAATATGTAATTACAACTTGAATTGAGGCCTCTGAAAAGCACACACACACACACACACACACTGACAGGCTGGAGCAGGGGTGGGAGAGGAGTAACTAAAGAAAGCTTCCCTTGGAAAGTAGTGCTTACTTGCCATCTGAAGGATGAGTAACTGGGAATGAGGCTGAAGACATTTGGGTCAGAAATGAGGGATCTTGCAAGGTCATAATAAGAATTAGATCTTTACCCTAAGAGCAAAAAATGGCTTTAAAGGGTTTTGAAGGGGCCTCCCTGGTGGCACAAGGGGTTAAGTCTCAGCAGTCTTAACTGCTACTGACAGTCAAGGCAACACTATTTGCATCCCCAGCCAAGGAGCTAATCCACTTGGCACAGCAGACCTCACCTGTCTTGCCTGCTGCTCCCTTCAGCAGTGTTATTTCAATCAATCTGCCTGTACTCCCCACTCTGTCCCTGGCCTCCCACACCTCTGGCCTACACCCCAGCTCTTGTACACACAAATAAAACTCTTTTAAAAATAAAAATAAAGGGTTTTGAAGAGTTCACTGACATTTTCAGACTTGTGATTTGCAAAGATGTTCAAGTTCCAGTTTGGAGAACAAATGGAAGAGACAATACACTAGCAAATTAATAAGTGAACTAATAAGCTTAGCTAAGTCCTGCATATTCAGTCCTGTTATTTTAGCCCCATCTAACTGAAATCTGAATTTCATTAACATATTCTAGTGTAGCAATAGAAATACAATATGAACCACATATGTAATTTTAAGTTTTCTAGCAGTCAACAATGTGAAACAAGTGAAATTAATTTTAATAATGTATTATATATAACCTGTCTAAAATACTGTCATTTCATAAGCCAGAAAGAAAAAGAAAAATTTTGGATGGTTTCACTTACAGGAGGAATGTAAAGGAACCAAATAAGGATCACAAAAAAAATAACTATAATAAAGTAAAAATCAAAATCAACAGGCGACGAGAGACATTCTGTAGAGGAGAAGGAGGGAGAGGGATCAGAACAGGTGGGAAGAGGACAAGGGACTATGGTGATGGTGCACGATTGAATTGGTGGTGGGAATTTCATGGGAAATCATACAGTATAGAAAAATGAAGGATGATATAATAAAAATATATGTAGAAAAATAAAATATGGGATAAAATACTATCATTTCAAACGTCATTAATATACAATGTTACTGTGATAGACTTTACAATCCTCCTTTACATTAAGTCTATGAGACTCAATGTGTGTTTTACATTTACAGCACTTCTTCATTTAAATAACCACATTTCAAATACTCAATAGCCACCGTGGTAAGTAGCTATTGTATCAGCCAGCCAGTGGTTCCCAAATTGGATTGTAGATCAGGAATACATATAGAAACACTTGTTTAAAAAAAGATTTCCCAGGGCCTCCCTGGTGGTGCAGCAGTTGAGTGCTGGGTTGCAAGGCTGCCTGCAGCCTCTGCAGCGCCGGTTTGATCCCCAGCTGCTGGGCAAGGGTCCCATATGGCACGCAGACTTCTGCCACCCACTGCTCCCCTCAGCAGTGTACTTCGTCACTCTGCCTGTTCTACTCTCCGCTCTGGTGAATTCTCTCACCCTCCCGCGCCTCTGACTGTACCCAGTGCTTGTATAAATAAATAAATAAATCTTTAAAAAAAAAAAAAAAAAAGATTTCCCAGCAGCTATATTAATGTGGATTATCTCTAGGGAGAGGCCCAAAAATCTGTTTTGATCAAGTGCACCAGAATGATGCCAGAGTTAACAGTCTATATCGGGACTTAGATAAGGCATAAGGGCAAAAAAAAGGGATGAGAGAAGGAATAAGGGAATTGCTGCATTGCCTCATAGTTGTGAATATTATGCAAGCTTTAGGCATCCTGAGAAAATATGAGCAATGTCATGGAAAGCCCAGTAGGAAGTATATTTAGGACACCGCTCAAATTTCAGAAATTCATTACCACAACTATTGATGAAAAGTTCAATCTGGAGAATCGCAGCTCTCGAACAGACAGCAAACTAACTAACTTATTGCCTCTTGGCAAATCCTAAGATGCCTTGCCTAAATCAAATCCTGAAGATGCCTTGTAAGTGAGAGAGTGGGAATGAATCTTGGTACTTAACTTTGAGAAAATCCTAAGAGATGAAAGGCAGTTGGGGCTGTTGTGGTTGGGAAAGGAAAGCCTGAAGTCATAAAGGGATGAAGCGAGAAGTGGGCTGGAGGGATTGTATCTCTGTGCCTCAGCTCAAGGTAGGCATAAAAACAGCTGGCCAGCCCAACACCTGCCTAAGGAGGCAGAATAACATCAGAGAAATTGATTAGTATTGATGCTATCCAAGGTTGATTTGGAACAATTAGGTCCTTATCCTTCCACCCAGGGGGTCTGGGTGATAGAAAGCACAGACTATAGTAAGTAGCTCTTGGAAAAAGAAAGGCAAATGCAGAGAAGATAAATTGAGGGGCAGGTTTTCCTCACAGAAAACCTGATTGGGAGCCAAATTGTAACACCAGAGATATCCTACCCTAAGTTTCATCCACATTCCTCCTTACTCACCTCCCTCTCAAAAAAAAAAAAAAAAAATCAGAAGAATCATGACACAAGTCTCCAGCTTTTGATCCTTCTTTTGAAATATGACTTACAGGTGAAGCCGCTGATATTCCCAAGGGAATATGAGCTCACAGGGGGAAATATTACAACATCTGAGTTTAACTTCTTAAAAGACATTTTTTTAGAAAACAACAATTTATAACAGAGGACCATGACCAACAAAACCGAGATTCTTACATGAGTAAAAGAAATACCTCCAAAGAGATTACTAGCAATAAGAAACAATAAGCTGGAGATATTGGTGTCGGGTAAATGATCGTCAGGCTTTTCTGCCCTCCTGCCATTAGCGTTGATGATGGATCCCTGTGGTCCTGAATGCATGCTTGATGGCAGGCACCTGGAGTGGGGTGTGAGCATATGTAGGTGGGAACGACTGGGCTTATAAGGGCAGCGTCAGGAGGAACAGAACCACCAAAATGGGAAGAAGTGAGAGAGGCAGAACCAGCAGAGAAGCGGGAAGAGTAAAGACTCGTGGGGAGGAGGGGGGATCAGCCTCCCGGCTGCCCGACCCCAGCACCCCTGCCTGCTGTGTACCTGGTAAAATGGCAATAAAAGCCTGAAAAGCCACCGAGGGCTCCAGGACTCCTCCTTCACCCTTCTGCTCTGGTCAGAGATCCTGCTCCATCCCTTCCTGCCGCTACAATTGGTATGAAATTAACTCATTGGTGAGGTTGACTAACAGATTGGATAGCATCAAATAACAAATTATTAAGGTAGAAGTTAGTTGGGAAATTTTCCCAGGAAGTATCTGGAAGCAATAACGAGATAGGATATATGAAAGTTGAAAGATTTGGAGATAATCCTAAGCATAAAACCACATGACATTATAAGAAAAGAGCCCACAGAGAAATACTGAACAAAAGGGGTTATTTGAATCCAGATATGTGTGTATATAATAAAAAAATAAATTTAGTATATATACATATAATGAATTTAGTGATGCTATAGAATAGAAAATTGATACACAAAAATCTATCACATTCCTATGTATTAGCAATGAAAAAATCCAAAAATGAAATAATTCCTCTCAAATCAAATCAAAAAGAATAAAATACTTAGTAATAAATTTAGCAAAATACATACAAAAATTTGCACACTGAAAATTATAAGACATTAAGTGAAATTGAAAATAATCTAAATGGGCCACACTCCACTTCCATGGATTATAAAACACTACTGTTGGGGCCTCCCTGGTTTCATAGGAGTTAAGTTTTAGCACTATCATGGCTGCAGCCTGAGTTCAATCCCCAGCCAGGGAGGTAACCCAAATATGGTGCATCAGACCTCTCCTGCTTCACCTACAGCTCCCCTTAGCTGTATATTAGTAGATCTGCCTGTGCTGCTCCCCATCTATCCCTGGTGAATCCTCTGACCACCCCACCCCACACCCTCACCCTGCCATACCTCTGGCCTACACTTCAGTTCTTATATCCATACATAAAAATAAATCTTAAAAAAAAAAAAGAGCTATTGTTAAAGAGGCCAATCCATTCCCAATCAATCTATATATTTCACACAATCCCTGTCAAAATCACAGCAAGTTCTTTTGTAGAAATTAATAAACTGATCCTAAAATTTATATAGAGAGGCAAAAGACTTAGAATAGCCAATATAATTTTGAAAAAGAGAAAAGTGAGAAGACATTACCCAGTTTTACAACTTCCTATGAAGTTGCCATAATCGAGAGTATGTGGTATTGATGTAAATTTGGGGGGGGGGTCTATAAATAAGCAGAATAGAAAGTGCAAAAATAAATCTTCATATTTGTTTGTGGTCATTTAAGTTTTGACAAAATGTGAAGGCAAGTAAAGGGGAAAAGATCATCTTTCAGTAAATGATGGCTGGACAATAGATATTCACAAGTAAAAAGGAACTCTGGTCATAACTTTGTACAACACAAGGAAAGTCAACTCAAAATGAATCATAGACACCTAAATGTAAAAATCAAAATTATAACATTTCTAGAAAAAAACAGGAGAAAATCCTTGGAATCTTGGTGTATGACACAATCTTAGTATGACACTAAAAGCACAATTCATTTTAACACTTGATAAGCTTGCCTTCACTGAAATGTAAAACTTATGCTCTTTAAAAGATGCAACTAGGAAAATTGAAAACAAGTCACAAACTGGGAGAAAATATTTGCAAACCATACAGAGACTTGGTATTAATGATCTCTTGGTATGTAACAATTGTCTCCAAACTTAGGAGTTCTAACACAGCTCTGGCCAACAGCTGCACTCAATATCTGATACTCAAACATTGTGTGAGTTAAGTATTTGTTGTTCTCCACAATCAGAAAGAGAAGATAATTACACTATCTTGAGCAAGATTTTCAAAATTACAAGTAAAATGAGAAAAAAAAACTTAGCTTTCTAAAATAATTTACTATTTACAAAGCTCTTTCACATACATTTTCTCAATTCTCAAAATAGGCTGTGATACAGGTTATGTATCTCTAATTCACAGATGAAGAAATTAACTGAGCTTCTGAGTGGTCACATGGCTAGAGGCAGAGATTTATACCCAGTGCTTTTCTAGATGTCATAAAAGAATAGCGTCCAGCTCAGACAACTCCACAACCATATTTATATTAAGGGATCCTATCTCCCTTACCTTGTTGGTCTTTTCTCCAGGCATTTGGTAGTAGGAGCCGTAGGGTACGTGATGGTCAGGCTTTTGTACCGTTGGCCTCTGTGGCTATCACTTCCAGGCTTAAATGCAGGAGACGCTTGGGCGCGTGGGCTTGGGGTACGCATGCCTGGTGGTGGACGAGTGGGGTGTGATATGGGCATGCGTAAGTGGGCACACCTGAGCCCGGAGGCGGAGCATATAAGGGCAGCATCGCACAAAAAACAACCACAGCGGAAAGTGACAGAGAACAGCTATGAGACGACGACTGCGAGAGGATGCCCAGAGGAAAGAGCAGATAGAGATTCACAGGGGGACCCAAGTTGCTGTCTCCCTACTGGCTTGTTCCCCCTGCACCATATTAGAAAATCTGTGGGGAAGATGACAAGGGCTCCAAGGTTCTCTTTTAAGCTGCCTGAACAGTGAACCTACCTGGCCTGGGGCGGTTGCAGAACAGGAGCCAAAAACAATAATTTGTCTCTTTGACAATACGCACTAAGGGTACTTAAACTTGGGAATTGTGGAGTGACTGTATTTTAATTTTTAACAAGATACATGGAGGAGACAACTAACCTTCAGAATGAATCAGATTACATGTGACTAGAACCACACATTCACACTCTGTTTGACACAGAGATGAGCCACCCAGATTCCCCTTCAAAGAAGCACTTGCTACCACCCACAGAAGTGCAGTCAGCAGCTTCAGCTGTCAGTTCCAGTCTCATGGATGCCTTCTGCCAGGATGATGCGCTTCTGGGGCAGTCTGCACCAGGTGACTGAGTAGGACCAGGTATAAAGTATGGGACGGTGCTTCCTGATGAGGGACACTATAAAGGAAATGCTTTATCCAGTCCTACCTATTAGGTTGGCCAAAGCTTTTCAGACCTACATCACAATTTAAATTTTCTCTCTGGCCCATCCTGCTTCCTCTCCCTTCCTTTCACAAGTATGGATTCCTTATAGCTCCTATCAGAATCTGCTTTTGAATAATACAACCTACAGCGCAACCCAACACATCCACATCCACACAAAATAATATTCAGGCTTCCAGGGTCTAGTTTCTACTTTTTTCCTTTAGTGTGGGACACAGCTGACCTACTTCTACTTCTACTTCCTGACCTTTCTTTTAAGCTGACTTAAGAGAAAGATGCAAGAGATGATGCAAAACATCATCATTATCATCACTATAGCCTCTCAAATAAATCATTTTACTTCCTGCATCTTCCTTTTTAATTAATTTTTTATTTATATCTTTTAGATCATTGTGTATTCCCCATAAAATTCCCACCACTAGTTCACCGGTAAACCATCGCTATATTCCCTTGTGCTCTTCTCCCCCCTGCATCTTCCTTTTCTTACCCATTCATTGATGGGTCAGGGAAAGGTCCTTCTAGTCCTTACTCTGGTTGACTCTGTAGTCAGTCAGAGAGTTAATCACACAAGTTGCTCGCTGAGCCACCAAAATATTTTAACCATCCCTAATAAATATGATTTCTCTATTTCTTTTAACTATCCCTAATATGTACTGTCTCAGATATTTAATTCTTATCTAAGATATTTCCCCACAAAAGAATCCCAGGGTTCTAGTTATTAAACAACTCAATTATGCATTTTAGCAAAGGGTCAACGCCTAAAGTGGTTAGGAGAGCTGCATCATCACATCCAATGTGGGGTCACAAGATATGAAGGAGTTGCAACAAGAAGCTTCAATCCGGGTCTTCCCTCGTGGCGCAGGGGTTAAAGTCTCAGCTTTGTTAGGCTATCACCAGCCACAAAGGCCCGAGTTTGGTCCCAGGCCAGGGAGCTAACCCACCTGGCACAGCAGAGGTCTCCTATCTCACCCACTGCTCCCCTTAGCAGTGTTTTTCAGTAGATGTGCCTGTCTTGCTCCCAACTCTGACTTTGGTGAATCCTCTCACCCTCTGCACCTCTGGCCTGCACCCCAGTTCTTGTATGCATAAATAAATTTTTTAAAATATTTTTTAAAAATTGTAAAAAAAAAAAAAAGAAGCTTCAATCCTATATTGAAGAAGTTATACTTGTCCTACTACACTGAGGTGGAAAAGGGAGGGAAAGGGGTTTGAGAAACCGAATAATAGTTCTGTGACGGCCCTACATGACTTCTGCCTCCTTTTCTCTGTCCCTGACCTGACTCTAGTAGTTCCCTTGCTCTATTTTCCAACAGCTCATAGTTCCCTCTTCCAGGACCGTTTAAATCTCCCTTTTCCTTCAAAACTATCATTCAACAATACCATCACAACTACCAATACTTTCACAACAATAACACTACTAAAACTACAGCCTCAGTGTGGACTGCTGAGCTTAGGTATCTGTGATGCTATCAAGAATCCTTACTGGTTTAAAGATGTTTTCCCTCCCATAACTGAAAACACCAAATTTGTAACAATTGTAAGGAAATGCTAAAAGTTACAAAAATCTTACAAAGTCTTTATATGTCTAGTCTACAGTTCCAGAACTTCCTCTATGATCTTAAATAGTAATCCATTTGGTGGTGTGTTCTCAAAAATCAACACTCCTCTTGTTTCCAACTCCCAAGGCTTGTCTTTATGCAGGCCAACTGAAATATTTTCCTTTTCTTATTGCAAAGATGTAATCTAGCTTGAAGATCCAGCTTGGTCCTCTTGTTCTCCATGGGCAGCTGTATCTGCAAAAGAGACTGTCCATTTGATTCCTCTGGAAGCTTCTTCTTCACAACCTGTAAGATTTTACTAAACTCTCCCAGTGTACTTTAATGCTCAATACTGTTCCTGCTCAGTCATACCCCAACTAAGGTTTCAGGACTACCTCTCTTCCTCACCCTGCTCACTCCTCCCAAATTCCCATTTCCTGACATCATTCTGTCATGTGTGACAGAGTGATAACAGCTAAATACCCTGCAAGTTACAACAGACTTTGAGGGAGTAGCACAGAGCAGCCCATAGCTAAGAAGCCATGTCCTTAAAGTTTTCATAGACAGCAAGCAAAAGATAAATTTGACCAATGTGACTATTAAAGTGTCTAATGAATAGTATATAACAATAATTTGTAAAATAATCTGTAAAACAATTATGAGGTGATTGTGTGTGTTCTTTTAGATCTTCTAGTCTGAAAATTGATCTCTCTCCCTCTCTCCTTAGAATCCTGCAGGATGCTGGAAATGGGGAAATAGGCTAATGACAGGCTGTTAATGACAAAGAATTAAGAGAATTAAAATTAATGCTCTTGGGCCTCCCTGGTGGCGCAAGGGGTTAAGCACAACTCTGTGAAGCAATCTGCAGCCTCTGCAGCACGAGTTTGATCCTCGGCCCGCCAGGGAGAAACCCACGAGGCAGACCTCTCCTGTCTCACCCACTGCTCTCCTCAGCAGTGTATTTCAGTCAATCTGCCTGTTCTGTTCCCTGCTCTGTCTCTGGTGAATCCTCTCACTCCCCTGCACCTTTGGCCTGTACCCCAGTTCTTGTATGCATAAATAAATAAATCTTAAAAAAAAATTAATGCTCTTTCCTGCCTAAAACCTATCAGGTCTTCCAGTACTAATAGAGGCAATATATTGTCTTTCTTTCAGTTACAGCCAGCTGATACCCGTGCACGATTCCATTTAATCTTCACAATTACATCCCGTAGTGTAATCCATTTGCATAGTTTAATAGCTTTAATCATTAATACAGATTAGGGTGGGTTTTCCCATTCAAAAACAAAAAGTTCTGCTTCTCTCCCCTCCGCCTGGCTTCCTTTTCAGAGAAGGGAGAGGGCGTTGGGAGGACAGGCGCGCCCGGGAGCACTGGCACGCCAGGGAGGATGCGCGCGCCTAGAGGACGAGGGCGTGGCGCCCTCCTCCGGGGCGGGGCTTGGCGGAGCCCGCCCCGCAGGCGGAAGTCACAGTGGGCGTGGCCTCACGCAGATCCTCCCCACGGATCCGCGCCCGGCTGCCGCAGAGCCGTAAAGAGAGCTGAGAGTCGTAAAGCGAAGAGGCGCGGAAGCGTCAGTTTACGACAACTTGGGAGAGCGAACCTGGCTGGCGTTCATCGCTCCGGGTTCTTGGTCCCGCACGTGGAGCTCTGTCGGCGTTCCGGCGAGTAATTCATTCCTCTTAACGTGGAACAGCCGCTTTGAAAGACAGAGTGGCAGGGGAGCCCTGGGCAGTCACTCGATGGATTCTGCTGGTGAAACTGAAGGGACGTCGGGAGAAGATCAACGTGCAGCCAAGGGGGCGCCGCGAATGCCCGAGTCCCAGTCCGGGGAGGAGCGAGGCAGGGTCGTAGCAAGGATGGAGGAGGCCATCTGTGCAGAGATGGGGAGTAGACTGACAGGTGATGGGAAGGAGGGAAGTGGACAAAGAGCAGAGGAAATGCGAGTGGACCTAACGGTTGTGAAGCAAGAAGTCATGGACTGGTCCGAGATGGGAGAAGGTATGTTGGGCGGCCAGTGGGTGAAGAAGGAGCTGGAGGATGCACCTGACGTGAAGGAGGAGAAACCGGGCACATCGGAGGTGAAACAGGAGGTGGATAGTAGCTTGGTGGTGAAAGAAGAGAAGGCAGATGAGCTAGAAGTAAAGAAAGAGAAAGTGGAGGTGAAAGAAGAGAGTGTGGACTGGCTGGAACTGAAGGAAGAGAAGGATAACTTGGAAATAAAACAGGAGATGTTTGATGGTCAGGACATAAAAAAGGAGGAGGTGTTGGATGAAGTGTGTGTAAAAGAAGAGAAATATTGCCCAAAGAAAGAAGTGATGGATGATACAAAGGTGAAAGAAGAGCTTCAGATAAATCTGCCTGTGGGCTGCAAGCGGAAACTGGCTATGTCAAGGTAGGAAAAGAAGAAATCCATGGGGCATGTAAAACGGTGAACTCCTCTCTTGCTAGATTGAAGGAAACTACACTGTGAACAGGGTGTGGGATAATGAAAATTAAGCCCAACTTTGAGACCCCTGAGTGGTAGGAGGGGGGAGTGGGGAATTGAGAATGTAAGTGTTGTCTAATGAACATGAGAGGTTCAGTGTCCTGTGGTCTTTGCCACATTAAGAATGAAAATTTTGGTGACTCTGACTTGACTTACGCTTTTTTTAAATTATTTTAAAAAATTTTATATACTTTTACATCATTTTTGCACAATTTATGTATGCATTTTCATCTTGGTTATAGTCCCCATACAATTCCCACACCTCTTTGTTTCAATAAGCAACTATAAACCAGAGACACACTACAGGGGGGTAAGAGGGAGTAGGACTTATGCTTTTGACTCACTATTTCTTTGAGAGAGGATAAAGATGAGGAAAATTCTTATAAAACCGTAATGACAAAGTGGATTAACTTAAAATTAGACACAAATGCACTTAAACCCATTCGATTGTGTGGTTTAGCTGTGGGTACTACAAATATGTATTGCTTTTGATTAAATTTCTTTATGTTGTGTGACCATGTGAGACAGTGTAGGAAATTAACAAATGGTCAGATTCCTGGGACTATTACAGACTAGAGCAGAATGGGTCATACAGAAGTAGCTATAGATTTGTTGTTAGTATTCCTTGAAGAGCAGTTGAAGTCAAGTTATAGATAATTTTGATGCCCATCTAGGCTGAGTGTGAAAATAAGGAGAAAAGATGCAGCTGCCTCTCTATATAAAGTTTGACTTAAATTCTTTTCTGGTGCCTTTAAGATATATAGCTCATGGATTGAACTACTAGGTATGTGTACTCATACATAATTGTTGACACATTGTGCTAGGAATTACAAGTTAAAATACAAGTGAATAAGTTCATTCTCTGTTCATAGTGTAAAAAGTCAAAGCAAGATGGTTATTAAGTTTGATGTGTATTTTCTTGAATTACATAGCACTAGCAGTGTTGTCAATGTAGTTGTCATTTGGAGATGGTTTCCTAGAGGAGAAATTCCAACAGTGTTTGACAGCTATCAAGTATTTTTTCAGTTACTTTCATTCTCCAAAACTACACATCTGTAAATTCATTGTAATGAGTAATTGATTTAGCATTCAAAGTTTATAAATAAGAGGAATTAATATTGGATAGTTTACTAAATTTCATTTGGGCTTTTGTAGGTGTGAAACTTGTGGTACAGAAGAAGCAAAGTACAGATGTCCACGTTGTATGCGTTATTCCTGCAGGTATATATGTAATTTCCTACCTTATTACTTCTATCTATACCTTTCTTATTTCAGAGTGTTAAAAGCAACTTCTTTTTGTTCCTTCAGTTTGCCCTGTGTCAAGAAACACAAAGCAGACTTGACATGTAATGGAGTTCGGGATAAGACTGCATATGTTTCAATACAACAGTTTACTGAAATGAATCTCCTAAGTGGTAAGCTGTGTTATGCATAGCTGATTGATACTTTTGATACTTCCAGGCCATGGGCATATATCATTTGCTTATTTTCCTATTTTGAAATTTTTAGATTATCGATTTTTGGAAGACGTGGCAAGAACAGCAGACCATATTTCTAGAGATACTTTCTTGAAAAGACCAATAAGCAATAAGCATGTAAGTATTTCTTCTAATCCATTCTAGTTAGAATTCTTTCAAATCACTTAGATTAATTTTTTCACTCAAAATTATGGCATTCATAATCCAGTGCTATGCCAGTCACTGAGGATACAGTAGTGATAAAACAAAGCCCTTCCCCTCTTGGAGCTTGTATTGTAGGGGAAGAGACAGGAGATGAGTAGAGGAACAATGTAATTTCAGGTAGAATTAAATGCATGTAGAAAATAAAGAAAGCTCAGGAGATTAAAGAGATTGAGAATGGTGTGGCAGGGAAGTTGTGAGGGTAAACTGACTGTTTAATGGTCAGGAAAAGGTTCTGAAAAATGATCGCTATTTAAGTTGCAATATGAATGATGGGGATGTGGCAGTCATGTGAACATTTGGTGAACACTCTTCTAGGTAGAGACAAAAGCAAAAGTAGTGAAATCCCTGAGACAGGAATGAAGTTGGTATGTTTGAGGAATTAATGAAGAAATGAGGGCCTCCCTGGTGGTGCAAGGGGTTAAGACGCAACCTATGAAGCTATCCACAGCCACTGCAGCATGAGTTCTATCCCCGGCCGGTCAGGGAGCATCCCACAAGGCACAGCAGACCTCTCCTGACTCGCCTGCTGTGCCTCTCAGCAGTGTATTTGAGTTGATCTGCCTGTTCTGTTCCCCACTCTGTCTCTGACTGTGAATCCTCTCACTCCCCACACCTCTGGCCTGTACCGCAGTTCTTGTATGCAAAAATAAATAAATCTTAAAGAAAGAAATGAGGGGTCTGATGCCTAGTGAGTAAAGAAGAGAATGTTAAACATGAGATTTGAGAAACTGGAGCGGGCTTCTATTGTATTCTTTGTGAAAATGGAAACCCCATGAAAGGGTTTTGAGCATATTTGCTTTGTGAAAGATGAAAGAGCTGCTGCTTTCTGGAAAATGGACTTTATTGGGCAAGAGTGGAAGATTGGAAGCAGGGAAGCCTGTTATAAAGCTACTGCTGTGGTTCAAGTGAGAAATGATGGTGGCTTGGATAATGCCATTAAAACTATTGGGTGAGCTACTTAGCTAGTAATGAAATTAGACATGTATGTAGCTAAATGTGGCTTGAAACCATCAGTAAAGAAAGAACTGTGTAGATATCCCCTATGATTGCCAAATGACTTGTGTTTTTCCTAATCCCCATACAGTTCTTTCAGCTTCTGGAGCATAAAGTTGAGTAGAGACTCTGGAATTAGACAGACCTGGGTTTAAATACAGGCTCTACTTCTCTGAAATACAATGTTGGTATCTCATGAGTTCTCTTACTAAAATAAGGGGTGATAATAGTACCTATCTTATAGTATTAGGGGTTTAACTGAGATACTAAAGTTTAGCATAGTTTGTGAAACATAAGTATTTAGTAAATATTAACTTTTATATTATTGAGCCTTTTTTTTCTTTTACTTTTGACATTTAAAGCACTTAAATTGATTTGTCTATTTGTTCTTGATTAGATGTACTTTATGAAAAATCGTGCCCGAAGGCAAGGTATTAACTTAAAACTTCTACCTAATGGATTCACCAAAAGAAAAGAGAATTCAACATTTTTTGATAAGAAGTAAGTTTGTATCTCCTTATTAATATTTAAGGTATTCTGATTTGATCAGGAATATCCTTTTGGTGCATTGCTACCCAAAGTGTGGTTTCTGAGCTGTTTGTTATTGGTTCATATACACAAATTGGAAATAAGTACTTAAAAACTTACAGTAACTATGTGTCGTGTGAGTCTAATTAAAATTTGAGCTTGTATGTGTGTGTGTGTGTGTCTGTCTGTCTGTCTCTTTCTTTCTCTTTCTGTCTCTGAGACCTAAGATACCATGGAAATATTTCAGAGGCTTCAGGCAGAGGGATGAGTCAAAGCAGGACCCCTATACTGTTTTAACCACATCAGCTTGCCTTTTATAATGCTTTCTACTTGGAATTCCAAATTAGATTTCATTTGAGCCAGCATTGGGGCAGAAGGGGACTTTGAAAACATTTACTCTATTGTGAATCTTTGAAGATACTGCAACAGAGATTAGTTTGCCACTTCCTGATAGTGTTGATTGAAATAGGCCACGTTATTTTTTTTTTAAAGACATTTTTATTTATGCATATGGGGCATAGGCCAGAGGTGTTGGGGGGGTGAGAGGATTCACCAGAGACAGAGTAAGGAGCAGAACAGGTGATGTAGTGAAATCTACTGATAAGGGGAGCAGCAGGCTAGACAGAAGAGGCCTGCTGCGCCATGTGGGTTAGCTCCCTGGCCAGGGGTCGAACTCATGCTAGAGTAGCTTGTGATAGCTTGATAGCACTGAGACTTTAACTCCTGCGCCACCAGGGAGGACCCTAGGCCCCATTATTTCAGAGAAGAATGGGATCCTAAGAAGCTAACTAAAGTATCCTAAGAAGCTAACTAAATTATTGGATAATACTTTTCAAAAGTCAAGACTTGAATTTAAAATAAAAAAATCTGAGTTAATTGTAGCCTGTTAAAGTCTTGAGCAAATCACCTCCTTTCTCTGAGCTTATCTGTATGATGCGGGGCTTGGACTGG
Source organism: Talpa europaea (assembly GCF_964194135.1). NCBI lineage: Eukaryota > Metazoa > Chordata > Mammalia > Eulipotyphla > Talpidae > Talpa > Talpa europaea. The sequence continues at coordinate 41,277,196 of NC_140076.1, forward strand.
GAAAACTCAAAAGTTCCCTTCCAGTTTTACCACTCTAAAAGTTGAAAAGACAGACTCATGAGTATTATTGTTATTCTCATAAATCCTACAACTTTTTAAAAGATATTATTAGAAGGTGGTATTATGAATTTATTTTATGTTTCCAGACAAATATTTGTAAAAGTGCTTTTCTTTTCTCCTGGTTAGCCTTTTTTTTTTTTTTTTTTTAAATTATTTCAGAGACAGAGACTATTTTATTTATTTATTTATTTTAAGATTTATTTATTTATTTATACAAGCACTGGGTACAGTCAGAAGCGCGGGAGGGTGAGAGAATTTACCAGAGCCAGAGTGGGGAGCAGAACAGGCAGAAGGACCAAAGTACACTGCTGAGGGGAGCAGCCGGCTGCAGGAGAGGTCTGCGCGCCATGCGGGACCCTCCTCCAGTGGCCGGGGAGCAGCCGGGGATCGAACTGGCACTGCAGAGGCCGCGGGCAGCTTCGCAACCCAGCGCTCAACCACTGCGCCACCGGGGAGGCCCCTGGTTGGCTTTTATTTTTTTATTTTTTTTTTTTTTCTTTTAAGAGGCATGTATATTTATTTATTTATTTGTTTGTTTGTTTGTTTGTACATGCACTGGGTACAGTCAGAAGCGCGGGAGGGTGAGAGAATTCACTAGAGTGGGGAGCAGAGCAGGCAGAAGGACTGAAGCACACTGCTGAGGGGAGCAGCGGGCGGCAGGAGAGGTCTGCGCGCCATGTGGGACCCCCTTCCGGTGGCCGGGGAGCAGCTGGGGATCGAACCTGCGCTGCAGAGGCTGCGGGCAGCTTCGCAACCCAGCGCTCAACCGCTGCGCCACTGGGGAGGCCCTGGTTGGCTTTTAAAGAAAGGTAATGCCTCATATTTATGAAATAGATGATTCTGTTGTACTTTTTGATCTGGCATATTTAGAAATTGACATAATTCTTTTGAAATTTAATGTAACTGATTTGTGCTTTCTCAAATATGAAATGTGTTTATGAAGAAAATCACTGTCTTCAGAACTTAGTTCTCAGTACTAAAAAGCATATATTCTCAGATATAGAATTTTGTGTCTCTAGATATGTGATAGATGTGGGAAGTTTTTAATGAGAATATTTCATTGAGTATATTTTCTAGTTAACAAACCAAATTTGCACTCTTATTTTGGAATGCCTACTTCTTTCAAATGGCAATTTCAACTCTTCTTGCATTATGCCTTTTGCTCATGAATTTATAATGATTTATAGTTGACATACTTTGATCTTTAGTGTTTTTCTGCGCTATTGGTAGATTAATAACTGCATGATGGACTTTAGAGTGAATTTCTTCTTGGACATCTGTAAAAGAAAGCTAATGATGTTACCTTGTAGAGTTGTGACAATGTATTAATTCACTTAGGGAGTAACTGATAGGTAGAAGAAATCAGTATATAAGAGTAATCATAAAAGTGATATATCCTCATAACAAAGAGTTTAGAGGAGGGCCTCCCCTGGTGGCGCAGCGGTTGAATGCTGGCCTGCAAAGCTGCCTGCAGCCTCAGCAGCGCCTGTTCGATCCCCAGCCACCGGCGAGGGTCCCGCATGGCGAGCAGACCTCTCCTGCCTCACCCGCTGCTCCCCTCAGCAGTGTATTTCGTCGGTCTGCCTGTTCTGTTCCCCACTCTGGCTCTGGTGAATTCTCTCACCCTCCTCTGCTTCTGACTGTACACAGTGCTTATATAAATAAATAAATAAATAAATAGATCTTTAAAAAAAATTTAAAAATAAAAAACAGTTTAGAGGAAAAAATAATAGCACCTATAATTCTGTGTAGAAATTACTGCTGATAACATTTCATATTTCCTTATTGAGCCAATGTTTACCAAGTTTTTATTTTAATTTGTAGCATATGAGAATATGTATCTAAACATCTCACCAGCACAGAATTTTCTCTTTTTAAAAAAATTGCTGCTAACTTGCTAGTTTGTAAAGATATTTTAATTTTCTTTCATGTAATAGTGATTTGCTATGTATGTTGGAGTGATATCTTAAAATTCAAGTGTAACAGTTTGAATTAATTCAATTTGTTGTGGTAAGGTGATGTTTCATTCATAGAAACATTTTGGGAATTGTTTCAGTGAAAAAAAAAACAATTCAGATTTATGTGACTGAATTTTTACATTTGTTTATTGTTATATTTTTCATGACAGTTTTTAAATGAAAAATGGTTTTGCTACTAACTGAATTTAAAATATCTGTATTTAGATATTGGGTAAATAATAATGCAATAAGGTGAGTTCCTATCTAGTTGAAAGCCATAGTTAAAAAATATTGCTTGTGGGCCTCCCCCGTGGCGCAGCGGTTGAGCGCTGGGTTGCGAAGCTGCCCGCAGCCTCTGAAGCGCCGGTTCGAGCCCCAGCTGCTCCCCGGCTGCTCCCCGGCCACCAGAGGAGGGCCCCACATGGCGCGCAGAACCCTCCTGCCGCCCGCTGCTCCCCTCAGCAGTGTACTTTGGTCCTTCTGCCTGCTCTGTTCCCCGCTCTGGCTCTGGTGAATTCTCTCACCCTCCCGCGCTTCTGACTGTACCCAGTGCTTGTATAAATAAATAAATAAATAAACAAATCTTTAAAAAAAAAAAAAATATTGCTTGTTAGTTGATTGGTACTCAACTTAGAAATCCCTTTAGTGTGTCTCAATATTTTCTTCATTCTCATTCAGCATTTTCATCAATGTTTCAGGGAAGGATTTCTCATCTTGGTATTGTTGACATTTTGAGCCAGATACTTCTTTGTTGTGGGAATCTACCTTGTGCATTTTAGGATGTTTAACAATATCCCTGGCTCTACCCACCAAATGTTGGTAGCTCACATAATGTGCTTACACATATGCTGTCATGATAACACAAATTATCCCTAGACATTGCTATATGTCCCATGAGGGGGTGGAGGGGTAGGAGCAAGTAGCCAGTCACCCCTATTCAAGAACCACTAATTTAGATAAATGCAGAAGACATAACTTTCAGTTAATTTTTCTAATCTTTTATTGGGTCATATAACTATGATAAAAATCAGGATTGCAGAAAATTTTCATTGCTCAAAAGTAGTGCATAAGTTTTATGGTATTTCACTTTCAGGGTAATAAAATGAAAAAGAAGACTTTTAGAAATATCTTTTTTATCAGCCATTCATGTGAAAATGACCAATATTTTAGGTTACTGTAGTGTTATTTGCTAGGAGGAGAGAAAAAAGGGATTTAGATACTAAATCTTTTCAAATATTCTTTTTACCTTCTACACTTGCAGTATTTTATTTTTAGGGCACTTGTTTTCAGTGCTTTATTTTTCACTTCCTTTCAAAAGTGCTTAACTTTGAAATCTGTGTTTGTCTATACCCTCTGCCATTACTAACATCATGTAATCTTGAGCAAGATCTAATTTACTGGGTTGTTAAAAGAATTAAATAATACCTGAGGCACTACCTACCACTTAGTAAATAATACACAAGTATAATTAAAGGTCTGCCCTTACCTGAAATCTTTGGAGATACGGAATATTTATTTTATTTATTATGTTCACCCCTAGTAAGTCCAGGGCAGTAATGCATAATCAAGAAATATAATTTTTTGGGTGAAGCCTACAAATCTAATATTATAGTGAATAAATGATGACTGTAAGTGGACTCAGTCATTCTGCAAAACTCAAATTGAAGATGTTTACATTTTAAATGTAACTTTTGAGTAATATGAGTGAAGAATTCTTTGTGGTGTTTTCCATAAAATCTAAAATCATTTCAAAATAAAAAGTTGAAAAAAAATTTAATGACCTCTTTTAAATGTAACTAATGGACCTTTGCGCCTAAATTACTATGTTGCCCTATTAATAGGTTATGTAACAACTGATGCAGTAAGTGCTGTAGTAGCACAGGTTTCTATTGTCCATGGTCTATTGACCATGGTCAAAAAATGGCCACCACCAGCACTCCAGAAGTCTCTGCAGCTTCCCATGGGAATACCTACCATCTTCTCCCTCCCAAGTTAATGTCACCCTGACTTCCAGCCTATTCTAATTTTTTTCTCCTAAAGATGAGTTTTTCCTGTTACAAAAATTCATACATGTGGAATCATGTAACTAACCTAACCTTAACTTTTGAATGATAATTTATCTGAAATATCTTAAACTGGTATTTATTTTTACTTTAGTTCAATTATTTATTCCACTCCCTTTTCACTTATTTTGCCACTGTTGAGAACACTGTTGACTTATTAGGTCATTTTCTTTTTCTGTTCTTCACTTTTGGCTTTGGACAGTTTTCTCTCTGCAGTTTACACTATGGTGTGTTTATTGGTATAGTTTCTATTTATTCCTTGGAACTTGTACTTTCTGAATGTGACAACTCTGGAAAATTCTAATGCATTATCTTAATCTTATTTCTTTTCCTGTCTTTCTGATTTTCTGGATAATTTATTCAACTGTTTCATCCAAGGCACTTTTCTCTCCTCAGCTGTGTCTAATTAATCTGATCTTTAGCCCAAATCTCCCTGAGGAGTTTTGTTTGTGTCAGTAATATTTTTCATTTCTATAAGTTCTGTTTGTTTTCCAAGTCTGTCTTGTCTTTTAGGTAGAATTGTATTCCTTTGTCATGTTTTAAAGTCTTTTTTTTTTTAATTCAGTAATTTAGGACATTTATCATCTGTATAAATAATTCAGTATCTGCACTTCTTGAAAGTCTATTACCACTGTTTGCTGTTTCCACTAACTCTTGATTATGATGGCTTGTTTCCTCCTTCTTGTTGTTCCCAAAAATGTAATTGTGATCTCATGTTCGTCTGGACTTTATGTGAAAATGGTATGCATTTGCTTATGCCAGATACTGCTTGGCACCAATCTACAACCCTCTTTAATTTTGTAGTCTAAAGTTTCTTAGACCATTCTAGTGGTAATCTTTTGACCCCTCCACCCCGAGCCCATTTGAGGAAGAAGCTATACTTAGGCATTCTCTTTTGTTTTTTTTTTTTTAATTTATTTATTTATTTTATACATGAACCGGGGAACAGGCCAGATGCACGGGAGGGTAAGAGGATTCACCAAAGACAGAGCAGGGAGCAGAACAGGCATATTGACAAAATACACTGCTGAGGGGAAGCAGCAGGCACAACAGGAGAGGTCTGCCGTGCCATGTGGGACTCTCCGCAGCCAGCCGGCTGGGATCGAACCAGCACTGCAGAGGCTGTGGACAGCTTCACAGCACGGTGCTCAACTACCTGCACCACCAGGGGAGGCCCAAGTTAGGCATACTCAATTGAAACCTTCCCCCACCCATTCCCTCTACCTAAACTAAGATCAATAAGTTTCCTGTTATCTCCCTTTGCTAGTGGTCAGGATTGTTCTAGGTCACCCTTTGAGTGGTTTTATGAATTGATCTTATTTGATATATCCAGCTTATGTGATACACAGTGATACCTTGTCTCATGTCACCCAGTGGCTGTTAAAACACAAATCTCGAGGCCTCCCTGGTGGCACAAGGGGTTGGGACACAACCTATGAAGCTATCTGCAGCCACTGCAGCACAAGTTCAATCCCTTGCTGGGGAGCTACCCACATGGTGCAGCAGACCTCTCCTGACTCACCCTCTGCTCCCCTCAGCAGTGTATTTCAGTCAATCTGCCTGTTCTGTTCCCCACTCTGTCTCTGATGAATTCTCTCACCCCCCACACATCTGGCCTGTACCCCACTTCTTGTATGCATAAATAAATAAATCTTTTGAAAAAACACACACACACACACACACACACAAAAAACCCCCACAAATCTCTTGGTAACCAATGTTGGCAAAGACCTCCAGAGCAGATGTTGCTTCAGCTTCTGGCTATGATTTTAGGCTCTTGCTTCTTTTTCACCTCTGGAGATTTTTCTTCCTTGCTGATGAGTTCAGTATGTTCATTATTTACCTAGGATTTCTTAATGCGTGTTACTGAGAGGTTTTCATATTACCTCTTTACCATGTTACCCAAGCAATTGAAAATAAGCTATGACCTCAGTGCAAAGGTAAGGTCAGTGGTGCAAAGAGGTAGTTCAAGAAGGCATGATAATTACTTGTTCACTTAGTAGTTCTGCTTCTAGGAATTTATCTGACAGATACACATACAGAAAATGAAATATGCACAAGATATTCAGTGCAACTTTGTAATGGTATAAGAGTAGTATGAATATAAATGTCATTAGTGGACTGTTTCAAAAAAAAATTATAATGCAAAAATAATCAAGTAGCTCTAAATGTGCTAATGGTTTCCAGATACAGTAAGACAGGTATAGAACCATGTTTAATATATGCACCATTGTGTGAAAAATAAACTTTATATAGATGTATCCTTATATTATAAATGGGTAACCATGGTTATTGAAGAGAGGAAAATTGGGTGGAAGGAGACAGGACAGGGAAGGGATTATATGCCTGTTTGTATTTTTAATTTTAGATCATGTGCATATATTGTTTATTTCAAGAATAGATGAGTTTTTAAAATAATAATTTAAAAATACACATTGGTAGATATTGGTATAACCATTATATATTTGGGTTTGTAAATACCATCTTTGAAAAATATTCTTATAGAATCACATTAAATTCCATGTTTTTATCCATGACTGCCACTTTTTCAGTTCTATTTTAGTATTTTGCTATAGGAAGTCATGGATATCAAACATGGAGACTATTGGTGGTGCTTAGATAACATGTCTCATTTAGTCATGTAAGTCCCTCATATTCCCTCACCCCTAACCCCTCCCCTGTCCCTGCCTCTCTCCTCCTCCTCCCAGCCATTTGGATCTGAGAGTTTGACAGTAATGTGGGAAATGCACTTTTACTTATCAATTGGAAAAAAGGAGTTGGAGAGAGACCCCTCCCCAAAAATATCTTTAGCTTAACTCCAGACTTGAACTCTTGCATGTGGGCTAGTCACCCATTCCCAGGAATGACCCAACTTTGATGCTCCTCTCCCCTAATTGGTCTCTACATGACCTTACTTCAGTTCTAAGCAGCCCAGACCATCTTACCATTCCTTAACCACTTTCGGCTTATAACTTTGAATTCTTAACTCTCAATTGTTGAGAAAGACGTAATCTTAGATCCCTGTGTATGGGTCCCTCTCAGACTGTTGTTAAACAACAGTGTGAATAATGTTTGACTCCAGTCCTGTTTTAGAAGCTAGCCACTAGATGTCCCTCTTGTAAAGAAATAATATGTTTTACAGATTCAAAAATTACTTTTTGTTATTGGGATAAAATTACTGCATTCTAATTATCTTGCAGCAGTGGCATACTTATCCACCTCTGTATTATTGTCAGTGGCACATTTTTTTCTTAAACAATGTGTAGTGATATATTTCTTAAAATAGAGCATAGGTTTTTTTTTTTTTTTTTCTGTGTAGTGTCATAAATAATACTTGGTTATAATTTGCTGCAAACTAATTTTAGCAAAGGAATATGAAATCATGGGCTTAGCAGTTGTGGTCATAATAGGAACAAATAAATTTTGGGGGGATTACATAATAGATGCGCAATAGAAACTTGTTCACTAATTGCAAATGTTTAGCTGGACAGTGTCTCTGCCATAACAGTTTTGGTCCTGTTTGATGGAAGAATTTCAGAGTAATAACAGGGACTTAGAAAAACAGTATGAAAAAATAGAAGCCTAATGATTTCCCAATCAGGTGTTTCCTAATTGTGGCCATGTAGACAGAGATAAGAAAGTTTCTGAGACATAGCATCACAGAGGGTATGACTTTCACAGCTACAGTTAGCAAAGATTCATGGAAATGGAAAACCAAATATGCTTGATCATCTTGGCATCCCCAGACTGGTTTAGTTGAGGAGGTCTTTCCCCACTCACCAAGTCTGCTGCTTCCTGACATGTCTCTGGAATGTGTCTCTTGGCCTTTCCTTGACTTTAGTATTTATATTTGTATTCTCTTGTGCAGGCCCTTTTTTGTCTCACCTTATTATTGAGGAACCTCTATGTGCTTTCACTAACTTCATTATCTCTTTACCTCAGTGACTGTTATACACTGCTGCCAGGACCATCCTTCTAAAACGTGTTTTTACTATGATGGTACCCTGCTCAGAGTCCTTTAATGCTTCTATACCCACAGAAGTCATTAGTGCCTCAAGATACCTTCATTGGCAATAGGCAGAATTGCCAGTAGGTGAAATTTCACTTGCAATTTCAAAATATAGATACCTTAATCTTACTAACAGAATTGCTAATTCATTGGGCCTATGGTAAAGCTTAGGTACTTGTATTAAAAAGGCTTCATGCATGTTTCAAGGCAGATGCTATTTGAGAAATTTCTGTATCTCTTTCACATTTTGCTGTGGACCTAAATCTTCTCTTAAAAAAGTGAAGTCTTAAATTGGGACGGTGGAGGAGAGCTCCAGTTGATTCTTATGTTTACCTCTAAATGCCAGTAACTCACTGCCTTGCTCCCATGTATTTCAGCCAGTGGAAGACATGTTAGCAAACTTACAACATAGAGTAGGTAATGTTCTGGCGTCAAATGTTCTTTGGGAACAGAAAGACTCACTGCCCCAACCCTGGTGGAGAGCAGAGGTTGGGGCCAACCAGGATCTCTCAGAGAAAATAGAATTTAAGCAAATTTTTGAAGGACAAAGGCTTTTTAAGTGTGGGTTTTTATCTAAACAGGGAAAGGGTGGTCTGGTGGTAAGAATGTCAGTTGCAAAAGAACAAAAGAGCAAACTTAAGCTAATAAGCATTTTGGTATGTCTTGAAACTAGGGTGGGAGTTGGTGAGTAATATGGATGAGACTGGGGACTGCCCCATTGAAGCTAGGCATGCAGGGCCTAATATGCCTGCCAGGGAGTTTAGATAGAGTCAGACTTTTAGCTGGAAATTTCCCTATTCCTATGAGGTTTCATACTAAATCTAGGTCTTCATAGTCTTTCCCACTATATTTCTTAATATATCCATCTAAATGTTCACAAACTGGTCACCATTCTTCATCCTAGAATGCCTTCCCATTGCAAATTTCCTAACTTCTGTGAAAATACACATGGTAACTCATCTTCTGCAGTTCTCCTTTGCCTGACTTCCTATAGTACATACTTTCTTCCACAGTTAATATAAAACAGATGGTGGCCTTTAGTGCTGGTATTCATTTTTTGGTATGCATATAACTGCTCTCCTTTCTGCAGTCTAGTGTTTCTTAGTAGGGGCTCTATTAACATTTTAAGCAGGACATTTTTTTTCTTGTGTGGGACTTTCCCATGCATTTTGAGAAAGTTAGCCTTTCTCATACCTCTCCACTAAATACCTAAAGTGCTTCCCAATCTTGGAACACAAATTGCCCAACTATTTCCATATGCCCCCACTCCCCAGGTTGGTACTCCTAGTTGAGAACTGCTTTAAGTGCAGTTCTTTGAAACAGAAAAATAAAAAGTATTTTTTCATTTTAATTTTTGCCTACTACATCCATTTCTTAATGTACTGTCTACTAAAGTTAATACCACATACTTAACCTGTTTATTATATTATATAGTGTTGACAATAATTTTTTAAAAACAAATATAATAATATTACTGGCATAAAAATTAGGTTTTCATTCTCCCCAATTCCAGAAATTTTAACCAGTGCTAAGTAACTACATAGATCTGGTCCTTTGTATGCTTTCAAAAAATACTTTAAATGGTACTAATCCTAATAAAATAGATGGATTAGTTTTATGACAATTATATTTTTGACTTGAAATGTTGATCTTGAAATACATTTTAAAAGATAAAATACCTATGACCAAAGGATTATGTAGAAGCGTGTATATTTGATTTTTCCTTGAAAGGCTTCAATTCTTGGTATTGGATTTTATAACTGATAATAGAACAAAATGCTGGGCCTCCCCTGGTGGCGCAGTGGTTGAGCGCTGGGCTTTGAAGCTGCTTGCAGCCTCTGCAGCACCGGTTCAATCCCTGGCCCCTGGCAAGGGTCCCACATGGCACCCAGACCTCTCTTGCCGTGCCCACTGCTCCCCTCAGCAGTATATTTCGTCAGTCTGCCTGTTCTGTTCCCCACTCTGACTCTGGTAAATTCTCTCACACTCCCGTGCTTCTGACTGTACCCAGTGCTTGAATGAATGAATGAATGAATAAAATAAATAAATAAAATGCTTTTTCTTGAAATTTCATCAAGTAATTATTTGCTGTTTCCAAATGTCATAACAGTTAATAATTTGTAGATCAGCCTGCCCCTTTTTTTTTTTTTTCTGTTGCTTATAAATGAAAGATGAAACCTAAAAAGAAGAAAACTTTAATCTCTTGTATCAGGGTGCTTTATGTTACTTGAAATAAAATACCATTTTAGACTGGCTTGAGGTTTAATATAAAAGGTATCTGGTACCCAAAAATAGATGACTGGATCAAGAATATTATTCAGCAATCAAAAAAGATAAACTCATGCCATTCGCAGTGAAGTGGATGGAGCTAGACGGAATTATGCTCAGTGAAATAAGCCAGAAGGAAAGAGAAGAATATCGGATGGTTTCACTTATAACAGGAATATAGGGGAACCAAATAAGACATCAGTGTAAAAAAAATAGTAACAGTACAAACCACAACAAAGCAAAAACAGACAATTATAAACCAGAGACATACTGCAGGGGAGGAGGAGGGAGAGGGGTGAGAGGGAGGGAGGGAGGAGCACAGGGGACTGTGGTGATGGTGCACAGGTGCCTTAGGGAAGGAAATTCAATCTGAGGGGGTGGGGGGAAGCAAATATTATCTCAAAAATGTGAAAAAATGATAAATGTTAAAAATAAATAAATAAAAGTAAAAATAAACAAAATAAAAGGTATATGGCTCTTATAACTATGACTAGAAACTGGATAGACTTTCAGGTTAGTAGATACAATGACTCAATTTTTATCATCAAGGATCTACTTTATTGTCAATTTTACACTGTATCTTTGATGTCAGCTGACTGCTCATGGTCATAGGCTGCTCCTGGTTATGGTTTGGGTTACAGTAACCTCCAAAAGTGCTTCTCACCCAGCACTACTAGACAGGAAACCTGAAATTTAGCATGATTTGGGCCATATAGGTCATCTGCCCAATTCTGAGCCATTGTGTCTAGGAGAATAGAGGAAATTGATTTCTTAAGTAAGTGCACACTCCTGTGGTCCGTTCCTCAACGTATGGGATGGATTAGGAAGGTGAATGGTAGTTAGAGATTGCAAGACAGTCACAATGTCTACTATATCTCTTAAGATATTATAAAATATGGAGGCAAATATTTAAAATGAAAAATAATTAAGATATACTTGAATTAACAGAACAGAAAAATATATGATTTATTATAGCTTCCAATTCTGGAAAGTATAGAAAATTAGAGCTTCGACTCTACAAAGTTAATGCACACTGTCTGGGTTCAAATCACAGCTCGACTAATTTCCAACTGAAAAATAACCTTGGAGGAGGAAAGACTTTCTTATATTTACCTCAGAGTCCTCATCTGTAAAATGAAATGAAGCCATCTACCTCATAGAATTATAAAAATTAAATGAATGAATATGTGTAAAACATTTAGAATAATGTCTGGCATATAAAAAGCACTTAATAAATAAGCTGTTATTACTTCTGCTACTTGCTAGTGTCCTTTGGTAAAGGATCCAGTAGTAGTTTCCATAACCTGTAGAATTTCCTATCTTAATTAGTGGTGTAGTATTCTGAAGATCAGACATGTGAAAGTCTGGCATTAGTTTAACTCATAGAACCACCTGTATTTAAAAAGCAGTAGTGAAAATGTGAGGCGTATTTGAACTGATATTTCAATGTGCTTCTTAAAAGAAGTAGAAAAGTACTTCTCCTCACTATCTATCTGTATGCAAAAGCTGAAAAGTTAATGTCCTAACTACACTGTAGAAACATTATTTAGGGAATTAAGTAGGAGGATAGCGGATCTCCCTCTAAAACCTTCATTTCACTCATCTTTAAAAACTTTTGTTATTGGTGCATTAGCCATGGAATAAAATCCATAATGTGTTTCAAAACATTCAGGCCCTTTTATAGCCAGATAATAACCCACATGTCCAATTTCAGCTCTAGCCACTAAATGCAGTATAGGTAGAGCTTGGTTATGAACTCATGACAAAATATTCTCAGCTAAAGGCCCTGTCAGTATTTCCATTCTAAGTCTCATAATTAAGGCCATTGAATTCAATGCAGGATTATAATAGTAGTAATAATAACAGTAACTAACATTTTTGAATTTATATTCTGAACTCTTGGCATGTATTTACTCATTTAATCCTGTGATATATTGATAAATACCATTATTGTCCTCATTTTGCTGTGAGAAACCTGTGGTACAGGGAGATTTATGTCTTTAGCTCAAGATCATTCTAAGTAATAAATTGTTAAGAGTCAGAGTGAGATTCAGAATCCACATAATCTCTGCCCTGGCTTTCGTGTAAAAAAAAAAAAAGTCCACTTTCATGTAAAGTGATATGAAAGGATATCACAGTGATATGAAAGAAAAATGCAGTGCCTGGGGTTGGTGGTTGACTCTGCCTTAAAAAGAAGTGCTTATCCCTTCATATTCTTTTTGTCCCACATGCCTATAGAACTCAGAATTGTTGGTTTTATTTAATCTCATTTAAAGCTCTTTAAACTCATTTATATTATAAGTGTATTGTATATGTTATATAATGTTATTATAGTTATATAATTATATATTATAAATTATTTTTAAAACTCATTATAAATATTTAAATGTTGCATTAGAAGTAACAGTTCTTGGGCCTCCCCTGGTGGCGCAGCGGTTGAGCCCTGGGCTACGAGGCTGCCCGCAGCCTCTGCAGTGCTGGTTGTTTCCCCAGCCACGAGCGAGGGTCCCACAAAAAAAAAAAAAAAAAAGAAGTAACAGTTCTTAGAATCCACCCTTTATATGTAACTCTTAATTGTAACATATTTCTTGAAGAAGGTAGCTTTGAAGCTGTTAAAATATAATTTTAAAAGGTTAAAATTATTCCTGTCCTTGCTGTGACTGCCATATTGTACTTCCCATGAAAAATATTTTCTCTCTGCTGATTATAAAAAATAACAAACAATTCTGTCAAATTTTTTTGTTAAATCATATGAAATAAGAATTAATTCCTTTTATAATGTCAAATAACAACCATAGTTTAAAAGTTGGCGTGTATCCTTTATACATGGAAATACATTTGTGAATATTTTTTTTTTAAAGATTTATTTATTTATACAAGAACTGGGGTACAGGCCAGATGTGCAGGAGGGTGAGAGGATTCACTAGAGACAGAGTGGGGAACAGAACAGGCTGACTGACTGAAATACACGGTCGAGACAGTAGAGGTCTGCCTTGCCATGTGGGTTGCTCTGAAACTGGCGGGGATCAAACCGGCACTGCAGAGGCTGTGCACAGCTTCACAGCACTGTGCTCAACCACCTGCCCACCAGGAAGGCCACACATGTGTGAATATATTTTAAATATAAATGTCATCATTCAAATTGCACATTTACTACCTCAATGCATATAATTTTACCTCATTTTTAAGTTCATCATATAGATTTACCATGATTTATTTAATCTCTTTTCTGATTATCATTTAAATTGTTCCTATTGTTTTTTCTGCTTTAATGTTTGGTACATTGGACAATAGATATTTTGTACCTGTGTCATTACTTGTCTGATTATTTCCTTGGGATAAATTCCTGGTAATAAAACTGTTGACACTAAAATATGTGATTTTTTTCAATTATGGGTTTTTATTTATAACTTGTATGATGTTCAACCACCAGAAAAGCTTGCATAAATTTATACTACTATCAATAATTTTTTTTGCCTTACTTCCCCAGCATTTCTTATTTTAAAAACATCTTTGCAAGTCTTATAGATAAAGGTATTTCATTTCTATTTACCTTATTTGGTAATAAATGACTTGCACATCTCATATATCAAGAGAGTAGTGCCATTTAAAAGCTTCTGATCTTCTTCCTTAGAATTATGGTAGTGCTCCAGATACAAAAATTAGCATTTTTTTAATCATGAACTCAGAAGAATAATTGAGTTATTTGGATATAAATCTTCCCTCCCACCAAATATGTGTCTTCATCCACATTACTTTCTTGAAACTTTATGAGAAAATGGTCCTTAACAGTTTTAGTAAGCAGGAGTTGTTAAATCAGTGTCCTATATTAACTCCCTAAAACTGAGCGAATAATATTTTCTTCATTTACTATTTTCCCCATTTATGTTTACCATCTGTGTCTCAGCGCTTTTTTTCCTTATCACTTCTCAAGGAGCTTGTGAAACATTTACCCCCTACCCCTATCATTTTTGATACCAAAGATATACAGTATATCTGGTTTTATAGGACCACAGCTCATATGATAGCTAAGTGTTTGTTGTTTGTTTGTTTTACCTTCCTGTGTACCAATATATGCCTGCTTTGAGCTGATACTACCCCCATTGAGAATGTGTGTGTGTGTGTGTGTGTGTGTGTGTTGGTATTTGGAAAGAGAAAAAGCATTTCTATGCGTCAATAGTTGAGCTTCATGGGGCTCAGAGAAGAGTTCAGTGTTTCTGTTACTTTGTCAGGCTGTCCAGAGGGAACATTAGGTTTAATAATTGCCACCTTTACTTTGCCAGTCTATCATCATACTCTAGGCATAATACCTGGGGGTCCCTGAGTTGCCCAGAATATTCTAAGTTCAGTGTTTGCATTCTTGAGAACGTTGATAAATATGCTAAGGACACAATTACGTTATAGTTGAAGGCATTTTGTTGAATTTAGGGAATAGTAGTCAGAGTAACAATAAATGTTCAAACCTCTATCCTAGTAATTCTCCTCCTACAGAACATTTGCAGTCTCTGGTTGCATTTTTGGTTGTCACAGGTTGAGGGTGTGTGTGTTACTGGTGACATCTGTTGGGTAGAGGACTGGAATGCTATTAGCATTCGCTAATGCAAAGTTAGTTCCCCTCTCACCCACCCCAAAAAAGAGTTTGTTGATCCAAAATGTTGGTAATACTAAGGTTGAGAAACCCTGCTCTACCCTTACAATCCTACTTCTTGGAATTCATCTTTAGATAGTAATTCAGAATACAAAAACAATTATATTTATGCATACTCATTGACGCTTCAGTAACTTTAATTTTTTTCCTTTCCAGACTCCTTTTAGAAGACCTATAAATAAAGATAAAAAATTACTCAGGCATTTTCACAAATAATGTTGTTGGCTTTTGGTGTATTTATTAAGGTGGGATGTATATCATTGTATGTAATTATGAAAATCTTTATTCTTTGAGTCTTAGGAAGACATTTGATTGCCACATGAGGACTGCATGAATTTTAAGAATGCTAACTAATTCAAAACAACTTTTGAGATAATTAACTCACCCATTTCGGGAACTCCATTCAGCACCCTTCAATCTCTCTTTGTCCATTCTTTTACTTAAATCTTTTATTTTGAATTACTGTTCTCAAATACCTTTCATACTATCATAGAGCAAAAAAGTAGAGGCAGGTTTTCAATGAAGTTAACTTTTAGTTCTCTATATTAGTAGAGGTAAATAATAGACCCACTCAGGGATACTGTATTTTTTCTTAATTATGATTTAATCGAAGAACAACTGGTAAAAAAATTGAGGCAGTAGTAGTGTACATCACACTTGCGCAGTGAAATACACACTTGGAGATGATGTTGAAAAGTAGAAAATGGGGCCTCCCTGGTGGCGCAGGCGGTTGAGCACAGCACTGTGAAGCTGTCCGCAGCCTCTGCAGTGCAGTTCGATTCCCACAGGCCGGGGAGATGCCCACATGGTGAGGCAGACCTCTCCTGTCTGGCCCGCTGCTCAGCAGTGTATTTCAGTAGTTCTGCCTTTTCTCTTCCCCACTCTGTCTCTGGTGAATCCTCTCACCCTCCTGCACATCTGTCCTGTACTCTGGTTCTTGTATAAATAAATAAATCTGTAAAAAAAAAAAAAAGTAGAAAATGGAAGGTTTGATCAGCTGTCATACAATAAAATACTATATAACAGTTAAAATTAATATATATGTATTATCATAAATAGGTCTCTGAAACATGTAAGTGAAAAAGTAAGGCATAGGATATTTAGAGTGGTGATCTTGCAACAGATGTTAATATCACTCCGAATACTATGTTGTTTGTAAATCTGTAATTATATTTTAAAATTATAAAACCATGGATAGTAAGATACATACCCAGCTCAGGAACAGTACAATGGATGTCAATCTTATCAGTGACCTTTTTTGTTTTTCTTAGAAAAAAATATATGGCAGTATGCAAGTTGGTTAAAACCATCTGCGTTTGGATACATTGAGTATATTGTTTTCTTTTTCTTTATTTTTGAAATATTGCAAGATCACATTTTTTAATGGTAAATAGTCTTTTGAAATTTGTTCATGTTTGAACTAAGGCCAAAAGATTTTTATAATAGTCACAATTTAACAATGTATATGTAATAAAATAGTATTGAATGCCTTGATAAAACCATAACTAGTTAACTGTGGCAAATAAAATTACTTCTGAGGACTTTTCTTTTTGGTTTTGGAATGTTAAGTACTTTCTGAGGGTATTCAGGGTCTACTGAGTATTAAGAAAGGTGAGTGGTTCTTGAAATTACTCAAGCAATGATTGGGGTGATTGAGTATGATTTACAATTCCACAAGATGACAAGTTTGTCATCTTTTTCCCCCTCTAACTTAACATGGAAAAATAAATATTTTTAGAAAGAAGTCATTTTATGCAATATGATGAAAAATTCAATTTAACTTCTTACTAAGAAAGAAGGGTGGTATCTCTTAGACCCTTGATGGTAGTATTATGTATGCTATGCCTGCTTTACAGATAACAAATATTGCCAGGTGTTTTCATTTTGCAATATTATTTAAAGTCAACAACTGTTGTATTTACAATCAAGTTTTAATTGAAGTAACATTGCACTAGAACATCACAAGTTTCATTTACTAAATCCTATAAATTAATAGCCTAATAGGTTATTAATTATTAGAAGATGCTAGCCATTGCTTGGAGATGCTGCCAGGCATTAATTTGCCAAAGGGCTGTTAGAAATTTTTTCTAAGTAAGGAAAGCATGTATAAAACCATCATGTTTGAAGACATTTAAATTTCTGTAATGGATTCAATATTTTAGCATTAAACATCTTTCAAAAGGAATATTTAGTGTCAAATTCAGAAGTGTTAAATATTAAAATAGAATGTGGTCATTTTCTAAGTTAGACTTTTAGTGAATTATTACTATTGATAACTGTATCAAAACAAAGTTTAAACCTGAAAGCAAAGGGACTCTCTCAGAGTGCATTTTGCTTAGCAACCAATTTGTTGTCTACTGTTTTGCTACTGAATACACATACTCATGGCTCAGAGTGTATTTGTAGCCAGCTGGTCTCAACTGGACAATACTTCATTCACCTCATTTCCAGACTAGTCAGGCAAAGACATCAGCTCATTGTTTGTTAGTCATAAGGAAATTTATTTGTAAACTTCAAGTAGTAGCACATGGATCTCAAAAGCCCCTGAACTATGAGAAATTGCCTTTTGATTTGGGAATGTGAAGCCCTTAGAGTTCAGGACTGCTTTACTTAAATTTCTTCCTCTTAAAAATCCTTAAGTATATTATTTAAAAAATTTAGCCTCTAAAGTCATAAGAGAAAATAGCTCTTAGTAGAAAAGTTGCTAAGTTATAAGAATACTTTTACAATTATTATCTTAAAATGAAAATTCAGGAAGTTTCCTATGTGTTCAAGCTTTTATCTGCCTTGATCCTCACATAATTATTTTCTCTCTTAGAAAACAACAATTTTGTTGGCATGTGAAGCTTCAATTTCCTCAGAGTCAAGCTGTGTACATAGAAAAAAGGTATAACATCACCACTCTCTACTAAGAACTAATTTGTTTTTATTATGTCTGTTTTCATAATAAATTGTTAACTTAAATGTGCTGTCAATAGTAAAATTGGTAACAAAATTGTATATTTATATAGTAAAATGCTAACTACCACTGAAAATGAATGAAAAATATACAGCCACATGGGTGAGTCTTAGAAATAATGTTGAGTGAAAAAGCAAATTAAGGAAGAATACTCATGGGGTATTATTGTTTGTATATATGAAAGAAAACAGAAAATTAAACTGTTTTAGGAAAATGATAGCGGTGAAACTACAGAGGTAGAACTTAGGAAAGGATTAGCTCAGAAGTCAAAATGATAGTTACTTTAGGAGGCAGAGCAGAATGAAGGAGAGAGGTGCGGGGAAATTCAAATGGGCTAAAAACTTTCTATTTAAGGTAAGTGGTTATATAGGAAGTGAAAAATATCCAAAATTATCCGCAAAGATTATTATTAACATCATACATAGTGTGTCCCACAGGGAAAAAAATTTCAGACATGTATATGCGAATACTCATAATTGAGGTTAGTGTATATGAATAGTTTTTTATCCTACTTTTTTTTCATATTGAACATCTTCAGTTGTCATTTAAAAATTTTAATAGTTGTGTACCATTTGGTTCCTTGGATTAGGAAAACTGTAAAGTTGCTTTTTAAGTAATATATTTTGCATATATCTATATTATGCATAAATGACCTCTCCAATTTCCTTTATTTTCCCTTGTTTTGGGGTTACATTTCTGCTCCACCATATGTGCATGTGTTCCACTCACCCTCCGCCAGACCACCTGTGCCAACACCCCATCTGTCTTCCTCCTCCTTCCCCTTTCAATACCCTAGTCCCTCTGGTAACCATTAACTTATTTCACTAAGTCCAAGATATATTCCTGCTGTTTTGCCTGTGTATGTTTTTTGGTTATTTATATTCTACAGCTGGTTTCACTCATCTGTAGAATATCTATCTTCCACTTTTTGACTTATTTTACTGAACATAATCACCTTGAGGTTCATCCATTTTGTCCCCAAAACCACTATTTCATCTTTTTTAACAGCTGTGTAGTATTTTTTTGAGTACATATTCCACAATTTCTTTATCCATTCTTCTGTTGGAGGGCACTTAGGTTGATCCCATCAGTTGGCATTTGTGTTTAGTGCTGCTATGAACATAGGTGTATACAAATCTTTAACATTGGAATGTTCAAAATTTTAGGATAAATACCTAATGGCAATATTGCTGGATCATACATAATTTACACTTTCATTTTCTCTGGAAACCTCTATGCCATTTTCCATAGAAGCTGTACCAGCTTGCATTCCCACCAATAATGGATGAGTTCCTTTTTCACTACATCCTCACCAATGTTTGTTTCCATTCTTTTTAACATGGGCCATTATCAGAGGATTGAGGTGTTACCTCATTGTGGTTTTGATTTGCATTTCCCTTATAATAAATGATGTTGAGCAATTTTTCATTTGTCTTTAGTCTGTCTGAATGTCTTCTTTAGAAAAGTGTCTATTTTGCAGCAATGTGGAAAGACTTGCCCATTGTTTGATTTGAGTTGTCTCTTAATGAAGAACTTTTTTTTTTAATTGAAGTAGCATTGGCTTACATTATTGTTGGTGGTTTGAAAGTATAAGATCCCTCCTCAGGTATCGCCACCATAGTGTGCCTGCTTCCGAGTCACCCATAGTTTACCACCATAGTCCATTGTGCTCCCTTCCCTTTACCTCCCACCGTTCCGCCCTCTGTAGACTTCAGTTCTATAGTCAGCTCTCAAGGGTTAATTTTTCTATATATGTTTAATGTAGTTATATATATTTTACATCAATGTTCATTTTTGTACAGTGTTTGCTTTCTCCTCTCACGTGTAGTCCCCATAGAATTCCCACTGCCATTTACCGGTGCACCATTGCCATAGTTCCTGTGCTCTTCCCTCCCATTTTGATCCCTTTCCCTCCCTCTCCTATGCACAATGTCTCTGATTTATAGTTGCCTGTTAATTTTTTTTTATTCATTGTTATTATTTTTCCTCAGATCCCTTATTGGGTTCCCCTCTATTCCTCCTATAAGCGAAACCATCCAATATTTTTCTTTATCCTTCTGACTTATTTCACTGAGCATAATCCCTTCTAACTCCATCCATGTTGGTGTGAATGGCATGAGTTTATCTTTTTTGATTGCTGAATAGTATTTCATTGTATATATATATACCACATCTTCTTGATCCAGTCATCTATTTTTGGGCATTGTAGTTATTTCCATGTCTTAATTAGTGCTGTAAATAAACATAGGGGTGCAGGTATCCTATGAATTAATGTTTTTGTGTCCTTTGGGTCGATTCCTGGGAGTAGAATTGCTGGGTCATATGGATGCTCCATTTTTAGTAGTTTGAGGAACCTCCGCACATCTTTCCAGAGTGGTAGGACCAGTTTGCATTCCCACCAGCAGTGTAGGAGAATTCTCAAGGGTTAATTTTTAAGTTTCCTTTTGACCCTTAGTTTAGTTTCTCTATATTCCACGTGTAAGTGATACCATCCAGTATTTATCTTGGTCCTTTTGACTTACTTCACTTGTTGTCCCTATGAGCTCCATCCATGTTGCTGCAAATGGCGAGTTTATCTTCTTGAAGTTACATACCAGACTAAAGACAGTGAAAGGATTTTACAGATAAGGATATATAGTACAGTAGTATATATGAATATGTATAAATGATTGAAAAGTGTTATTAGTTCAGAGCATTGTCTTAAATTTGTTTCTACGGCCTTCTTTTCTATAATAATGTATTATACATATATACAGGGACATTGGAAAACATAAATGCTCTGTTTTCAAAGAAAGTACTATCAATTTTTTAACCTGGTCTTAGGATTTTAGAATGAATTAATTTGAACATGAATTGAAGTTAGTATCTGAAAACTTTTTCAAAATTTTTTTATTTCTTTTAACTTTCAAACATATTTCATCTTGACTTCTTTCATGTTTGAGCACAGGTGTGTGTTAAAAGAGGCTTCATATTTTATAATTGATTTATAGGGAGCTTCTCAAAATATTGTTTTTTAAAGAGTTTATTAAGTGTGTCCAAGAAGCTTTCTGAACTTTTTTCATGAGTAATTTTTGCTTAAAAGGATGTTATATTTTCCAAGAGTAAAATAAAAGTTCTGTGTTCAGTTATTTAAACAAAAAAGCCACAAGATTTAATAATGCTAAAGTAATACCTTTAGTCAAAAATTAAAATAATAGTTTGTTTCATTTTTTTTAATTTGTTTTCTTTGTTGGAAAGAGTACCAGATGACAAAACTATTAACGAAATCTTAAGACCATACATTGATCCTGAAAAGTCCGATCCTGTAATTCGTCAAAGGTATTTTTTAAAAAATCTTGTAACTTTTTGAAATTATTTAAAATTTTGAGTTATTTGCAATGTGTATGTTTATTTTGTAAAGTTCTAACTATTAAAATATGATGTGTCGGTACTCTTTCTGTTCCATTTCCTCAATGTTTATTAAGGCTTTATCGGAGATGATGTTTGGGATAGTAAAACAACATAGCTAATACTCATTCTTTACTGTGTTCCAGATACTTTTTGAAACAGGTAATAATAAGTGCATTAATTCATCCTATCCTAGTAGTACCTCATTAACATAGATTACTGCTATTATACCCATTTTTTCAGGTAGGAAGCCGAGCCTTAAGGTGGTTAGAAGGCTGTATTTAGCAATAAGCAGGGAAGTTGGAATTTAAATACAGTCTGGAGTCTGATTCTGCAGTCTTACCACTTAAACAGCCTTTTAAGGAACTGAATTTTCAGTAGAACTATAAATTATTTGAAAATTAAGTGTTTCCAAGTGTTAACACTTAAAGTGTTAAAGACAGAAAATCCTGATCAGCCTTTTTTTTAATAAAAGTAAGATACATTGTGCCTTCTGTTCCAAAATACGATATGAACAAAAATGGTTAAGATAGCATAGTGGAAAGATTCAGAATATCTGTGTTAGAATAGCTAGCTCTGTCCTTTATTAACTATATGATCAGGAGCAAGTTGCTTAACTTCCAGCCTTCATTTTTTTCCATCAGTAAAATGAGAATGAGAATAATAATATCCACTAGGTAGGGTTGTTATAAAGCTTAAAACAAATAACATGTAAAGTTCCTAGTATGGGACCTAGTGCATAGGAGGCAGTGCTCAAAGAAAGGAAACTATCATTTAGAGTGTTTATTAGTAATCCTGGGCAGGAACCCAGCTGACTTCCTCTTCTCTAGATGGTACCTGCTTGGAATATGAATGCTGTATTTGGTTCCAGAAGGTGTTGAAACAATTTAAGATTGGGTGGATTTTAAAATGCCTGATCCAGTTCTAGTTAAATTTCATCTTCTGCTTTTGAATTAAGTTTAGTGCTGAAACTAAACCAGATCCATGTCACATATCAAGCATTGTCTTCCAGACAACTATAATAGGTGATTTTCTTTCCTTCTCATAATCTAGTTATTATTCATGCTACATTTGGCAGTAAAGCAAAATACATGTCACTAAATTGGATACAAATTAATTAAATTAAATAGAAAGATTAGTGCTTTTTTTTTTTTAGTGCTTTTTTAAATTTAAGATATTTCATTAAACGGAGAACAGAAAGATAAATTTAAAAAAATCAAATCCTTGATTCCTTTAAGCTTGGAAATTTTAAGTATTTTTGAACTGCTCCTAAATGCTTAGTCTTCCATAGAAACTATCTTGAAATACAGTAAAAATCAACATTGGCAATTTTGTTTCAGGTTGAAAGTCTACGTTCGCTCTCAGACTGGGGTCCAAATTTTCATGAAAGTCGAGCATACACAGCAAAATTTAGTAAGGTAAAATTGCTTCTTACCTTATTTCTTTAATGTTTTCTAATTTTGTAATATAATTAAGTAACTTGGCTACCTTAAGTAACTAGTTACTGTACTAATTATCAACAAAGCCTAGGCTTTTAAAAATATTTTTCAAATTAGTATTCTAAAAATAGTCCTACTTATCATAATATGGGATAAATTCAACTGAAAAATCACCCTGGTTAGAATATTTTAAAGTTACATCATGTGCATAAAAGATTTCTAAGTCCTCTTTTAAATTATTTCAAGAAATAACCTCTGCAGCTGATTTCTAGTGTTCAAGTTTTTGTCTTTAGCAATATAAAAATTGGGGTTATCAGTTGACTTGCAAGCCAGGTCCAGGAATTTTGGATTTAAAAATTGCCACACTATTGATTTTTGACTAGTGAGAGCATCATTTTAAGGCAATATTGTCAGAAACTAACTGAGGTAGCATTTATCCTGAAGCTAGACCTGAGTTGAGGTAAAGCATATCTTCAAGATAGTTATCCTCATTTCTTCAGAACTTCATAGTTTTATAAGTATTTTCTAAGCATGAACAATGAAATTAGATACTATAGGGATACCTTTAAAAACAGATTTTTAGTGTTTTTTTTCTTTTTGTTAAAGATTTTTAAACTATAGTGTTTATATATATAGTCATAGGTAGGCTAAGATGAACAAATTTATATCTGTATATGTAATTGCAGTTATGTTATTAAAGGAAAGTATACTTAGAAAACCTCTAAGATTAGGTTATAAAATGTTAGGATATAAGAAATTTGCTACTGATCTACTGATTTTATTTGAGAAGTTTTTTTTTTTTCCAGAATACACAGGGTTTCAATTTATGTCTTTTTATTAAAGCTAATATGTCTGCAGTAAATTTGCTTATTTATTCAGCAAATACTTAATGAATACCCACTATTGCCCAGGTATTGTTCTAGACATTAGAGTGAGCAATAAGTAAAACCATTCCTATACCTGGGGAACTTATATTCCTAGTGGAGGAGAATTTATGTAAGCTTGCTTGTTTTAGCAAAACCACCCCTGTCCTTTTGCCACATTATTTCTTACCAGTTTATCATCAAAAAGTAAATGAGCAGTTTTGAAGAGGAGAAACCTGAGTTGTAATGCCAGACACTGTCAGAGGGTGACTTGTGTTGCTGCTCACTGAACAATTTGAATACTCCCAACTTTGATACTGTCTATTCATTTGCAGTTTCCAAATCTATTAAACTTTAGACCTGTATTTTACTTTTTTTACTTTTATCAATAGGATGGTCTGTTTTCATGAAGCAATTGAGACACTGTTTCTGTTCTTTACATTTACTTTGCTGCTTTGATGTCTATATATGGCCTGGTTTTGATAAAGATGTGACTTAAGCTATTGTGGGATGACTCTTTCTAAATTTATTTTAAAACCATAAATTAAGTACATTTAATATTTTAGGCATATAAGTAAACAGTGGGGTTGATACAGGAATGAATAGTTTACAGTTCTATTGTACTAGGGAAAACAGACACAAGCAGTGGGACTGTGATTCCTGGCATGGATCTGTTTTCTGAGAAATGCTTATAAGTCCTGGAGAGGCTTAGAACAATGGAGTTTCCAGTGGAAGTATAAACATTTTCTAAACATTATTTTCAAAATAATGACTTTTCTATACTAGTCCTTTATTTTCAGGATCCTTCAGAGTGAAATTGTATATTCCATAGTAATATCCTTCCAGAATACATCACGTGTGGAGAAGTAGACTGTCCTATTTTACTTTAAGAGCTTCCAGAATTTGTTGTCTAGAAAGTTCACCATTGTAAATACTAAGTTTGTATTATATAAGTGATTTATATGTTTTATTATCACTGCTTCTCAAACCTAACCTAAATTATGAGAGTTTCCAAAATAACCTTTTTCTTTTATCCAAAAACCTATATCAAAATAGATTTTCTGTATCTGTCAAAAAAATAGTGTTTTAACTTTGATAAAGACCTTGAAAAGTTTTCAAACCTGTTTTCTCATCTGAAAAAACAGATCAAGAGAGATCAAGAGAGAAATGACTTTGCATCATTGTGAAAATTGCTTTGAGATAATGCATATGTTAGGTACATAACACAGTGCCTGGCACATAGGAAATCACTACATAAATACATATTATACATTTATTATGAATTGTAAGCACGAAAACATTCAGGTCAACATTTTGCTCAGTTGACTCAGTGAATCTGAGTTTTTGTTGTTGTTTTAATCCTAGAGATTGCTTTCTTAATAATAGGAAATGTTTAAAACAAAAACTCCCATATGGCTGACAGTTGACTCTTATTCATTACATTTTTGAAATAACTTCTTTCAGCAGAATGATTTCTTATATTTCAGGGAAGTTCTGTAAGTTCAGTATTAGCTATACCCTCAAGAGGCCACTCATTAATAACCACATATTAGTTTACATTTTTTGATTTATCAATAAATTGGCTATTAAAAGAATGTGAAGTGTCAGGAACTTGTTTCAAGATGTTTGTCATTTTTTTTTTAAGACTTATTTTATTTATACAAGAACCAGGGTACAGGCCAGATGTGCGGGAGGATGAAAGGATTCACCAGAGACAGAGCAGGGAACAGAACAGGCAGACTGACGAAATACACTGCTGAGGGAAGCAGCAGGCGAGGCAGGAGAGGTCTGCTCGCCATGTGGGTTGCTCCGGGGCTGTCGGGGATCAAACCGGCACTGCAGAGGCTGCGGACAGCTTCACAGTGCCGCGCTCAACCGCCTGCGCCACCTGGGAGGCCCTGTTTGTCAGTTACTATTTCTGTACAAATGACTGCCAAATCTAGATATATTTTCACCCTTTCTTCCAAGCTGCAAATTCTGTTTTTAGCTATCCTAGCTTACTCATTTCATTAAATCTGAAGCTCAACATACCTAAATCTCATCACACCGAATCCATATGTTATGTATGTGTGTTCTTTTAAATGAGGATTAAATCAATTGATTGGCCATTTCCCTGTTATTGGTATTGTCATTCTCCTCAAGCAAGGTGTGAGAGTTTAAATCCACCTTTGAATTCTTGCTGCCCTAACCTTACATAATTGATCTCTATAATGAATTGTCTATGTTCTCTCTTCTACAGTCTTCTCAGGAGTCTATTGTTTATTAGTGGAATGATTCCTTTTCCCCAACTAGTTATAATCCCCTTATCTTTTGAGCCTCAAAAATGTTTTGTACTTCTCATTGGTTCCTTCAATCCTATTTTATACTTTATCCCATATGATAGATAATCTCCCTTTTGAAGACAGTGACTGCCTTAGGCATCTCCATTTTTATATTTCCTGATGAGCTGTATCAGTGACTTTCCCATAAGACTTTAGTCCCTAGTTTTTAAAAGTAGTGTACTAAAGCACTTAAATATATGTGTGCCTGCTATGTGCTAGGTATTGATACCACTTTTATCTCTAAAGCTGGGCGTACACAACCTTTCCTATAAATCACCAAAGAATAAATATTTTTCGTTTTGTATATACAATTATACTTATCAACTCTGCCATAATAACACATAAACAGCTATAAGCAATACATAAATGATTGGGTGTGGCTGTTCCAGCAAGACTTTATTTATAAATATAGTGGGTTGGATTTGGCTTCCAGACCATAGTTTGCTGATCCTGTGCTAGAGGATTTTTTTATTGGTTAATTGTGTTTTGTTTAACTCTTGGGATTTTAGTTCTCAGTATATAAAATGAGAGATATTTAACAGGAAATATTCAAAATCATTTGCAGAGATGTTTAGAAAGTGTGATACTTTTTTCTACCAAGACATTTTAGAGAAAATTATGTTATCTATGTAAAGGCATTGAATGAGACCCACCTGACCTGTTTATCTTTCACTAATACCCACCTGCCAGCAAGCAAAGACTGTCTTCTACATTAGAGCCAAACTGACTACCCACTTCATGGTATTTGCTCAGATTTTGAATTCCTGGATGCCTAACTTTACCTGTCAGCCCTAGTAGTGTCCAAGAGCCTGGTCTCTTTCTTCCTTCACCTACTGCTCCTACCAGATCCTGCCTGCCTTTTCACCTAGCCCATATCCCCACTGGCCATTTAGCCTCCCTTATAATCAACATCTTTCCACTGATCATTTAACTTGTATTGCTTCTTTCCTCAGAACAGTGCTGTTTTAGGTTTTAGTGTCCATCATAATCATCTAGGACAGTTGTTGGAAATGTAATTTTATTTTATTTAATTATTTTTTAAGATTTATTTATTTATTTATACAAGCACTGGGTACAGTAGAAGCGTGGGAGGGTGAGAGAATTCACCAGAGCCAGAGCGGGGAGCAGAGCAGGCAGAAGGACCGGAGTACACTGCTGAAGGGAGCAGCGGGCGGCAGGAGAGGTCTGCGCGCCATGTAAGACCCCCCTCTGGTGGCCAGGGAGCGGCCGGGGAGCAGCTGGGGATCGAACCAGTGCTGCAGAGGCTGCAAGCAGCTTTGCAACCCAGCGCTCAACTGCTGCGCCACCGGGGAGGCCCAGGAAATGTAATTTTAAACATATCCTCAGACATCCTGGCTTAGTAGATCTTAAACAGAACCCATAAAATCTGCATTTTTACAATCTATGCCTCTTATGGGACCATGTTGTATGTTATATCCAGGACTGCATTTTGAGAAACTCTAGCCAGGATGGTAAATTCCTGGAAGCATCCCTAAATGCTTTCTATAAAGTAAATGTTTGTAGATGTTTGTTTTGTTGAGGTTGTATAAAGACATATGCCATTTGATATTTGGATAGATTTTTTAAATCAAACTTGTATATCCTTAGAGGAGTTAGTCTCTGCCTTTGCCTGATTCAATTAGAAATAGAAAATTAAATGATCTTGTTTCAGGCTTCTAGAGAATGATTGAAAAATACACTTTGAAGAAATTTTAAATAGGAAATTTACAGAATGTATATTAAAGGGATTTTTAATGTCCTTCAATTAGAAAACAAGATCTTGAAAGTGAAGATAGTTTTTGTAATAATACTACAGAATTAAATATATACCAGAAAACATTAAAGGAATTCCAAAATTTTTAAGAACAGCATTAACTAATTTAAGATGCTTTGTCTTATGTAAATAGCCAGAGAACATTTTTCTTTTTAGTTAGAGCCCTTGAAAATAATTGTAATGGAAGGCCAATAAACAGCAGCAGTATGCTCTCTAGATGGGATTTTAAACTTCCTCTTGTTTTCCTTTTGGAATTTGATTCTGTTAATACCTACAACAGAGATAAAAGAGGGAAGATCACTTAATCTAAGGTGTTTATTATTGTAAACAAGTTTGCAGTATCTTAGAAGATGCTATCATCAGCTTATCTGTGTAAGAGATACATCCCCAATAACATTTATTTTAGGTGTTTTTAATATGTTTATAGTTTGGTCAGCTTTATACTAATAATAAAGTTATTCAATTCAAAACAAGTTTTAACATTTTTAAAGCTTTCAGATAATAGGTAATTAACTTACAAGTTTGTGTTATAGAGAGTATTTGGGTAATCTGTGAAAGATTTTCAAGTTTAAACCTTATTAGGATAAGATTTGTAATTGCAATGCAAGTTGAAAGAGAAAAAACCATGTGTGATTGCTAGCTTGTTAGGGTAGAGTTTATTCATCTATATTTTTAAATGATTATCAGTATCATATTACCATTGTATTTAGATTCTAGTGAATTTTCTTAAGAGTAGTGTAACAGTTTCATTTTAAATCATCAATATTTGTACAGAACCATGAATTATGATCTTTGCATCTATTTAACTTGTGGATAAAGATTACAAATTAATTTAAACTTAAAATGTACAAAAGTAGGGGCCTCCCCTGCCTCCCCTGATGGCACAGCGGTTGAGCGCTAGGTTGTGAGGCTGCCCACAGCCTCTGCAGCGCCGGTTCGATCCCCGGCCACTGGTGAGGGTCCCACAAAAAAAAAAAAAAAAAGTACAAAAGTATCATCATTTTCCAAAATTAATTTAGATTTTTTGTATAAGCAAAAAAATTTGAAGATCCTGAATAAATTTTCCCAAATACCACAAACAATGTTCACTGCAAAGGTATGTTAAAAATCAAGATTACATCTAGAAACGAAAAGATATCTTTGTGAAACATTAAGTATTAATATCAGTCTCTTATTGAGTACCTACTACAGTTTTTTAAGTACTCTGTTAAGCATTTTGTATTCATTATAATTATGTTACATTATGCATATATGTTGTAAATATATTATAATTGCATAGAGAACCCTGTCTGCTGCTTTGTAATCACTCACTGGTAGAACGTGGATCCACACTGAGGCCTGCTTGCCTACCTCCAAACTCTTGGTATGTTCTTTGCAATATAGCATATGCCTTTCAGTGCCATAAGTGACCAGAATGCATGTTCTTAGTTTATATGCAATTCAACCCAGATTCTTTGTTTTGCTTTTTGGGTATTGTTAATTTTCAAAGTGAGAGTCATGATCAGGATGAGTATGTGCTCAAAATAGTATAAAACTTTGGCCACATTCTGAATATAGACTCTAAAAAAGTGGAAGCAAGATACCATTTAAGGATTAGAAAAATGTTTGCATCAACCTGAAGAATGTCCACATACATAAAGGAAATATGTGGAGCAAGGTACTAAATATTTTTTCATCTCAGAGATGACATGTCCAGTGGTGGAATGGGTTTCACGTATGGCATTCTGCTTGAAGCTGTTTTATGATAAGAATTGTAAACTTAGCTCTAGGAGAAGCTGAAGCTTAGCTACTTGGCACAGCTGGGTGAGTGTTTACAGGACAGATGCAAGCTATTGAAATTTCAGTGGCTATGAACTTGAGAATTTTAATTTGAGAGGCGATAAGCCTTTCCATAGTGATGCTTTCATTAAAAATAGGCTATTTTGGTTATTGGTTCAGGTAATTTCATGAAATTTAAGAAGAGTTTTCTCTAAATACTTGGGAAATATATTTTCACTCTCCATTTGATTTAGGGTACTAAATTTATCCATTCTAGTTATGACATATAATAATTTTTAACCAACTCTATATAATCTTCGGAGGTGGTAATGACATAATTAATTGAAATATCTAGGTAAGTCAGATATTTCATTTTAACCAAAATACTTCAACCTTCTTTTCAACCAGACTGTTGTTAGAAGTACCAAAACATTATGAATTCTATGTGTATTCCTGTGTCATCTCTCTATTCAGTCCTGTAAATACCCAGCTTATTGTTACGATTACCTGCCTTGTACAAGTACTTTCTTTCTAGAAAGCCTTAATCTTTTAATCTCTAATGAATACCTAATGGTTCACTACTATATTCTCGGTGCCTAGAACAGTGTGTGGTACATAGTGGATACTTAGTAAATAAGTGCTAGGGAAAGAGACTCAAAAGATCTGCCTTATAGTCCCAATTCTGCATCTCCTTGTGTGACTGTGAATAAGATAACTTAACTTTTTAAGACCCACTGACCTCACCTGAAAGACAAAGAAGACTAAATTTTTGTCCACTCTAAAATCATCTATTTCTATGATGCAGTTAATTCATGAACTTTCTAAGTGAAAATTTCTCTGAGGAACCTCGTCATATTTTTCAAAGTGATACTTGCTAATGGTCAAAGATGCAAAAGTCTGTAGTGATCAGACTCTTGCATTTGATTTAACACTGTCTTGGGAAGCAAGATAGTGTTGGGAAGTAAAGTTAATTAAAATTCTCTATTGATTTAGAGGGAAATTCATGGAGGAGGAGGGATTTTTAAGAACCACTTAAGTTGAGGGGGGAAGTAGGAGTAACAAATGAAGTGCCTAGATACTAAAGACACTGTACAGCCTGAAAGAACGTTTGGAATTGGAAAAGGAACAAGAGAGAATGTTTGAGTATTTTAGTTTTTATATTTCTGTCATGACACTTGTTCCAGTGAAATAGGACAGTTGTTTGTTTCACTAGCACCCCCAATAAACTGTGGGTCTTATTTCTATTGGTTTCTGTTACCTAGCAGATTGACTCTACATGGTAGACAATAAATAACTGAAGAATTTGTTGATGAATAAATGCTGGGAATTGTGCTTAATAACATTTTTACATGCCTTTAGCATACTTCTAATGAAGTATGTAGTCTGTCTCTACAAGATAGGAATCTTAGGCTGTGAGAAATTAACTTACCCAGGAAATTAAGTTACATTTACAAGTCAGAATTTGGACTCAAGTCTGTTTGTCTACAAATTCATGCTTTTTACACTAACTAGTCTCATCATAGATCATGAACATAATTCCTGCTAAGTATGTTATTTCCCTGCAAGAGGTGCTAAATTACCTTTGACATATAAAATGTTATTACTGATACTAGTTTGACAAGTTATATTTTAAACATTTTCACATATTACATTTAATCTTTACAAGCTACTCTATGAATAGATCTTTTCTATCCTTACACTGATAAGGAAAACTGAGTATCCTTGAGGAGTCACAGCTCATAAGGACCAGTAAAAAAAGATTGCAGTCAAGCCTTCTGGATTTCAAATTGAGCTTACTAGTGAGGCTCAGACAATACTGAACAAATGACATCTAGAATAAGTCAGAGCCAAGTAAGATCCTCTTTACATGTTTTAAAATGGCAATTGGTCACTTAAATTTTACCACCTTCATAGTATTCACATCCTAGTTAGATTAGTATCATTTACCATATAGTTCTGAACAGAGGTATATGTTTGTATTACCCAAGTTGTGCCTGGTGTCCCATGCCGATTATATGTATAAAAGTAACACATATGACATAAAAGTTACACCGCAAAGTACAATGAACCACTAAGTCAATTGCTGTATTTTTGTTTTGAAAACTAAGTATAGGTAAAAAAAACTTTAACTTTGACAAGATCTGTTCCTTTTGTGACTTGTATCATAATGAGTTGCAAAAATTGTCACACAGTATTATTTGGAGAAATTTTAAATAATACTTTTATTGAGGAAATTTGAAACTTTTGGACACCTGTAGTTTTTTTTTTTAAAAGATTTATTTATGCATACAAGAACTGGGGTACAGACCAGTTCTTGGGGAATTAGAGGATTCACCAGAGACAGAGCAGGGAACAGAACAGGCAGATTGACTGAAATACACTGCTGAGTGGAGCAGTGGGCGAGTCAGGAGAGGCCTGCCCCATGTGAGAAGCTCCCTGCCCGGGGATCGAACTCGTGCTGCAGTGGCTACAGAGAGCTTCCTAGGTTGTGTCTTAACTCCTTGTGCCACCAGGGAGGCCCCTACTTAGTTTGGTTTTGTGCTTTAGTTTGAGCTTATGAATCTTCTGCTTTCTCCTATACTAAACCTTCATAAAAAACCTGGCCCCTTTCTTTTCCTTTTGCAAAGTCCCAATGAAAGGCAGTTTGTTCACTTAATCCATTCCTTTCTACTCTATTAAAATGTTTAGTGCTTTTAATTTTGTGTTATTTTAAAGGAATTTGATAAGTATGATATAAAGTAGAATTTAATTGGCTCTAGAACCTACCTGTTTCACTTATGCCAGGATCAGCCATACTTTATAAAAATATTGACTATCACACAGCAATAAA
Organism: Talpa europaea; assembly: GCF_964194135.1. NCBI lineage: Eukaryota > Metazoa > Chordata > Mammalia > Eulipotyphla > Talpidae > Talpa > Talpa europaea. The sequence continues at coordinate 41,309,533 of NC_140076.1, forward strand.
TTGATTTCTATTAAGGTTAATTCTTTAGAGAAAGCCAAAGATACAGTTTTTTACTTTTGTAATCAGTATTCCTCTTAGTACAGAAACCTAGACTGAGAAAAAATTACAACTATTGAGAACATAGATTAAGTGCTACCTTTGGCAGATAAGTATCCAAACTTGTAGAATTTTAGAGCTGGAAGTATCTTGGTGATCACTTCATCCAGTGACCTTGTGTTATAGTAGAAAAATACTGTGGTTTGGGAATAGCTGTTAGATTATTAAATTTGAAAAACATTCAAACTTAACATTCAGTATTTTTAGGGGATTGCAAGAGTGATGATCTCAGGGGTATCAGTAATCAGGAAACAAGGTAATTTGTGACTTTTTTTTGAAGTCTGTCTACTTTTTTTAGTTATATAAAGTTTTTTTTAATACTAATTTGCTAATAAAGTAAAGAAAGAAGTTCAAGAATTTCACCAGTTTCTTTGGAAGCTAATAACAGCCAAGATTAAAAGTATAATCTTTAAGAAACAACTTTTATTTTTATAATGTCAGTCATGTAACACTTGTTGAAGCTGTTGAGCCATGCTGCCCCTATAATGCCCCGGGGAAGCTGCCTAATCAGGGTCAGCTAGTGAGTTTGTGAGAGTAAGCAAGTGAAATAGCAATAAGAAATGTCTGAGAGGGTCCCTGAGGATAAAAGAAAAGACATATGTTGGTACCTTAATTCTTCCAAATCAAAGTAGTTTGTCTTCTGGTATCAGAGCTATTTTCTACTGTTGAAAACAACAGATTTCATTAAAAAATTCAAGAAGATAAAGATGTCTTAGGATTCAGTGACTTGATAGCTTGCAAAGGAGTTAAAGCCTAATGTTTAGGCAGTGTCAAACTGCACTCTACAGTTGGCCTCAAGATAACAGAAATAGAAGCTTTTAACTTCTTGGAAGAAAATGTGATATAAAATAATGGTTCGAAGGTTTCACTGAAAGTTATGACTATATTTAAAATGTGTTTGTCATTAGAAGACAAATATTTCTTTCAGTGCTTTCATAATAAGTGTCTTTATTACTAAAGATATTCAATGACTGTTATAAATTAAAGTTTCTGTAAGAGTTTGTTAATTGTTTTAGGTAAATGTAAACATAGAAATTTGTAAAATAGTTAACAGTTTCTTTGTTTTATCACTTAGCCTTCACAATAACTCTCAGAGGTTGTACTGTCATTCCCATTTTTAAGCATGGAAATGAGGGATTAGAGAAGTTAAATAACTTATCCAGTATCACAGACCAGTGATGGAGGTAGGACTTTCACTCAAAATGTTAGACGCTAAACCCAAGCAACCACTAGTTACTGCTTCATTTAACCAAAATTCTTAAAATGTTACTCTAAATATATTTGATAGTCTTTCTATATAAACAGTTTATATAATTTACATTTTAATCACTGCTAGATATTATTAATAGACTGGGTAACCTTTAATAATAGAAAAATCTAAGAAATTTGATTTCACCTAAAAGATTATCTAGTGAAGTCTTACCTCTTTAACAGACCAGGAAGTTGAGGCTTGTAAGTTTACTGACACTCAATTGCAATATTGCTATGAATACAAGTTTGAAACATTTTAGGGTAAACACTAAATGAAATTCACTGGTTCTAATCAAAAGCATGCAACATACCAGATTTGCATTGTATTTTAATAAAATGCTTTAAAAATAGTTCATTATGAGAGGGAGAGCACAGGGGACTGAGGTGATGGTGCATGGGTGCCTTGGTGAAGGAAGTTCTATGGGGACTACACCTGAGGGGGTGAAGCAAACATTGTTTAAAAATGAACAATGATATAAAAAAATTTTAATAATTAAAAAAATTAAATCTTATAAATCTCTGTATCCTAAATGCTTTGTACAGTGCCTGCTAGGCATGTAATTGGAAACTTTTTTTCAATTAAACATGTATAATCATTATAATTTTAAGATTTAAATAACTTTTAATTTATTACATGTTAATTTTTAAGTATCTCTAAATGTTCATCCACTAGGAACATATTAAATACTGTGTCAATAATATTTCACTGTTTGCCATGAGACTTTTGACAATGTTTTAAATTGCTTTAGCTTTGGGAATACAGAAAATCCTAACAAAGACTCAATATTAAGAAAAGAAATAAAATACCTAAAACATGAAGTATACACTGAAAATTATTTACAAAAACTGAAATAGAAAATATTCCCTTATTGGGAAATGTCTCTAAATAGCAGCATTATGATTCAGTTAAAATGTACAGAAGATAAAGTTACTTACAAGTATTTGTAGGATAGTTCATGAAAAGTTCTTATTTGACAATTCAATTTTTTTTTTTAGAAAAAAAAACACTTCAGTTATATCCCTTTTATATTTTTATAAGTAAATCTTGTATTTTGGTTTCTAATTTAATCTCATTTTTTTCTCTTTTGTATAATTACTGCTAACTTTTAAAAAATATTGCTTATTTCAAAGAGAAATAATGTTTAAAAGATGTGAAGCATTTAATCCTTGAATGCTGGAACCACGTTTAAAAGTATTGTTAAGCACATCTGTATTATATTACACAGGGAAAAGAATGTATGCATTCTATGGCCTTTGGGCACAAGGGTGGCTGGTTTAGGAAAACTGAGTGTTTTGCCTTTCAAGTTTCTTTTCAACATAAAAAACACTGTGATTCTAAAAATGAAGGACTTAATCCTAGTTATGGGGTGTGGTCAGGCAAACATAAGAAAAGTTTTAGTTTTACAGTTGTTTTCTCACTTGTCACTTACTTCTTAAAAAGAAATCAATTTTTATAGCAGGCTTGGCTTTGCATTTTGTTAAACACATTTCCCAGCACTTGGTAATTACTGCATGAAACAAACTTAGAACACAGAGAAATCACTATAGTAGGGGTTCTGTACTAGGAGTTCTTAATAATTGTGCTGTGTTAGTCAGCTCTAAGTTCTAGGACAAATAATTGGTTACTAATTAAGTAATACCAAAGTTTGGTTTGTTCTTTAAAAAAAATCACAGCAGATTCAAATGTATCCTGATGATAATCTCATTCTTCATCACTTGTATTCCATTGTATTTTTTTGAGAGGGAGGGAAAAGGATAGAGCCCTGGAATATGTGTTTTACATGTGACTGTCATCTGTCATGGGTAGAAATGGAGAAAAATGTTGGAAAAATTTTGTACTACACTGGAGGATGTGTTTTCAACTTTTTATTTGAAATGATGTGATAGTCGTATGTACAGTGCCTAGTGAGCTACCTGAAATTCCACCCCTTTCTCTCCTATCCTAGAATGGTAAAGCAGTAGAGCAGATCTTTTTTTTTTTAAAGATTTATTTATTTATGCATACAAGAACTGGGGTACAGGCCAGTTCTTGGGGGGTGAGAGGATTCACCAGAGACAGAGCAGGGAACAGAACAGGCAGACTGACTGAAATACACTGCTGAGGGGAGCAGCAGGTGAGACAGGAGAGGTCTGCTGCGCCATGTGGGTAGTTCCCTGGCCGGGCATCAAACTTGTGCTGCAGTGGCTGCGGACAGCTTCATAGGTTTTGTCTTAACCCCTTGTGCCACCATGGAGGCCCCTAAAGCAGTAGATCTTTAATCAACTTTTTTTTTAACTAATGACTTGAGAATTTTATATATCAAGGAATACTGTATTTAATTATCTGTGGCACATTTGACAGCTCTGTTATTTTGCCATGACTCATAAACTTAAATTTTATATTTTTGCCTCATTCAGTAACCCAAACTTGGGCCTCCCTGGTGGTGCAAGGTGTTGAGCACCGCACTATGAAGCAGTACGCAGCCTCTGCAGCACGAGTTCAATCCCCTGGCCGGCCAGGGAGCAACCGACATAGCACAACAGACCTCTCCTATTTCGCCCACTATTCCTCTCAGCAGTGTATTTCAGTCAGTCTGCCTGTTCTGTTCCCCACTCTGTATCTAGTGAATCTTCTCACCCGTCCCCCATCTCTGGCCTGTACCCCATCTCTTGTATAAATAAATAAATAAATCTTAAAAAAAAAACAACCCAAACTTGGTTTCTTTAGATTTCAAAATAATGGAAAGCCAGGTTTAATATTGTGGCAATATACATTTCTGAAATCTGTATGAATTAGAATCAACACTTTAGAAAAAATTTTTGAGCTACTCATTTCACTTCTAAATTACTTAAATGTTATTTCTCATAGGATGGCTTTTGGTGTTTTTGCGTTTAAGGCTCAAACTAAAAATATGTGAGGAATTTGAACTTTTAGCTGCTCATTTTTATCCAAGAAAAATTTAAATCTTTTTTCCTTTATATGAAAATCACTTGTTCTAGATCTTTCCTGATGTCAACTTACTTGATTTGCTTTTGTTTTAGTTTTAGAACCACTATAATAATAGCTCCTTTACCTGATTTTCTTAGAGATATTAAACCTACTATAGTATGAGGAAATGACAACTGAATTAGTGTCATAGTGTTCAAAACATTTTTTAATATAAAGGATTCTCTGATATATTTCATTTATGAGTAATTTTATATGTTAAGTGTTTCATTCTTTCTTTTGTTTTTTTGATCATAAGATATTATGAACTGGATCCTTGCAAAAGTCTCCTTGACAATTTGAGGAATAAAGTGATCATTGAGTATCCAACGTTACATGTGGTATTAAAAGAATTCAGTAGTGACATGAAAATTCTTCACCAAGGTGAGTATAAATTTCTATCTGTAATGCTTAGAATTACTGTAGTGAAACTGAAGCAATTATATGACTGTCATTATTTCTTCTGTATTTTCCCACTGAATTTACTCTATTGCGACAGTTAATACTGTAAAGACCCAAAGTAATGAACTACTGTTTTGATCTTGTTTGAACATATATAAGCTTTTAATATCAATTTTAAATGAATCAGTTGGAATGTCTGACTATAAAAGGATATTCTTTGCTTTATTGGAATTCTCTATGTTTTTGTCTTCTTTTAATCTATTAATCTTTTAAGGAACCATTTGTCCATGATCAGATAAATTTACTCCCTAATTAGAACTCATTCTTCAGAGATTCCTAAAATGAGGGATTACAAAACATTAAGCAATACTGTTTCAAGGAGCATTATTTTTAAAATATGGACTACATTTAGAATAAGCTAGTGTCATTGCCTTGACTCTTACCTCCTTTTTTCGAACTGATTTTTTTTCTTTAATTTTGTGTCTTTACTTATATTCTTTGGCTTTTTAGTGATTCTTTAAAAGTAGTTATTTTTTCCCTTTTTGATGAGTAGTAGAATTAGAAGTATTAGAAATAAAGTATCCATTTAAAAAAGTAGTGTATAAAGTGACATATCCATATTTACGTTTGATTTAATTTAAGCTAGTTGTGTTTCTGAATGCAAGTTCTACAGAATAAATAAAATTCAATAATTACTGTTCAAAAGGGAGAGAGGTTACTTAATTCAAAACCATTAGATCCCACTTTAAACTAAGAATTAATATATACAGATCATGTTTCATTTTAACAATCCAGAGGACCATAGAATCATTGGATTTTTCAAGTATATATTATTTTTTCTTAAAAAAATTTTATTATGGTAACATTGGTTTATAACTCTTTATGTGATTTAGAGGTACAGGCTCACACCCTTCAGGTATGTGTTACCACACCATACCCACACCAAGGCACCAATAATCCTCCACCATAGTCCATTGTACCCCCTCCCTACTTTGCTGTCAAATGTGTGGTATTGGTTTTATTGTTCTACCAGCATTACAGGCTGAAAAAGGCAGTAACCTTTGTTGTAAGGTATTCTTCTCTGTACATATATATAAAAGCTTCTTTTTCTTAGTGAAAAGCCACGGAAATTTTTTTTCAAAGTGATCAAAATTGTATCCATTCCACAATTTGAAATAGGATTTTTAATTAGCAAACCTGAGGTTTCTAATAACCACTTATGGGGAGCTTCCAAGTCTTTAAATTATTTCTTGACTATACTTTTTACAGTTTGAGAGCATCTAGTTTTTTACATTCAATCAGAAATGATCACTTTTACTTTTTCTAAAGCTGTATAAAGCCTTACTGGTTTTCTCTTAATATTATTCACATAACTCTCACTCAATGTTGGTTTCAGGGAAAGTTGTTTAGTAATGTGGGTTACTAGCCAGGGCAAACATCGTCTGTGTAAATAAACACAGCATACACAGCTCCTCTTTCACCTTGTTTAGGAATGCACATTGAAGTCAGGCTTCCTGTAAAGAAGCAGGAGGTGGGGAAAGTCTACTTTTGTAGTGTATTTTGAATCTTATTAAGTAAAATTGCTGTTTTTGTGTGGGTATATGGTGATTGATTAATAATACGCAAAAGTGACTCAGACTTTCCATATAGAGACTCATTTAGAGCTGCTGTAGTAAAGAAAGAAAGAGGATCTGATGAGACTTTTAGGGGCCAGTCGTCATGTCATGAATATACACACCTTAAAAATAATACAATGTCTTCCTACATGTGCATTTCTGTGGGTAAGCACTTCAACATGTCTGTTTCTTTAGACTGTCTGCAGGGTGATCCCTTAATGCATGGGAAGGGTTGTAGAACAGTACTTTTTTTTTTTTTTCTTTAAAGCCTTGAAATTCTTTCTCCCTGGAAACAAAAATATTGCATTTGATCTTGAGTTCATAGCTTAAGTTGTCTCTCTTCTCCTTTGGAGTGAAAATATGTTCCTGGGCTAGGATTCAGTAGGTTTCACATTTGATGGTTGTTAAAATATTTATTATGATTGTAGGTTAACTAAGTTTTTTCTTCTAGAAGTCTACCTAAATTGATAGGTAGTCAGCAAGTTATATTTGTTTGCTTATTTTGTGCTTTTTAAGAAATAAAACGGGTTGGCTGTGTAAGGTTAATCAGTTAGGTAGCTGGTTAGGTTGGAGATGTAGAATGCGAACTGCCCCCTCAGTATCTATCCAGTGATGAGTGCTCAAAATGGTGTCACTTGCTTCACAGATCTTTGTTTGCGAAAGTTAACTAGCAGATTTAAGTGACTTCATAAAAGTATGCTACTTTTCAGACTAAGGAAAGAGGAACATCTTTTTTCCTTTAAAAAGAAAAAACTCTATTATAAGAAAGAAACGAGGACAATTTCATTAAGCAAAGATAGGAAGAAAGGTTCCCTAAACTGAAATGCCAAATAGTACAAAGCCCATTAATTAAAAAAACATCGACAATATAATTCTTTATTGTTCTAATAGAACTCAAAATTAGAAAACATCTCTCCCTTTTGAGAAGAAATCCAACCCCAAATTGATTGCTTGAATTAGTGAAATACCTGGCAGAGCAGCTACTCGTATATTATTCTCTTGTTGGGCCAATAAATCTTTTCATTCATTTTCCCTTCCTCCCTTCTCCCTTCATTCTCCTTACGCTTCCTTTCTTCCTTTCTCCTTCAGTGTGTGTGTAGCAGAAGGGGGCATGGGGAGGGTGCTGGATGTCAGGCACAGGAACATGCATGTAGAGTTTACAGTGTAATAGGTGTTATAGTAGATTTTGCGTAAAGTACAGAAAAAAACAACTAACTTGTAATATGAAAACACTTGAAAGACTTTGTTAGAGTTTTTAACATTCCACAAGGATTAGGGCCACATCTTGGATGGAACCTGTTTCAGAACCTTACTCAATAAAGACTCAGTAAACACCAGTTTGGTTGCTAGTACAATCTTAAATCTAGGTGCTATCTGCATACCCCAAGAAAACTGGTAGTTGGAATGCAAGGCAAGTGCAGGTATATGGTTGAAGCTTTGTCTCTTATTAGCTCTGGACCCTTGAGCATTCATTCTACCTCTCTGAACTTTATTTTCCTTATCTATACAATGGAGATAAATGGCTATAAGCCTTAAGTAAAATAATCTATATTTTACACTTAATAATTTTTATGTTTTTACATATTATTTCCTTTCACTATACAATGAAATAAATAAGACAGTTACTCTGGTTCCCATTTTGCAGATTTAAAAAAAAAAAAACCTAAAAGATGGAATGACTTGTAAATACATTAATTTCCACAAATACGCTACAGACACTGAGGAGGAAATGTCCTCTTTCTGTCCTCCAGGAACTCAGTTTAGTAATGAATTATAATCTTGCTTACTCACAACAACTTCTTTGAAAGAGCTCCATTTCTGCTGGTCTTCTTTCCTATGAAAGGAAAAAGATGGCGATTAGCTAGTCTGTCAAACCACATTCACGCATAGACTTTCAGTTCTAAGTTTAAAAAAATTATGGAAAAATTTATTCTAACCACACTTGGCTAGCCTATGTGATAACAGTCATCTATTCAGTGGTGCAAGTACAGGATCATAACCACACTGTGAAGTGACCATTCCCAAGACTTCCACAGAGTCAGGAAGGATGTTACCTCACAAAATATAATTGCCACTCTTAGACATCATTTCTCTATTTACTGTGGCTGGAATTGTATATGCCGGCTGCCTGGGACATGAGATGGTTTGTCTGTACTAGTGAGCAGTGCATTTGGTATGCTCAGAAGGGAGGAAAAAAGAGGGAAAAACAGAACAGGCTAAATGAAAACAGTATAAACACTTAACTGTATGTTTACTTATTTTTTTCAGTGAAAAGTGAATCTACCAAGAACACTGGCAATGAAAATTGAACACTTATTCTGGAGGAAGACTGCAAAAATTCCCAGACTATTGCAGAGGACTCTGCGTTGATAAGCTATTGGATAATTGGGATGGTGTCTGTGGTGATTGGAATTTTTTGTTTCTTTGAAAAGTAATTAAACAGTCTAAGGATTTTTGGGTTTGTTTGGCTTTATGGAAAAGATATTTCTTACCCCTTGACTGTAAGGCCCTTATTCATATTAACAATCCCCTCCTTTTTTTTAATGATTGCATAGTGCTTATTTTAATTAGGCCTTGGCTTTTAATGTCCTTAATTTTATAGGCTGAAAACTTTTTTTGTTGTTTTAATATAAGAGCAACACAAGGATATCTGTGTCAGCCACAAAGTTTGGCATTCTCTTTAGTGGAACCTCACTAAACAGAAAGATGGTACATCATCTAGCCATCAGGTACCCCCATTCTAGTCTTTATGATTTATATGTGATTTTCCTCTTAAGACAACTTAATGGGTCTTTTATACTTGCAAAGTACTTAGTACAATGTTCTATATGTAAAGGCTGATTAAATACTAGTCACTACTGTTTCTTATATCCATTATAGAAAATCAGTGGCAATGAATTGTTGCTTGAACCATCTCTACACACAAATTTGGCTCTACTTATTCATAAGCTGTATCTTATGAATTCTGTGCCTTTCATCCAGTTCCCACTCCACTCTTGTCATTACCACACAGGGATGTTATGATGAGTATTTTATGCTGTGTTTTGAAAAATCTAGCAATAACTAAGTTGAAAACACTTGGAAGTCTTCAAAGTGTTACTGGAATGTATATGTGTATTTATGTTTATACATGACTTAATGTATACCTTATGGCAGCTCTGTATACATTATGATTTCACATGTTGAAATTAAGGTTTCCTAGTTTTATTGGAATTTATACAGTTATAAAATTGCAATATGACTATAAAAGTAAATGATTATTACATCTGTATTGCATCTGTGTACTTAATGGTTAAAGAAAGAGTAACAAAATTGGACATTGGTAAAGTTTATTTTTAATATACAATTAGAATAATTTTAGACCAAAAGTAAACTAGAGTATAAATTAAAGCATCTTGAAGATATTAGAAATACAAAAAGATAATAGAAGAAATATGAAAAGATAATTAGAAAAGAGCATATGAGAAACTTGTAGAACACACACATACACGTATAAGTATATAACTTGGGGTAAAAATTAGAGAAAATAATTCAAAAATGGAGCTGCAAAGACTCTTGGTATAAAAGGATGATTGGAAATGTGATTCATAGAAAATAAGGCCTTGCCATTTAAGAAATATGTTTCCTACATCAACTTCAGGAATCTTCTCATATAGTAAAAAACTGTGTATCATTACATTATTCACAGTGTTAATGGAAAGACAGAGAAATGGGATTTCAAGAGTCATATTTAATCTATAATTGCAATTGGTATTATTGAAACAGGCAAGAAATAGGATGAATTGAATCAAATAGGTCATAGAATTGTTATTGGAAAAAGCAGAATAAAGTACACAAAAAGAACATGTGATCTGAGTATCAGGGTGGAGAGGAATTTCCTGACAGTGAAATCTGTTATGATGTAGTTTCATTTCCAAGAAAAGTGTTGAATTCCATCCCTTCTAGAATTTAAATTGAAAGCTGGACAAAAACCAAAGATTTATCCTTTCTTTCCCCTTGCCCAGGAAGGAAAAAAAAATCTGCATGATCTAATGTATCTTTGCCATCTCTGTTTTCTAGAATTTTATTAGACTTTTCATTTATAAACTATTCCTTAGGAAAGAATTTAAACTAGCAGCGTTCCCTTAAATATAGCTATCAGCTCATTTGATTAATATGTGCATTTACTTCCACAGGATTTACAATAAACATGTGTTTTAGTTAATAACCATGTCAACTGCTTGTAGAGGGTGAAATTGGGAAAATTCACTTGAGAGCCCTAGAATCTTACAGTATTGAGACTAGATTTCTTCTTTAGAGACTCAGTCCATTTTGGATTCTTAACAAATTCTGATGAATAAACAAATACCCTGACCCATGCTAAGTTCAACATCCTGCATTTTGTTCACAAATTACATTTTAAAAGGAGAAAAGCTCCACCTGGCCTTTATTTTAAACAATGATTTCAAAGGAAAGGTAGGTCTTTCAAAATTGCTTATTATGACATCTGGGATTAATAGCCATAAATTATAGTAAACAAAGTTTGCACCTGTTCATATTATAAATATAAATTAAAAAGAATTGCTGTAATTGCTTTTAAAATTCCAAAGTGTAGTCGAACCAATTTGTTTCTCTGTAGCAAGAAGTGGGGTTCAAGTTTCACAATGTTTAGTAAAATGTTAAATACATAACTGTAATGTCAAGAATTTCCTTAATACATTTCATTTAATTTGGTTGACAAACATGTATTGTACCTGATTTCATATTAGTCTTTAAATTTTAAGATATCTAGTCTGCTTTTATTTAATCACTAACTCATTAAACTGTGTCATTTATATTCAGGTAGCTATTGTACACTTTTGATTACTAACCAATCATCCTTTAGTTGCAAGTCACCAAAACATAATGTCAGCATGAAGGGCAATTTTGGGTTCATAAATAGGGGGTATGTATGGGCATGACTAGATCCAGGAACCCAGTGAGGTCATCATCCTATCTCCCATACTTGGCTCTAGCCTTTTTTTCTTTCTGGATTGGTTTTCTGTTCCAGGCTGACTTTCTCTATGAGGATACTCTCTTTGGGGTGTGAGGCAGTAAGATGAGGATGGTAGATGACAGCCATTGACAGTTTCAGCTTACAGCATCATCATCAGTGACCCAAAGCATGGCAGCAAATTATATAATACTTCAGGTAGAATTTTGATTTTGTTCAGTTTGGTTCATGCATCCCTGAGAAGATAAAGAGAGGAATTCCCCCCCTCCCCCAGGCAGAGTAGAGGGAACAAGAGAAGAAAGGTAGTTATTGAGAATATAAATATAACAGATGTCGGCTGCACCCTGTTTGAATTTGAGTAGAAAGAGGTGTCTGATTTGAAAGAGTAAAATCCTAAATTAACTTTGAAACCTTCATTGGCTTTAACTAAAGATTTTAATTCCTGCTTAACATCACTGCTGTTTTGAGTTGCCATAATGGATATTTGAGGGGTTTTCTTTGAAATGTTTTCCATTTGTGTTTGATATCATGGTGGTACTGGTTTGATCAGATGCACATAGCACCAATCTTTTTGGTGGATTTGGAAACTCAGAGTTTCATCATTTGAAAATAGTTGATTTTGAAATTAGAGTTGTGCTAGAGAAAAATGCTTTAAAGAATGAAGACTACTTAAATAAAAGTAGGTCCTTAAATAAACCTTTGGGATCTGTACTTCACCACAAAGTATTTTCTTTCAACATTGGTTAATGAAAGCTATCTAAAGTATGTGTGCATATTTCTTTAAAATGAACTATAGTGTAAACATTTTCCATATTGGAGTGTGGTAGACTGTACTCATATTAAACTTCAACTAAATGTGTCCTTTAGCATTGGATGAGCCATACAACTCTACAATCACCAGTTTTCTTTTCTTTTTTTTTTTAAAGATTTATTTATTTTTTTTATTTATACAAGAGCCGGGGTACAGGCCAGATGCGCGGGAAGGTGAGAGGATTCACCAAAGACAGAGCAGGGAACAGAACAGGCAGACTCATGAAATACACTGCTGAGGGGAGCAGCGGGTGAGACAGGAGAGGTCTGCTCGCCATGTGGGTTGCTCTGAGGCTGGCAGGGATCGAACCGGCACTGCAGAGGCTGCGGACAGCTTCACAGCGCTGCGTTCAACCACCTGTGCCACCAGGGATTTAATGAATAAAACACCAAGACATTTCCCCTTTATGATTTGGCCCAACATAATTTTGCAGTCTTCTTTCATCCTTGTATTGTCACCCTTTGCTTCAGTCACACAGCGTAACTAAATGTTACCATATATGTATCCCAGACTATTTTTCATCCCTGAACTGTTTCTTTTTATTTTTTTTATTTTAACATTTATCATTTTTTACATTTTTAGACAATATTTGCTTCCCCCACCCCCTCAGATTGAGTCCCCATAGAATTTCCTTCCCCAAGGCACCCGTGTACCATCACCACAGTCCCTGTGCTCCTCCCTCCCTCCCACCCTCTCATCCCTCTCCCTCCTCCTCCCCTGCAGTATGTCTCTGGTTTATAATTGTCTGGTTTTGCTTTGTTGTGTTTTGTACTGTTATTATTATTATTTTTACACTCATATCCTATTTGGTTCCCCTATATTCCTGTTATAAGTGAAACCATCTGATATTTTCCTTTTTCCTCCTGGCTTATTTCACTGAGCATAATTCCTTCTAGCTCCATCCACGTTGCTGCAAATGGCATGAGTTTATCTTTTTTGATTGCTGAATAATATTCCATTGTGTATATGTACCACATCTTCTTGATCTAGTCATCTATTTTTGGGCATTTGGGTTGTTTCCAGGTTTTACCTATTGTAAATAGTGCTGCAATAAACATAGGTGTACATGTGCTCTTTTGAATCAGTTTTTGTGTCCTTTGGGTAGATTTCTAGGAGTGGAATTGCCGGATCGTATGGTAGCTCCATTTTTAGTAGACTGAGGAACCTCCAGACAGCTTTCCACAATAGCTGGAGCAGTTTGCACTCCCACCAGCAATGTAGGAGAGTTCCTTTTTCACCGCATCCTCGCCAACACTTGTTGCTTATTTTTTTGATATGTGCCATTCTTACTGGTGTAAGGTGGTATCTCAGTGTGGTTTGGATTTGCATTTCCCTGATTATAAGGGATGCTGAACATTTTTTATTAGCCTGTTGGCCATTTGCATTTCCTCTTTGGAGAACTGTCTTTTGAGTTCTTCTGCCCATTTCTTGACTGGATTGTTTATTTTATTTTTGTTGAGCCATGTGAACTGTCTTTCTTGTTCATTATCTTCCCCAATCATACCCTCCCTTTCTTTTGAAATTCAGCTTGACCCATCTTGCTGTGATCTTCCCATGTAGAAGTTGTGTTTACATTCACACCGTATGCAACTTCTCACTAGCTGATGCTAATGTCAAACTGGTTGTTCAATAATTCTAATATCACACTGATTAATAAGAATAAGAACATGTATTAGAGCTTACTAAATAACAAGCACTATACAGCAACTTATTTAAGATTTCTCACAACAATCCAGTGAAATAAATGCCACAGTAAAGGCCTGCAGTTAAGTGGGGTACAAAAATACCAGTGACATGAAATGGGTTGCATTATTGGAGGCTGAAAGAAATGACAGAGCTTGTACAACTAGCTACCCAGAAGTTTTTACCATCTAACTGTAAGGTTCCAAAGCTATCCTTTACTTCGGCATCACGTGGTGGCAGATGTCCACTCAGGGACATACCAAAGGAGACAATTTTGAGTCAGTCCTATGGCTGACTTGTACTTCTAGGATAACAGAGTGAGTCCAGGAATCTCCCAGCTACCTGATACCCAACCTTGCTGAGACTAACCTACTTTCTACCTCCCCACTTCCTGAAACAGCCCACCATTTCCTCACCTGTCTTCACCCTCCCTTTCATATTCCTCCCCTTCAGCAAGAGTTAAGAATTTAAGTCCACACTGGTTTGAGAACAGGGGCTAGGTGGAAAAGAAATGACTTGTGTTAGTGTGGGCAGCTGTATTGATAGGGTTTGCTCTGCTATATCCACTTGACAGATGGAAAAACCAAGGCACAGAGACTAAGGCTTCTATTCTTCATTCATACTGGTAGATGATAATCAAGTTTGGATGTTTTCCTTCTCCTCATTCCTTTTTGTACCTGGTATTCTTCCTCCATGTATAATTATTGATAAAGTTCTGTATGTAACTAGTTTAAATCCATGTCTAATATTTGTATCACAGCATCAAGCACAATTTCTGACATAAAGAGAACTGTCAATAAAGATTGTGTATTGTGATGAGTTGGGAGAAGTAGGGAAGCTCTCTAGGTTGAAAAATAAATTTTTTAAGGCCTCAGTGATGTAGCAGTTCTTAGTGAAGTGCTCTATCACTTTCTCAAATTTTCTTCAAAGTCACTGACATTCCTTTTGCAAGTTGTCATGCTGGCATTTTCTTAATCTGAAGGTGTTAATAGAAGGATTTCCACTATCTCAGGACCATAGTTCATGGATGGAAACATTGAGAGTTGCAATTGTTCCTTCGTGCCTCCAGAAATAACCCCGAGTATACATCTGCAGTGACAACTCCATGAGCACAGTTGCCTGGCCAAGAGCCATTTTAGACTAAAGAGTTCAGAGATGTTAAAATTGGAGCCAGTGTCAATTAAATACAGTATTATCCCCATTTTATATGGGCAAGGACTAAGGTTCAAACAGTTTGGTAACAGGGAAAGTAAATAATTGAGCCAGGGTTCAAACCAAGGCTGTTGGGGCTTCAGAGGTCATGTCCTTAACCTTTGGCTGCAGAGGCTCCTTAATGGGCTTCATCTGGGTCATCAGGCCATCCTGAAGTATATTTCATGGTGATTTGAAGTAAACACTATATTTTACTGGTTCTTAAGAGTGAAAGTATTTTAATAGGCTACTTTGTCCTTTTTTGAAAAAGGACGGTTTCTACATAATTGTGAAACTGCCTTTTCTTGGAGGCTTTGCTCTTCAAGCCTGGTTACTGATGGTTAACCAGATGCTGTGATGGACAGCAGGCTGTTTCTCCTAGCATGTTGAGTTCCTGCCTGAAGTCTTTTATCCATGTTACTCACATATTTTGCTGGTTTGGGCATAAAAACTTCAATCACTTCAGTTAGTTTGGAACCAGCTGTTAATGCTAATGCCAGTTTTTTCAGTGGATTCCAGGATATTAGTATCAAGTCTACGTGATTGTCCATTATGAATTATTCATATGCTCCGAGGAGTTGATTACAACTCAGAGACACTGTGCAGACCTCAGGGAACATGGCTATCCTGGACTACCTGGTGAAGGGGGCCCATGTGGAAAGGCTACAAGGAGAAAGACAGCTGCTAATGTTTGTCACATTGACATTATGTCGAGTGGCAGGAGGAACATGTGTTTGACTTGCTGGTGAATTCAGCTGAGCTGTTGGGCATTACCTCTGAACGGGACAGGGGGAGTTGGGACAACACATGAGACAAGTTTCATTTGAGGACCTGTTGGAGATATTGGGAATGGCTTCAGAAGTGGCAATAGGATGGCTGGAGAAAATCCATGACAAGAGCAGAACAGATAAATGAAAGCCTTGTAAACAGTGAAATATGAATCTTGTAATTCT
This sequence comes from Talpa europaea, assembly GCF_964194135.1. Taxonomy (NCBI): domain Eukaryota; kingdom Metazoa; phylum Chordata; class Mammalia; order Eulipotyphla; family Talpidae; genus Talpa; species Talpa europaea. The sequence continues at coordinate 41,325,473 of NC_140076.1, forward strand.
TAATTTCATGGAATGGAAGCAAGTGGTCATGCTCTGAACTATATAATCAAGGAAATGTAAACTAAGCCCTGTGATTTTAAAACGGGACATTTCCTGTCTCCCTCAAATAGGTAAGACAGGGACTGTCAAATAGTGGTTTTGCTTTTTATTTCAGAAAAACTTCCTTTTCCCAGGTTTCCACTGAGCACTTGAGGCGATTTTTGCTGTCAGGAGAGACTGTCATCCACCACCTCTTGGTATCATGATTCCGTTTGGCCCCTTGTACAGTTGATTCTAGTTTTAAGTCCATATGGTATGAATCTGTGGTGCAAAGAGAGTCCCTAAAGCCCAATAACTTCTTATTTTTCCTAGAGCCCTGTGGCCCTACTCTTGACTGCTGCTCTGTGTTCCTAAAGAAAAACAGTCAAGTCCGATCTCTGTGTTTTGAAGTTTCAGTGGTTGGGTAACCAGATGCTGTGATGTTGTGCTTTCAGGCCCTTGCCAACATAGAAGAGACAGCAACTTTTTCCATGTTCCTGACAGATTGGGAGGTGTTTTCTCAAATTCTCTGCTTTAGATCTCTCCCTGGAAAGGTTGGTCAGTTGTTCAGCCAACATCCTTGGCCTCTGCACCTAGTGCAGCTTAGAAGCCTGTAAATAGTTTCAGCAGAAACATTTACATTTGGATCCTCACAAACAAAACTTCTAAGCATTTGAAATGGAAAACTTGAAGTGACGAGGAAAGCCAAGACAGAGTGGGCATCCAGTCTTCTAGGTATAAATTAATGGGACCTGTAAGAAGAAGGCTACTGTGTGCAGACAGGGGGAGAGACAGCATGACCCAGATATTCTTTTCTCACTTTCCTAAGTGGCAAGAAGAGCAACTGTGAGGTTAGGTTTGAATTTTTCTTAAAGCAATCATAGTCTATCCCCTACCAAACTTGTGTACCCCTTCGGAGTGAAAGGGGAAGCAAGTTATTTCTTCCCTCTTAGCCCATTGAAAAGTTCTTTATTTGAAATCCTATAATTAAGCCCACCCAAAAGTACTTTATACTGTTCTGTAATCTCCTGTAGTCTTAGTGTTTTGCCTAAGAATAGTACACATATATCATGCTTCGGCCAAGTGATGATAAAAGTATAATTATATTAAAGGGTGCGGTAAAAATCTGTTGTTTGCTCTCTAGCATGCATCCCCTTTCTTTGGGATAACCATATCGTGAGTTCCTTTGGGAAACTACCAGCTCCTCTGTGTTCTCAGCCATCTGGTTTGGATGGGATTAGCCCAAGGCCAGCCCATGGGTGGCTTTTCATGAGCCTAAACAGATTAGACAGCCCCATACTGGTGGTCAGGTGTTTTGTTCAAAATTGTGCAAGTGACCTAAGCTGGTACAATCTGAGGGGACTACAGAAATGTGGAAGAGATCAAACAGGCCATAAACTCTCCCCTGCACTAAAGATACAAGGCTAACAGCTGGTTAGCCTGTTTTGCTGCTACATGAAGAACCAGCCTGAGAATGGTGACAGCTCAGAGGAAACTGATTGGGTCTTTATTAAACCAAGGCATTGATCCCTGTGCAGTGTTCAGTTGCATTAGCCAATATGTTTTTTTCCCTCCTTATTCACATTTGGGTGAATTGGATTTTCTGTCAACTATATCAGAATTTGATACCAGGAAATGAAGTATGGCAAATTATATAGCTCCTGAACGATGGAATTAGTTGAGTCAAGATAGTGGAGGAGAACCTGTATATCCTACATAAGACTATTACTGAGGATTAGATTGGTTTGTAAAAGGAAAACTAATTGTAACTGTCCCTTTAAAGACATTTTCTAGAAGTTGCACACAGCACTTCTGTTGACATCACTTCTGTTGACATCCCATTTGCAAAACTTGGCCACGTGGCTACACATTCTTATAAGGCATGGAAAGAAGTCTTTATTTGGGTAGCAATGTGTGTAATTAAGAATTTGGATCTTCTTACTAAGGAAGAGGATTAAACAGGTTTTGGGAGATAAGTAACAGTCCTTAACACTACTGGTCACTGGCAGTGCTTGTCTTGTCGTTCTGTAATAGTTGGTTATTCCATTGTCTAATGTTTACTGGGACCTTCACCCATATATCTTCTTGGGCTGCATATTTAAGGGACAGGCTGTAGAATGTGTTGGCTGCAGTTTAAAGCCTTTGTAAATATTATAGGAAAAACAGATTTACTTTGAAACTAACATCTTTAAAAACAAAAAAGGAGTGAAATGACGGCTTTGCTACAAGAAACTCTTTCTGTGACCTGCAATCCAAGAGGACTGAGTACAGTAGTCTGGATCCTTGACTGAATGGAATAGCCAAATTCCTTAGTTGTTAGTTTGAGCAAAAAAAGGCAGAAGGCAGAAGGGAAAAGTATGATAAAGTAAGATTGGCCTGAAATAAGTGCTTTTGTCCAAGTCTCTCTAGAATCCTCCTGCCAAGGGGATAGGTATGTCTCTTGAAAAGATGTAGCTAGTGCACAGTTAGGCTGCAAAGGAAGGTTCCCTTTTCCTCCGTGCTTTTTATTGGCCCCAAACAGAGGCCAATATGGAAACAGAGACCATAAATTTATAGCTCTCCCAAACCTGGGTTCTAAATGAAAAACTATCAGTCAAGTAGACCTCTACTTTTATTACTAACTCCTGGAATGACCAGTGTATTAATCAAGGTTCTCTAAAGAAATAGACCATTAGGATGTGTGTACGTGTGGGTGTAGGTGTGTGTGTACAAGTAGATTTATTATAAGGAATTGAATCATGCAATTATGGAGTCTGGAAAGTCCTCAGATCTGCAGGATGAATTAGCAGCTGGAGACTCAGGAGAGCCAGTTTCATTTGGAATCCAAGGGATATCACAGTTCAAAGGTGGTCAGGCAAAAGTCCCTCTCTCTTACTTGGGAGAGGTCAACCTTTTTCTACAACTGACTGGATGAGGCCCACCCACATTAGAGTGGGAAATCTGCTTTACATGGTGTTCTCATTTAAATGTTAAGTTCATCCCAAAACACCCTCTCACACACATCTCAAATAACAACCAAATCTGTCCACCCCATGGCCCAGTCATATTGAAAATAACCATCACAACCAGAAATGCAAAGATGAAGCCTAATGTCATGAAGGATGTAAATCCCCCAACTCTGACAAACATGATTGCCCAACTCCTAAATAAATCCTCAGAGCCTCACCCCCACCATTCCTATACTCCCATTTACGTCAACAAGCAGTGGTCACTAAAGCTATGCAGTCCTCTGAAGAGACTCTCACAGGACAAGGAAGTCTTGGAGAGTGAAAATGAGGCAGCCCCAGAACTTCACTGCAAGATAGCGTATCTTTGCATTTTTGTCCAAAAAGATTGTCGTATGTGTGAAACTAATGGCCACTGCATATTTCACATTTTCCCTTTTGCAATTTGGAGTTTTGATTACAGTTGTTTTCTCCAGTTTCTGTTATATATAGGGTGTGTTTAAACATTATTACCTACAGAGCACTCAACCATGAAGACTCACTTGACATGATTTACACATTGTCATGAAATGCTGGACTTTTTATTAATAACCTGGATAAGATTTCATAGTATCTCTTTTTGGAAAGGAAATGTGACATTTGTATATCTGGAAGCTGTGGGTTGATGTTAGGAAGCCAAAGGCTGGACTGCCCAACATGGCTTGGTCCTTCTATCAGATATTCCTTTCAAACATTGCCTTTGAGAGCCACTTGTCTCCATTCTCAACAGGGATAAATACCACCCTTCCCATGCCACTTTCAGTCACAGTAATTAGTGAGAAATGGACACGTATGTCTATACCAGAGTGAGCATCTAGAATTTTCTAGGAATGCTAGAACCCATTCTATCTTCCTCATTTGGGCTAACTTCTGTGGGGATGTGAGCTTTAACACTGCCATTGTTTTGGGTGCCACAAGGGGAGCCAGCCTGAAAATCAGTCTTCAAGCAGAGCTAAGATAAACTCTAGTAATAACATTTTGCTTTCCTGCTGCAATCATTCTGCAGTGCTTTCCCCTCATTTGCAACAGTAACAACAAAATTTCACAAGTGATATAGAGGACAGGAGGAAATTCCAATAAACACCTTCTTTTAGTGATCTTGTCCTTTTTTCCAAACAGCTTTCCCATTTGGTCAGCTCTACCATGCATAATTGAAGTTTCCAGAACCTACAGAATCTTGGAATATTAGAAATGAAAAGATAAACTACAGATCAGTTAGTTCAGTGCTTCTGCATGGTGCCTTGGGCCAATAAACAGCTGTTTTTTAAGTGATTCATGAATATTTTTTATTTAATAAGTATAATAAATCCTAGAAAAAAATTACTAGTATTTGCACATTGAACCTGTGATTTCACTGATTGTATGTAATGTTTATCCTGAAGGGGAAATTGAAGTTTAGAGAAATAAATGTTGGTTTTAAATGGTAATCATCTAATGGTAAAGGAAGGAGAATCTTATAACTGGAAGGAGCTCTTGAGATCATGAAGTCACTTCCCCACCCTCACCCACCTTCAATGTCAGAATTCCCTTCAAAGCATCTCTCGCAAGAGGTCATCCCCCCTTTATTTGAATACCTGCAAATATGGAAAGCTTGTCACCATTCAAGGCATCACACTCCATTTTGGCAGTTCTGATAGTTAGAAAATTCTCCTTATACAAAGCCAAAATCACCCTCTTGAAATTTCTTCCCATTTGGCTCCACTTCTTCCGTCTGAAGCCACTCCCCACATTTAGGTGTTTCAAGATCATTACTTGAAACACATCCACTTCTGCCCACATCCACTTCTCCACACACAAGCACAAGTCTCTTCATGGAATATGGTTTTGAATTGTTCTCAAATGTCTTTCTGCTAAAGTTTTGGTCTAGAACATAATGTATATATAGTACAGACTAAACTAGAACTATCCAACTCCTTGTCCTTGACCTTATGTTTCTATTAAGGCAGCCTGAGAGCACCACATCCCATCTTGACGATTGAGAGACATTATTTTGTAGTCAACTGGTTGGCCATTTGAACCTTTGTTCACAACTCAATTTATTCTTATTCCTTTCATCCCACCACTTTAGTCTATTGAGATTTTTTTAAATATTGATTACATCAGCCAATTTATTAAATCCAGGAATAATACAGAGTGCTTCCTTTGAAACTTAAGAAAAGTAATCTCAGGATACATAAAAATGTAATGAATAAGAAAAGAATGAAATTGTAGAAACTGGTATCCAAGAGATTATTGTAGATTAAAAATGTAAATTGGCTTAATTTAGATCAGTAAGAGATTAAGAGGTATTTAAGACATCATTCAGCTTTCTTAATGCAGTGTCCTAACCTGCCCTCCCAATGATCATGCTAATCAGTATCAAAGACATTGAATCATACTAGTCAAAAGCCACACTTACCATAGATCTACATTATATAGACCTACATTTGGCCCCTGGAAACAATGATGTGTACTGATTAAAGGAACAAGTTTTGGAGTTAAGTAGACCTGAGTTCAAACCCCAAGTCTATACTTTGTTGTCTATCCTCTCACAGGCTGTGCAGCCGCTCTGAGCCTCCATTAACCAAGAAAACACTATGGTACCCATCTCAGGCTTATTATAAAAGTTTACACAAGGTAATATATATAAAACATCTGGCACATAATCAACATTCAAATGAGCTACAGTTATTTCTAAATCTGATACACACAAAAATAATCAGAAATATTGAAAATAAAAATTAACCCACAAAGACTGGAGCTGTCCATCACGACCTTGCATATGTTGACTTGGTTAGTTACTAAAAATACTCTGTAAATTTGGTGAAGAAAATTTCTAACCTCCTTTGGACCTCCCATGTGGAAGGAGCAGAGTTACGAGAGGTTCAGAGAGTCACTTTGATGAAGGAGCCAGCAGAACCAGCTGGAGATGTTTCCTCTACCAGTAGACTAAACAGCACTATCCAGAAGGCACAGAGGTAGCCCCTCAAAGAGGAAGCCATTCACTGGGTCACCTCCAGAAGTATCAAACTTACCATCCTATTGGGTTTTCAGGGACTAAAGGAGTGGAAGGACAAACAGGAAACAGTAGATGAACTGTTTTTCCCCCAAATTTTTCCAATTGCTAAGATTCACCATCTCACCTGAACACAGTTTTGAAGCTAAAGAAGTTGCTAGTACATGTGTCTGGGCAGGCGCAAGTTTCCGAGGATTGTTCTTTCAAACTGATTGGGCTTGCCAGCACTGGGCAAGGGTGGACTCATCTGATCTGAGGATTATTGTCAGGCAGGAGGATTTTAAAAAATGTAATCCCAGATCCCATTTGTTTAACATGCAGAACACCTGGCTTCCTAGCCTGTGAAATCAGTGACGCCATTGATGTCCCTTTCTTTTTTTTGGAAGAGTTTCTATATCTCATGCTTTTTTTTTTTTTTTTTATTGACAAAAGAGCAATCCATCCCTATATATCCATCTGTGCACCCAACTGCTAGGACACACAAAGGCTTTCATTATTTATAGCAACTCACTACCTTTCCTGTAGCACTCAGTGCAGCTTTACTAAGACAGGATACTGACAGACTTTTTAACTTGGAAGTTTTTAGGGTATTTAGTCATACATCTCTAGATATACAAAGAGGCTTCTGTGTGTGTGTGTGCATGCGCGCGTGTGTGTGCGCGTGTGTGTTTTGTCCTTGGCCGCGTTGGTGGTTGTGTGTGTTTTTTTTTCCATTTGCACAAGGTCACATTCAGAGTTCTTCCTCTGTGGGGAGATTGTACATTCATCACTTAATCTGCCTCCCATTTCCCTTTGGTTGGGATCACACAGCCCTTCCTGAGGTATTACTATTTTTCCACTTCTTCTTTGCTCCCTCCTTTCTTTTAATAACTCTGGGAGACAGGGAGGCACCCTGTAAAGTTAATTTCCTCCGAAGCTTTCAAAGCAAAGGCATCTCTCAGCCCAGACACCAACACCCCTCTCCACCCCTCAGCGACGACACACACCCCTCCTCAAAGCCTTAGTCACTCTGGGCTGTGCCCGCCGCCCAGGACTCTCCATGGCCCATTTCTGTCTCAGGGACACAGTGAATCGCTCTGTCTAGTGGCAGCTCCGTCTGGGAGCCGGGACTCTAGTTGAGAACTTCCCATTTATTTGCCCTGCACCTTCCTGCCTTTTTCACTTCCTAACTCTGCGCCCCCTTCTCCTTCACTGCTTTCTGATGCTTTCAGGACTCAGAGGCTGGCTGGCTGCCTGTCCCAGGGATGGCATTTCCTCTTCAAAGGCCTGTGGCCACAGCCACCCAGCTCTACCAAGCAAACAAGTCTTTGGAATTGCTGTGGCTTTGCTGCCTGCCTATTTGGATGGCAAGGACAGTTTTTTAATACCCCTTTGGTTTCTCGGGGTGAAACTTTTCTCAATCCTATTTTATTTTTGCAAACATGATCTGTGGCTTTTGAATGTTTGCTTTTGAATGTTTGTGTTAATGGACTAAGCTGAAAGCGTTTCCTCTTACCGGAGAGAGGGCCTTGCACAGCTGGGGGCCAGGCTGTTCAGCTCAGGCCAAAGCTGTCCCAAGAGGAACAAGTCGCCAGCCAAGGAAGTCTGGAGGCTCCAACAGGAATTCATTGAGGCCTTCAGGCCAGTGGTGGTCAGAACTAGGATCACAGACTGAGCCACGAAGCTCAGGCAATTCCTTTGATTAATAGGGTGGCTAGACTGGAGACACCTAGATTTTTGCAAATACATTTTTTGAATGTGCACACATTTACTGAAAATCTCTGTGGTTTTCAACAGCTGAGATTTCTGATATCCTGAGCCTATTTCCAGCTTTATGAAGCACTCTTTGCACTATTAACAACTTGAGAACTTACTTTATTCCTGTATCATTTGTCTGTAGGTGACCTGTCATGTGAAAGTGTGACGAAGTTCTAGCAATCCTATTAATGTGCTTTCTGTGAATTTTTGTTTCCTTACTTCTCTCTTTCTAAGGACACTTAGATGTTAGATGAAATCAGAAACAAAGACCTAAAGGTGCCACTAAATGCATAGTCTTTGCATACCCACCCACTGACTGAATAACCTAATACTGGAGTAAAAACAGAAGGCAGGACAAGGTAGGACCAGAAGGGACTGTGTGAAGGGAATGGGATCCTCAAATATGCCATGAGAACAAGGGACAGAGTTGGATGAGCTCAATCAGTCACCTATGGGTTGTCCTTTAGAGTAGACCCACATCCCCCCAACACCAAGCCATGGCCTGAATAACCACTGACCCTAGAACCCATGAGCCCTTCTAACCAAAGATGGGGGGGGGACTTACATGAACAATGTGGGGGGACATGTTTTGTTCCTTCCAAACAAGATGGAACTGAATAGAACTGGTTGTGAATCCTTCTTCTGCAGGAGATGGGCTAAATTGTGGATCCACCAAGAGTTGCCTAAGTTAATTAACCTCAATGAAGGGGTTAGCTATTGTTGAAGACTGGGAAACTGGAGAAGACTTACTGTGGAGCTCCAAGGAACACAGAAGTTACAGTTCTTGAGGCAAAATAATTCCAGGGTTCCTTCATTTAAAATATGTGGTTTCAATTTTGGTGACCCTCTGTGTTCAGCCTAAACCCTTTCCTTGGTTTAGTGACCACCAGTAACTCTACATTGTGACTCTCTTTCTCTGAGCTTCAGGCCCAACACCTAACTGCTTACTTGACCTGAGAATCATGCATGTACTCAGATGCAAAACTAATTCATCCTCTTCTTCACCTGCCTCCTAACTGGCTTTTCCTGAGTTAAGCATTGTAGTCACCATTCATTCAGTTGCTCATATCATCTCAGTGAGAAATATCAGTTATCCATCTCTCTTTCCTATCACAGCCCTGCCACCCAATACTGTTCATCCTAAATATCTCATTACTCTGTCTAACTCTCTTTATCTCTTTGGCTGCCAAATTAGTCCAAATTAGTCCAGGTTACATCTTTTCTCCTCTAGCTACTTCGTTGGTCCTCTGATTGGTCTCTAGGCCTCTGTTCTTGTCCCCTTGTGATCCATTCTCTACCTACCAATTATAATAATGTATTTGGAATCTAATCAGATTTCTCACTTGCCCATAACCTTTGAATAGCTTTCTTTTATTTTTTTAGTTCTTAAAAAATAAGAGTGCTTCACAAAGCTAGGAATAAAACTTGCTTATTCCTTCCAACCTGTCCTTATTCCATCTGTCACCAGGACAGAGACCTTGTTTTTCCATTTTACTGATACTCCCTCAGTACCTAGAACAAGGGTTGTGTTCTAGCAATGGTGGTTGAATGGCTGGATGAAATATTAAATAAGTGTGCAGAATTTTTATGCTTCGAAGATAACCAAGGAGAATGAGTAAAGGCCAGTATTAAAGCTTCTTGGGTTATTGTTCTTATTCTAAGATTAACTATTTTGCTCCCCAGGCTAGAAAAGTAAAAAAGTACTTAAGCAAACATTGCCCAACATGCAAGGAATGGAATGAGCTTCATTGTTCTGTCCCATGGACTTCCATTCTGGATGTTAGCAGCATGCCATCTGTTGGCTTTTCTATGGTCACTATAGGAACTGGACAGGTTTACAAGGTAAGGAGAAGAAAGAGCAATTGGAAAATTTAGTGTGAGAGAATAATTTTGTTTGCCTTGTTTTGTTTTCAGCTGACCAGCATCCACTGTCATTTCCTAACAATTCCCCAATTTGCTTTTGAAGAACACTCTCTTTCCTGTTGGATCCAGTCTGTTGGGGGCTGTAACAGCCTGTGAGGCCCAAGTCAAGCCAACAAGATGCTTTGTCTCTAGGAATTGACTCTAAAAGAATATAAATCATTTGCTGTGTGAAGGTGATCTCCCAGCTATGGAGAGGATGGTATTTGAACTTTTATTGTCTGTATTACTTTAGTAATTTAAAAAATTAAATGACTTTGTAGGAAAAAAAAAAAGGAATGAAAACTACTAAAATGTAAATAAATAATCAGAAAGCAGGCAAAGTAACCTTTCCAGAGGTCAGAGGTAGGTTTTGACCAACTTGTCCAGAGATAGACTAGAATCCTGGCCTGAGGATCCTAGAAGGGACCAGTCATACCTAAGACATGGTCAAGTTTCTGTAAAAGGACCACCAGGCAGGCTAAAGGATCACCTCCCAGCCCCAGTGGAAATCAAGCCCTACTGGAATAGGACTGGCACAGTTGATTGGTCCCCACCCATCCTACCTTGAATACCTCCTCCTTTTGTTCATTTGCCATCCTGTTATGGCTGAAGCAAGATTCCTGTCTATCTAATGAACTTAATCATTCCAATGTGGGTGTCTAACAGACAGTAATTAGAACCTCTTCAGTTCATTGAGATGTCATAACATCACTGGGTGCCTGTTTTTCATGCTACCTTGTTTGGGCAGAACATTCATTTATTTATTTATTTATGTGTATTTGACTTCATTCCAATATACATGGCATGTCAAATATACTTTCTTGAAAATCAAAAAAAACAAGAGATGAAATAAAGGTATAAAAACAAGCTAACAATGAGGTTCTTATACAAGCTGCATGCTACCTAAATTCTTATGGACATGATAAGTTAAGGATGGGCTGCAAATTTTGTTCTGAGTTTCCTAGTGACCAATGCAGAGTAGACATGCTCAGGTATAGTGTTAAAGTGACAGCCTTGCTTTTCTTGAGCAATAAAAATAGAGAAATTTCTCATGGAGTATGAATACAGCATATCCATATGTGTGTATGTATGCAGGTCTTTCTATTTGGCTGGAAAGAAAAGTATCCTGCTATAATGTGAAGAACTTAAGAATCGAATCCTGACTGTTAGCCAATTTGCTGTCCTTTTCTGAGGCAGCAGTCATTTTTTTCTTTAATATGAACTACCTCTAGTCACTTGGTCCCCTTGAATTGCTCTCCCACCTCTCCAGAAGAGATATATATGCTTTCTCTCAAAGTTTTAAGCCTAAGGAGGAAGGCTGCTTTGTTCAACTTCTTCATTATTTTGAAACTTCCTAAAGCTCCTGTCATGTGGATCCAAGTTTAACCGTAGTCACTTTGGACATGATTTTGTTTCCACAATGATGTATGTCAGCAACCACAGAGTGAGTTTCTTGTATTTTTATATCAATATGATACCCTTTGTTTATTTGTTCCTCAGAGGTTTCACTTTCGCTTATGTAATGGGTTATGGCATTTTTTGGCCATTACCTCATGCTGGGAATCTCCTTTTCCTTTGTACCTCCTGGTGCGTCATATTCTTGACTATTCCCTGGGATCTCTAAGATACAATGCTCTGAGCTGGTGGGCGGGAGTGGGTGGAAGCCAGATGACATGACTTCTCCACCCTTCCCCACACAAGAGTCGCCTGGTTAGTCTCCCAGTTATTTTGTGAACTCAGTCTTTTAGCATCCCTCAGAAAACGCACTGGCTTATGACTATAGCTACTACAAAAAGTACAGGGGTTAGGTGGGACTGAAAGATTGTAGCCTTTACTTTTGGGTTGGACAATGCACCAGAGTCTCCCCAATATTCAGAGCTATATGGACCCTCTTCTCCTGGTGTCTATGATTGGAAATGGCGAATTCCCTATGTGTACCCTCTCTAAGCCTAGATTATTAAAAGGCCTTGAAATTAAGACAAATCTCAAAATGTGAGCATTCGTTCATTACGGGCTAATTTCCTGAACTCCTCTATATTCCCATATACTGTTATCTATTTAGATAGCTAACAGGCATCTCAAACTTAGCATGTCCAAAACCAAACTCCTGCTTCATGTTCCCACCTAGTGTTTCTCTCTTATGACATTGCTATTCACCCAGCTGCTCAAGCCACAAAACTAGGAACATACTAGAGCCCATCTTCCTTTTCCTTCACCTTTTACGTCTATTTCAAGTATTGTTTCTACTTACAAAACATTCATCCACTTTTTTCCATACTCACAGATATCACCATTATCACTGTAGTCGAAGCTACTGTCATCTCTTGCCTAGATGACTGAAATCCCTGAGCTCCCCGATTCTGTTCTTGTCCGTACCGTGTTCCTTTACCACACAGCAGCCAGGATGACAGGGCATACTGCTTCGGCACTTAAAAATCTTGCAAAGATTCCTCCTGCTGTCAGAAAAGAAACCCAACTGCTCCCACCTGCCTCTCAGATCACATCTCATGCCACTCCCCATCTCACTGAGTCCCAGATTCACTGGCTTCTTTCTCCTCCTTAAAAGTGCCAAGTTATTTCTCACTGGGAGTCTTTTCACTTGATAAATCCTTTGCCTGGAATATTTTCACTTCATTTCTTGTCACTGAGGTCTCACTTCAGTGAAATCTTACTTCCAGTATCTTTATTAACTTCTTTTACTTCATAGCAATTCTTCAGATCTAAAATGATCTCCAATATTAATTTGTTCAATTGTTTATTATTTGTCTTCTTCATCTACAAGGTAACCTCGATGAAGACAAGAAATTTGTCTATTTTGATCACTAGTTTTGTGAATATTTTTTAAATTAATCAGTGTATGAAGTAATAGTGTTTGAAGCAAATGCTAGCAAGTGTGGTTCTTTCTCAGTTCTGCCTGGTCTTTTTAGATTTCATTTATTCTTTTTTCTGTCATGATTTCCCCTTTTTATTTCTCTAAACATCTTAAGTAATTTACATTTCATATATGATGTTATATAATGTCTACTTCTGTTCCCTGTAGTTTCTACTGACTTTCATTCTTAATAGCTTGTTTCCAGTGTGATTTGTCATTTTAGATTGTGATCTCATGTTCAGTGGGACTTTATTTGTTAGAATCCTGTGAGGCCTGGTGACTGTCCCTCCAAAGAATATCTGTTTCTACCAGGTGCCCTGGGATGCTATCTGCTTGGAACCAATTTAGACTGATTTTTCTGGTAGAATTTCCCAGCTGAAATATACCATGTAAATAGTATAAATTCAAATCATAAACCTGTATGAAAGGGATCTGTGCTTTTTAATGTCCTATGAGCCTAGGTCAAAACATGCAAATTTTGCTGTTTGTTTTTTTTAAAGATTTATTTATTTATGCATATAAGAACTGGGGTACAGGCCAGAGGTGTGGGGTGGGGGGGAGTGAGAGGATTCACCGGAGACAGAGTGAGGAACAGAACAGGCAGATTGACTGAAATAAACAGCTGAGGGGAGCAGCGGGAGAGTCAGGAGAGGTCTGCTACGCCATGTGGGTCACCTCCTTGGCCAGGGATTGAACTCATGCTGCAGTGACTGTGGATAACATCATAGGTTACATCTTAACCCCTTGTGCCACCAGGGAGGCCCTGTTTGGTTTTTTTTATTCTTCATTGCAGATAGGCAGGTCTTTTCTAGTCTGCCCTTTCACTAGGTATTCATCCTTTTGTGAGCCTTACTTTTAAGTAGGGATCTCGGTTCCATTTCTCCATCTTTTAAGGGTACTAAGCCTTATCTCCTGAGTTCTATAAAATCCCTAAAACCAAGCCTCAATGTTGCTGAGCTAGACAGACTTCCCAAAGCAGCAAAGCTTCAGTGATAGTTTATCACTCTCTATTACTCTGTGTGTGTGTGTGTGTGTGTGTGTGTGTCTGTGAGGCTTTCCCTAGTTTACATTAGAGTTTGGTTATATATTCAAAAGTATATTTGCTATATTTTATCTAGAAAATCCAGGTATTTTGTCTGCCTTACAGCTAGATATGCTTTCTACAAACATCTGATGTAGTTGTGGGAGACAGGACCATCTATTAATCCAATCGTCATCATTTATTGAGTGTTTTTCTATGCAGACACAAATAACCCAGTATAGATAAGAAGTACCGAAAAGTATGCCCACAGTGATGTGAGGATACAGAGGTAAAAGAAATCAATTCTTATAGGGGATCTGGAACAACTTTGCAGATTATTATCTGCAAAGATAATAATAATAACTTTTATATCCTGCCTATTCTGGATCAGCACTGTGGCAAGTAGTTCACATGGATGGCCACCTTATCCTCACAACAAAGTGTAACATTTGATCTGTTCTTATCTTGATTTTACACCTGAGGCACAGAGATTTCAAGTAATTTGTACAAAGTCCTACAGAAACTAATTGTCAGTCAGCTCCTGAATATAAATACAAGCACTTTGAGTCCTGATCCAAAGCTTTTAGATATTCTACATTATGCTTTAACACACAAGAATTGAGGGGAGGGCATTCCATTTATTCATTGAAGAAAATAATGCCTTCCTTTAAATAGTTGTAAGGATTATTTGAGATATTATCAGAAAAAGGAGATAGTATAGTGCATACCACACAATAAGCACTCCATAAAGAAACAATGTCAATGTCACAGAGTCAGATCTAAGGTACTAAGAGAGGATGCAAGCAGGAAAAATTCAGGTTAGCCAAAGAGATGGTCCTGCTTGTAATGGACATTCAATGAGCTGGGTATAGTCAGGTCAAATTTTAAAGCATTTTAATAAGAGCCTGGGTACTTCCTCAGTTGAAAAGCTACTGTAGATTAATCGAGTATCTGAAATTTTACACTGATGAGGAACTGTGAATATGACTCTAAAAATAAAACTCCATTACTTTGAGCTCCTTACTCTCATTCTTCAAAGTCCTGGGTCATGGTCTAGTCTCTGTACTGGCTGAAATATTCTCTTCCAACTCATTTCTGGGGGCAGTTGCCCTACAACCTCCTCACCCTGTCACTCCCTTTTCTTTTTTCCTTTCCCAAGGTCAGCTTCAGCAGACCTTCCATGACCAAGAAGCCACCAGGAAACAGACCTGTCTCTTATCTGGAACATAGCAATACTAGGTTAGATGTGGCCCAAGGAGCAGTATGACCAGATCAGCAAATAAACCCTAAACTGGTGGGTAAGAAGTTGAGCTTACCTAACAAAGGGATGTCATTGTCTTCCCATTTGGTTGGTTGACCTACATTAAAACTTTAAGATTTTGGGTACAGGTAGAATCTTTGGAACCAACAGGATGAGGATCTAAATGTCCATGCCGGGGGGAGCCGCTACCAGCTGTAGCTCATCTCATGTCTAAAGTGTTTCCTCACCCAACTATAAAAATGACCTAATTGTGTACAGACAACAGCAATTGTACAGGGAAAATAATACAGTAATGCAAATATTCAAACCAAATTGGAAAAGCAAAGCAAGGAGCCAGAAAACATTAGATCATTCAAATTGCAACCTGGCCAAAACAGCATCTGGGCGTGCATCCTCTGTTCAGTTCTTGTTCACATACCATCCCTAATGCTTCTTTGCATTTGTAGAATAATGGTTTGGTATTTGCACAAAACCCTTTGTGTGGCTGCCTTCTGAGGAGCAAGGTTTCTTACAGAGTCTCTTCAGAGGGGGTAGAGACTTCCCCCGTGAAATGCTTTAATAGCCTTCCAGGTCAAAAAGGGCCTTTTTCTCTCTGAAGGGATGGGTGGAGGAGGGATGTACCTTTGGCCAGCATATATGTTTTAATTGTGTGACCAGAGCTGGCTGTATTCATTTTCCTTCCTCACTGGGTCATTTCCACTTTATTTCTGAAAACAAAAACAATTGATTGAAAAAATTGCCTTCCTGAATGAACTTTGGATCCCCTCCTTCAATCTGGACAAGAAGCAGAGGGTGTTCCCTCTCCTCTCCCCCTTAACATCTTAAAGCTGGTTCAAGTCCATTTGAGAATCTGGGGGATAGTATAGTCTCTCCTGGCACAATCTTTTCTGTGTTTATGTTGAGCGGCATCCAACTCCTCCACTCCCCCTCTTTTATGAGGACATCACTGGCCAAGCCCTGGAGTCTGGACCCCTGGGTGGAATCCAGCTCTGCCATTGTGAGATCTTGGACAGGACAGGTGACCTCTTAAAGCTGTGGCTCTCTCGTGTATTAAGGGAGAATAATAGTATCTGACTCCTGGTTGATTTGTTTCAGAGAGTGTCTCAGAGAGCCTGGCGCCTTGTGAGTGTTCAGAAATGGTAGGTTTTCTTATTATTAACACTTGGCTGCCTCAGCCACCCACCCCCAACCCCCCCCCCCCATCCCAGTAGACCATTGGATACCCCAACACAAGCCCTGTGAGGAAGCAGCCAAGGAACATTCTTCATTTCGGCACCTGGTCATAACAAGTTTCTCTGGTTTGTTAATGTGAAACACGGAGAAAGACTTGTACCTGGTGAAATTCCTCCCTCCCTCCTGCTAGTGGGTGCTGGACCTTCTGCTATAGGAACTAGAGCAAAGCATCACACAACCCTGAATTTATTGTTTAAGAATGAATTTATTTTGTGGCATCTCCATTTGTTAGGACACAGGAGACCTTGAAAAGATGAGGCTTCAGGGAAGAGAGGGTGAGAGAAGCAGGTGAGGAAAATCATGGACCTCAGCAGCCTAACTGGGCTTCCACTCAGCATAGCCTATGCCTACAACCCCACTCGGTAGTCCTCAAGGGGCACACCCCAGGTTGCTTCTGGGGGGAACCAAAGCACAGATTTCATAGCATAAGGCACCCTTGGGAGCTATGCCAAAAGTAGAATAAAAGGAAAAAAGAGTTCTGGAATTCAAATTTCTGCTCTCTTCCTTCCCAACCCTATCGTTCGGCTTGAGCAAGTGGTGAGGCTGGAGGATTTTTCATTTGTAAAATGTGGCCAGTAGCAACACAGCTTTGGGAGCATCGCCGGGACGCTACAATAGAACAGGCGCTCCTTGGCTCCGCGGAAACGCAAGGCGACTGCGCTATGGCCACCGGTCATGCCCGTGTCCCCGCGCAGCAGCCGCCTGCCTGGGAGGGGCCAACAGCCCGGGACACACACACACTCCCGGCCTCTCCCGCCGCGCACCAGCCCCCGCCCCCGCAGACAGACACACGCGGTGCTGCGGAGCGGGCAGGTCGCGCCCAGCCTCCTGCGGGGACCTGACCAGCTTCATCGCCTGAACTGAGCAGCTCTCTCGTTCCAGAGGCCGGGGGCACGGCCCCAGGGGCTCCGCGTGCGTCAGGCACCAGCCACTGGAGCTCCCGGGCGGGGACTGGCGCTCGCGCGTCGGGCAGTAGTCATTGTCCTGCCGGAGGCCAGCGCCAAACTGGCGGCTCATCGGTCACCAAACTGGGGCCTTGCTTAGTCACAAGTGTTGCAACCCAGTTTCTGATGTGCTAAAACCTGCAAAGAGATTTAAAGAACCCAAGTAGCCCAAGTTTATGTTTGTGTTTGTTGCCATGGGATTTGGTTTAACTGTATACAGATGTAGTTGTGTGTGTGTGTGTGTTTTTTTCCCCAATTTGGGAAAAAAAAAAAAAAACCTTTCAAGCTGTGTACTGCAATGGACAAAGATTACGCCATGTTTGTGTTGCAATGTTGCTATGGAAGTTCATATGGTTTTATTTGGGGGAAATTTGCAGAAAAATCGAAGGAAGTCATATGTATGCATGACAAACAAACATGAAGTTTCAGAAAACAGGCCTCCAAACAAATATTGGAATTAAAAGGACTCTGGACAATAAATTGAAATCTGGACTATGGATGCCTGGGTGCTGCTCCACCTGCTGGGGTCCTAACCCAGGAAGTCAGGATTTAACTAGCTTTATCACTAACTAGGCCTGAGTCCTTAAGAGAAGGGACTGAACCATGGTTGACTTTAGCCATCTTCCGCTCTAAAACAGAAGCAATTTCCCTTACCTGCATCATTGCTATTGAGAGGAAACAAAACAACAGGGTCTGTTGCATACAAAACAACAGGGTCCGCAGCATACATTAAGTGCTCAATAAATGGTGGCCGTTGTTCTGGAATCGCAATGATGCTTCAAAGATGTAACCTATTCATCAAGTTATCTTTTGGGACTTGAAGTTTGGAGCACTTTGGGCAAAGCCAAAGATATTGCATGCTGGCCAAACTTGATTTTGTGGAGAGTGATTATCCAAGTGTATGATCACTGAAAATATAGATTTCAGCTGTCAAGGGATTTGACAGTTTGTCTGCTTCAAACAATGAGCAAATAAGTAAGTTAGGCAAATTGGTGGCACTTGACAGGTCCAGTATCTGGTTCTGATCCCCCTACTCCATATCACCAGCTTTGGTCTAGCCCCTCATTGGTTCTGGCACCACTGGGAGCACAGCAGACCCAGCTCCAAAGTCCTCACACATGCTGCCCACTGTGTAGGAACACTTTTGGAGGCCACAGTAATTGTTATAATTGTAGCACCTTAAAGTCTTCATTTAAATCTTCAAGTTAATTCATGTAGAATGAAATGTACCAGGGAAGTACTCTTTTTCTATGGCTTGCATTTTAAAAAATTCATAGACCTATTAGAATGCTGTTTGTCCCCTCCAATAATTACCCCCTCACACACACACACACACACACATAGCTGAGAGCTGTGAGAACTTTAATCACTGGATCTATCTAGGACTCTGTTTTTTTAATCTGGAAAAAGAAGATGCCCGATTAGGCGATTTCTGAGGTCCTTCTAGACTTAAATGACGAAATGGCAAGTCATTCATCTAACTTGAATACAACAGGTCTCTTTCAATATTCTAGAATTTTAAAGTTCTAACTTACATTAGGAAACAATGAAGGAAAAAAGTCTGTGTCCTCCCAAAAACCTGGTGTTCTAGTTTTTCTTAGCCCGTTGACGTGCACTCAAAAATAAACATCTGAAATATCCCAGCTCACCCATACTTTTCCTGGGTGTCCTTCTTTACTCCAAGCTGGGGACTCCTCGGTCAAATAGACTTTTCCTCAACTTACCAGGGCATGTGTAGAAATGATTGAATGAACTTTATTCTTTGCATCTGCTTTTTCAACACCTTTGTTATGACTCAAGTCACTTAAAAAAAAAAAAAACTAATAAACAGTGAAAAGAGGGAGGGAACCCGACCTAATTTTGTTTGTTAACTTAAGCCACGTAACTGTCATCACTCTGTGGATAATTCAATTGAAGTTTTGTTTTATTTTTTTTTCCCGGAAAAATTAGGGGACTGTAGGGGGCAGGAATGACCACAGTGCAGGTTTTCTGATCCCATGCAGACCGGGTAAAGGAGGAGTCAGAGTCCTCAGTGGTTTTTGCAGGTCTTTTATTGGGGTTCACCAGGCATATGGCAGGCAGGGGTGCTGGGGGGCCAGGAGGCTGGCAGTCCTCCCAGCCCCCAGCAAATCCACACTCTCTCTGGGCTCTCTGGCCTTCTCTGCTTCTCTCTCGGCTTCTGCTACTTCTTTCTCGGCTTCTCTTTCGGCTTCTACTGGCATCCCCATGACGCCACCCTTAAAAAGCACAGTCTTAGCTCAGCTGAATCCCATCTACCTATGCCCACACCCTATTCCAGGTGCCCGCCATCAGGCATGAATTCAGGACAAGGATCCATCATCTATCCTGATGGCGGGAGGGCAGACATTTTCTTTAGCCTGACATTTTCTTTACCCTACAGGAACAAATGTTCATTCATTCATTCTACATAATAGAATGCTCCAGGAATAATTTAGACAGGGGATATGTTATGTAAGTACTTTTCTATCTATGTGTCTTTGCTAGAATCCTAAACTTTATAAAAAAAAAAAAATATTGCCACAAATGGCTAATGGTATCAGTCACCTCATTAATTCTGTGGATATTGCCTCTCCCATTAAGACATTAGCTGTGGGATTAGCTAATGAGACTAACCATGTCTCTAATAATAGGCTTGCTAATGACTCTCAAAACCCATAACTTTTTCTCTTCTTTTTGGCCCTTCAACTGTTTTGAAGTTGGGTCATACATTGACTGAGAAATGGAAGTGAAAGCTTATCTTCACTCTGCTCTCCACTGTGCCATTAGCCAGTTGTGTGACCTTGGACAAACCTTTACCTTGTCTGGACCTAGGTTTCTGAAAAGCAGAGAACTCGGCCTACTGTCATCTCTTATCTACCTTCTGGCTCTGCCATTCTCGAGCCTGGAGAGGTGATCTGCTGCCAGCTACTGTTGACTCTTGGAACTTCTATTCACATGAGACCGAGTCAGACTCCTCAACTCTAAAAATCCTTAGTCCTTGCACTGTATACTGTTCCTCCAGGAACAAGAAAGGACAAGAAAACTTTTGTTTAGACTTGGGTTCAAAACTCCAAAGCCAGTAAGAACCTCCTCCCATTTCTTTTTTTGTAAATATTTATTTATTTATGCATATAAGAACTGGAGTGTAGGCCAGAGGTGTGGGGGTGGTGGTGGTGAGAGGATTCACCAGAGACATGGTAGGGAACAGAACAGGCAGACCTACTGAAATGCGCTGCTGAGGGGAGCAGTGGGCGAGGAGAGGTCTCCTGTGCCATGTGGGTCACCTCCCTGGCCGGAGATCGAACTCACATTGCAGTGGCTGTGGATAGCTTCATAGTACTGTATCTTAACCCCTTGTGCCATCAGGGAGGCACCCCTCCTCCCATTTCAAGACTAATCCAAGATAGAGCCCTTCCCAGGGTAGTGGGTCATATTTCTGTGTGTTTGCTCTTTCACTTGATGTTTGCTTATTTCTCTTCAATCATTCGGGGCTAACATTCCACTTTTTTTTCCCCCTCTTCAGATTCCAGCCTGTTGAAATTGTGGGTCCCTGTGAAATCCTTCCCTGTGGATATTTCTCATCTCTATTTTCTCTTTAAAGATGTTTCTGCAAAGAAAAATGATGTAATTTTGTGGAATACAGCCAAATGGGGTGATAGGTATTTACCCAGGAGTGGCCTCCCAGGACAGAGAACCAGTAGATCCTGGTGAAATGGTCTAAGAGTTGGGTCCGACCTTGATAGACCCTCTCCCATCCCTAGCTAGGGATGTATCTGATCTCCCCTGACCATTTCCTCTTGTCTGCAATGATTCAAAAACACCTTTCAATAGGTGCCAGATTGAAAAGTCACTAGAAAGTAACATGCTTTATACAGTATTCTACTACTCATCAAAGAAAATCTTTATTAAGCATTTAAGTGGAATATTCTTTTTGGATAAGGTTTATTTTCAATGTCGCCATAAACTATTCTTCCTTTCCTGTGCTTATTCCTTTTTCTTTTTCTCTCCTTCCATATCCTAAGTGAAATCTGAGGGCTGATTTTTATGTTATCTTGGATTGTCTGTAATTTTTTGTCCTGCTAAGTAACTAAATACGATCATAAACAGTTTTAACGGATACCTGGCAGCCACTACAAACATTTATTTTAGATTGGTAGGTAAATAAAGTAGAAGTCTTTTGAGGTCCAGGCAACAGAATCTTCCAGGAGAAGGCGCATGTGGGGAGGAAGAATGCCATGTCCAAGCAGAGGGGCATGGTATTATTCTTGTAAGGCTGAGTCTTCCATAGGGCACATCCTTTGTCTCCCCCTCTTGGGCTAGACTAGACTAAGAACAGACAGCATGTGGAGCTAGACCTTTCTGGAAGGATGAACCACAAAAATGCAGTCCTGCATGGTAACTTCTGAGTCAATCTGGGCAGTGATAATGGCTCCACACGAATGTGTAGACTGGTTCTGCTGCTTAACAGCTCATATCTGTAAATATATATTCCTGTCAGTGCCAGGCTAGGATGCGGTGAGGTTGGGCACTGATTTAATAGTAGTAGGATTTCAAGTTTATAAACTTAGCAGGTTGGACAGCAGGTCCAAATTAGCCCATTGGTATATTGTTCCTGTATATGATGATTCCTTTGCCAAACTGGTGTTTTGTCCTGAGTATTGGAACACAAGAGAGCAAACTAGCAGATGGAATGCATTAGTTTCATCTCTTCTCTTAGGCCTTTTGCTGATATTAGTTAAAGCTGCTTTTCTCTTTACTTGGACATAGTTTTGATTTCATTTTAAAAGTAACATTTGCAAAGGGATTGCAACGCAGTGCTTTGTCATGATTCCTCGTGTTCAGGGAATTTGAGAGTTGAACTTTAACTGAATGATTGAGGCCTCAAAAAGCATGCCTTATTGAGCTGTGGCTGAAAAGATGCTGATCAGAAAGGAGGGCTGCTCTTTCCTCCCCGCACCCCAACATAACTTTCTGCACAACTCACCATGAAGGACGGCTAGCTTTTCATCATTAGATATACCTGAAAGTGAATGTTGACTACCTAGACTCTTTGAGGTGTTTACAAAGCCATTTAAAGACATTCAAGGGTTAAGGGCCAGATTGAGATTATGTGTGGATGACATGCTAGACCTCAATCCAGGCAGCTCTCCGCCCGCCTGTGCCTATGCACGTGTTTCTTTTTACCAACCTTCTCCCTTTGCAAAGCAGCAGAGGCAGCTCTTCTCCCAAGACTGCCTGCCTGTGACTATGCAGACCTTTCTTTTAACAAACCTGTGCCTTTCAGGGGCAGATCTTTCTGCCCGCTTGTGTCTGTGCAAGTGTCCTTCCCTTTATTTTCATTTTTTATAATAAACTGCCGTTTTGGATTTAAAGAAAAAATAGGCTTCAGGCCCTTAGAGGTTGTCTCAGTAGTGGCAATGGCCTTCATTTATTCCAAGTTATTGTTAAGAATCAACTGAAATTTCATGATGTGTATGAATCTCACCAGCATAATGGGGAAAAAATGAGTCAGACAAAAGCGCATATGCAGCAAGATTCTTTTCATAAAACTACATAAATTTGTAAAAATAATCTGTTAGGAAGTCAGAAGAGTGGCTGCCTGTGGTGAGGGGATGGGCAGTGTCTGAAAAAGAGCACAAGAGGGGCTTGGGGGAGACTGCTAGTTTCTGTAATGTGAGATACAGGTTGTATGCATAGCTTCAGTTTGTGAAAATTTATCCAGTGGCACCCCTGCCTGCTGGCACCCCTGCCTGCTGTGTATTTGGTAAAATGGCAATAAAAGCCTGAAAAAGCCACCGAGGGCTCCAGGACTCTCCTTTACCCGTCTGCTCCAATCATAGAGACCCTGCTCTGTGCCTTCCTGCCGCTACACTGGTGCATTTGTTGAGGAGTGAAGTTGTGGTCCCCAAATTATATAGCTTTGTCAACAAATGGCAAATCCAGTTAATTATAAAGTGTATATACTGTATCATGGTACCACTGGATAAATTTTCACAAACCGAAGCTATGCATACAACCTGTATCTCACCTTACGGAGACTAGCAGTCTCCCTCAAACCCCTCTTGTGCTCTTTTTCAGACACTGCCCATCCTCTCACTACAGGCAGCCACTCTTCTGACTTCCTAACAGATTATTTTTGCAAATTTATGTAGTTTTATGAGAAGAATCTTGCTGCATATGCGCTTGTGTCTGACTCATTTTATTCCCCATTATGCTGGTGAGATTCATACACATCATGAAATTTCAGTTGATTAACAATAACTTGGAATAAATGAAGGCCATTGCTACTACTAATGAGACAGAAAAGTGCATATACTGGTTGTAGGGTAAGTATCAGGCTTTTCTGCCCTCCCCCCATTAGGATAGATGATGGATCCTTGCGGTCCTGAATGCATGCCTGACAGCGGGCACCTGGAGTGGGGTGTGGGCATGCGTAATTGGATACACCTGTGCTGAGTGACTGGGCTTATAAGGGCAGCGTCACAGGGACGCCAGCAGAAGCAGAACCACGAGAGGAGCAGAGGACAAGGCCACGAGAAAACCCGGACAGCTCAGCTAGAGTAAAGACTTGGTGGGGCCTGGGAGTCCTGCCAGCCTCCCAGCCCCCCAGCACCCCTGCTTGCCGTGTACCTGGTAAATCCCAATAAAAGCCTGCAAAAGCCACCGAGGGCTCCGGCACTCCTCCTTTACTCCGTCTGCTCAGATCATAGAGATCCTGCCCTGTGGCCATCCTGCCATTACATACGGTAAGTGAATTAATCAGGTTTTTTACACTACTAGCCTCTGTGGCTATCACCTATGGCCTTAATCATGTTGATGCAGAAGGCACTTGGGAGTGTGGGCACGGGCCGTGCCTGATTGTGGATCTGGAGCATAGGGGTGCACGCATGTGTATGTGTGCACACCTGAGCCTAGAGTCTGGGCTAAAAGCCTCGGCAGCAGTGGCAGAGAGGACAAACGGTGTGACTACAGAAGCAGCGAGACCATGAGATGATGGAGAGAGAGAGAGAAGGCCAGAGAGAGAGCCCAGAGAAAGAGTGCAAAGATTCATGGGGAGCTGGGAGGCTTGGTTGTCTGCCTGCCTCACAGCCCTTCCTGCCTGGGCCATACCTGCCTCCCTCACCTGGTGTACCTGTGTACCTGGTTCCCTGAGAGATTGTGAAAGCCTGAAAATCCACTGAGGGCTCTAGGACACTCTATCAATCAGCCTAAATCGACAGTGACTTGCCCGGTGCAGGTTGGCACAACAAAGATCTGCCCCCTCAAGGCTCCAGCGCGTGGCCCTATAAAGTACTGTGAGTAGTGCAGGCACCAGTGGGTGGTGGGCATTTTACCACCTGCCACCAGTGGCCCCCACTGGGGCTCAGGTTGCAGGCAGAGGCCAGGAGTGACAGTGACTGGCAGTAGTTCCCCTACCACACCACCCAGGCCTGGCATGCAGCTCCTGGGTTTGGCTAAAGGGACAAGCATGGGGCCCCAGCTCCTCCAGTGCTTTCACTCCTACCAGCTGCAGACAGCAAAGAGGCCCATGGATTTGGTGTCTGAATCAGAGAACGGATGGATCGGTTGCAAGCTATGAGCTGATTGGTAAATGGCCCAATCACACTTGTAGATGGGAGACCATGACAGAGGTCAGAAGTCAGCTTGGGCTGCTTGCTTGCACTCTCAGGCTCTCTCACAGGAGAACTCTGTTCTTGACCTCTGAAGAAGAAAGGATGAGCAGCTGACCTCCAAAGAAAGAAGAGCTTCACAGAAGCTGGGGGCTGCCAACATCCGGCCTGCCTCTGACATTGCCAGGAAGAAATACCAAAGGCCCGAGGCCTGGCATCTCAAAGAGCTGTTTGGTGTTGGTGTGGGCCAACAACTCACAGCTGTTAAAACAGTGTTTCTGATGCCACTGCCTCCTAGTGACCAGTAATGGCCAGCACTACTGGCCAGTGCTGTCCAGCTGTGTTAACGGGTAACTAACACTGTCCAGGTCACCTCTGAGACCTGTTTATTGTTCAGCACCACATCCTGGTGCTGTTGCCTCCATTGCTGTCTGGTCCAGCTTCTGATGCTGTCCATCCTGACCTTCACACTGTTGCTGTGGGCTGCTTCGGCATTGTCTTAGCAGTCCCACCTTTGCACTTCCAGCTGCAGTGAATTGAATCCTGGCCTGCTTGTCCATGTGGCATGAACTCCAGGCCCTCATTGGCAGGGTGGGTACCATCTCGGGTGGGCGGCCTCTTGTTTAGAACTTGAGGAGACTGTGGACACTGTGTACGGTGAGATAGGTGGCCACTTATGACCTTGGAAACTTTTTCCCCTACTTGCTAAATAAACGCCATTATTGTGGTCCCCTGAGACTGAGTAGTCTTGCAATTGTGCATGCAGGTAAGAACCCATAGGCAGTGACCTGTCCTCGATAAGCCGCTGTCCTTTGCTTGGCTATAGCCCTGTGTTAGCTGTGTTTCAGAAGTATACATTGGCTTTTGATTGTAAAGTTGACCTTCTGTATCCAAAAACTTGTCATTTATAGACTCACTGAGGCTTGGATTGAAAATATATGCCTCATAGAGATCTAAGATGACTGCCTCTGTATCAATATGTACAGCTCTTTCTTTCCTGTCATTTCTCTCTAAACAGTGTGGTGTAACAACTCTAGAATTTACATTGTATTAGATATTATAATTTAAAAATGATTTTAGTATACAGGAGGATATGTGTAGGTTATATATGCAAATACTATGCCATTTGATATAAGGGACTTAAAAATCTGTTAATTTGGGTATCCTCAGGGTCCCATGGCTACCAAGGGATAACTGTATGTATTGAACATCTCTGGAAGGACACTGGGAAGAGTGCTTGCTCATGGGTGTCTGGAGACAGGAAGGAAGAGAACTTACTTTTAACCCTGTCCTTTGGTGCCTTTTGAATATGTTATCATGTGCTCAGATAATTTGATTCAATAAAATGAGTCATTAAAATATTAAAGACATTATGCTAAGTGAAATAGGACGACTACCGTAGGATCCTCCTTAGATGAGGTACCTTGAGTTGCTGAATTCATAGACAGAAAATAGAATGGTGGTAACCAGGACCTGGGAGGAGGGATTGGGAGCTACTGCTCGATGGGTGCAGAGATTCAGTAGGAGACAATGGAAAATGTCCTCAAGATGGACAGTGCTTATGGTTGCATAACCAAGAGAATGTACTTAATCCCACTGGACTGTACATACTTGAAACATTAAATGGTTAGTGTGTGCTTTAACAAATGGTTAAAACAACAGCCTACATTGTATATATGTTGTGCCACAATTTAAATGATTTCAGTAAGTCAATTAAACTTAGACAGCAAATGGCTGTCATTTGCAAGCTATGTGACCTTAGGAAATTACTTAACTTCCCTGTGTCTCCATATCTTTGTTACCTCATCTACAGTGTGTGATAGCATGGGTATCTTATGGGATCTTTATAAGAATTAAATGAAAGAATACATGTAAAAAAATCTTAGAATAGCCCTTGAACAATGTGCTTAAAAATAGTATCACTTTTAACATGTTAAGTAGAAGAGAAAATTTCAGCATCGTATGTATAACAACACCCAGTTTGATTTTGTGGAGAGGATCTATATGTGAGCGTACATCATGTACTACTCACTCATGCCTCTATCATATATTTATCAAATACCCTCTGTGTACCAGATAAAGTGCTAAGGGTAGTGAGCATGGGGTGTTGGACTAGAGAATGGTGGTTGTGATGGGATTCCTATTTAAATAGAGAGGTGACAGTAGATTTCTCTGAGTAGGTGACAATTCTGAGCAGATAGTAACAGAATACTGAAGGAGATGGCCATACAAAGACAAGAACTTTCCAGACAGAGAAAGAGGAATGCATACTCCCAGATTGAAGAGCTCTTGTGGTTGGGTAGGATTTGTATGAGAGAAGGGTGGAATGTACATAGAAAATTCTAGAAAGAAGGGGAAGTAACTGTTAAGAGTGTTCCTGTTGGGAAGTGGGAGGTATGGGGAAGAGGATATGAAGTGGAGAAAAGGAATTTTTCTTTTCAACTCATTCCTTTCTA
The DNA here is from genome assembly GCF_964194135.1 of Talpa europaea. Lineage (NCBI taxonomy): Eukaryota > Metazoa > Chordata > Mammalia > Eulipotyphla > Talpidae > Talpa > Talpa europaea. The sequence continues at coordinate 41,352,506 of NC_140076.1, forward strand.
CACTGTTTACCGTAGGCAGATATTTTATTAGAAGAAAAAAAAGCTGGTTAATAAAAAAGGAAGGCATTTTAATGATTAATATTAAGGAATCTAGTAATCTTTTCCTTCTTTTAGGAATCACTTTGTCCTAACTTCCAGTTACTTTTCATGAAGTGAGAGAATAATGTAATTCACATCTGCCTGTTAGTCTGAAAATAGAACATTATCTATTCTGCCTCTTTGTCTTTGAGCCTCTAATTTTTTTTTCAATTCCCTTCAGTGAAACTCTTGAACCATCACTTTCACTATTACTTTTAGTTTTTAAAGGGGTTTTCAAGTTTCTGTGGCATTTTTTACTCTGGTCACTGCAATGACAGCGCACAAAGAGGCCAAGTGGGTCTCTCCTACTCTAGAATGGGGGCTGAAGGAGGTGAGGCAGAAGGAGGAAGCAAGCACTGTACTTGTGAAAAGAATTCAGGGGGCTATGTGCTTCCTGTCTGTGAACCTACCCCCACCTCCCCGCCAATGGGGTGCTCAGTGCATCATCCAAGTGGACAGGAGAGTTTTCCTATAGAGAGCTTTTTGAAAGACAGACAGTGATTCCAGCAGTGCTAAGTCTGAGTCTTTTAGACTCATCCTGAGTCAAGACAACTGTGCATGTGCTCCAGGACAGGTCTCCAAACCAGCTCCGAGCCAGTGTGAAAGGTTTTATCTGGAAGTCTCCTGGCATTTCAGTCCTCTAACATGAGCTGAATTCAGCAGGGAGGAAAACAGATCTGTTCTTGGCCAGCCGTGCTGATCATTTCATTGCCGACATGGCAGCGAGAGATTAAGGTGAATAACACCAATGTGGAGCCTCTCACCAGCCTATCTGTATGCCTATCCCACACTGCAGCTGTCTCTTGTTTCTTCTTTGTTTATTCTCTGGACATTTTGATACCTGTTTTCAACCAGCAAGAGGTATTTTAGTTGAAATTTTTATCTTTGGCATCTGGTCAGATATGACATTAGGGTTTCTTCTCTTCCATGTGTTCTCATTGCCCTCCCCTCGTGCATATGCCACTTTCCAAGTGGTCCTGGTCCAGACAACTCCATACACTCAGGGGACATATTCCTTTCAGGTTTAACCAATGCAGTCCTATGCCAGGAGGGCATCTCTCCCATCACATTGTGTTTAGAAAACCTGCTCTTTGCCAACCATGAACACTGGTATTAATAATAAACTAGTATTTGTTAAGTGCTTATCATGCCAGCCAGTATTCTGATTACATGGATTAACCCAGTCCTCATCATGACTATGAATTAGTTATTAGTTATTGTCCCTGATTACAGGTATGGAAATTGAGGCACAGAGAGTTTGACTTCCTCAGCTTTCCTTTCTATCAAAGGTCTCTGCACTCTGAGCAAGCCAGCCTTTTTATGTACATCTAGGTGGCCCGCCAAAAGGGCCCAGCTCTTGGCGAATAATCTCTCCTTGATCTCCTTAACTCCTCATTTACTTTCACATCCTGAGGAAAAATGTGTCCCCGGATTCCTCCTGCCAGCTCCATCTGTGAAGCATGTGGGCTGATGTTTAAATAAGAATGACTAAAGGGGAAAGCGGTTTTATGAACTTCAGACTGTGAACTCAGGGAAGAGAGTGAGTCAGGCCTCCACATTCCTGAAATACTTTCAGGAGGCTCAGTGACCTCAGACAATAAGAACCTGAGGCAGAGCTCTCAGGACATCCTTGGGAGGCCCACGCAAGGAAGAACGTGAGGGCAGATGCTGTGCACCTGGTTCCTGTATGCACTGTGTGAGGCTGAAGGAGATCATAGACCAAGCACCCTCGACTCCAGAGAGGCCTCCTAACTTTTGCCCAGGCTGTTCCTGATGCCAAGATGCCTTTTCTGAAGCCTTTGTCAGCTTGTCCTCTGAGGCACAGCTGACGTGTCACCTCCTCTGCCTGTTCCAGGCAGAAGCAGAGACTGTTTTCTGGCTCTACAGGCTTTGTCATGCCTCTCTCCTCCTCAAGCTCCTGGTCCCTAGAGAAAATAACTTTCAACATTTCTGCTCATGCCTCTTTCACCCCCAAACTCCCAGTCCCTAGAGAAAATAGCATTCAATGTCTGCGCAATACACTCACTATCTCTACTGAGGTTGGTGACAACTCCAAAAAGTTGTCAGAAAAAGTTCTGTCCTGGGAGGAAGGAGATAGGAGTTATAGGCTCATCTCTAGCTTGAGATATGAGTTATAGGCCTTGGCTTGTCCTGTCACCTCCCACATCGCACATATCTTGTGAATTAAAATGATTTGCCTTGATCTGCCTCTCACATATGGTGGGACCTTTAACCCCAGACACTATTCTTGTGTCTATTAAATGTTTATATAGTGATGCATAAATCCTTCTTGTCTCATACCTTCATCCATCCCTTTCCTTACTAAGGTTAACCCCATAGTTGGCATGGTACACAACAGGAAAGTGTCATCCACTAAGTCCAAAAAAGGTGATTTTTTTTTTTTTAAGATTTATTTTTATTTATTTATACAAGCACTGGGTACAGTCAAAAGTGCGGGAGGGTGAGAGAATTCACCAGAGCCAGAGCTGGGAGCAGAACAGGCAGAAGGACCGAAGTACACTGCTGAGGGGAGCAGCGGGTGGCAGGAGAGGTCTGCGCGCCATGTGGGGCCCTCTTCTGGTGGCCAGGGAGCAGCCGGGGATTGAATCGGCACTGCAGAGGCTGCGGGCAGCTTCACAACCCAGTGCTCAACCACTGCACCACCGGGGAGGCCCCCAAAAAAGGTGATTTTTAAAAAAAATTTATTTTCTTACATTGTTAATATTTGGACATTATTTGATGTCCCCCCTCAGGAGTCATCCCCATAGTTCTCCCACCACCACAGCACCCATGGTCTATCACCACAGTGCCTTGTGCTCTTCCTTCCCTTGTTTTGACCCTTCTTTCTCCCCCTGCCCTGCTGTAAGCCAAAAGAGAGAGAGTGCTCACACACGAGCGCTTGTGTGTGTGTGTGTGTGTGCACACACACTGTGGGGACAGAGCAAACCAAAGGCTATATGAATCTGGGCTGTGACACCACAGGGCTGACTCATGGAGTCAGGCACATGGTGCCTCAGGAACCTCTCCAGGGTCCTTAAGCAGGGAAAGAGTGAAAGGTTCTTCCGGGGACCCATTCTGGGGTGGGAAAGCTAAGAAAGCAGATTCACAGGCAGGAGAATTCTTTAACAGCTGCATCACTTTTCAGAACAAAAACAGCAAGTGAAGGATGGAATGAAGGTATGAAACTAACCTAAAGGTCAAGATTTAGATGCTCTGGGACCTCCCTGGTGGCACAGTATGTTGAGTGCAGCTCTGTGAAGCTGTCTAAGCCTCTGCAGCATGGGTTCGATCCTGGCCAGCCAGGGAGATACCCACATGGCGCAGACCTCTCCTGTCTCGCCCACTGCTCCCCTAAGTGGTGTATTTCAGTCAGTCTGCCTGTTCTGATCCCTGCTCTGTCTCTGGTGAGTCCTCTCACCTTGCCACACCTCTGGCCTGTACCCCAGCTCTTGTATGCATAAATAAATAAATCTTTAAAAAAAAGTTTAGATGCTCTGATCCCCTGTCTTTTAGGGGAAACTGCTTCCAGCTGTTTGCCCAATACATTCTTTAAAACTATCAGGAGTGGAGAGCTGTGTGGAGATTTCTGGACCTACTAAACATAGAGCTTCCATATGATCCAGCAATTCCACTCCTAGGTATTTACCCAAAGGGCACAGAAACATCAATTCCAAAGAACACCTGCACCCCTATGTTTATATCAGCATTATTTACAATAGCTAAGCTTTGGAAACAACCCAAATGCCCAAAAATAGATGACTGGATCAAGAAGATGTGGTACATATATACCATGGAATATTACTCAGCATTCAAAAAAGATAAACACATGCAATTTGCAGCAACATGGATGGTGCTGGAAGGGATCATGCTCAGTGAAATAAGCCAGAAAGAAAAAGAAAAATACCGGATGGTCTCACTCATAGCAGGAATCTAGAAAACTTAAATAAGGGATCAGGAAAATGAATAACTATAAGAAAGTGAAAATTAAAATCAACAAAAAACTATGAACCAGAGACACTTTTTGGGGGGTGGGGGCCGGGAGGGGAGGGATTGGGGTCAGAATGGGGCATGTGCAGTTGTATGGGGGAATATAAAAATAAAATTTATTATTTAAAAAAAAAAAAAACTATCAGGATTGGCAACACCACCAGTGCAGTGGGAACAAACCCTGTCCTAGAGGTGGGAGATGTGGGTTCTAGCCTATCTCTGGCACTAATGAAGTTGGTGGCCTTGGCCATGTCCTGTACCTTCCCATGTCGCTTCATCTGTGACAGGAAGTGTTTGGGCTAGGAGAAAACTAGATAAGATTCAGTGACGTCTACACCTCGTGCACTCTCATGTCATCTACATAAACATTTCTCCAGTGACCAATCTGGCCTTGGTCCCAGCCTCTACTTTTACATGTAATAGGATTGTCACCCAGCCATTCCACCCTCTGGAGAGGTGAAGGAGGAAGTATGGGTAAATGCAGGTGCATATGGCACCCATTCAATCAGATAAATGAGATTTTTTATTACCTAATGAGTTTAAAATCTATTTGTAGCTGGACAGAGGAGGCCCTCTCCCTCTTCCCCCACCACCTCATCCTTGTCTCTATTTTTGCCCATCCCCACCCCTACCTGGTGGTGGCCTGTCCCTCACTCCAGTTAGCCAATGAGAGCTGCCTATAGAAGCTCAGTTCTGTCATCCTAACCAGAGCTGCCCTGGCTCACCTTGCTGCACCTGCCAGATGCCATCTACAACCTCCCAGGTAGTTAATGATCTCCCTCAGGCAGAAGAGCTCTTTAATAATTTACCAGAGTAGATAAAGAAAAAAGCACAGTTCTCTACTTGGAAGCCAATTAGCCTGGCAATTCAGACAATATGGATGGAGTTAAGTTTGACTTCAAGTTCAAACCCAGCTTTTTTTGTATAGAAGCCTTGCCCTATAGTTATGTATATAAAGTCTTATCAGAACTTCATTCAGATATTTAAACATGCCAGCCTACTGTATGACCAGCACTTTAGGGCTCCTTCACTCCTCGGGGGAATTAGCTCTAGAAAACAAAGAAACCCAAATACCCTAGGATAAAATGAGATTTCAACATTGAAAGAACTCCAGAGAAAGAAAAGCTGCTTCTTATTTTTCGATTTCTTGAGTTCCTTCTAGAATTTGAAAAACATTTTTTGCAGGTGATTGTGTATTGTATGATTGAAAAGAGCAGACTCAGATAGCATGGTGCAGTGTTTTAAAAAAATAGCTTTTTGGGAATGAGAGACTCTGGTTGCAATCTTGCCTTAATTTTGAGGCACTTTGAGAAGCTTATTGAGGTTCTCTGAGGTTCACTTTCTTATCTCTAAAGTGAGAGTAATAATCTATCCTTGGGATTTTTTTCATGAATCATAAATATATAAAAACAACCTGGCTCAGACAGGTAGACAATAAATGAGGTGTCCTTATCCTCAGCAGGTATGCCCATATCCAGAAAAATTTAAATCTTATAAAGTAATAAGGAAAAGCAATGGTACATCTCATAAGTATAGCGATGAAATTTCATAAGGATAAAGGTGATTATACTGTAACTTTGGCAGCCCCTAATGAACCAGGTTTCATGACATGGCCCACTGCCCCCCTACACTGTCCCTGGGTTTAGCCATGTGACTTGTAATCAATGAAGCTTTAATAAGTGTATAGCACCCAGAGGCTTAATATTGGTGTTTGCACTTTGGGGCTGTCCTCTGGGAATATTCCTTCTCAGAAACCAGCTCGTTGACTGTAAAGACGCTGAGGTTAGACAACTGAATGATATGAGAAGACACGGAAGAGAGACATAAGGATCAGAAGCCATTTTGGTCAGCCCAACTCCCTCCAAGCTCCTAGCTGAGTGAGTACTGCATGAGTAGCCCCTCAACTGAACCCAAACAAAATTGTGACAAATAATAAATTGTTATTTTAAACTACCAAATTCTGGAGCATTTGTTATACAATTCTCAAGTCCTTAATTTACAGTAAGGAAAGTTAACCATACACATAGAAGAGAATGATTATCCTTAAGAAGACCGTATAAAATAGACCATTAGAGTTCAGCTAACCATAAACATTCATGTACCATTAAGGACCCAAATGCAAGTTCAATCCACTTTCATGGAGCAAATGAATCGATTGATCATGCTGTTGTTAAGTCCCTGCAGTTATCTGGTTTTCTGCTGAGGTCTGGGGACACCAAATAGACTAAGACCCAATTGTCCCATGCCGAAATGTCTCTTGGATTCTGAAATTTAAATCTGCACTTAAACGTGTTTGGGGCAGGGAAGACAGAAGAGTAAGTGCCCACACCTCAGTGGGGACAGAGGCTATGCAAACACAAACACTTTGGGCTCTTTAAAGGAGCTGATAGACTGTTGGAGTTGGCTTTCAGGGGAGATCTATGAGACTGCTGAGCCACCAAAATCTCATTTTTAGAGCGACTGTGACAAAATCAAGTATATCTAGAAGCAAGCAACCAGGAAAGTGGAGGTCTGAGGATCGGAGCATGTAAGGAATAATATTGCCCACTGTAAGTGTTTATCCTAGCAAAAAATGGAAGAAAAGCAAGGCTGGGCATGAAGGTGGGGATGGAGCACAGAATTTAGAGAACATAAATATGACATGCAGAAGAGGATTAAATTCATTCTGAGAAGTGTCAAGAGGAGAGCCATTAACAGTTACTAAAGGTTTGAGGGAACTGGATTTCAAGCTGATATTCAGGAGAATGGGCAACACTCGTTGGAGCATAGACTGGAAAGAGGCAGGGGGCCTCATCTCATATAAAGGCCTGGGGGAGGGGTTCTGCAGGTGGTGAAGCCAAGAACCTTAGCTAAGTCTCCTCCAAGTGCCTGGTGTCATTTTCTGCTATCCGAACCCTGACGGAAGCATATTAAAAAGTAAAAGAGGTGTCATCTACTGGCTAATGGTAAGTGGGAGAATTAATTGTCCACTGATGATGACAGGCGACTGAGCCAGAGGTTAGGATATGAGAATTTAAGCCTCAAAGACTCATAGCCACAGGCCTCCCTGGTGGCACAGCAGGTTTTGGGCTGTGCTGTGAAGCTGTCCGCAGCCTCTGCAGCATGGGTTCGATTCCTGGCCGGCCAGGGAGATTCCCACATGGCGTGGCAGACCTCTCCTGCCTCACTGCTCCCCTCAGCAGTGTCTTCAGTCCGTCTGCCTGTTCTGCTCCCTGCTCTCTCTGGTGAAATCTCTCACCCTCCTGCACCTCTGACCTGTATCCCAGTTCTTGTATAAATAAATAAATCTTAAAAAAAAAAAAAAAGACTCATAGCCACAGACTTTGATGCCTCTCACCACTTTGTTGTTTGTTTGTTTGTTTTTTAAGATTTATTTATGTATGCATACAAGGGCTGGGGTGTAGACCAGAGGTATGGGGGTGGGGGGGTGAGAGGATTTACCAGAGACAGAGTGGGGAGCAGAACAGGCAGATCTACTGAAGTGCACTACTGAGGGGAGCAGCAGATAAGATAGGAAAGGTCTGCTGCACCATGTGGGTAGCTCCCTGGCTATGGATTGAACTCATACTGCAGTGGCTGGAGACAGCTTGATAGCACCCTGTCTTTAACCCCTGCGCCACCAGGGAGACCCCACCTCTCACCACTTTGAACAGGTCATGAGGACTCATGTTTTGCAGGAATTATCATGCCCTGGAGGCAGGCGCCAAGGTGCAGATCAAGCCAATATGAGCCTATAGATTTTGAAAGTGTGCACAGTTTAGGAAGGATGAAGAAAGATAACTTTGGGCCTGAGGCAGTCATCTGGCGTTTCTGGTTGAGTGTTACATTCCTGCTCCAGAACCATTCAGGAGGTGCCTATCCTGCTCTCTCCTACTGCTCTCACCCCCTAGGCTGCAGAACTGTACGAGAGCTCTTCAGGGATGCTGGGCCCCATTTCCAATCTGTGCACCACAGAATACCAGTAGCACCAGGACAAGGGAGGACTAGAAGTTTTGGGTCTGTGGGAAGCAGGAAATCTGTGAGCTCAAGTTTAGGAGACCCTGGACACCTAGCAACGTGGCCCCAGTCAAGGGAATCCTTCTCCCTCTCTGCCAAGGATCTGGGTGGGATGCAGGGGAGTGACTGCAGAGCCCCTTTGATCAATCACCCGGGGCTTCCATGCTCTCACCAACCTGCACCTTTGCACATCCTCAGCTCACTACCCAGCTACCCAGCTGCCCGACCTTCCCCACCAAGACTCAGCATCCAGAACTTATGCCGTGTAATTCTTGCTCCTACCACCCAGCTTATAGTAACTAGACTTGAGGCCAGAGGCTACACTTGTTATCTCTTTATTCCCCAAGGGAGGTGGTACAGGACCTGGAATGTCACAGATGCTCAGAACACCTGGGTCAAACATAGGAAGCACACTTTTTTCTTCCCAACATGCATATGGGGTGCTCAATTCTGTGGAGGATACATCCCTGCATCAGCTCTGTGGCCCATCTTTCTATAGTTGAACTTTAACCCCTTCAGAAATAACTTCATTTCACAGTAAATGAAACAAAAGAATATGTAGCTTCTACTTGCTCTCTCCAAGACAGGCAAGCCCTGGCCCCTGGGGAAAGGGTTTGTTCTAACTGGCACATGAACAGACCAGAACCCTCACAGAGCGAGTCTAGGAAAAAAAACTTCAAGTCACTGACCAAGCACAAAGACACTCCTGTGGGGAAACTCAATATAAAGGTGTGCCTTACTCTACGGGAATGTGATACACAAAAATCCAGAGTCATAAAATAGATAAATCTGGAGGTGGTTATTAACTTTACAAGAAAACTGGCCAGCAGGTTCCTGTAAATAGCCAGCTTCCATAGTCCACTTAAACTGTGATTTTATTTTCAGGAGTTTGATATTACACACCAGTTTTCAGGAGAAACATAAATAGGTCCCCTGGGAGCCTGGCGTCACGGTGTGTCTGGCCAGCAGCTTGTTTACCGAGCCTTATGGAGAGCAGGCCTCCGCGCTGCTGGATGTGCTGGTGCAGAGTGGTGCAGAAGGTCCTCCATGTCTGCTCCTGGAGTCTGGATGTTGCCAGTGTTTGTTGTGATAGGAAGAAGCAGGCCTACTTAAGTGGGTTGATAGATTGCTTAGCATATTTTCTTGTAAGAAAAATATAGAATTTGTATCAGCTACTCATTCATTCATTCAAAAGTATTACTCTGCATGCTTTCTAAGTGCAAGACCACTGTGCTGGGCACCACACAACAAAGAAGACTATGATGTGTCCTTGTCTTCTAGGAATTCATAGTCCATCCAGTTGGACAGACAAGATTCTAGATAGCATTGATTCTAGAAAGTACATTTGTTTACCGTTTAACAACTCTGAAATTAGAATGTGTCTTAGAGCAGATGGTGTGACATAATGTAATTGGCCGGTTTTTTATTAGTGGTACATAAAATGATGATGCATCTTGCAATTGTCAGTGTCCTGGATGACATAGGGTGTATGAAGATGTTAAATAATGGTTTAATGCCATAGGATTTTAAGTGGGAGTTGATATTTGAAGGATAAGATTGGGTCCCTGTGTGACTATATCTCCATAAGATTCCCTTTGCAGAGTATGTTCAAATAATGTCCCTTTTCCACAGGACTGTAATGTCCTTAACTTCCTCTACCCTGGGAGCGAGAAGTGGTAGTGATCAAGGCCTGCGTCCCTGCCCTGGGGGCATGTGAGAATTAAATCAGCAGGAGTAGGCCTGGGTAGCAATCCTCAGGAATGAGGAAAAATTGGTGTTAATTCTCTTACTCTTAGATGCAAGTCCTTGGTCATCTGTATACTTTCCAGGGCCCAATACTGTGCCTGGCCTATAGCAAACAGGAATATAAACAATACATGTATGTATATATATACTTGCAAATAGATAGATATGCATATATATATATAGATACATGTCAAATAAATGAATTTACCTGAGGTCAAAGTTTTATTACAAAAATTCAAGTGACTGCTAATCTTGCTTTCTTGCCTAAAATTCAAAACAATTTCTTAAAATCTATCTAATATTATAGGGCATTTCCCCCTCTTTCCCTCCTCCCTCTTTCTTATTGTTTTACTATTCCTTACCCTAAAAAGCAGTAACTGTGCTGCTGGTGGTGAACCTGAACCTGAACCAATGTCATGTTCTATTTATTTAAATGGGTGTGTTCTCATATCATGCCAAGAATCTAGTCTCTAACCTCTGAGAGCTTAAAGAGAATGTGTAACTTCCTCACAGATGACAGTGAGAGTAACCATGGGGGTTAAATAAGTTCTTAGGAGCATAGAGGGTGTCTGGATTGGTTTTGACCAAATGCATTGACATATGAAATATTCCAGATCCTCTGATTCACTTATCATTGATGTAGCACAGAAAGACTAGGAATTATTTATTTATACTTGTCCACGCAGAATGTAGAGACCATTCATTGTTTAGTTATGGTTTCTCTTGACATTCACTTTGATTGCGAGGGCAATTATGATGGTTCTTTCTTATTTGGAGGCATAGGAGGGATTTGAAGAACCTGCACAGACCTGACCCTGTGGTCTTTTGTTTACATATCACATTTCTGCAGACTTTAAGATCTTGGACAAGAAAGCTGTGTGCAGCTATGGTGAGCATGGCATTACTCTAGGAGCAACCGGAAGCGATGAAGGGGGTGGTGGCCTCCTATGAGAATCTGACCTGTGGCACCAACACAAGAGAATCAAGTAGCAGTAACCAAGACATCCAGGCCACTTTCTCGCTGGGCTTTTTGCCTTGGCTGTTGGGTCCAAGTAGTCACTGGGGCTGCCTTGAATGACCCAGATTAGGTTCTTTCAGCCTGAGATCAACCTGTCATGTGGGAAAAACAGACTGCTTTTGTCTCCTGTGGGATAACAGTCATTGCACTCCACCTCTTCTAGTTCACATGCGGTAGTGCCAAGCTAACCTACCCTCTGCAAGCTCAAGCTGTCAGGGAGAGGGGGGTTTCCAAAAGTAACTTCCAGGAAAGGGACAGGCCTGGCCCCATCACCAGTACATGTCTCCCATACGTTCATACTGAGGGCTGCTCAGCTTAGCTATAAAATACTCTTATCACCCATAAAACCAAAATGCATAATGGCTGTAATTACTGAGAACTTGTCTGAGATTATAAAACTGCAATCTTTAATCATATTCCCAGGATTCAAATAATTTGGTGTTTTCCATTTGGGGAGGTACTTCCAGATAGCAAACTCCTATTCATCCCTCAAGACTCAGATGTTTTGTCCTTTGTGAAGCTTCCTCTGAGTCTTTTCCATGGGTTCACATTCCCATGTTCTCTGGCATATTAAAGAGCACCAGAATTATTTTTTTTAAAGATTTATTTTTTTATGCATACAAGAATGGGGGTACAGGCCAGTGGTGCAGGCAGTGAGAGGATCCACTAGAGACAAAATGGGGAACAGAACAGGCAGATTGACTGAAATACACTGCTAGGGGAGCAGCAGGTGAGTCAGGAGAGGTCTGCTGCGCCATGTGGGTAGCTCCCTGGCCGGGGATCAAACTCGTGCTGCGGTGGCTGCGGTTAGCTTCATAGGTTGCGTCTTAACCCCTTGCGTCACCAGGGAGGTCCCAGCACCAGAATGATTTCTATAGATTGATAACTCTGCTACACATGACATTCTTGAGGCCAGGGGCTGTGTCTCATTATCTCCTTGGTCGTCATCCAGGTCTGGCCACCTGTGGCGTATGAAGTACTGTAACTCAGTAAATGTAAGTGAATGGGAGAGTCATATTCCTCTCAAATTTTTTTTTATTATTTCTTTCATTCACATATAAAACCATTTTTCTTCTTCTCTGGAAGTGGTTATTGCTACATTATTTACAAACTCCACAGGCATCCAAAACAGCCAACTATAAAATCGTCAGTTAGGATGATTTTAGCTGTGAGCAACAGTTGTCTCAACAAAAATAGCTTAAACTATGGCAGGTTTATTATGATGCCAACCAAGACATATGGGTGTCAGGTGAGCCCTTGTCAGGTGATTCAGCAGACTCAGCAGCTCAGTGATCTCTTGTAGGGATCCAGGGACTTTCCAGCTTTCTGCTCCACCATCTTCAATGTGTAAGTGACACCTCCCTGCTGGGTTCAAGAGGTTGTGTGCAGCAAAGAAGGAAGGCATTTCCTCTCTCAGACTCTTTATTGTTAATGAAACACTTTCTAAGAAGCTCTTCTCACCCCAAAAGATTTCTCCTTAAGTAATATCATAATTAAGTAACAACCTATACCATTGGTACAGAAATAAGGCCACCATGCTGGCTGAAGCCATCCTGATGCAATTCCTGGGTTTAGACTGGAGATGGGATTTACCTTCCTGAATATATGAAAGGGAAAATACCTGAAAACTGGGGCTCTGCTAGCAAGGAATCAAGGAAATGGGGACTTGGCTACCAGGTGACCATTCAATAGTGTCTGCCACACTGAATAGTTCAATAAATGATGCACATCAATAATAGAATGAAAGCTTAAGAAACCATTGCAATCACTGAGAGAGAAGTACAGGTGTCAATATGAAATAACTTTCAAGTATAGTAAATGTAAAATTTATGTATAGTCTTATCTTTTTAAGTTCATAATAATATTAATAAATAGTAATATTTATTAATAATATCTTGGGCACACCCCGAGATATATGAGTATGTTTATGTGTGACTGTGTGTGTGTGTGTGTGTGTGTGTGTGTGTCTGTGTAGGGGAGGTTTACTAGGGACCTTACTTTTTGATATTCTGTATTTTTTACAATACTGAATTTTTATAAGTGCACCTTCCTTTTATTAAAACTAAAAAAAAGTGGATAGAAGCTCCAAATCGATACTTCTCAAAAGAAGACATGCAGATGGCCAACAGACACATGAAAAAAAATGCTCATCATCATTTCTTATCAGAGAAATGCAAATCAAAACCACAATGAAATACTATCTCACACCTGTGAAAATGTCCCACTTCAAAAAGACCACAAACAGTAGGTGCTGACAAGAGCATGGAGAAAAAGGAATCCATGTACTCTGCAGGTGGGGTTTTAGAGTGGTCCAGTCCCTGTGGAAAATAATGTGAAGGTTTCTTGAACTTTTTGTTTGTTTGTTTGTTTTTAAAGATTTATTTATGCATACAAGAATTGGGGTACAGGCCAGAGGTGTGGGGAGTGAGAGGATTCACCGCAGAGAGAGTGGGGTACAGAATAGGCAGACTGACTGAAATACACTGCTGAGGGAGCAGCGGGTGAGACAGGAGAGGTCTGCTGCGCCATGTGGTTAGCCCTAGCCTGCCGGGTATCGAACTCATGCTGCAGAGGCTGCCGATAGTTTCACAGTGCTGTCTTTAATACCTTGCACCACCAGGAAGGCCCAGTTTCTCAAACTGTTAAGAATAGATCTACTGTATGATCCAGCACTCTGCTCTAGGTATTTATTCAAAGAATATAGACACATGAATTTGAAAAGATATATGCACTCCTATATTCATTGCAAGGTAGAAGACAACCTTAGTGCCCAACAACAGACAAGTGGATAAAGAAGATATGGTGTATGTACACAGTGGACTCAGCTATTTAAAAAAAAAAAAAGATGGCATTTTGCCATTTTTGAAAACATGGAAGGAACTGGTAGGGATTAGGCAAAGCAAAATAAGTTAGAAGGAAAAAAGACAAATACAACATAGTTTTACTCATGTGAAATATAAAACAGTAAAACAAAGGAATAGACAGAAACAAAGCAAACATTTAGAATCTGACAGTAGACCTGAGACTACCAGAGGTGAAGGGGGTGGTGGGGGCAGTGGACGCAAAGAGTGGAGGAAACCCAGTGGATTGTGGTGGAAGATTATTGGTGCTTTGGTAGTGGGAATGGTATGGTGACACACATTTGAAGAAGTATGAATTTGTATGCTTAAAATATGCAGTGTTGTCAACCAACATTACCTTAAAAAATATGACAAGGTAAGCAAGTAAACATTAGAGAGACTACTTAAAATGATCAAGTAGCATTGTGAATGTAAGAAGTCAAAGATGGGCCTCCCTAGTGGCACAGGGGTTAAAGTCTCAGTGCTATCAAGCTATGCCAGCCACTGCGACATGAGTTCAATTCCTGGCAGGGAGGTAACCTGTATGGCAGAGCAGACCTCTCCTGTCTAGCCTGCTGCTCCCCTCAGCAGTATATTTCAGTAGATTTGCCTGTTCTGCTCCCCACTCTGTCTCTGGTGAATCATCTTATCTCCCGCATCTCTGGCCTGGACTCCAGTTCTTATATGAATAAAAAAATCTTTAAAAAAAAAAAAAGTCAAAGACATTTGTTTCTAAGTACAAATTTAGAGACTTGTTTCTAAGGACAAACTAATGTAGAATATAGTCTGGACTGCTCTGAAAGGTCTATTCACGAGCCCAGAATTTAAACTCCCTCCAGAAATGAGTGACTCTTTCTGGATAATATTCTAAACAGAAGAACCAAAGTTTTACCAGCATTATGTGCTGGAGAAGGTATCATCCTCGGTACTGGGATGCTGACTATGCTGATACACCTATAGAAAGCACGTTGGCTGAAGTCTTTCCAGGACCCACCCTAATACCAAGAACCAGCTAAACCTCCCTGTAACCCAAGTACTTTCCTGTGCCTCAAATACCCCTGTCAGGAATGAGCTCAGAACCTAAATCCTCTGCGGTCTACCTTCCATTCTACTTCTGATTAACTACTTAGGAATGTCCTCAATCACTAGAGCTCATTGAATACACTGGGGAAAAAAATTAGTATTTTTTTTTTTTTTACAGCATTTGAAGGTAGGATTTTGAGTCATTTAAAAGAAGTAATCTAGAGCAAACAAACCCCTTTGTTATCTGTAGTTATTCATGTGGGAATACTCTTCGGTAACTATAAAAATAGATGGGTAAATTCAGCAGAGTTTCAAGATACAATATGTATCTTTGATCAACTTCATGAAAATACAGGCTGGAATTGTAGAAGGAAGCTAAGCGAGTGAGGATAAGTTTACAGCAACTTGAGATTTGAAACTAATGAAGTGGCCTCTATTCTTTCCTGGGTTTACCACACAGCATTTCCATGCCTAAAACAATTTTTCTAAGCACTTATATAGTAAAAGTGGCAATGTAGGAAAAACCTAGATTTTTAAAGATCACCTCCTTCTGCTATTGACCTCCCCCAACCAAACATACATACACATATTGCGTCATCATTCTTTTTAAAAAAAAAAAAAAGATTTATTTATTTATGCATACAAGAGCTGGGGAGCAGGTCAGAGCTGTGAGGGGTGAGAGGATTCACCAGAGACAGAGTGGGAAACAGAACAGGCAGATCGACTGAAACACGCTGCTGAGGGGAGCAGCGGGCAAGACGGGAGAGGTCTGTTGCACCATGTGGGTCACCTCCCTGCCCGGGGATCGAACTCATGCTTCAATGACTGCTGATAGCTTCATAGTGCTGCGATGTAACCTCTTGCACCACCAGGGAGGCCCCTGCTTCTTCATTCTAAACTGAACTGCAAAGCAGTCATTCTAATGGGAAAGCTGCAATTTATTTATCTCCTATCATGTAGTAACTGATCCACTACAGCTAGATCCATCAATTTTTCAAAAGAAGCCAGAAATTTGGACTTTAAAACTTTGTCATCTATTTAGATAACATGTTTATGCATTTACACAATTTTAAATTAATGCCTAGAAAATTGATTTGCATGAATTCGAGAAGGAATGTGTCCCCATATCTTTATTCAGGGATGGACTAATTAATCCTATTGGAAAAGTATGAATTTTAGCTTTTGACTCAGCTCTATATTACTTTTTTATTTTTATTTTTTAAAGATTTATTTATACATACAAGAACTGGGGTACAGGCCAGAGGTGGGGGGGAGTGAAAGAATCCACCAGAGACAGAGTAGGGAGCAGAACAGGCAGATTGAGTGAAATACACTGCTGAGGGAAGCAGCAGGTGAGTCAGGAGAGGTCTGCTACACCATGTGGGTTGCTCCCTAGTGGGCGGGGGAATCGAACTTGTGCTGCAGAGGCTGTGGATATCTTCATAGGTTGCATCTTAACCCTTTGCACCACCAGGGAGGCCCTACTTTTTTATTTTTTTAATTTTTGTTGAAGTAACATTGGTTTTAGACAGTTTCATCATCACCCACTCCTCAGTCTATTAGTCGGTATTCATTCGTTGACAAACTCTGCAAGGAGTTTATAGACTAGTAGAAACAATTAAACAGCCAGTCACAGTGGGGAGGTATCATTGCAACAATGAGGATTTGCATGAAGGACAGAGGAAGGAGTGTTAGTTGTACTGGGGTGTGTGCAAGCAAAGGAATGTATTCTGCCATACCCAATGCAGGTTTCAAGAAGGGCTTTTTCCAAACCTCTTATAAGGATCTCCTTTTACTCCCCCACCCACCAGTCACCCCAACTGACATGGATCCTGTTGGTTCTGTATGGAACTTGTGGTGTGCTCAAAGCCTTTTTGAGGTCCCCTATGAATCTGGTCAACACAAAATAAACATTAGATCCCATGCGCAAGCATGAAGACAGGCCTGGGGAAATCTTAGGTATAACTAGCGAAGCCTTTGCTGTGTCTGACTCCACTCAAGTTCATTCCATTTTAGAGGGTGGCCATGAGTTTCTTGCCCCCAAAATGTTCTACCACACGGATACTGGGATGGTTAATTTTATGTGTCAGCTTGTCTGGACTATGGTGTCCATTTGTTAGGGAAAAAATCAGTCTAAAATTGGAATTGCTGTGATGGTATTACTAAGATGTATTTAATCATGTGACTTAAATCAGTAGATTTTGAGGAAAGCAGATTACCCCAATGTGTGTCTGGGCCTCATCCAAGCAGTTGAAAACCTTAGGAGAAAAGACTGAGATTCTGTGAAGAAGGGATCTCGCCTTAACACTGTGCCATAGTGAGTTGCCAGCCAGCCTGACCTGGCCTGTATATCTAATTCTTACCTGAATGTCTAGCCTGCTGTGTAACAGGGTGGTCCCCAGGAAAGGGGGAGGTTCCCTGCCCCACCCAAGGGAGGGTGGAGCTGAGCAGGAAGAGGAGAAGCTGCAGAAGAGACTGAGGAAGGAAGGAAGCAGGATGGAGCCAGAAGGAGACCTGAAGGAGGCACATGGAGCCTAGAGACACGTGAAGAAACTGCGCTTGTCTTTTGGTCGTGGATGGGGTGACACAGATGTGGGTGAGACCCGTGGGGAGGTGACAATGGCAGCTTTTATCTTGATGTTGATTTTGCTCTTTTCCTTCCGGGCTTGTCCGGTTGTTTGTGACCCTTTGCTGTGGGTCCCCACTGGAAGATGCTTTAGACTTGTAGCAGGCTTTGGGGCCTTGCTCTGGGCCAATCCCATTTGGAAGGAGCAGGGACTTCTTACGGCTAGCAACAAGGATGTCAAACACCCATTAGAAATCCTGGCCTTGTTAAAGGCAGTAGCTTTACCATCAGCTGTCGCGGTGATGCACTGTCCTGGCCACCAAAAGGGTGGGTCTGACTTGGCAAAGGGCAACAGGGCAGCTGATCGGGCCGCTAAGGCTGCTGCCCGTTCTGCCCTCCAGGGTGCACTCATCCCTCTTGTGGACCTGACTCAGTATGCTCCTGAATACACCGAGCAGGATGAGGAGAGAGCTCGTGCATGGGGATTTACTGAGTTTGACCCCAGCTCTACTTGGAGAGTAAACTCCCATGGGATGATACTCCTCCCGGAGGCCCTGGTATATCCGGTGCTAAAACATCTTCACGAAGGATCCCACTATGGGAGGGATGCCTTATTAGAAACTGTGCGCCCATATTTGAAGGGACCATATTTGCATAGAATAGCACAACGGATCACCCGAGGTTGTCAACTATGTGCCAGGAATAACCCCAAGACTGACTCCCACCCCAGAGCCGTTGGGGTTCAATATCGAGGCAAGTGCCCTTTTGAGGACTGGCAGGTGGACTTTACACAAATGCCTAGAACAACGGGCAACTTCAAATACCTGTTGGTTTTTGTGGATACGTTCTCGGGATGGGTGGAAGCATTTCCCACAAAGACGGAAAAAGCTTCTGAGGTTGCAAAACAGCTGCTAAAGGAGATAATTCCTCGCTTTGGGTTGCCGGATTCTATCCAGAGTGATAATGGGCCAGCATTTGTCTCTGATGTTACTCATGCAGTAAGCAGTGCGTTACAGATCAACTGGAAATTGCATGCTGCATGGAGACCACAGTCTTCTGGACAAACGGAGAAAATGAATCACACCTTAAAGAAAACCTTGGCGAAACTGTGCCAAGAAACACAGCTTCATTGGGACCAGGTACTATCCCTTGCCCTCCTCCGCATAAGAGTGGCACCTAGAAGTGGGCTACAATTAAGCCCCTTTGAAATTGTGTTTGGAAGACCCTTCCAGGCCTCAGTTCTGAAGGCCAGTCCAGAAATAGCTCAAGATTGCCGGATCACACAATATGTGAAACACATCCAGGAGGTTCTGGCAGTAATTCATAACTTTGCAAACTCAAGGATCTCTATGCCTCCTGATCAACCATTGCATCCCTTCAAACCTGGAGATCAGGTCTTACTGAAGACCTGGCAGAGTGGGGATGCCCAAAACCAGTTGTCAGAAAAATGGACCGGTCCATATGACGTTTTGCTAAGCACACATACTTCTCTAAAACTTGCAGGAATAAAACCCTGAGTACATCATTCCAGAGTTAAGAAAGCGCCAGAAGGAACGGACCCAGAGACGAAGTCCCATTGGTCTTGTGAACCCATTGAAGACTTGAGATATTTATTTAAGAAACAGAAAGAAACTTGAATGTTACTGACTTCTTTTCCAGTTATTATTGCAGGATACCCAAGAACTCGTTTTTTTTTTTTCTGAAGAAACCCTGAGAAGAAAAAAAACTACCATGCTCTAACCAATCTCTTCCTTGCAAAGTTTAGGAGATGTGAAATAACATCTAGGATCATGCATATGCTGACAGTATTTTTTTTCTTTCATACAAAGGTTTTTAATCTTGATTTTGTTATTTCCTATCAACTTTTGTTTTTTTTTACTTTGAAGTTTTTTTGTTTCCCTGCTTGTTTTTTTTATTGTTACTTTGGCCTATCAGACAAACTGCAGTTGCACGGGATATCCCACGCGTGATGAATGGTAACTAAAGAACTCTTTGTGTCTATATGTTGTCTGTCAGTATGTCCTTGTGTCTAACCGTCTTGACCTCCAGTGATCGACAAATTGGTATACATGGTGCCCATAGATGTTGGAAAAAAAAAAAAAAAGAGTCTCCAGTTATGAGAAAAACAAAAAGTTATGGTTTGATTGTCAACATTGTGCTACTGAACTAAGCCGGTGCCTTCATAGAGATTGAATATTGTTGTTTCTGCTAATTTTCTGATATTTATGGCAAAGCTTCCCAGAAATCTAAATTCAAGTACAAATTTGGTAGCTTGTTATTTGACTGATGCAAGGAAATTTTGTGGAACCTCAGTAGAGCTCCTGAGACACTCCACGAAGTTTCTCCTTTTCCTCCTGGGAAGGCATTACATGAATTTGTTCTATTTGGCTTTTACCTAATGAAGTAAAACTGAAAGGGAAGCATTGTCACTTGGGAAAATGGTAAAACTTTGGTATGTACAAGATGTTAACAGTAGTATCTGGTATGTATGTAAATTGTCAATGGTGATTGTCACCTTGTAATATTGTATAATTCAATTGTTTCACACCTACAGAAATTGTTTCCGGAAATATAGGGAGAAAAGGTCTCAACAGATTCCTATTGATGGAACTGTTGAGAGTAAAAAACTTTCCTACAAAGGACTGAATAGACATGGAAATACACCTGACATTTACTAAGGTTTCTTTGACATAATACTGGAAATTTTTTTTTTATGCATTCTGTCCTGAATCCACGAAATTTTTGTTTTGTTTTGTTTTGTTTTGAGTAACCAGGATCTGCAGAAAGGTTGCAATTTTTTTTCCAGCAAAGCTAACTTGTCACATTTTCTCTCCCCTTGATACCAACACAGCATACAAATAGTGGTAGTAATTTTTGCTACTTATCTTAGAGTCTGTTTTTGCATAACTTCCATAGGGATTTTGTCTGTTTTAACAAAAAAATTGGACGCGAGTTTGATTGTGTGGCTTTGTGTGGAGTTCTTCCAAAAAGTTGAAAAAAGAGCTGAACCAAGAAGAGGAGAACCTGTTTGCCTTGTTTGTAGGGTTCCAGAGACCTCCAAAGAAGGTGAGGAAGCTTGCCTCCATTGGCAGGACTGGACAACCCGGCCAACGAAAATGCCCTGGTACCCTCGAGAAGAGGAAAGCCCAGGTGGAGTCTGATGAGACCAACTTTATACCTGAAGCATACATCGACTGGATGCCACCGGTTCGCTCTGATCCTGTATGGAATATTTCAACAAAGCCAGCTAAACAAATTGCTGTTAGTTATTTCTACCCTGTGATTTTATGCAAAAATAGGAAAAATGGTTTAAAAGTAGATTTAGTTTGCAAACTTTTGCTTTGCTATTAAAAGTTTGGGATCAAGGTTGAGAAAATTTGTGTTTTACATCATTTGAACCATTTTAACATTTTTTCCCTGTGATTTTGATATATTTGCTATCTTGTTTTAGCCAATGCTCCAAATTTTTTTCTTTTGGCTTGGATAATGGACTATTTTTAAGTAATGAAACTCATACTGGACATTCATGGACAATGCTGCTGACTAATTGTTGCTTCTCTTACACACATTGTAACCCTGAAAAAAGACTGTCTCGTAAGATTACACCATGAGATCTGTGCCACCATAGATATGGTGGAATAAAAATTAAAAGGGGGGATTGTAACAGGGTGGTCCCCAGGAAAGGGGGAGGTTCCCTTCCCCACCCAAGGGAGGGTGGAGCTGAGCAGGAAGAGGAGAAGCTGCAGAAGAGACTGAGGAAGGAAGGAAGCAGGATGGAGCCAGAAGGAGACCTGGAGGAGGCACATGGAGCCTAGAGACACGTGAAGAAACTGCGCTTGTCTTTTGGTCGTGGATGGGGTGACACAGATGTGGGTGAGACCCGTGGGGAGGTGACAATGGCAGCTTTTATCTTGATGTTGATTTTGCTCTTTTCCTTCCGGGCTTGTCCGGTTGTTTGTGACCCTTTGCTGTGGGTCCCCACTGGAAGATGCTTTAGACTTGTAGCAGGCTTTGGGGCCTTGCTCTGGGCCAATCCCATTTGGATGGACTTTTACCCACGAGGGGATGGGTAACTTTGGGTGCTTCATTTAGAAACTAGACTCTTTGCCTTACCTGTATTGTTTCCTAGTTTTATTAAAGATCCTTCCCATTAGTCTCATATGTTTTGTGTTGATGCGGCGGATGGCAGAACCCATGTAGAATAGGCAGGTTTGCGGGGTTTGGGCTGCCCCTCTCCCTGTCCTATAACAGCTGGACTATTCAAGCATTTGAATTTGCCAGGCACCATGATTGCATGAGCCAATTCCTTAAAACAAATCTCTCTCTCTTCTTCTTGT
Source organism: Talpa europaea (assembly GCF_964194135.1). Taxonomy (NCBI): domain Eukaryota; kingdom Metazoa; phylum Chordata; class Mammalia; order Eulipotyphla; family Talpidae; genus Talpa; species Talpa europaea. The sequence goes on from NC_140076.1 coordinate 41,374,097, forward strand.
TATCTGCGTGTGTGTGTGTGTGTGTGTGTGTGTGTGTGTGTGTGTGTGTAAACACCAAACAAAAATGGAAACTGTTTCAAATACTAGTGGCCTTCAAGACTCCAAACCAAAGATGGTGCGGTGTCTGATTTCTCTTTATGGTTGACATGGGGAAGTTACCAAGGATTATTTCAGAAATGTTCAATTAAGCACCTAGGATTTTAAATAGTTTCCAAACTATTTGTGTTTCAAAGCACAAATGAGTTGACAATTCCTTCAATTGATCCCAGTCTCACACTGTTGGTACCTTTTTCCTTAACCCTTCTCTGTGCCCTGTTATACTTATTATGGCATGTTTTCAGCTATGTAATGATACTGGCTACTAGTCTACTAGTTCTTCCTTCTATAGTGGCAGGAACTCTGATTTTTAGCTGCATAAATGGCCACTCAGGGTAAAAACTACATTTCCCAGATTCTCTTTTGATAAGGTAAGGCCATTTGCCATGGGATCAACTAAGGAAAGGAGGTTACAAATACTAAACAAGATAGCAGGAGCTGTGGTCCTTGAAACCCTGAGGTACCATATCAACCTAGCGCTCCTGACCAGGATTTTCACATGAGTGAAACTTGTATGTTACTTAAGCCATTGTTGCTTGGGTTTTTTATGACTTGCAGCGGAACCTAACCCTAATTCACTTTGTCTGGCTTGTATGTCTCGCCTACCACAAAGTAGGAAACATGTTTCTTTTCAAGTGCTGCTTAGCACTCTGCCTGGAATGTAGTAGTGCCAGACAAGTGTGTATTGACTAGATATGAATGAAATGATGAATGAATGACTAACAGATGTGGGGAAAGCCCAAGGTGAAGTAGAAGGAAGACTTGGTGCCAGTGAGTGGGTGCTTTCTAATTTAGCTTCAGCAAAAGACAACTTTTATTCTATACTAATGAGCACCTAATTTATGCCAGGTTTGGTGTCAAGTGATGCTTTTATAGTGGTAAAAAAGGCAGGCAAAAATTTCTGCTCTCATAGAGCTTATTCTAGAAAGGGAAATCAAGAATATATTGGGTAGTACTGAGTGCCATGATGGAAATAAAACTTTCTTGATATAATGAACTATTTGGGCTAGGTGGTGAGAGAAGATAGCATTTATGCTGAAACCTGCATGACATGAAAAGCTTATATCAATGAAAAGGGCATTTGAGGCAGAGGAAAGCTAGTGCAACACTGTAATGAGGAAGTTACTTGGTTTATTTCAAAAGACAAAGGCTAGTAGCATTATAGTTACTGAGGAGGTGTGGGAAGAAGGAGGTAGGGTTCAGGACTTGTGTGTCAAGTAAGGAGCAAACTGTTATCCCAAAAGTAATGGCTTACATTTTTCAAGGATCATTCTGGCTCCTTTAAGGAAAATGGATTGGAGGAGGGCAAGAATAGAAGCCAATAATGTTTCTGTTATCTATTGCACACAACTTAGTGCCACAAAATAGTCTTATTCATCTGCTCACTGTTTTCTGGGTCAGGAATTCTCAGATGGACACAACTGGTATTTCAGCTCTAATTCACAAGATGTAATCTTGTGAGACAGCTGGGGCCCAGGGAGCCATTTCCAAGATAGTTTCTTCAAGCACATGTGAACTCTAAGAGCTTCCTGACCTCTCTCTTACCCCACAGGGCATCACATCCTCCAGGGCCTGCCTATGTGGCATAGGCATCTCACAGTCTCCTGGTCTCATGGAGTATACTTATCACATGGAAGTGTTTTTCTAAGAGAAAGGAAGTAGGAGCACCTAGCCAGTGCAACACTTGAGACTGGCATTACCTTGTAATGCTTCCTGGATATTCTTTGGTCAAAGCAATCAAAAAGCCCACCCAGAAAAACAGACCCCACTAAGGCGCAATAGGATCACACTGCAGAAGGACATTAGGGTGGGAGATAATGCTGAAGTCATTTTTGGAAAATAAAATATGTCCCAAGTGAAAAGGTCACTCCTGCCATTCAGGCAAGAGATGATAGTGGCTTAGATTTGAATGTTCACACTGGAGGTGAGAAAGGGGTGGATTCAGAATAACCGAGCAGAATATATGAGAACTGTAAAGCATCAACATATGCGTCTGAGCACTTGTTTAAATGAATTGCACTTTATAAGATTACGTGGATAAGTGTTGCCTCCCACCAATAAAATCAGTCACAAATAATTCTGTCGTATCCATAGGACACATACATCATTGTCATGTATCACAATGTACCTTGTTTCAAAGCAGGAGGTGTTTACGGCAGACACTTAATGAGGCGCAGATTTCAGGACTCCACACGGAGGTGAAAATGTGGACCTATAGACTGTGGGATCCTGGACTTCCCACACCCCATAACCAGGGTGCTTTAGAGAGGATAGGGGGCCTAGAAAGTTTGTATTTTCAATGACTTACGTAGATGAATACATTTACCCACAGAAATATCATATATTCAGTTGCTTGAGGAGAGAGTTTTTCAGGTATGGGTGCCGGGGCTCCAAAGAGAGACTATGAAAAAGGGTTGTTTGTTTCTCTTTTCTTTTTTTTTTTTTGTGACAAAAATGCTGGAAGCTATTGTTCCATTTTAACACAGGTGAGAGCAACCCAGAAACTTGCCCAGAGTCACCTGGAAAATGAATGGCAGAGCGGGTGCTAAAAGACATGACTCCCCGCTCCTGTCTGGCATTCTTTCCACTGCATCACCCGCCACTCTGCCCAAAACACTGCTTTGTTCTGTGCTGTGGTTCTGCTGGACCCTGGCTATTGCTCAATAAACTTCCCAATAGTGCCAGAAGGAGGAGAAGAGATCAAATCTGGTTTTAACTGAAAAAATAACTCCAAAATAAATTTTGTGAACTTCGATTCAGTCACATCTCTTTGTAAAGTGGATAACACAAGCACTTAGTGTTCCTAAATATTCCACTATTTCTTAAAATTCACTAAGTTCTTAAGTTCCAGGGGTTACCTTTAACTCTTGGTGCTTACATCTCTATCAAACTCACACAAACACACACACATACACACAGCTCAAAACTATTAGGGCCTTTTGGATTGGAAAGTGATAACTATACAAGAGCTATACTGTGTGTGGAGGGCACAATTATATTATAATGACTGTTATATACTTCTTTTTTATACATGCAGATACATGGGTTGTTGTGTGTATTTGGTTTTTTTTTTTTTTTTCTTCTCTATTTGAAGTAGGCAGAATTCCATTCTGGACTTAGATAAAATGTGTATTTTCTAAACTATAAAATTTCATTCTCAAGCACATTTTGTCCCTTTTTCTATTGTGCAATAAAATACATAATTTGCATTTTGTCACCTTTTTAAAAAATTAACTGAGTACTGTTATTTAAATAGAATCAGCAGTTGTGCTTTACAGTTATTGTATTTATTGCAAGGAGATTAATGACCTGACAGTCTAGGGTTTTCCCATGCTAGGTTTTGTTTAGAATTTGAGCTTATTTTGCAAAAATATTACCTCCCTACACATTTAAAGGATCTGTAAAATATTGCTCCTTGATCTACACAAGAAGCAGTTTGCTGGGTTCTGGGGTTGGAGGCCAATAGCTCAGGATGGGTGCCTGGGAATGGGTAAATCTTACCTATGAATTTAGATGTCTGTTCGACAAGATTGCATCACAAAAGCCGCATGCCTTTATTATGTTTCACATGTTATATTGCACCGACAAGCTTAACTGCATCCAGGACAGAGCCAGGTGGTGTTTAAATCTCTAAATATCTTAAAATTTGAAGGCCTTAGGCAAGAAAACCTGACTACTCAGAAAGCACAAGTTTTAATATTTCAGACAAGACATTGTCAAAAGCAGAAGAGCGAAGGTCTTTGCCATAGATTTTACTATTATTATTAACCTTTATATATTTTTGTAAGACTTTAAAACAGATGGTTAGGCAGTGCTTTTCTATGAGTATTCATTAAAGCATCAATATTAAAACTATTTTGAAATAAATCACCCTTAGAGGACCCCTCTCCCCCTTTAAAGCACTTTCTCTTATTGCCTAAAAATTCAAGTACTCTCTTAACTAAGTGCAGACTGAAATATTTCACTATGGATTTGAACAGGAGCCAAGAGGGTCGATGAAAGGAAAACTTCTCTCTATAAAAGGTTTATTGTCAGCGCTTTCTAAAGACATAGATTCTTCTAAAATAGGCTACCAACATTTTCACAAACATTGATGCAGCCTTCTCAACCTCTCCTGGACCTAGGATTCAGGTCCTTTTCTTTTGGGGCTGCTCTGCATCTAGCCTTTGACCTTCTGGATGGCCAGCTCTAACTGCTCAGTCTCCATCAATATAATGTGTATTATAAAAAGAGAAGGGGGTGGGTAGCTTGATCCTCACACTATTGGGAAAGTACTTGAAATTCCTTACATTCTTTTGCATTTAACAGCTTGTTTACCTAATCACCAGCTTATTAGGATTAGCACAAGTCATTGCTTCAAGCTCATTCACTGAAAATAAACTGACCTCCTATAGACTCTTGCAGATTTGTTTCCCTGCTCCCAGGCAAGAGTGAATTTTTAAGTAATTCTCCCAAGCTTTAAGAACAACATTGGAAAAATATAAAGGTTTAAACAATTGACCTTTCATAACATAATATCTAACCATACTCAATCTTGCCTGTGGATATAGATATGGGCAACCTGGATTATGCTCTGCTTTCACTGAAGAGTTTCTCTTCTCTATTGAACTGACCTGCACAATAGCCTGGTGATTAAAATTATAAATGACTCTATGAAAGCCACCTCATAGTGATTCCGTGATGGAGACACTGAGGCTTTCAATTCATAAGAAAGTGAAGTGTTAGTATTTAAACCACAAATTTAACTTCAAATCCCTCCTTGTATTTTTTGCAATGCCTCGTGTTCGATACATATTTTTTATACAGATTGCTTTAAATGCAAAGTAAGAACTACGGAAGATGTAAATGCAATCATTGTCTAGGTTAGTTGCCTGTTCTAACCCAACCACCTAGAACAGTTCCTGGCACAAAAGAGGCACTCAGTAAATCCTCTTTGAATGACATAAGGCATAGGCTAGCTTGTTTCCAATAACTCTGGAGAAACTCTGAAAATATTGAATGTCGTACACTCAGGTATTAGGTAAATATTTCTTTATTAAATGATTAAATCCATAAATAAATTCTTTTCACTGAATATAAAATTAAAGTCATTTACAAATTATTCCAGTATTACATTTCCCCTCCCTCCCCGAAAGCTACATTTTGATAAATAAAAACATTCAGTCTTAAAACACCTGATTTCTGTTTGCAGTTTAGAGTGCAGATAGCTGCCTCTCACAGACACTCACAGAGTGTCACCTCGGGAGGGGCTGGAACCCCCTCCCATTTACTTCCGTCAAAGGATGAAGGTTAAACCATTCAGTTAATCCTATCTTTTACCATCGTAGTAGTGAAAGGAAGAGAGCCTAGAGAAAAATATGCTTACCAAATAATTTACAAACAGAAAACAGAAGGTCATCAACACCACAAGCTCCAAAACGAAGCAGTAACATGTGCTCCAATATTATGAAGCAAAGTATTCCCCAATCGCGGCTGCACTAGTGTCCGTCAGCACACCTGGCAGTTTCGAAATACCTTAAAACTACTCAACAATGAGCAATGCATCCCTTCTACAATGAGTCCCTTCACCCCCACTGCCCCCACCCATGTCTCCATGATTCTGGCCCTCTTCTCCCCTGTTTGTCCCTGTTCCTTGTGCTGGAAAGTCAGGCAGCATTTAGTCCCTAAATTTGTGAATGTCATTGAACAGCCTGTAGAAGGGAAACGCTGCCTCATTGGCGTGTGGACAGTTGTAGTTGCATTTACAGGACTGGATCATCATGACGTTCTTGGAAAACGTCTCCCCGTCCTCACAGCGGAACCGCATCTTCACAGTCCTGCTCTGCAGGGGCGTGCAGCAGCGGCCATCCACGCAGGAGCCGCAGTACTTCGGCCGGTAAGTCTTCACACTCGAGCATCCAGCGTAAGTGAACTTGACTGGTTCGGGGGATTTCTTGGTCTTGCTGCATTTCTTGCCCTTCTGTAAGAAAGAAGAGGGAAGGAAAGTTAGGATAATGTTTCTCTTTCTTGGAAGAGAAGTTCACGTCTCACACAGCTGCCAGGAACATCGACAAGCAGCCACAGGAACTTACTTTCAGGCTGCTGTACAGTGGCTGTCCACAAGGCCGCACTTCACAAATCCGGGTTTCTTTCACCAGGCGGCATTCAGGGTTGTCATTGGTCACTCGTGTGGAGATACCAGTTCCACAGGTCTTTGAGCACTGGGACCATGAAGTTGTTTGAACAATACACTTCTGGCCGTGTAAAGAAGGGTTGTATAGGATCCGAGGTTCCATTCCAAAAACTAGAGAGACAAACAAGAGGAAAGATCTGTCAGAGGCATACTGACACAGATGCAAGTGCTCATTTCTATAAAGCTTGACATTAGAAATGTATTTCAGTATGTCTCATGGGCTCAGTCTCAACTTACCAGGGAGCCGCTTTAGAGAGTCGCCTTTTCCAACTGCAATTAATTCATTGTTTCTCGTTAATTCCACCTCAGAGGGATCAAATGCCATTCCCTTGCCCAGGAGGTCATCTCTGTCTTCCATTGGGTCCTTGGCACCATCCTCATCACAGACCCACTCCTCACAGCACTGCCCGGTGACTTTGACCAGCCGAGGGTTGGGACAGCCCAAGTTGGGGAGAGAGAGTTCTTGGGGACACAGTGGAATGCAGCCTACAGCACCGTCAATACATGTGCACTGATGTTTACAGTTGGGCTGGAAACTTTCTCCGTTCTGGTAGATTCTGGAGTTATATTCACAGGGTCTGCCCTCTGACTGAGCTGCAAAAGAGAAAGGGAAAAGAGGATAAAGTTGAGATTCCGAACCACGGCCTGAAACTCATACATATTTTCTGCTGTTAAATTCAATTTATGGTAAAGTTCCCTACAATTCCCCGGAGACTCCAGACCAGAACAATAAGTTAGTCAGGAATCACTTTTCCGTATGCGCTTTTCGATGGGCCCAGACACACTGAATTGCATTCCAGACTGCTGAAATCATGTGCCTTTCTGCCAAGCTACCAACAACAAAGCATCACCATACATGGTCTCAAAATTACTAAACTTCTGGACTACGGGGACTATTATTTTTTTAAAGGGGCCAAACCACAAGCATCTTACCTCTGCAGATCCCCTTCAGAGCGGTGGAGCTGGCGCCGAAATTGCATTCCAGCCCCTTGGTGTGGTCGCAGGGCTGCGTTTTGCTGCAGTCCTCGTTGAGCTGCTTGGCGCATACCTTACAGCAGCCGCAGCCGTCCTGGACCAGCCCGACTCCCGGGGCGCACTTGGGCGCCTCCAGGGGGCAGTGGCAGGCGGCGGGGCAGGTGGAGAGCGCCTGGAGGAGAAGAAAGACACGCGTGAGATTTCGCGCAGTGCGCAGGAAGAGGCGTCCAGAGGAGGGACCGGGGTCTCTGATCCCGTCCAGTCCGGCCACCCGGGGCGGCTGTGAGGCCCCCAACACAACACATGTACGCCGGGGGTAGAGGAGCGGCGCGGGGCGGGGTGGTGGGGTGCGGGGGGGAATTTAAAGAAAAGCTATCCCGAAACGCCCCCCACCCAACCTCTCCAGTTTAGCTTTTTCCCTGCTTGGGCCATCTGGAGACGGACAGGGGAAGGGACCGGGAGGGCGAGAAGAAGCGATGGCAAAAGAACTCACCAGCCTGGCCAAGGGGAGAAGGGTGACCACGAAGGCGAGCGTGCGGGCGGTGCGGGAGCTCATTGTGGCGCGCAGGAGGAGTCTGGGCGAGCGCGCAAAGCAGCCAACACACCGGTGCGCAGCAGGGTGGCCCGGCGCGGCGGGGTCGGGGTGCGGGTGCGGTGGCCCCGGCGCAGGGAGTCGGAGGACCGGGAGGCGAGCCGGCTGCGGGCGTCCTGAGCTCGAGGTCCTTCCCGGGGAGGCACGGAGGGCGCGGGTGCTGCTCGAGGGCGCTCTCGCTCGCGGTCTGCCCAAGCGCGCAGAGCCCGCCTCTTATACGGGCCGGCAAAGGCGCCGCGTGTTGCAGTGACGTCGGCGCTGTCTGCGCGTTCCAGAATTCTCAAACATCTCTGGAATGCTGGTTGGCGCGGGCTGCTGCCAAGCGCCTCCCCTGGCTCCGTTGCACCTTTTTTTTTTTTTTTTTTTTTTGTCCTGGACCCGTCAAGAAAACAATCTTCCGTTTTTTCCACTTTAAATAACGGCTCGTATTAGGGAGGGCTCTTTTTGGCTTGATGTTGGTGATGGTGGTGGAGGGGGTGAGGGGGGGCTAGTGCAAGACTTTGCCTCCACTGGGAGGGTGGGAGGATCTGAGAGGGAGGAACAAAAGTCGTTTTGTTTGGTGATGCCGAGTTGACCAGGCAGCTTTGGAAGCCCTCAGCCAAGAAAGCAGCGAGCTGTTTGCTTGTTTACAGCGAAGGTGGGAGTGTTATCTACAGAGAGAAGCGAACCGGGAGGGGTAGTGTGTCTCTGAGCCAGGAATCTATTTGTGGACTTCATACAGGCACGCTCGGATCAAGTCCCAAAGTTCTGGTATGGTGTTTATTAGCCAAGTTAAGTATTGCAAATTAATACTTGCAGTGGCATTTATGAATGAGAAGGGGGGGAAAAAAAATCAACTTCCCCCATGCCTGGAAGATTCCCAGGCAGAGGTCTTCCCCCTTTTTTTTTTTTTTTTTTTTTTTTGGTATGTCGTACTTGTTTGTTTTTGGAGGTTCCCACTTTAGTTCCAGCCCACTGCCTGGGTTGGAAGTCCAAGAGGAAACGAACGCAGGGAGTTTTCTGGAAAACTGACTTATATACTTCCTCACGGATGCGGGGAACGGGGTAAGCCCTTCCAGTCGCCCTCCAAGCGTGGGAGGTGGATGTGTTCGCTAAGCAGCCAGCAAACCAGCAGCAGAAGGGACCTCGGTGGAGTGATTTGTACTTAGATCACCACCTGTATACACTGCAAGGCTAAACCAGATTCCAATACCATTGTGCTGGATGGCTCTCTGGGAAAAGTAGATGGTTTCAAGTTAAAAGCTTTGCCGAGCCAGAGGGATGTAACTCCTTTCCTTGGGACCATTTAGAGCTGCCATTTCCAAGGAAATGCAATGCTTTTCTTTCCGAATACAAAGAAGTAAGAGATTTATGATGTAATAGTCTGGAATAAAAATATTAGTAGATTTTTAAGAAACTACATATTCAACCTGCAACACACCCCCTACAACACAATTTACTGTAACATCATTATTGTTAGTGTGATGTATACTTTTTCCCTCAAAGTTTCATAATCAATCTTCATGTATAATTGTGATAAAAAACCAACACAACTCAGCCTTCCTTTTTATTACTTACTCCAGGAGAACTCTTTGTCCTTTTTAATGTTTAGGGGTGTTGGATCTTCATAATTTGGCGGTTTTGCTTAAGAAGGCCTTCAGCGCTGACTTTTCTGTCAATGATTCAGATAAGCACAATGAGAAGCTGTTGCAATGAAAATATTCTCAGAGAGAACTATTGCAGGAAAGAGTTACGTTTCATTCATTCAGAAGTTCCCTTTCAAAAGTCTAAATGGCTTTTGCTGGAGGCAGGAGGATCCCTCAGGCTTTGTTGGAGTACAGGGTGGGGGGATTTACTTTTCAAGACAATAGATTGTCAGGTGTTAGGGAAATACAGTGAGGAAAGTCTGGGCCCTACTTACATCTACGGGAGCCAATCATCAGCCATTATTTTAAAAATGGGTTTTCCCGTATTAGGATTTCATTATTGTTTCCTTCTTAATGAAGTGACTCGGGACAAGGTTGAGTAGGCGCAGTACAGGGTGGGAGGAGGAGGTAGAGAGAGAATGGAGAGAAGCGTTCCTGGCTTCTGTTGTGGCGTCTTTTCTATTTGACTTCATGGTTGTAAGTATTTCCAGATGGTGAATCAGACACCAGACGTAACAATATTTCCATATTTGGGTATAGCAGTAGCCTGCGTTTTTAACATTTTTCTGCCTCTGTTATCCAACCACAAAGCATTCTTGACAGCTTCAAATGTTGTTAAATATAGACTTTACTTCTGTTCCCAGAGCAGGAAATTCTTTGGAATTCCTTGTTTTTCACGCAATCTGTCTATCATGATTTAAAATAAAATTATAGTGGATGATCCAACAGTCCGGTATATACCTCGTTTTTTTACTGGGAAGTTGGGATGGGGGTGCAGGGAGAGATTCAGCCTGCTGCACGGCATTCAAACACAAACCATTCCAGAGATTCCTTTAAAAATCAAATTAAAGTTTTCTAACAAGGTTGTGTGGGTTTGTTTCTGGACTTCAACTGGGAAATCTTGGAGGATGAGTTGGCCCCAGAGGAAAAGCTTAGAGGACCTTACCATCAGTTGCCCATTTAAAGCAAAGGGGGTGTGTTGTGGGACAGGGCTGGGAAGCTGGAGCAAACAGGGCCAGGAGGTGGGGAGCAAGAGAGACTGGAGTAACCTATGTGAACAGACTTTCCATATACTGTGTCCTAATGCAACAGCTAGTAAACCTCAGTATCAGGCCAGAGAAACAGCAGCTCCTCATGTCCTGCTGAAGGACAGTCCAGAAACCCCAGACGTCCTGTCGCCGTCTCGCCTTCTCGATGAGAGCTGCAGATCAGTTCAAGTTGACAGATTGGCAGACAAATGCACACATGTTGATGGGTAAGTGTTGCTTTGGGTGCTAATTCTGCATGACTCTTTCACTCTTTTTCCTCCCACCCTTCCCTATATGGGTGCCCCATCAGGGAATAGGAGTACCTTGTTGCCTTGTTGCAAGGTGTGGAGAAGGGACTGTTTTTCTTCTGCACCTCCTGGTTTTGTGTTGAGTTGTAGGAATGTCTCTCATGCGCGGATGCTGGGGAATTTTAGTTCAGCAAAAGAAGGGTTCACTGTCTAGTGGCAACTGAGAAGAATCAGTCTAAACCTGGTGACTCCAGTTTCCTTGCCCTAGATCAGTGGATTTCAAACTTAGCAAGTCTCAGAATTACCTGGACAGCTAGTTAAGACTGATGGCTGGGCCCCGCCCCATAGTTTTTTACTAGCTACATTTCTAACACGCACCTAAGTGATGCTCATTCTGCTGGTATAGGGAATCACACCCTGAGAACCACTACCTTGGATGGCAGGAGTGCCTGGGTGTGTGTGTGTGTGTGTGTGTGTTGTTGTTGTTGTTGTTCTCATAGATACTCGCCTGCACACCCAATCTAACAACTTCAAGCTAGCTTAAAGAACAGAAGAATGTATGTGGCTGCAAGAGGTCGGCGTTAAGGTGGCACTATTCCAAACCTCCCCTCCCCGCGCCAACCTATTTCTCTCCACCGCCCGCCCCCACTCCACGCTGCAAACCCCCTCCCCACCCCAAACACCCCCACCCCCAGCTGGAGTGATCTCCAGGGGAGCCAGAGAAACCCGGATGGCGGCGGGAGTTGGGTGGCAGACCCGAGGGAAGGGCCTGGGTGGCCGCAGGGGCCCTGCGGAGAGCTCTGGCAGGGTTCGCGCGGCGGGAGGGCACCGGGCCAGAGTACCCGGCACGCCCAGCCGCCTGCTGCCCGCCGCCCCCTGCCGGCTGTCCGGCCTGCGCGCCCGAAGGCAGCGCCGTTGCCAGGACTCTAGGTTTCCGGCGACGCGCGGCGCAGGACGTTTCCAGCTCCAGCCCATATTTGGTGAAAGTCTTTCAAGACTCCGTCATCCAACTCCGGGGGGCGGTGGAGGCGACCGAGGCCCCAGCTGCGGCCCCAGCTACCGCGCGCTGCCGCCGCGTTACTAAAAAGAACCGGCCTCCTGCCGCCGCACCCCGGGCGCTGCGGGCACAAGGGCGCGGGGAGAACCCCGCACCCCGGTCCCTGCCCGCACCCCGGTGAGGACTCAAGCCCTCCCGGCGCTACGTGGGAGGCTGGCGCGGAGGGCGCAGCGGCCCGATTGTGTCACTTTTCCCGTCCACCCCCTGTTGACTCGTCCTCCCAGCGGGGCAGCGAGTTGCCGCGCTGTGCCAGACTTTGAGGGTACGCCCAGCGCGGGCGTGTGGGTCTGTGTGTCAGAGGAGGGACATGGTATTGACTGAGGAGCAGTCCCAAAGGGCCTGGGTGCCATTGTCTCTGGAAGGGAGCGATCTTAGCGTTTGCCCTCTGCTTCTCTTGGTTTTTCAAGAGAACAGTGAATTCCTCAACAGTGAGTTCCATGTGTCCCGGAGGCTGCACAGGAAGCCCTGGCACTGCCATCCGTAGCCTGTAAGCCTTGGGTAAGCTGCTGGTCCTCTCCGGACCTTGTATTCTTCATCAGTCCATTAGGAAAGGAGACCGCAGGTGATGAATGAGGTCGTCCCTTTTGGGGCTAAATCCCAGGCCCCTTTCTCCTGATAATGACAGAGGCAAACACTTACACAGAATTCACCCTACATCAGGCACTGCTTTGAATACCTAATGTATATCAACTCATTTAATTCCCCAGACCCTTTTGTTAACACCATTTCCCATCTAAATGGAGGCACAGACTAGCCAAAGTTCACTCACCTTATCAGTCACAAAAGCTCGACCCAGCATCTTGATTCCAACAGGTCTTACACTGCCCCACATCTCTTACTTTAAATGTTCAGGCTTGTTGCCTCTCCTGGAACTTTTCCTGTAACCCAGATATTCCGAGATAAGGCTTCAGATAGAAAAATAGTTGATGCATTAACTGAAGCTGGGCTAACCTCTGAGAACTGCTGACCTACTGGTTCTTGGAGAAGTGACCGGTGGGGTATTGCATGGTGACAGAAAATGCTGTGTGCAAATAAGCTTACATAGTGGACTTTTAGACACTTTGGCAGGTTGGTGGGGAAGCTATCTGGGATGCTTGGGGTTCTTCTAACTCCTTACATGCTGCATTGATCAGCGAGTCCCTTCATCAGGAGTAAGACTTGGCCTGATCTGAACTGTATTTGTCACTGATATAAAGGTTTCAGTGTCATGGACTTGAGAGTTCCTTGTGGAACAAGTCTGCATTTGACCTGTTTTCCCAAAAGTATAGTTACCTATGTATTAGAGGACCAATCATTTATCCTTTCTGAACACCAGCTTAGAACAGTTCTGGTGATGTGTCTTGGCACCATAGCAGGCACTGGTGACATAAAAAAGAGGACTTTAGGAGAATTCCACAAACTGTTGCTGAAATGGGTACAAGAAGCTTTGTGGACACTTCCCAGCCTAAGTAGAGATGGAACCAATCTGAGTTTGAAAAGGTGAACAAGAGTCCATATAGGGAAGGAAGTTTGAGACTGAGGAATAGAGCCTTGACCATGTATAATGACAGGCCCTTTAGTATGGCTCCGCCATAGGATTCCTTTGGGGAACTGGCAAGAGAGATCCGCTGGGCCCTTCTGCAAATGGTCTTGCCTGTCATGGCACTGAGCCTCTGCCCACAAGCAGGGTAAACCCTGTGAAGTTTTACCTTGCTTTCCTTATCTGTAAGATCAGGGCTCCTTTAATGAAGGGCTCACAGGAATTAGCCAGGTAACAAAATGCCATTCCAAGAGTTGGTGCAGGCTGACCTTGACCTCAGCATTGGGGACTCATGTGGGTTGAATGATTGCTGGGTGAAAATGTAGGTCCAGAGTTTGCTGTGTTCTCATTTATTAGAGGGTTACCAGAAGTCTGGATTTTCATGTGAAACTTGTTTTTTTTTTTTAATTTTGGCAACTATTTAAACAGTGTTATAGGTATACATCTGCAAAATCATCACTACAATCAAAATAATGAGCATATCCATCAACACTTCATGTCCCGTTGTAATTTCTCCCTCCCAAACACATACTCTCATTCACTGGGAACCACTGACTGGCTTTCGGTTACTTTAGATCAGTTTGCCTTTTCTGCAACTTCATATAAATGGAATCATAAAATATCTACTCTTTTTTGCTCTGTCTTCTTTAGCTTCTTTAGCTTAAGATTCATCCATGTTGTAGCATGTACCAATAGTCCATTCCTTTTTACTGCTAAGTAGTATTCCATTTTTTAGCTAAATCACTATTGCCCATGCTAGACATTCATAGACATCTGAATTGTTTCCAATTTTGAGCTATTAAAGTTGCTATGAACATTGTATAAAAGTGTTAAAATGCCATCTAAGTAAGTCCTTTGAAAATCAAAGATGATGTATGTGGGCTGGCAGCTGTGAACTCTGGACTGAATGTCTCTAAGAACTTGTTCTGCTCCAGCATCCTATAACTCCCAGCCACTCATGAAATACCAAGGACTAACACCTAGTCTCCATTTAATTGTCAGGTTTATTAGACTTGTTTAAGAATAAGGGCTGCCACTTAACTCAATTTATAAATTCTGTAGGAGTTTATACTTGTCAACAAAATTGGACTGTGTCTTCTTATTTTCTATTCTACTCATTCCCAAACTCTACTTAGTCTTTCTTTTTCTTCTCCCCCTGAATTTATGTTGCAGGCAGCTGGCTTGGCCTTGGCAGCATGGTAGGAAACACTTTTTTAGGGCATCTGTATCCAGTGGGAACTGTATCTGTTTATTCCTTCCACATGGCATCTGTCCACAGGAAGCGAGGCATGTCTTACCCCTTACCTTACAAAACTTATTTTGCGATAACACAGAAACATTTCATTGGAACAGACTAGAAGCCACCTCTCCCACTCCACCCTGTAATCCATCTTCTAGACAAGATTGAGCAATATGAAATATATTAATTATAAGTCACTATCAAATGAGTTGGCTCCAGACCCAAGGGATTAAGACTTAACCTCTACTTCTTGTATTTTATTTCCAGAGATACCTTTCTCTTAACTGTCCACTAAAAACTACACATACCACATTAAGAATTTAGAAAAGATTTGATTTGGGCATGGCACTGAGTACACAAGTAGAGTATATGGAGAGAATGAAGCCATGTATTTGTCCCAATATTTTGCAGGTCCCAAGGAGTAAGTGTAAGGGAGGATTCTAGCAATTGGGCTGATTGTGTGAAATAAGGCATAAGATGTTTAATGCTCGGTGCTTGGCACATAGTAAATGCTTAATAAATTACGATGATTCCTACTGCTAAGCACCACTATTACCTTTACATTGCTATAATTAGAGTAGAATGAGCTAGTTTTATTCTCTGGAGAATATTCTCTATTTTTTAGAGTAGCTGAATTCTAGTCATAAAATCACTTTGATTGCACCCAGCCCAATATTGTGACTTGCACTAGAAACCCAGCGACCTTCTAAGAAAGCATTAAATGGGCTTGACTATCACAGCGATAGGACTCTGACTGTAGGCAAAGGTGAGCTGAGGTTTTGCCTTTTCCTTTGTCTATAAAGTAATGGGATTGCCCCAGTTTAGGGAACATGCACTCAAGTACCACAGGAATCATCTAGAATTAGAAGGCGTGCATGAGGATTAATGCCAGGTAAACATTGGGGAGCTACTTTATGTCTATGGGACCTGAGTTTTGTCAACCAAGACTAGACAGTTATTACATGTGTCTCATCTAACGTGTATAAATAACCTTGAAAGATATTTTATTTCCTTTTAAAAGATGATAAAACAGATTTCAACAGAGTCAGTACGTGGTGCAAGGTATATGTTAAGGTAGAGTATAGTGTCTGTTTTCAAAGGCCATTCTTTTTTTTTTTTTATAAATTTTATTGTTATATTCCCCATACAATTGCAGCCCCCCCATTCTGACCCCAATCCCTCCCCTCCCGCCCCCGCCCCCCAAAAAGTGTCTCTGGTTCATAGTTTTTTGTTGATTTTGATTTTCACTTTCTTATATTCATTTTCCTGGTCCCTTATTTAAGTTTTCTAGATTCCTGCTATGAGTGAGACCATCCGGTATTTTTCTTTTTCTTTTTGGCTTATTTCGCTGAGCATGATCCCTTCCAGCGCCATCCATGTTGCTGCAAATTGCATGTGTTTATCTTTTTTGAATGCTGAGTAATATTCCATGGTATATATGTACCACATCTTCTTGATCCAGTCATCTGTTTTTGGGCATTTGGGTTGTTTCCAAAGCTTAGCTATTGTAAACAGTGCTGCTATAAACATAGGGGTGCAGGTGTTCTTTGGAATTGATGTTTCTGTGTCCTTCGGGCAAATACCTAGGAGTGGAATTGCTGGATCATATGGAAGCTCTATGTTTAGTAGGTCCAGAAATCTCCACACAGCTTTCCACAGTGGTTGGACCAGTTTGCACTCCCACCAACAGTGCAGAAGAGTTCCTTTTTCTCCACACCCTCGCCAACATTTGTTGTTGCTAGTTTTTTTAATATGTGCCATTCTCACTGGTGTAAGATGGTATCTCATGGTAGTTTTGATTTGCATTTCCCTGATGACAAGTGATGTTGAACATTTTTTCATATGCCTGTTGGCCATTTGCATTTCCTCTTCAGAGAAGTTTCTTTTTAGCTCTTCTGTCCATTTTTTGACTGGATTATTTTCTTTATTGTTGTTGAGTCTCATCAGCTCAAAGGCCATTCTTTTGAGGGAGAACATATTTGCCATCCCTGAAATCTGCCCTAAAGCTTAGGATTATGCCCCAACTTCTCAATTCCAACTTAGCAGCTGATTGTGGATTTGTCACTTAAACATTTTTCTGTGTCTTAAGCTTATTTGTATTTTCAGTAATTCTGGACTCCTATATCTTGATGAAAGTTTGGTAATGAATGAGTTAAGCAATAAAAGAGACTTCCCTTCTCAGGGATTCTTGCTTGAACTTGTTCCTATTTCCTCTGAAGAATAAGAGATGAGTCAGAACAGAGGAGGAACTCAGCGATTGAGAGAGATTTCTACTGTACCTTAGTCATCACCATCGATTTTGTTACCTGCGGCAGAGGAGGTGCCACCTCCCACGACCTGCGGTCACCTTTACAACTAGATTACTAAGCACGGAGCCCTCCGGGGACCCACCAAGCATTCCCAGTGTGTGCCTTATGCAAGGTGTCCCCAAGTCCTGGAAGCGGAGGTGAGGGTGGGGCATCTAAGGTTATGGCAATAAGAAAAATAAAAAACATTGAGCATTTTGAGGCCAGCCCCAGGCATTTCTTTGAAGTCTTTTACATCCTCTCCTTGAATTAGGTTTTAATTTTCAAGAGGAAAGTAAGAAACTGTTTTTAAGAAGTCAGTTCTTTCTTGTAGTTGTTTATGACTTTTTTCCTTTTTAAAAATTGAGATATATTTAGCATATAACATTATGTTAGTCCCTGGTGTACAATTTTATGATTTGATATATATTTACATATTAAGAAATGATCACCACAATGTCTAGTTAATACCCATCAACACATATAGTCACAAAATTTTTTTTTCTTATGATGAGAATTTTCAAGTCTGCTTTCTTAGCAACTTTCAAATAATACAATTCTGAGTCACCATGAATACAATAAATTCCCAGAACTTATTTATATAACCAAAAGTTTGTACATTTTGACTACCTAAACAGTCACTTCTTTTTATTTTTATTTTGGTAACAATTTACAACACTTTAGCTTTCTGATATAGTTTCTTACCTCAGCAACTATATATTTCACACCACACCCACCACCAAATGTCCAGGCATCTTCCACCAACAACCAATTAGTGCCCTCTACTCTTTTCCTCCCACTTTGTTGCCCCTGGTAACCACCATTCAGATGTCAGAGTCTGAAGGTTTATTTTCGTTTGTCATTTGCTTTGTTAGCCCTTCATATTGCACAAATGAGTGAAATCATATGATATTGGTCTTTTTCCTTCTCACTTCACATTTGCATAATCTCTATCAATGTTGCCACACATATGGCAATATTTCATCTTTTTATGGCCAAGTAGTATTCCATTGTGCAGAAACTTGGATTGTTTCCATGCCTTGACTATTGTAAATAATATTGCAATGAACATAAGGGTGCATATAACTTTTGAAATACTGTTTTCGTATTCTTTGGGTAAATACCCAGAAGTGGGGTAATTGGATCATATGGCATTCTAGTTTTAATTTTTTGAAGAACCTCCATACTGTTTCCCTTAATGGCTGTACCAATACATATTCCTATGAACAGTGCACAAAGTTTCCTTTTTCTCCACATCCTCTCCAACACCCAACTTTTTGATAATAGCTATTCCAACCCCAGTTGATCATGGTATATGATTTTTATAATGTATTATTGAATTCATTTTGCTGTGTCCTGAGGTGAAATCTCACTGTGGCTTTGATTTGCATTTCCCTAATGATATGATGCAAAAGAACATCTTTTCATGTGTTTGTTGGCCATCCATATGTCTTCTTTGGTGTAATGCTTATATAGATCCTCTGTCCATTTTAAAAATCAGATTGTATGTTTTTTTGTTGTTGGGCTATATGAGTTGTATATTTATTTTGAATATTAGCCTCTTCTCTGATAAGTGGTTTGTAAATATCTTCTCCCCTTCAGTAGGCTGCCTTTTTGTGGTGATGGTGGCCCCTTTCACTATGCAGAAATTTTTAGTTACAGTCTCATTTGTTTATATTTGCTTTCGTTTCTCTAGCTGTCAAGAGATAAATCCACAATGACATCTCTGAGACCAACGTCAAAGCACTTATTACCTTTGTTTACTACTATGTATTTATGGTTTCAGGTCTTATATTCAAGTCTTTAATCTATTGTGACTTAATTTTAGTACAAAACGTAGGCTAACAGTCCAGTTTCTTTTCTTTTCTTTTTTTTGCATGTGATTGTCCAGTGTTCCCAGTATCATTTATTGAAAAGATTTTCCTGGGGCCTCCCTAGTGGCACAAGGGGTTAAGCATAGCACTGTGAAGTTATACACAGCCTCTACAGCATGAGTTCAATCCCTGGCCAGGGAGCTACCCACATGGCACAGTAGACCTCTCCTGACTCACCTGCTGCTCCCCTCAGCATTGTATTTCAGTCAGCCTGCCTGTTCTGCTCCCCACTCTCTCTCTGGTGAATCCTCTCACTGCCCCCCCACACCTCTGGCCTATACCCCAGCTCTTGTGTGCATAAAAAAATAAATCTTACAAAAAAAAAAAAAGGTTTTCCTTTCTCCCTTGTATGCTCTTGCCTCCTTCATCAAAAATTAATTTTTCCTATATGTATGGTTTTATTTCTGGGCTCTGATTATGTCCCATTGATCTGTGTCTATTTTTATTCTAATATTTTACTGTTTTGATTACTGTAGCTCTAATATATTTGGAAATATATATACACATATATATACAGGCAGGGAGCATAGCACCTCCATTCTTGTTCTTTCAGTACTATGTCAAATAATAGTGGTGCATCCATGGCTTGTTTCTGATCCTAGGAAAAATCTTCATTGCCCCCCCCACCCCGTTGAATATGTTAGCTATGCACTTGTCACATAAATCTCTATTTTCTTTAAATATGTTCCCTCTATTCTCATTATCTTGTGAGTTTTTGTCAGAAAAACATACTGAAATTTTCAAATGCTTTTTCTGCATCTATTGGGATGATCATATCATACGATTTTTGTCTTTCATCTTGTTGATTTGATGAATCACATTGATGGATTTGCATATATTGGACCATCCTTGCATCCTCGCATATATCAATACCATAAATCTCACTTAGTCATGGTATATGATCTTTATAATGTATTACTGAATTCGAGTTTGCTAATATTTTGCTGAGGATTTTTTACATCTATGTTTCTCAGATATTGGTTTGTAAGTTTTAGGGGTTTTATGGGGAGGGGGCTCACCTGGGTTTGGTATTAATGTTATGCTGGCCTCATAAAAAGAGTTAGGAAGTATATCTTTGTTTTGTTTTTTTTTTTTTTTTGAGGAATTTGAGAAGTGTGAGTATTAGATCTTCTTTGAATGTTTGGAACAATTCACCAATGATGCCATCTTGTCCTGCACTTTTGTTTTTTTTGGGAGGTTTTCCATAATTGCTAAATAGTCATTTTGTAGAGGACAAAGAAAACAGATGTTTAGTATTTGAAATTTTAAAGGCATTGGGAATGCTGTTAGAATCCAGCAACATTTTGAATACACACAACCCATTGCAGTTGTATAAGACTGATGGTTTAGTTCAATAATAAATATGATATATATGACAGACTTTATGCTAGACAATGATACAAAGATAAATAATTTCGATACTTTGCCATTGTTGCTCTCAGCCTAAGGAAGATGAAGATACTTAAATAGATAATACAATATAGCAATTGATGCTAAGTGCAGTACTTTGGGAATACAGGCAAGGGACTAACTTTGAGCCCCACTCTTTAAAAATATGACATCTTGTTTCACTTGTATACTGTGATAGAGAGGAAGGAGTATTAGCCACAATTATATGCAGGTATTAGCATACATATTCCCTCTAAAGCTAGCAACTGCAGAAATCATGTACATCTTCATGAGGATTTTAGAAAACATCCAAGAGTGAAAACCTTAGCCTCTTAAAATGCATTGTTACAGATGAGAGTAACCCTTTGGGTGCTTTGGAAATTACTATCACTGTGAATTCTTTCTGAAGGGGAAAAGGGAAGGGATTGTCATTTATAGGGCACCTTCCACTAGCCAGAAGCCTTAAAGGTTTTTTCATTTAATGTTCAAGAGAATCCTCCATTATAAACATGATAGTATCTTTCTAAGCTGTAGAAATAGGGGTTCAGAGAAGTTAAGCAACCTAGCGAAGACCAGACAGAATGATTCTAACCCAAAACTATTTGGTTCCACAGCCTTTACTACACTTCTGCAACACTGCACTGAATCCCTGCATTTCCATCCCTTTATGAGTGCTTGTGTTTTTTGTTATCACTTTGCTTTTATAGAGTCAACCCTTTAAACTTTTCTTAGCACTTCCAGACCCTCTGATGTTGTAGTCTTTGAGTCGCTGGTGAATCTAACTTCTAAAAAGAGGTGCAAATTAAAGTGAATGGGATCATTACCATCATGTTAATGTCATCATTGTCATCATCATTATAATCAGGGAACAGGCCTGGTGATGTTAAATCTGCACTTACATTTGCTTCCTTGCAAGGCACTGTGTAGAACAACTTCAATATATATGATTTCTGTTTTCTAGGGACGGATGACAAGTTCCAATGGATATGGAATAATTAGAAATAATGAAGTATAATTTTAAGAATTTTATGTTTGAAAGACAGTTGAGAAGCACCATGGTAGTTTAAAGCTGTGCTACAGTACGAGGGTGTCACCCAGAAAGCTGCTTCTAGTAGAAAGATGATGATATGCAGAGGGAATTGTCAAGTGCAAAAGGGGTATGTGTGTGTGTGTGTGTGTGTGTGTATTTGCTCATGTGTTGGAAGAAGTAAGGATGGGAGGGATGCAATGAAAAATACATAGTGAATTAAGACATTGCTATGGAACATTATCTCTTCTTTTTTTTTAAAAAAAGATTTACTTATTTATGCAAGAGCTGGGGTACAGCCCAGAGATGCAGGGTGGGGGGGGTGTTGAGAGGATTCACCAGAGACAGAGTGGGGAACAGAATAGGCAGACTGACGGAAGTACACTGCTGAGGGGGGCAGCGGGCAAGTCAGGAGAGGTCTGCAGTGCCATGTGGTTAGCTCCCTGGCTGGCTGGGAATCGAACCCGAGCTGCAGAAGCTGCGGATTGCTCCATAGTGCGGTGCTTAACCCCTTGTGCCACCAGGGAGGCCCAGAATATTGTTTCTTCTTGTTACCACACTAATCCTTACTCCTTTCACTTTTGTTTTTTCTGGACTTTGTGCATTTTCTGAATCATGGCTCTGCTATTTTAAAAAGAAGTCCTGAGTCTCAGTCCAGGAAAGGGCCTAGTTTCATGGCTTAGCCATCCTGCAAACACTTTTTCAAGGGCTGGTGACCCTGAAATTAGGAGCCAGGGATGGTGACAGGGAACAAAGAGGATATGGATGCAAAACCAAAGAAGACTTCTGAAGTGATCTAAAGTGAGAAAAGAGGAAATTTCCACTAGAAATCACCCCTCCACTAATTAGTCATTAGCTATCTGGACCCAAATATAGTTAATTTAGCACTAGGCTGGAAAGTTTATAATGGAACCGAGGGCCAGGACATCCAGGTTTTGATCTTTTTTAAAAAAGAAAAAATATTTACTTATTTATGCATAGAAGAGCTGGGTTGCAGGCCAGAGATGCAGGGTGTGAGAGGACTCACCAGAGACAGAGTGGGGAGCAGAACAGGCAGATGCACTGAAATACGCTGCTGAGGGGAACAGCCCCACATGGTGCAGCTGGCCTCACCAGGTTTTGATCTTTCATAAATGCCTCTTTTTGAGAATACAATTTAGTGTCAGCACATGGGAATGAAGAAGCATGCCAAATTGTGAGTCATAGCTCTCTGTACTCTTCCAGACCACTGTGGGAAAAGGATGGCCAGACGGGTTCAGATAAAACCTGATAGCTCACTGAGACTAGTAACAAATCTGTTTTAAAATATTTTAAAAATCTAATTGAACTCAGAAAAGAGATAATTAACCTCAATGATGGGACAAAGGATCAACAGTCCTATTCCAAAATGAAGAAAAGAAGGGGGAAAGGAAGAGATAAAACATCATAAGCAAGTTCAAGACCTAGGAAATATTTTTTTAAATACACACGTATTATATCTATCTATCTATATCTATCTATCTATCTATCTATCTATCTATCTATCTATCTATCTATCTATATATATATATATATAAAATGTAATTTTACATCCTTTTCATCTTGGTTATTGTCCCCGTAAAATTTCCATCACCCTTGTTTTGATCCTACTCCCTTCTCCCCCCCTCGTAATATGTTTCTGGTTTATAGTTGCCTATTGATTTTGATTTTTACTTTGTTACAATTAGTCTTTTTCCTGATCCCTTATTGGGGTCTTCTAAATTCCGGCTATAATTGAGACCATCCGGTATTTTTCTTTTTCTTTCTGGCTTATTTCACTGAGCATGATCCCTTCCAGCTTCATCCATGTTGCTGAACTCTCCTACACTGCTGGTGGGAGTGCAAACTGGTCCAACCACTATGGAAAACCTATGAAATATTAAGGCATCATAATAATATTTATTTGTACCATGTTCCACCTTCTATACACACTAGGATGGGAATGACACCCCAGAACTCAATGAGGCCCTGCTCACCTGTGGTCTTCTGTGGTGGCTCCACTTATGCAGCAGTTCTGCCTGGCTGAGCCAATGCCACCAAGGATCTGGGCAGCTCCCCCACCACAGTTTATATGGAATACAGTTTGCCTGTTGAAACCCAGGCAGTGCTCCTGGTTGTTACTGAAAGGTCCTCCCCTTTTATTGAAGGATAACACAAGCTTTCTTCATTCTTTCCCATTTTTCTCTGCTTCCTTTAGGTCCACTGGCAGTGTTTCTGTTGCTATAATCCCAACTCTATTCCTGACTTATGTTAAGATGGATGATTAAGGCCATGATTCATACCTGCACTAATCTCCTTATCAAATGATCAGTCCACCCCCATTCATGTGTTCTTCTGAACACACTTTCTCATATTTTGTGACTGGCAGAATTTGTAATATAATTTTTTCCAAATTTTTAAGTTCTGGCTACTCTTTGTTTATAAGAAGAGACACAGTATCTGCCTCTTCCTCTCCTCTTTAATTATTAATTTCTTTCTTTTTACATTTTACTAGAAGCAGTCAGGAGGAACCCAGTCACTTTTGCAACACTGTTAAGAAATATCCTCAGCTAGATACCCAATTTCATCACAAGTTCTACTTTTCACACTAACACTATTCAGTCACATTCTTTGCCAATTTACAAAAAGAATCACCATTGTCCAAAATACATTCCTCATTTCCATCTGAAACAAGAATGACATTTATTGTCCGTATTTCTACCAATGTTTTGTTGGTCATTATATATTCTCTAAGATTGAAACATTCTCTATAGTTCTCTTTTCTTTCTGAGTTCTCACCAGAATCACCTTTCAAAATTCCCTCATAGCAATATTGGACATTTTACAGTACATACTTTCAAAATCTTCCAGTTACAAAGCTTCTTCTATACTTACGAGTATTTGTTACAGTAACACCCCACTTCTTGGTAACAATATCTGTCTCAGTCAATTCAGGCAACTATAACAAACACCATAAACTGGATTGCTTAAAAATGAGGGGAGGGGGGTGAGGGGGGAGGGATTGGGGTCAAAATAAAGGGGTTGCAATTGTTTGGGGAATATAAAAATAAAAAAATTAAAATTAAAAAAATAAAATAAAGATAAAATTGCTTAAACAACACACCTATGCTAGGGCATAAAAATTTCCAGGAAGAAAGAGTGGAAGTGTCCATCAAAAAGGTTGGCCCCACAGGGTGGCCAAATCTTGGGTCAGATCTGAGCGAGCTTTAAAAAGATACTTTACCACCCAAACTAGGTGTTATTTATCAGTCAAGGCAGAGCCTCTCAATCTTTATTTGGTGTTTCCATGGCAATTCTCAACTACCCTTCCCACAGTCTACTTTGAATACCATGTTTCAATAAACATCCATTGCTGCAATAACAAAAAACAAAACAAAACAAAAAAACCCCTAAACATTTATTTCTCACAGCTCTGGAAGCTGAGAAATCCCAGATCAAGACACCAACAGACCCTGTATGTAGTTATACACGATTGTTTCCCCGTGACCTCATGTGGCTCAGAAAGCAGAAGTGATTATCTCTATCGTGTCTTGTCTTATAAGTCACAGATCTCATTCATGAAGGCTCCACTCCTTGTCTTGACTACCTCTCAAAGGATCCTCTTCCAAATATCAAATTGGCAATTTAGGCTTCAGCATATGAATTTGGTGGTGGTGGGGACAGGGTGTTTAGTAAACATTCAGTTAATAGTAAACACCCACCTTCTAAATAGGTCACATTGACAGGAACGAGGGGTTAGTATTTGAACATATTTGGGGGGGAGCAACACATTTCTTCTCCCAAGCTTTTATTATTCTCAATGAAAAACATTTAAAATAGAACAAAGGTGACTGATCTTTGTTGTAAACTGTTAATGAACTTTGCACTATTATTTTATCTTTAGAGATCCTTAAATATTTGACAGTTGTATGGTTTCAAATCAAATCCATATTTCTTGAATATTATTTGCTAATGCAATCAAATTATAGTTATAAAGCTTCTCATATTTGCTTTTTTGCAAGACAATAAAACAAATTATGTATTTTCTGATTTTCTGTTTTACCCTAGAATGGAAGGATTATTAAGGATTAGAAAAAGCTGAAACAAGAAATTGTAGTAATCAGGACTGTAGTGTTATCTTAAAAATAGTTTCTTCCCTGAGGATAAAAATGTGTAGTCAATTAAATCTTCATTATTTGGGGGGATTAAAAGGAACTCTGTCAAATAGGCTGACCCCTTGGTTCATTTGCAACATTTTTGGAAAGCAAGAAAGAAATTACTCACCTAGTCGTTTACTCTCTAATAAAGTTTAATTGCAAGAGCTAACATCAGCAATGCGAGAAGCTTGGTCGAAGTTAGAACAGGAATCATAAAAGTCTACACTCTAAATTGATTTTCCTTAAGATAATAAGTGTTTGATCATGCCCATGGACTCACACTCTTTTTGACAGTAGCAGGGAATGCTGAGATCCCATCATTGTATTTAATGTTATACTATTTTAATTGTCTGTTTATATAACTTAATTCCCAGCAGAACCCCGAGAGAACAAATATCCTGCTACTTAACACAATATAATAACTAGGTTCTCAATCAACATCCGTGGAAGAGATGACAATAAGACATGAGGAAGGAACAAATAAATTAATGAGACTCACATTCAGCCTAAGATCTACAACCACACAACTAATTAGTGATAATGTAGAACTAAAACTGACTCTCCTGGTACCCATGTATTTTTCATTACAATATCTCCTATGTTTATTATCTCTTTAAATAGCAGTTCTCTCAACACTATATCAACTTTCATGAATAATAGTCATTTGCAGTCTTACAATACTCTCTTTCTTGCAGTTTTTCTAAGTGCTTTCAATATTTTTAAAAAATATTTATTTATTTATGTACAAGAATTGGGGTATAGGCCAAAGATAGACAGGAGGGTGAGAGAATTCACCAGAGACAGAGTGGGGAACAGAACAGACAGACGGACTGAAGTACACTGCTGAGGGGAGCAGCGGGAGAGACAGGAGAGGTCTGTTGTGCCATGTGGGTTGCTCCCTGGCCGGCCAGGAATAGAACTCATGCTGCACTGGCTGTGGATTGCTTCATAGGTTGCATCTTAACCCCTGTGCCACCAGGGAGGCCCAGTGCTTTCAATATTATTTGGGCCTTATAGCAATTCTGTGAGGTAGGACCATTATTCCTACATTGCAGGAAAATAAAATACGGAGATGTTAGATAATACGCTAAAGCCACATGTTTAATAAGTAATAAAGCTTAGATTGGAACCCAGGAAGCCTGAAACTAGTGTCTGTATGTAAACCACTATGGTATATTTCCTGAAATAGCCACCTTATTTTTTGTTGTTGAAGTTGTATGAATACTGCACTGCTGTTGTCAATATCATAAGTTTATATCATCTGTTTACAAGAAAATTTGCATACAAGTGGATCTGTGATATTCAAACTTTTCTTGTTCAAAGGTGAACTTTATATATTCTTTGTTAATGTCATTTATCTGTGGATAATGAGATTGAGTGATTTTTTTTGAGATTGAGTGATTTTTATACTCTTATTTTCTTTATAGTATAAATTTTATCCTAAAAACTACTTTGAAATATGAAGTACTTGATAAATGAGTGAGTGAGCATATAGAAATGAAAGAATTTTGCTCAGAACATGGAAACATCTGAGGGTAAGAAGACCTGTAGACATGGAAGCTATATATACCTGTCACAAACTATAACTGAAGTCAGAGTTTTCAGTCTCAGTTTTCATCAGGGGCCCTCTGAGACTAGAGCTGTCTGGGCCATCAAAAAGAATGTTTTGATACCACCTCCCACCTAATTGGGAACTTGCAAAAGTTACATAACAGTCAACCTTTGTCCATGGAAGGGAAGCAACTGTCTGCCTTGGATTGTTTTTGTTTTCACTAACTTGGACCAAATATGTTTTCCTTGGCTGGGTTTTACATTTTAACCCTGAATGTATTGGTCTACTAGGTCTGTAGTAACAGATGAACACAGATTAGGTGCCTGAAACAATAAGAATTTATTCTCTCACAATTCTGAAGGCTAGAAGTCCAAGATTTATATGTGAGCAGGGTAGGTTTCTTCTGAAGCCTCCCTCTCTCCTTAGCTTGCAGATTGTCATCTTCCTGGGTCTTTACCTGGTCTTCCCTCTCTACATGTACGCATCCAGATTTCTACTTCTAGTAAGAACACTAGACGCATAGGATTTGGGCTCATTTTAATTTAATTATTCTTTTAAAAACTATCTCCAAAATGCAGTCACATTATGGGCCTCCTTGGTGGCGCAGCGGGTTGAGTGCAGCGCTGTGAAGCTGTCTGCAGCCTTTGCAGCATGGGTTCGATTCCTGGCAGGCCAGGGAGAAACCCACATGGTGCGGCAAACCTCTCCTGCCTCTCCTGCTGCTCCCCTCAGCAGTGTATTTGGTCTATCTGCCTGTTCTGCAACCCACTCTGTGGTGAATTTTCTCACCCTCCTGTGCCTCTGACCTGGACCCCAGTTCTTGTATAAATAAATCTTTTTTAAAAAATGCAGTCACATTATGAGGTCATGGGGGTAAGCACTTCAACATATGAATTTTGAGGAAACACAATTAAATGCATAATACTGAGTAAGCTTAGCTCTTCCTTGCAAACTCCTCATGAATGTAGTGGAAACAGAAAACCCATTTCTTTACTCCCCAATCATAAACTGTAGATGCAAAAGTGCCTGATGTTGAATTCTGACTCTTTCACTGAAGTACTGTTTGACCTGGAACAAGATATCTTGCCTCTCTCCACTGAAGTATCCTGACGTCTTAAATAAGGACAGTACAGTATAAACACATATCTCCGAGCTTCCTTGTAAGCGTTCAATGACGGAACTCGTGTAGATCTTGTAGAACAGTGCTTATTACATAGCTATATACTACCTGCTCATTAAAGATTAACTGTCATTGTTATATCAAGTTACATCTTTAATGCAAATGCAGCTACTTGTTTAACATTGTACTTAACACAGGAGAAATAGTGATTAACACAAAAGATTGTCTTCACTAAAGAGAAATTTTCCCCCAAATCTCTGTGTCATTCTTATTTCTGGTGAGGAACTTTTGTTCTCCTTTTAAAAAATCTGTGTAAAAAATACCTTTCTAAAGGATACTGAGCAGTCAAAGCATGCTTGATTTCTCTGCCCTTCTCCCTATATATAATTTATAGATTTAGAGAGGTAAAGTCTGAGGAAAAAAACGGAAGTGATACATTCTGTATTTTCTTTATGGCTGTATCTTCCCTTTTCTTTACCCTTTAGACAACACACACACACACACCCCTTTAGCTGTTAAATAATTTTTATGACAAGTGTACTTACATAATGCTTAGAAACACATCAAAATAAGTGATGTTATGGATAATTTTACCTTACTGTCACAGTTATATTATCCCAAGAAAAGTTTAAATATTCATGATCAAGAAAATACCTAATTTCTGCTTTCTAAATATATGTGCCCAGATTCTGCACCTAGACAGTGCTGTGCGTGAGGTTGTGGTATCTACTGCATGACGCAGTCCTTCTAGAATGCTTTGATGACTAAAAATATGGATGATGTGTCTGTCCTTTGTATACCCCCTCTCTCACCCTCTTGGGGGAACATGTGTTTTGGGTAGTTTTTCAAGCAAGGACTTGTGTTGATCTACTCATACATTAATTCTGGCTGTAGTAATACTTTGGGAAAAGAATATGATCCCAAAATAACCACCAGGAGAAGTGTGTCATGAAAGGTCACAGCAATAGGGCAGAGGATGTTGGTCAGAAGAGTTCTAAAAATAGGGAGCAAGAGATCAAAGAACCAGTAGCAGTGAAGAACCATTTTTTTGGCTTTGACTCACAAAAGGAGGCAGCAACACTCCCCAAGCTGCTCGTGCCTTCTGTTCCCCTTGCCACTCACACCCCACTTGCAGAACAGCAAAGGTGGGGGAATGGCAAGCACATTTTTCTGTCTTGAGTGCTGACTCCCTTTAAGTCATTTTGATAAAAAGTAGATTTATGTAATGCTTAGAAGTATGTCAAAATAGGTAATATTATGGAGAAGTTTACCTCACTGCCATAAGTAAGGCAGTAAATTACTAAATATTTCTGATCAAGAACACTTAATTTCAACATTTTTCTGGCTCAGATCTTCAGGTTTTATGAGTTAAACTTGACTTTTTGTTGTCTTTTTACATTGTACTTTTACAATGTACCTCTTTGCATTTATATGAAATGAGTATTTGCAAAGCTAGGCACTAAAATTTGGGTTGGCAGGTGTAACCATGTCAGATCCCACTAGCTACCCTATGTATCCTGTGAGAAGGGAACATGGGCATAGCAATCTGCTGTTGAAGAAACTGATATTTTAGATTTGCTATCCAATGCATCACCTTCCCCCTGCCCTCATAAATGTAACTGACAATAATGGCATGTGTGGGTTAAGACATGTTGAATGCAGGGACTCCCTGGTGGCGCAAAGGGTTAAGTCGCAGCACTATGATGCTATCGGCAGTCACTGCGGCACAAGTTCAATCCTTGGCCAGGGAGCTGACACACATAGCATAGCAGACAGCTCCTGTCTTGCCCACTGCTCCCCTCAGCAGTGTATTTCAGTCAGTCTGCCTGTTCTGCTCCCCATTCTGACTCTGGTGAATCCTCTCACTACCCCCTTACCTCTGGCTACACCCCAGATCTTGTAAGCATAAATAAATAAAATAAATCTAAGTTTTTTTTTAAAAAAGACATTAAATGCATGAGCTTCTTGAATGAATTTTAGCAGCTGAGTGTGGGGGCGGGGTGGATGGGTGGGTGTGTGTGGGTGTGTGTGAGATTTTGTTTCCATAAACTAGAGGATCAGAAAATCTGGAATGAATCCCATAATCTCTCTAAAGGTCAGTTTCCTCAGCAGTGAAGTAAGCTTATTGACACTTGGCTTAGAGACAATATATGTGCGGAAGTATTTGCAAACTGCACAGTGCTGTATAAATGTGCCTTTTAAATTACATGGTTGTCAGGGAATCAGTCGACATAGACATCGACTTGTGAGGAATCCACCATTTTCTATTTAAAGAGGCTTCATTTAATTAATTCCAAAGTGACTTCACTTCAGTGTTCAAGGCACTGTGCCAGGCCCTAAGAAGCATGCAAAAATGAATCATACTCAGATCCTGCCCTCAAGGAACTTAGGGTAAAAGGAGGCAGATACGCCATGAAAAAGCCCTAGTTGGTTTTTAAATTTAGCTTCAATGACTACATAATTGAACATAACATGACATTTAGAAAGTGATTTAGCAGTCCCTCTTAAATATTTAAATAATAATGTAAATGTTAATTAACAAGCAGCAGTCTGTTAATAGACTAATTAACATGTATGCCATTAGTTGAGAATAATGAGAAATGGACATGAAAGCAAAGATATCCTGACTCCAGATAGGCAATTTGGGTTGTCAGTGCTGGTGCCAGCCCTTGTCCAGTGATCAGTCTTCATTAAGCTCCCAAAGCAAAATGGACCTGAAAACAATTGATTCTGTCTGGCCCGAAAGCCAGTTCCTTCATTTGTTTTGATTCAAGTCTTTCTTGGCCTGAATCCATGACTGAAAGGCTCTCTTGTTTAACATTTTACTTGCAGTACTGTTAACAAATCTCTGACTTTACTCTAAAAGCAGATACAAAGTTGAAACTTTTCCAGGAGACTGGGGAATCCTAATATTTATGTGAAGGAAATATGCAGTCAAAATCTTGATAATTATGTAACTGTCAATTTAGTGAAAATAAAGTATTTAATAAAATTGTCAGCCATTTGAAAATCGCAACAGATTCTTACTCTTGTAAAAAATCTAACTGAAAGCACATTCTCAGAGTTATGAATTCAAAAATGCTCCTTGAATAAGAATATTAGAGGTCATTGAAAATATAGGCCATGATTTGATCTCTTCTACCAGTAGAAGAAAGCTGCTTTAAAGATCAGAAATCTCACAGTTTCTTTTCCAGGAAAAACTAGGAGAAGCTGTTCATTGATTGGTCTTAAGTTGGCCTCTCCTTCAGGCATAAATAGGTTTGAATCAGTATGCGAGATCTTAAATATGGTCCTTAGGAAAAAGAGGTTATTGTGAACTCAAGAAAGAGGAATGTTTCATTTAGGGCTCTGAATAATGATTGAAAACTCTAAGGGAGATCTGTGGGTTCTAACAGTTAGCTAATAAGTTCCACACTCGAGTGATGGGAAGAGAAATATAAAAACTGGGTAAGTTACACTAGCCAGTGTACCTTCAAGTGAAGATGCTCATGGCAGGCACCTGGTTTCAATGAGGGAAGACTTGCAACCTCCCACCCGCTTCCTCAGAAAGTTCCTACACAGAGTCCACCAGGCTGGCCCCAACCCTCCAACCTTCGGACACTCTAAATGTCTCAGGAGAAGGAGAACACATACAATTACAGATGATTGTGGTCACCTGTAATACCTCAGTCACCCACTGCCTCTCAGTAAGTAGTACCACCACATTGCTACCGGTCACTGCATTCAGTCAATTCCTAGAACAGAATTTATTGAGCCTCTAGTCTCTGCCATCTGCCAAGCACCAAGAATCTTCTCAAACCTCCAACCTCTTATTTATGCTTCTACAAAGTGCAGTGAGCTTCTCCAGGCCTATAAGGAAACACCTTCCTTGGTCAGGCCAGTGATAGTGCCTTTTGCTGGTAGCCTCTGGGCCCCCCAGTGGCTTCTGGCCTCACATTCACAGGCAGAACCCAAGCCACTCGCTGGTCTCGACCAAACCCTATATATTTTCAGGTGTTTCAAGTTTTCACCTTGAAATGGCCAGTGATTACAACTCTCTCAGATTAGCTATAGAAATAAAAGGCAGGGTCAGGGATTCATTCCTTGGATAGTGTGATATTTACTGTTGTGTGCCAACATACTCCAAAACTTAGTAGCCAAAAACAGTACTGATTACATTGTATCTTATGGGTTCTGTCAGTCAGGAATTTGGGCAGGGCTCAACTGGGAAATTGTTCTACTCCTGAGAAGACTGAGTCAGTCAGTGGTAGGCAGCTGGCAGGTGGGCTGATCAAGAGTGACCAAGATATGGGCCTCTCCGGTGGCGCAGTGGTTGAGCGCTGGGTTGCGAAGCTGCCCGCGGCCTCTGCGGCGCCAGTTCGATCCCTGGCTGCTCCCCGGCCACAGGAGGAGCGTCCCACACGGTCCTTCTGCCTGCTCTGCTCCCCGCTCTGGCTCTGGTGAATTCTCTCACCCTCCCGCACTTCTGACTGTACCCAGTGCATGAATAAACAAAACAAACAAATAAATAAATAAAGCATGCCTCTATAAAAAAAGGGATTTTTTTTTTTTTAAAGTGTCCAAGATGATTTTACTTATATGACTGCACCTGGGTGATGAGGTTGACGTGCGAGCCTCAGCTGGGACTGTCTACTGGGACACCTACACATGGTTTCTGCAGTATCACAGAAACTTAGATACAGGCAGAGAAAGCACTCCAAGAGGATCAGGGGGAAGTGGCATACCTCGTAAATCATGCAGCACTTATTGCCTCTGCAGCTTTCTATTGGTTACAAGCAAGTCATAGGTCATCCCAGGTCCTAGGGGAGGGAAATAAGCTCTATTTCTTTATAGGAAGTCATTGTAGAAGAGATTCAGAAATATTATTACAATCATTTTTGGAAAATACAATCTTCCATTTTTGCTATTAACCATTATCTCACTTATTCAATGCTCAGCTGATTCCTAATACTTGTATCTTATCTGGGAGTCAGTTACTGTGTTTATTATAAAACCAATCTTATTTCCCCTTTGTAGAGGCAGGAATGGGCACGGAGCAGGTTTTCTGGTCCAGCAGACCCGGTAAAGGAGGAGTCCTGGAGCCCTCAGTGGCATCTCATGTTTTTATTGGGATTACCAGGTACACAGCAGGCAGGGGTGCTGGGGGGCCAGAAGGCTGGCAGGCCTCCCAGCCCCCAGCAAGTCTTCACTCTATCTGGGCTTTCTGGCATTCTCTTGGGTTCTCTCTGCTTCTTTCTCGGCTTCTGCTGGTGTCCCCGTGACGCCGCCCTTAAAAAGCACGGTCTTAGCCCAGGTGAATCCCATCTACATCCGCCCACACCCTACTCTAGGTGCCCGCCATCAGGCATGCATTCAGGGCCGCAGGGCTCCGTCATCTAGGTAAAAAGTTTTACCTTACCCTATACCCTTTCTTCCTCTTCTCCCTAGTCACAGTGTTTACGTCAACAAAAAATCCCAAACACCACCTAAAAGACAAGGGAAAGTAAATAGGTGCTTAGAGGGAACCAGCAAGAGGATATGGGTCAAAGAGGAAGGAATGATCATGAGGAGAAGAATTAAGGGAGGTTTTTTCCTTCGCCTTCTACCAAAACACCTGTGCCCATACCTCATTCTCTCCTCCCTTCACCTGTTCCCTCTAGTAACCATTATATTCTTTGGTTTGGTGGAGAGTGAAAAAGAAATTATAACCATCGAGTGTCAGAGAACATGAAATATAGAGGGAAAAAAATGGAAAAAACTGGGTAATCTTCAGTGTAGTTTTAACATTACCATACTGTTTTGCAACCATCTCAGGTCCAGTAGGTTCAGGTAGCTTAAAAGAGAAACTTGGAGTCCTTGATGTAATCCCCAAAGGTTTTCTAATAGTACGCAGGGGAAACAAGCCAGCAGGAAGACAGCAACTCCCCCCACCTCCCCACCTCCCCACCTCCCCGCAAATCTCTATCTGTTCTTTCCTCTGGGCTTCCTCCTGCATTAGTACAATTAAGGCTGCAGGTGATAGCTACAAAAGCCAGCAGCGTAAAAGCCTGAACAATGTTCCCGGTCTCCTTCTCCAACTTCTTCTTCTCCCTGCTTAGTTCCACCCTCCCTTGGGTGGGGCAGGGAACATGGAATCTCCCCTTTTCTTGGGGACACCCTGTTACACTGTGACCGCACAGAACTTCTCACCATTTCTTAGCATGACACTCCCTATCACACTCACACACTGACAGGTGTTCTCTCCACCTGAAGAGTCCTATCACCCTCTTCTATATCAGGTAAGTTCCTAGTCATCAGTTCAAATGTCAACTTCTGTGAACCCAGATGAAATGTCACTTCTGTGAAGCTAGATGCAGTAGGTTGTTAACCTTCTGTCTCCTAATCTGTTCTATTATATCATCAAGTGCATTTTGAGCTTATTTTACAGATTAGACCAAGCTTCTTGAAGGAGCAGACCACAATTTATTGTCTTTGAATCACCAGTATCTCTCATATGAATAGGTAGTGAGTAAATGTTTCACAAAGGCAGGAAGAAAAGAGAGAACTTCGCTAACTTACGTTGCTCAGTGTTTTTGATCCAGAAGTGCTGACACGCTGAATGAACAGGGAGTTGGTATTACTCTTTGAGGAACAGTGGTTTATAAGTCTGTTAAAAGTTTGTAGAAGAAGCTGGGTTTCTGTTGACAAAAGATTACCAAAGTAATCTGGGAAATCAACCAGTGAAAACCAGTAGATCCCAGAGTAATAGAGCTTATTCAGAAACTTTGCATCTGATGAACTTTGCACCAAAGGTATCATGAATAACCCAGTTGCTGTATCTCTCTCACCCCAGTAACTATTAAAAGTGGCAGCTTCTTGCTTAGTTTCAGAGCCACAGAGCAGTCCTATGTAGTCACCCAGATTCATCAGTAACATTCTCTTTGCTGACAGGCTGGTATTCCAGGCTAGTTTAGGTCATTGTCAACTCCTGGGGCCTTCTTTTAAAACCTAAGGTCATACATTCATAAAATCCTTCCTGACATAGCTGAGAATGCAATTTACACATACACTAAGCCCTAAAGAATGCTCTGTGGGTAGAGCTCAGCTTACTTGGGAGAACTTTGTTTGTACAGGGTTTCAGAGTCTGGGAAGAGGGATGTTTTCCTTTTCGCCAAGAACCCTGCCATAAACTGCTTTATATCAAGGTATTGTTTGGGAGTTGGTGGTGGTAGTAGTGTTTTCAACCATGGCTAGAGCAGAAAGTCTGATGCTGCCTGTGCCTTCTTAATCCTCAGATTAATGTAAATATGCTCAAGGAAAACCTTAAACTATACTTTTTTTATTATACCCTTGGGTTGTTTGCTAGACTTAAAACACAACAGTCTTAAAGGTGTAACACTTTGCATCCCTTTCAGTAAAGTATTTTGATTTAATTTTATCTATTAGCACCTACCTCGCCTCTCTCACTTTATTTTAGCTTCAGATATTTTCACCTTTAAGGTGACACATATGTGAAAATTATTATTTTCAAGTTTAGGTATTATGGATAATTCATCCAACACAAAATCATTCTCCCTTATGTTTGTCTTCTCCATTCAAGGATCACTAAGGGCTGGAAGCAGGAGAGTTAGTGAGGAGGGGCAAAAGAAGAGTGGACTTGGGAGTGATTGTAGTTGGGTTGTTGGCTAAAGCTGCCACTTATCCATGCAACCAGAATTCTCTAGGCCTAAACTTTCTTGAGATAACAAATTTGATATAGGTAAAATTGCAGAGGCCTTAGAAGATGCCCAATTTCTGACCTTTCTTCCTTGACAGGCTCATAGAGCTGGGAAGGACAAAAAGAAAGGAGAAACTTCAAACTGAATATTAGGAAAACTGTCAGTTTTCCCGGGCATTTGAATACGTAAATATGTAGATAGGATCAAATTGAGGGTAATTTAACATGCTATTTCCCAGGGACACATCTATTATATCAGGTATAATTTTATGAGTCTCTAGCTACATTTTCAGACATCATTATTTTAAAAAGCTATTTAACTAGAGCTTCTGTAGCATCATAGAAATTTCTATAATAGGGAAATGTCTGCAGTTTCCAGATTCAGCCCAAATGTCAGTGATGGAAAACATCTTTATATTTTCAAAATATTACTTAACCACTCCTTCAATGAGATAAGAATAAGTTCATTCTGTTATAGGACAGGGAGAGGGGCAGCCCAAACCCCACAAACCTGCCTATTCTAAATGGGTTCTGCCATCCGCCGCATCAACACAAAACATGAGACTTTAATGGGAAGGAACTTTAATAAAACTAGGAAACAATACAGGAAAGGCAAAGAGTCTAGTTTCTAAATAAAGCACCCAAAGTTACCCGTCCCCTCGTGGGTAAAAGTCCATCCATATGGGATTGGCCCAGAGCAAGGCCCCAAAGCCTGCCACAAGTCTAAAGCATCTTCCAGTGGGGACCCACAGAAAAGAGTCAGAAACAACCAGACAAGCCCAGAAGGAAAAGAGCAAAATCAACATCAAGATAAAAACTGCCATTGTCACCTCCCCACGGGTCTCACCCACATCTGTGTCACCCCGTCCACGACCAAAAGACAAGCGCAGTTTCTTCACGTGTCTCTAGGCTCCATGCGCCTCCTCCAGGTCTCCTGGCTCCATCCTGCTTCTTTCCTCAGTCTCTTCTTCAGCTTCTCCTCTTCCTGCTCAGCTCCACCCTCCCTTGGGTGGGGCAGGGAACCTCCCCCTTTCCTGGGGACCACCCTGTTACAATTCCATCAAAATAAAATTCATATGACAAATATTTAGCTCTTGAATAGATTTAAACAGACTATTTTCTTCAATTGAAGCTTCATCAAAACACTCTCTAGTCTCCTAACTCCTTTATTCATCTTTGATTCCTGAAGCTTGTAAAACTTTTTTTTAAAAATTTATTCATTTATTTATACAAGAACTGGGGTACAGGCCAGAGGCATGGGAGGGTGAGAGAATTCATTAGACACAGAGTGGGGAGCAGAACAGGCAGATGGACTGAAGACACTGCTGAGGGGAACAGTGGGCGAGGCAGGAGAGGTCAGCCACGCCATGTAGGTTTCTCCCTGGCCGGCGGGGAATCGAACCAGTGCTGCAGATGCTGTGGACAGCTTCGCTGCGCAAGAAAACATGCAGTCACTTGACTGAATAGCAGAGTCAAGCTTACAGAAAGCAAGAGAAAAGATAACCCTAGATAATTGAAACAGAGACCAATTAGCTCTTTCCCACTTTCCACTACATCTAAATCTAACAGAAGAGCTTGAGATGTGGGTGCATTCCCTAGAGAGTAGTATTAGTATCATCCCTTGGGGTCTTCTCAGTCTTATAAACTCTCAGCCCTCCTTCCAGATCTACTGAATCTAGTACTCAGCAGTCCGTGTTGCTACAAGCCCTTCAGGTGATTCTGATGATAGTGAAGTCTGAGGACCATTAGCCTAGAATAGACTATGAAGAAAAGAAATTACCATTCAGAATGATATTGTTATAAAAATTTTATTCTGTGCTTGAACGCAATTAAAAAAAAAATAGTCTCTATGGCCCTTAGGTACGTATACTTTCAGAATAAAGAGCTTTCTGAAAGCTGATACCATCATAGACTGAGAGTTTCTGGAAGATTCTCAAAAGCTCACTTTTCCTAGCCTATCATATTATATAGAAATGTCTTAACTGCCTAAATTGCCTTATATTCTGAGTGTACTGTGGGACTAGTTTCATGAAACACTTCTGTTCAGAATGGGTTTGATGCCCAAATATTTTCAGGGTACCCTGTGCTCCACAACATGGAAAGGACTTCCTTGTTGAGAAGTCTTAAAAGGGAACATGTCTGTTTTTGTGTAATCCAGACCTCCTCAGTCTTTCTCAAAGCTTTTCATATGTGAAAGTGTGTAGGGTAAATAATTATCAGACTTTTCTGCCCTTCCACCATCAGTGTTGATGATAGATCCCTGCGGTCCTGAGTGTGTGCCTGATGGCGGGCACCTGAAGTAGGGTGTGGGCATATATGTAGGTGCTTGAACACCTAGGATGAGCCTGCGCTTATAAGGGCACCAGCCTATGGGGCTGCCAGGAGAGCAGAGCAGAACATGAACCACGAAAGGAAAAAGAAAGAGAGCAAGCGAGAGCAAAATGAAAGAGAAGCAGAAGAGAGAAAACAAGAGTGCCAGAGAGCCCAGAAAGAGTGAAGACTTTCTGGGGGCTGGGAGGCCTGCCACCCCCACTCCCCCACCCTGCCCCTACCCCCCATCCCCTGCCTGCTGTGTACCTGGTAAACTCAACAAAAGCCTGGAAATGCCCCGGAGGGCTCCAGGACTCCTCCTTTACCCATCTGCTCAGGTCATAGATATCCTGCCCTGTGCCCTTCCTGCCTCTACAAAGTGTAATTGTGAATTTCCAAAAGAAGATATTCCCCTTTGGAACCTAGTTGTTCTTTTAGTTTATGGTGTTTGTCAAACTTATTTGACCATGGGAATCTTTTTCCTATGGATTGTCCTTTGGGACCAGAATCCTGCAGACTCTATTTTGGGAAATGCTGAGCTGAATAATAGAGAATTCCCAGCTTAGTATTCTCCCTAGAAATCAACCGGTTGACTCCTTTAATTCTGAACACCTGACTTGCCTCAAGTTAGCTAATTATTCTGGAGCCACGGGTAACCTCTATTTTCTGCGGTTGCAGACCTTGTAGATACAAGAATCATTTTTAAACATCAAATTTTGTGGATAAGGACCTACCTCCTACATACATACCCTGGATAAGATGAGTAAAATACTTGATTCCTGTCTGTTAAGAAATGGCTGAACAATGGATAATACTACAAGTTTTGAAGATTCCAGCTCCATTATTTGCTACCAGTAAAACCAAAGAGTAAGTTACATAAACTCTACCACTTTCTTATGTGTAAAATGGGGATAATAATTGTACTACCTTTGGGAGCTAATAAGAGGGAAAAAATAATCTCTGTAATATGGTTAACAGTGTTTGCCATACTGTAAATGCTGATTAAATGTTAGCTATTGTTTTATTGATTGATTTTTAAAAATGCACAATAGGAAAAAAACTACAACGAAGTCCAAAATGCTTTTAAAGAATTTGTATTTTATTAAATAAAAATAGACTCCACATGCATTTGGGGAAAAGCCATATTTTCTATAGGTGCAAATCATAATTTATTCATTCTGTAGTGTTTGATGTACATATTAATTTCCAGATCTTTGCATTAATTTTGCAACATTTGGGATTTACCAGCTGTGGGTCAGGAAGCAATGGTTTATGTCAACATATTTTTTCTTAAAATAGACTATTTTTCAGAACATTTACACAAAGAAAGAGTGAGTTCTCAGTTTTCTTTGTTCCTTATTCCTGTGTTTGAATTCCCTTGCAGTTAATTTTTTATGTGTCTCTTTGAGCATGTTCAAAACCTGTTTGCTTGGACAAATCCGCAGAATTGGACAACCAGTCAGTGTCTTCTCCATTGTAACATTTCATTCAGAGTAAAATCTCTTTCTAAAGAAACCACTTTATCAATCAATTAATACTATATGCCCAGCATTTGAGTGGATACCTTTTGATAGATTGAAGACACTTTAAACCTCTCCTGTCACTTCAAGGAGCTTGTGATGTAGCCCAGGAAGTAAATTTATAATTTGAGATAATCCATGTACCCTACTAATGGTACTGGTGGAAAATGCTGTTGACGTTCAGATAAGGGCAAAATCAATGCAGGAGATTTAGATAATAATCCAGGCTTTGAAACAAACTCACTATGGGACCCTGGGCTAGATCTTAAGTTCTCTAGATGTTAGTTTTCTTATCTGTTAAAGGAAAGACTGGATTAGCTTTCTGCCAGCTACTGGTGGAAGACCTTTGTCCCCCATGTAATTTTCTTTTTTCAAAAGATTTATTTATTTATGCAAACAAGAACTGGTGTATAGGCCAGAGGTGCAGGGGGTGCCCCCTATGTAGTTTTTACATAGAATGCTCCCACACTACCTGAGATTGGTACTATTTTTAGCATGTGACCAAGAGGCACCCAGGGAACCCCAAACTATTAAGAGGTACACACTTTCAAAGAGATCCAGCCATCTGCTGCACAAAGGCAAAGGAAGCATATTCTTAATGTGAAAGATCTTTGATAGAAATATTGTGCACAGAGAGAGAAGAAAGTCCTCATAACAGCTTCCCAATACCCACCCCCGCCAAGTCACCCATCCTCTTGGGGGCAAGTGCCCAGCAAATGGGATCAGCCTAAATCAGGGCAGTTGAGGTCCAAAAACTTGCCATAAGTCTAAGATACCTACTGGTGGGGAGCCACAAGAAAGGGGTCTGGGACAGGAGGGATGCAAAAATGCAGATCAAATTCGCTTTATTCCTTAGAAATTGCTTTTGATTTTTTTTAATTTAATTTAATTTTTTATGCTTTATCTCTACATTTAGTTAGATCTTCCATAAATTCTCTCAGCAATATTTTACATTTTTCAGTAGACAGGTATATATCTTTTGTTAAATTTATTCAAACAGGGCCTCCCCAGTGGCGCAGCGGTTAAGCGCTGGGTTGTGAACTGCCCGCAGCCTCTGCAGCCGGGCAAGGGTCCCACATGGCATGCAGACCTCTCCTGCTGCCCACTGCTCCCTCCCCTCAGCAGTGTACTTTGGTCCTTGTGCCTGTTCTGCTCCCTGCTCTCGCTCTGGTGAATTCTCTCACCCTCCCGTGCTTCTGACTGTACCCAGTGTTTGTGTAAATAAATAAATAAATCTTTTTAAAAAATAAATTTATTCAAAGAAATCTGATGCATCCTCCAGAGCCACAAACTGATCAGTTAAACTAATAAATTAATTCAGTAAAGTTACAGTATATAAAACCAACATACCAAACTCATTGAGAGGATATTTCATATTAAATGTTCTTATAATAATTGTAATTATAATAACAAAGATCATATACATGCAAAAAAAATGCAGATCAAGATAATAGCTGCCATTGTCTCTGCCAAGGACCCTCTCCACATGTGTCTCACCCACATGTCTCTTCCAAATGTCTACATGTCTCTCCTCCATGTGTCTCATCCAAGCCTCCTTCCTAGCAGTACAAGGGTGCAAGTCAGGTGGCAGAAACAAGAGTGCCCCCTATATTCCCTGTTATATAGGTCCACCTAGCCACTCAGTCCAACCCTTAGTTCTCTAGCTCCCCTATTCAGAAAGTCCAGTGCATAGCATACTGAAACTTGTAGCCCAAGGCAGCTGCAGGTAAGTGGGAGGCAGAGAAAACAGCACCCCTTCATTGCATTGTGATGGAGATGCATTGCATCTCCCCCTTTTATGGAGATGTATTCTATAGCACTATTAGTGCACTCCATTTTCCAGATAAGAACACTGATGTTCAGCAAGGTTATGAACCTACTGCCATATAGTAAGAGGTTGTTTCAGTACTCCCAAGTTTTTCTCGTCTCTCTTCTTTTTTTAATCAGTACAAATTTCTCTTATGCTGGGGTGAGAAATGGTTTCAGCTGAACCATCTGAAATGAGCGAGGGCAGAGATCCAGTTACACTGTGGGTCTAATTCAATACCCCAGAGTGCATGGTAATGTATAGTGCAACTCCCTCTGTGAATCCCAGTAAGCCTTTAATGTGAGGTTATGTCTGTCCCCAAATACCAGCATTATCACGGAGCTCAACTGAACATGCAGTTAGTTTGTTGCTCATTCATTTATCTTTCCTTTAGGGAAAAAAAACAAAAAAACAAACCCTGGTCATTTTTAATTGTCTGTTTTTTCTAAGCTCTCAATTTCTTAAATAAAGCTCTCCTTGCTATCATGTACATAGAAATATTGTTTTCTCCCCACTGCTTACAAATCATAATCCTGTAAATAATCACTAGTAAAATATCATGTTTGGACTTTTAAGAATGAATATATTGACTTTCGTTTACTTTGCTCCATTGAGAGTTCAAAACTATTCTATATGTGATTTTGTCTATCTCTAATGAGTGTTTGATCCTGTCTTTGTGTGGTCTACTTGAATCTGACCATTTAGAGATGGAAGAGCCAATAAAGAGATCTTAAACTTTTGCTCAGTGCTTATTTTGTTTCAGGTACCAATCAAGGTGGATGTTTAATCTTCACAACCACCTCAGAAGTTTTGAACTACTGTTTATGCCATTTTGCAAATAAGGAAATTTACAAATAAGGAAAATGGAAATGCAAGCAATTTGTTCAAAGTGCGTAGCCATTTAGGAGAGATGAGTTAAATTCAAAGAATTTGACATCATAACCTAAGGCCTGGGGCTCCCTGGTGGCAAGAGGGTTGTCTCAGCACTATGAAGCACTCTGCAGTCACTTCAGCACAAGTTGTACCCCCAGCCAGGGAGATAATCCACATAGCACAACATATCTCTCCTATCTCACCTGCTGCTCCCCTCAGCAGTATATTACAGTCAATCTGCCTGTGTAGCTCCCCACTCTGTCTCTGGTGAATCCTCTCACCCTCTGTACCTCTGGCCTGTACCCCAGCTCTTGTATGCATAAATAAATAAATCTTTAAAAAAAAAAAATAAACCTAAGGCCTTAGCCTTTAGGCTGTACTTGTCCTTCACCCAAAGGAAAAAAGTCATATATGTTGGGGGACATGGAGAATCAGTTTCTCTTCTCCTTTT
This sequence comes from Talpa europaea, assembly GCF_964194135.1. NCBI lineage: Eukaryota > Metazoa > Chordata > Mammalia > Eulipotyphla > Talpidae > Talpa > Talpa europaea. The sequence goes on from NC_140076.1 coordinate 41,416,686, forward strand.
CCTTCTTCTTTGTTATTTTTTTTAGGTTGAGCTGGTTTAGTTGGAGTTTACTTGAGCAATGGAAGAAGATGAATGATTTAGGCTAGGAGAAAATTAGCAGCAAGGGAAGGAAATTAAGAAAGGGAACATTTTGGATATATACTTACATCTCATGCACGCCCCTTTCCCGAATGGAGAGCTGTTTCCTGACCAAGTTTCCCAGTGAAAGAGATCATTCACAGCTAGGAAAAGCAGACCCCGCCACAGGCAGGATTGCACTGCCACTGCAATCCCAGTTAGTGAGAGTTGAAGAAATTAATAGCTTGCTGCCATTTCTAACGTAGTTCAATAATTGAAAGTCTAAAAATTGATCCTAATCTTTAAAAAAGCTAGAAGGGCTTCAGGAAATTACTGTCTATTCTTATCATGCTGCTGTGTTTTATTGTCATGATAAAATCACGTTTGCTATTTTCTGTTCCTCCACTAATAGCAAGGCTTTAAATTATGGAAGAAGAATGCTAAAGCTTCTGCTGTCCTGTCTTTCTCCTCTCTGCTTTGAGAGTTGGACTTTTTGAGCTTCCCTCTCTCTATCTTGGAAAGGCTCACTTTCTGTTGGAAGTCAGGTCCAAGTCCTGCTTTGTGCCTGCTAATATGAAGGGCAGAGTTGAGGCAGCTGAATGAAGCAGAGGAATGTTTGAGTGGCAAGGGAAGAAAGTTGTTGACTTTTCTTAAAATACTTTTTATAATATCTCATATAAGGCTAGGTTTTGTGGCTCTCCCAGTTCCCTGACCCCCACTGTTAAATACATGTGTAGAATTATGGTGTGTACCGAGGAAGTTAAAAAATGAACCCCACTGTTCCTATCTCCACAGGCATCTGTGAGGGTGTGACAGGGTGAATGGGCCCTTTGGGAATTCTAAGGGGAATCCTCTGGAGCCAAATTCCTCAACCAGGGCAAACTTCCATCAGCTGTGTAAATAGTGTGGCAATGTGTGGAGGCCACAGGCAGTTTCCTGATAGTCAGCTACTGTGCCCAGGTAGTTAAAAGGATTCATGTTCCATCCTGAGGCTTGCAGGATGTGAGTTGAGTCTTGTAGACCCTGATAAGTGGGTGGGTGGGTAGAAATTTCCTCTCCAATGTATGTATGTAAGGGAAGCGGCCTGATTAAGATAGGCAGGGCTGGCTGACCATACCTAAGAGAGGATTTCTGGGTGTCTGAGTAAAAAGAAAAACAAAAAAACAAACAACTGTGCAAACTGAGGACAGAATTGGACACTCACTGGCAAACGTCCATCCCAGCTCAAGAAATTCCTAGGGATAGGCATAGGACATTGTGCCCTAACGTTGTTTATTTAGCTGTTCTTTAGAATGTGAACATAAAGCCAATTCATATATCGAGTTTCTTTTCCCAAGATCTGAAAGAAGGCAGCAAACCTACAGGCTTTCTGTCCATCAAGTCATGCCACCTATGTGTGCTGGTTCCTCTGCTGGGTGTTAGTTTGCAGCTACATTAACCTCAGCTCTTCCTTCTACAGAAATCTGAACACTTGCCTCAGCTCCTCGATCTAAAGTTATTTTAGTTTTCTTATGCTTTTTTTTTAAGCAGCCTTCATTATATGATCTCCGATTTGTGTATTTAGTTTAAACAAATGAACAGGAAGAGAGATAAAACAACTAGGTCCATACAGTCTTTTAGGTGCATTTGCACAAACACATTCCTGAAAATATGAATAAATCTGTGAGACTCAAATGACAATTATAAGCAGCATCCTAGTACCAAAGAACTAAAGATGTTAAATCATCCCTAAATGTTTGGTTTTTTTAGAGCTCATCTTAACTGCATATTTCTAGCACTTTGTGTTCTTTAATTGAATTCCTTCCCTTCACCACTGAACACATGGAACACTGGCCGAAGTGCAGCTATCTTCCAAAGGAGGCAAAGGCTTCTCTGCTTTTAGCATGGCTACTGTTTCCCACTTCATCTTTTTTTTCCCTTTATTTTCCATCTGCTTTAATTTTTTCCCTTTATTTTCCATCTGCTTTAATCTGTACTAAGTTAATGAGATTTATCCTCCTTATAGGTAGCCATGTTTATTTTTTCCATGTTCAGCCCCACTTTTAGAGATGCAGATAGATAGAACCCATCAAAATAGTCAATAATCACTTAAACAAGTGCCCTTGAAAAACAGTGGCACCACACTGTCCAGAAGAACAGCTGTAGCCATCAGTATGCAGTTTCACGTGATCAATTTAAGTGTTATGTTTCTCCTTTCTTTCGTGTCCTCTCAACTTGCCTAAACTGTTTCAGGAATTGCCAAATACCAGGACTACCTACTGATCTGTGTATATTTCCTTGAAGGGATCCCTTTTCTGGCATCTATTAGTGGTGTAGAACCACCAGAATTGATGTAAGGCAAATTCAGGGGCAGTTACTTTTTTTCTATGTTCATGGTAAATAAGTCTGCTTCACAGTGATTTGGGAAAAGTCTGTCTCTCAGGTAAATCGCAGTGTGCCTTTCATATATTGTTGTTTTTTCCTCTTTTTTAAACAATTGAATGTTTGAACCATTGTTGTTGCTTTTAAGGCTCCATGTGTTAAACACATACATGGATAGTTGTAACTAGAAATTTAATAGTAATTCAAAAGGGAGGGAGGAAATAGAAACCAATGGAGGGCTTGGCTCATTCTTTGTCTCTGTGACCACATTTACTGGCTTATTATGATCATACTATGGGAATGTATTGTATTAGACTTCATCTGCATCTTAATATAAAATAAAAATAAGTCTTTAAAGCATTATAAACATTAACAATATAGATTCTGTAGGACAGAGTTGAATCCCAGCTCCTGCACTTTCTAGTTGTGTGATTTCAGAGAAGTTAATTAATCTTGCTGCACCTCAGTACCTTCATTTGTAAAATGGGGATAACCATGTCCATCTCTCAAGGTCTTATAACATTAAAATGCAATTGTAGGGCCTCCCCGGTGGCGCAGCGGTTGAGCGCTGGGTTGCGAAGCTGCACGCAGCCTCTGCAGCGCCGGTTCGATCCCCGGCTGCTCCCTAGCCACCGGAGGAGGGTCCCACATGGCGCGCAGACCTCTCCTGCCGCCCGCTGCTCCCCTCAGCAGTGTACTTTGGTCCTTCTGCCTGCTCTGCTCCCCGCTCTGGCTCTGGTGAATTCTCTCACCCTCCCGCGCTTCTGACTGTACCCAGTGCATGTATAAACAAAACAAACAAATGAATAAATAAATAAATAAATAAAACATGCCTCTATTAAAAAAAAAAATGCAATTGTACAATTTTTTATGAAATCATTCAGTGTTATTCAACCAACATAGGTTTATCTCAAAGACTTCTTTATGTGGTCTAAAAAAAAAAAACAAACCTCTGTTTTTCCATTTCATCTTCAACAGTCACTGGTGAAATAATAATAGCCAGTGGTGGAAAGGGCATGAAAGGTGACTGAGGATGTATAAATGCAAGTGTGCTTTGGGGTTAGACAAAATGGGTCTGAATTTTGGTGTCATCACCTTTTCCCTGTTTGGGGATGGTTTTTTATAAATCAATCTGTTGATTGAAGGTATTGATCTTCCCTTAGACCCTAACATATAATCACCCTTTTTTTCCAGATTTGTGACATTGGAACATTTTCAGAAATTGAGATATGAGGTAACATAGAATTGCCTATTTTCTTGTGACAAGAATTCCAAGCCAGATCTGGAAATGGGAGAAATTAAAGAGGAGGTTTCCGGAGATAGAGTATTCTGATTTCCTCAGAATCTAAGCAGTAATAGGCTGAGGCAAACACATTTTAAATCACATAGATTTTGCATAAGGAATCTGTGAGCTTTTAGGGATATTCACTCTAGGTGTCTTTTCAAAGACCGTGACTACAACAGTTTGACAGATTCTTGCAATGAGTGGTCTCCCATTTACAAATGCCAATTTCTAATGTGAGGTCCCTTTCAGTGTTAGGGACAATGTTCAGGCCCTGGAGTACAGAGAGTTGGGTTCCAATCCAGCTTCTGCCATTTTTTAGCTATATAACCTTGGGAGAAATGAATCTTCAGCAATTTTGAAAGTTGGTTTATTCATTTGCAAAATGTGCATAATACCTAACATCCAGGGGTTGTAAAAGAGGAAATGTTTTGAAAATTTTTGTAAGTTCTACTTCCCAAATGAAGAGTTTTAGTAATAGATTATCAAAGGATTCTCCTGTATTCTATAAAACAAATGAACAAACAAAAATATATACAACATAATTTACTGATATCTGAAACTACAATAATGAGAAATACAAACAAATGCTTGTGAAGCAATTTTCTTTTACAATGTAACACTTTCGTATGAAATACTAGGGCAAGGGCCAAGGCCAAGAAATATTTAGGGCTTCCACAACAACTTCCCCTCCAGGCAACGGCAAGAAAAAAAATGACCAAAAAAATTTCCACTTTAGCACACAGGGCATCTCTACTATTTGTTACTTAGAAGGTTTTATAATATTAAAAGGAAGATCAATTTAAGTACAAAATAACTCAAACAAAATTTAAATCTTAGAGAAATAAATAGGCTATTATTTAGATAAAGCTTAGTTTGTATAGGCGTGTCAAGTTGTGACTTGATGGTGGCAAGATGATTAACTTGTCTTGAAGTACTCGCCTCAGTCTGAGTGGTAGCAAAAAGCTCAGAGGTCATCAGTCTTCATTTGATCATAATGCATGAGAGAACAAAGTCACTCAGCATGTTCCAATTACCATCCTATGCACAAATATTTTTATGAGTCTATTCTTTTTTAAAAGATTTATTTATTTATACAAGATTTATTTATTTATAATGGGGTATGGGCCATATGCACTGGAGGGTGAGAAGATTCACCAGAGTGGGGAACAGAACAGGCAGACTGACGATATACACTGCTGAGGGGAGCAGCGGGCGAGACAGCAGAGGTCTGCCGCACCATGTGGGACCCTCGCCAGCAGGCCAGCTGGGATCAAGCCAGTGCTGCAGAGGCTTTGGACAGCTTCACAGCACAACACTCAACTGCCTGCACCACCAGGGGAGGCCCCTAAGGGTCTATTTTATGTAATAAGTTGCTAGACTTATTGAGGGGACAGAAGGAACGCATGAGTATAGTAACAGCCACAACTAGCATCTCACTCAACAGTAGAAATCTTTCCCTCTGAAACGTTTTCCTCTGAGATAAAAAACAAGACAAGAGTACCCATTCTTGCCACTTTTATTCAACAAAGCATTGACAGTCCTATCTAGAACAAATAGGCAAGGAAAAGAACTAAAAGTCATCTAAATTAGAAAGGAACAAGTAAAATTGCCACACTTTTCAGGAGACATATATATATACATATATATATATATATATATATATATATATATATATAGAGAGAGAGAGAGAGAGAGAGAGAGAGAACTCAAAAGACTCCACCAAAAAAAAAAAAAACTGTTGTAAGTAATGAATGAATTCAGTAAATTTATAGGATGCAAAAGAATACACAAAAATATGTTGCATTTCTGTACTTAATAATAGGCTATCAGAAAGAGAAAATAAAAAGAATCTCACAGTCAAAAGGAATAAAATACTGAGGAATAAATGTAAATAAGGAGGTGAAAAATTCTTATACAACAAGAACCTATTTTCTTATTTTTTAAATATTTTAAAAAATTTATTTATGCATACAAGAACTGGGGTATAGGACAGAGGTGCGGGGGAGGTGAGAAGATTCACCAGAGACAGAGTGGGGAACAGAAGAGGCAGATCTACTGAAGTACACTACTGAGGGGAGCAGCGGGTGAGATAGGCGAGGTCTGCTGCACCAGGTGGGTTAGCTTCCTGGCTGGGGATGGAACTCATGCTGCAGTGGCTGATGATAGCTTGATAGCACTGAGACTTTAACCCCTGTGTCACCAGGGAGGCCTCCCATTTTCTTTTTCTTTTAATCAAGAACAATATTATAGTTAAATGCATTATTGGATCTCTTGGTATATCAGCCATTGAACTGAAAAAGAGGTAGTTGAATCTCATCAGTGGAATATCCATGATTGATAGAAATACTTAAATATTTCCTAATTATCTTTTTGGAGAAATAAGTAATTATGTGAAATAAATAAATAGCAAATGATAAATAATAAAATAATTAAAATAAGTGATAATAAAAAGATAAGAAATAAATGATGTGAAAGTGAATATAACATGAGCCTTGCCCTAGAGTTGCTGTTGACAGGGCTTATGATAACCAGTGGATATGTTACAGGGTAGGGACCGGGGCACCCCAAACCCCACAAACCTGCCTACTCTAAATGGGTTCTGCCATTTGCCGCAACAACACAAAACATATGAGACTTTAATGGGAAGGAACATTAATACAATTAGTAAACAATACAGGAAAGGCAAAGAATGTAGTTTCTAAATCAAGCACCCAAAGTTACCCATCCCCTCATGGGTAAAAGTCCACCCAAGCAGAATTGGCCCAGAACAAGGCCCCAAAGCCTGCCATAAGTCTAAATCATCTTCCAGTGGGGACCCAGAGAAAAGGATCAGAAACAACCAGACAAGTCTGGAAGGAAAAGAGCAAAATCAAAATCAAGACAAAAACTGCCATTGTAACCTCTCTACCGGTCTCTCACCCACATCTGTGTCACCCAGTCCACAACCAAAAGGCAAGCTCAGTTTCTTCATGTGTCTCTCACCTCCGTGTGCTTCCTCCAGGTCTCCTTCTGGCTCTCCATCCTGCTTCCTTCCTTCCTCAGTCTCCTCTGCAGCTTCTTCTCTCCCTTCCACCCTCCTTTTTGGGTGGGGCAGGGAACCTGGAACCTCTCCCTTTCCTGGGGACCACCCTGTTACAGATACAGCATAAGGACAAGTAGGTATGACTGAGGGGGTTGTACTATTAACAGAAAGAAAAGATACAAGATAAGCAGTAACTATGGAAGCAAACTGAGATATCTGATTTGGGGCACATTGACTCCAAACCCAGATGAAGACATACAGGAGCATTTTAAAAGTATTTCATTTTTATAGAGATAGGGCAAAAGATGTAATTTCAGGGTCATTTTCATTTAGGTGATAGCTGAAGTAGATGTAGATAAGATATTTAAATGAAAGGAATATGGAAGAAAGAGCCAAGGGTAGAAACTTTTGAGAAAAGTAACATGTAGACAATACACTGAAAAGAAAACAGGAACCAGAGAAAGTATGTGAATGTTTAGCAAAGAGGGCCTCCCCGGTGGCGCAGTGGTTGAGCGCTGGGTTGCGAAGCTGCACGCAGCCTCTGCAGCGCCGGTTCGATCCCCGGCTGTTCCCCGGCCACCGGAGGAGGGTCCCGCATGGCGCGCAGACCTCTCCTGCCGCCCGCTGCTCCCCTCAGCAGTGTACTTCGGTCCCGCTGCCTGCTCTGCTCCCCGCTCTGGCTCTGGTGAATTCTCTCACCCTCCCGCACTTCTGACTGTACCCAGTGCTTGTATAAATAAATAAATAAATCTAAAAAAAATAAAATAAATTATAAAAAAAAAAAAGAAAGTTTAGCAAAGAACTCAAAGATGACTGTGATTCTGAATCCAAAGTGAAAATAAAAGCTAGCCAACAGTGCTTGGTATAATTGATCCAGTGCACAATACTGGACAAATTGGTGTAAAGAGATATGTCTTTCCTATATTGAGATATAATCGACAAATAACATTATTTTCAGGTATACAACATAATGGTTCAATACTTGTATATCTAATGTACAGCATGGTGACTATAGTTAATAATACTGTCTTGCATGGTAGCAAGTTGATAAAAGAGTAAATCTTAAAAACTCCTATTGTGTGGGCCTCCCTGGTGGCGCAAGGGGTTAAGACACAGCCTATGAAGCTATCTGTACCCACCGCAGCATGAGTTCGATCCCCGGGCAGGGAGCAACCCACATGGTGCAGCAGACCTCTCCTGACTCGTCCGCTGCTCCCCTCAGCAGTGTGTTTCAGTCAATCTTCTTGTTCTGCTCTCCACTCTGTCTCTGGTGAATCCTCTCTTCCCCCACACCTCTGGCCTGTACCCCAGTTCTTATATGCATAAACAAATAAATCTTAAAAAAAAACTGTTATCATGAGATGCCTCTTTTTCGGGACACCTGAGTTATCCTTGAATCTTTTGGCATTTGGTTGTCATCTTTCTGCTACTTTCACATCTTTCCTTTTGTAGCAATTTCTGAGTCCTTTCATTTTGATCAGCCTCTCTGTGGTTGCTTTGGCAGCTTTGAGTCTTTGTATTGTTTCTTTTTTGCCTGTGTGCTTGTGGGAGAATGCAGAGCACAAACTCTCTGAGGCAACCCGGTAGGGTAATCTAACACTGAAGCTTAAGAATGTCAAAGAATGAAAGCAAGTCCACCTGGGCAAACCATTGAGGCTGGCCCTTGGGTGTTCCCCTTTTAGGGCAATCAAACACCAATAATAATAATACCATATGGTTTAGGATCTAAGCACAAACCTACCTTGATTTACCTTAAAATTTCCTGGAAAAGTTTATTCTAGCTTCTCATAGAACTTTCTAATGCCTCCTTAACTCTTCCCACTACACTAATGTTTCTATTTCCATGTTATTTTATACAATTACTAGCTCATTCCTTTCTTTGCCATTCAGAGTCTTCTGAATGAGCTCATCTCCAATGAAAGCAGCTTAAATTTTGAAATAGTTACGGAATAACTTATGTTGAATGCATTATGTACTTGCAGACAGTGGTAGTCTCATATTTGTCATAATCACATTTTCATGTGATAATGTATTATACATCAATAGTCTGTTGGCAGTGCATTTAGTTCTAGTGTGGGAAAGTTGTAGGCATGGATCAGGTTCATTTTTTATTTTTCTGCTAAGGTGGATTGTGATGGCGATATTCAGTATAGAATCATATACCTTACTCTATTAAATTGTCACTATAAGTGCAAAAGTAAAATTGAACTTTCCAATCAGAATAAGAACATTTTTATTTTTTATAGTGTTTTTCTGTGTGTTTTGTTTGCTTTTGTTTTCATTTTTAATAATGGGCTTGATAACTTTTAAAATATGATCTTGTTAAATAAGACAAGTTGAGACTTGAGTGACAGCAATTGAAAGATGACATGGACCTTTATTGAGTGTGAGTCAAACAAGAGTTGGGCTTTTTCTTTCTTTTTGTTTATTTTTAATATATTTTTAAAAGCTTCCCTAATTTTCCAAAACTTTGCACACCAAAGTTTAATGATCACTGTTTTTCTGAAATGACTTCTAGAATAAGTCATAAAAACTGAGCATAATTAGGAAACTATCTTGGAAGTGTTGAAAAAACCAAATATGCTAAAAATCTGTGATTATGTATGACTATAGATGTAATAAAATAATTTAGTAAAGCCCTTAAAAAATGAAGAGGTTTTTCCAGAAAGTATGTGGAAGAATGGCGAACTTCACAAAACTGAAAGGTCAATATTCTATTTAAATATTTTTGAAGAAATAGAAGAGTCCCAGGCAATTTCAAATTGTGTTTAATTTCCATTGCTGAAAAAAAGTACACAGCACTGGGAATAGCCTCATAATGTTGGTTTGGTAAGTGAGCAACTGTTCTTCAACCTACTTAGGCAGAGCAAAAGGAAATGGGCTGAAACTAAAGCATGAGGGATTTAGGTTAGACTGTAAGTATTTTACAACTAGGAGGAATATTGGAACCGCTTCCTAAGAAGCATTATGCAACCTCTTTCTCGAGCGTTCTTTAAAAATAGGGTCGACTTTCATGTCTGGTTTAAATCTGGTACTGCCCAAAGGTGAAGGAAAACCAACTGCTTTGTTTTATGCCTCTTGTATAATTTTGAAGAGTCTATTTCCTCATTCCAAATATTGGAAGCCAAGGATTTGTGTTCTACAGCATCATGCATTTTTAAAATAGTCTTTCATCCTAAATGAAATTTGCTTTACAAAGCAGTAGATGTGTCTAACTTTGCTTTTTTATTCATTTCCATGGGATAAAAGATTTGCTAAGCACATTCACTCTAGCACCACCTCCTTTTTTTTTTTGTTTTTTTTTTTGTTTTTTTTTTTGTTTGGTACACTGTGTTTTTGGTCACATGTATATACAGCAAAGTTCAAATAAGTAGTCTCAGGAACCTTTTCTGGCAAACTTTGACAAATCAAGTTTATGCTCTATAATGTATAATAATTACACGTGGAGAAAAGAGGCAGAGGGCCCAGAGGTCTTGGCAGCTGTACTGTCTGGTTAGCAAAGGAAGCAAGTTACAAAGTTTGGACATTCAGTTCTGAGACATTATTCCTGAGTCAACAAGATTTTAATTATGTATGTGGCTTAGAAGAGACATTTACGCAAGAGGAACATACTGTTGTCGAATGTGTTTGTGATTTTGCTCATGGTTCAGAATTGGAAAGAAGCCCAAAGTCATTTCTGAAGGTACATAACTGAATTGAGGGAACATAGAATAATGATACCTCTCTCAGGGGCAGGAAAATAACCAATATCCCAGGCTTTCCCTTCCCACTTCCTTGCTGAACATAAACCTTTTTTCTTTTATAGTTTTCTTTTTTTGCCAAATATATATTTAAAAAGATACTGTATTTAAATAATAGTATTTCTATTATTAAAATATGTATTACGCATTAGATACATTCACACGATATTAATAGATTTCAAATCACATATTTGGGCAGAAATAAGGGGTATGTTAAGTATAACTATCTTTGAACATATTTTTCTCATAGCATGATATTGAGGTCATTTAGAGTTTTCATTTATAAATTAGTTGTGTTCTTGTGCTCCTTTCATCCTGTCTTGGAAAAAATTTAAAATTTACTGCACTGAACTGAGATGCTATGTGAGGAATAGAAAGAATTTTCTGCATTTATGGGGAGATTAGAAGGGATCAAGGAGCACACAGAAGCCAAAAATTTGGCTTTTCTGAAAATAAGCTTTTCTTCATGTGACCCCCATTTATTGATTCATTAAGTGATTGATTTACCACTTATTGAAAACCTACAATGTGTCAATCCTATCATTTAAGTCGAAGCAATAAACCTGTGATTATTCTTGTTTTGTTTTAAATTATCTTCCCAAATTACCTTTGTTGAATTTAACTTCTCCCCACCCATTCATGTGTGCAACAAATAAAGACATTTACTGCTTTTAATAGCTACAGTTATTGAGCACTTACCAGACATTTTCCTGCGGGCTTTTTATAAATTATCTTAGTTAGTTTTTACAGCAAGCAATCTTATAAGTTAGGTCTTATTAACAACTTCATTTAAATAGGAAGGAATTAAGCACAAGGAGGAAAATCTTGCATGAGGTCACATACCTAATGAGTGGAACAGACCCCAGGCTGTGTAAGTCTAAGCCTTTTTCTTAATTCCACATTGTACCACCTCCCAGAATTATTTAGTCTCTGGTTTTTTGACTCAGAGACTTTCTATAGACACAGATCCTTGAGGTCGCCTCCATGGTACATTAGATAATGATTTTTTATTTTATTTTCAACTTTTACCTCCTTGAAAATCCATCTGTAGCTGTTTTTAAGAAAACAATAAGCTGTGGAGTCTCTTTTAAAGCCTTATAATGTGACCAAATTGATGTGGTCTATTTGTAAATGTTCATGTAAAATAAATTTGAGGGTAAAGTGACTTTTCCCTCAAATATCCACATAGAGTAAAACAATCCTTTGTGGTTTGAGTAACTGAAAATAATAAAAGCCCTAGGAGATTTCTTGGTAAAAGGAAGAAAAGCAGAATGTACCTAAGTGTGTACAGTGTGTACAGTATTGGTTTTCTCCAACTTAGTAAGAGATTGCAAAACAGTCTTCAACAAACCTAGAAATGGCAACTATGATTTTATATAAGCATGAGAACTTGAATCATATTTCTTTAATGCCATATCATTCAGTTATACCTTCTAAAAAAAAAAACTTCCTTTTATGATGAGCCAGATGTGCCACAGCAATGTATCATCTAAGAACAATTAAAGTTTTAGGGTATCCCCCTTTGGAATCTTATTTGCAGCTGACAAATTTTGAAGATTCCCCAAGGGTAACTATTTGGTAGATGTCATGTTCCTTTTAATGTGAGGCTTGTAAAAAGCAAATGATCACTTTGTTAGAACCTCAGGGCTCATACTTGACTTTGCTCTGAGTTAGCATCTAAAATGACTGGGGATATTTAAAAACCAGGTTCTCCCCTTTGTATCCTGGCTACACCACTTGCTAGAGAGTTATGTGTTCTTGGACAAGTATCTTGGGTTTTGCTTCTATAGGATAGGAATAGCTACAGTATTTACCTCATAAACTTGTTATAAAATAAGATAATATACCTAAAGCATGTGGCAAAGTGCCAGACCCATAATAGACACCCAGTAAATGTTAGATTTTGTCCATCCATGAAATTGAAGGTGACTTATGTCCTCTGTTTTTTTACTCAGCCTTCATAGAATAGTTTGATATTCACAATGTAATTTCCATCTTCGTAAGACTAGAGACCTCTAGTGTTTTCATTATTTTTAGTTGCTCAAGACACCAGTCGTTTTCTCTTTTCCTCATAAAACGTCTTGTGACAATGAAATACCTTAGAATTTACTTTGGAAGGAATGACCTGGGGCAACTGTTCATCCTCTGTGTCCACTTCAATCCTTAGTTCTCCCAAAGGATGCTAATGGCCTGATATACTATCTGGGTTTTCTTATCATCAGCATAATTCTGCCTTGACTTATTTCCAGTAATGAGGTTGCACATTTAAACCTGTAATTGGCTGAACTTTGTGAAATTGCTGATATTTGATGATATTGACCTACTAAAATGACAGTGTCAAATGATTTAAACTAATATTCAAGATAGTGACTGCAAATACCGTTTGTGTCCCCCTTGTTCAGGTATCCCCTCCTAACTATACCTAAAGGAGGGCAATTGGTGTGTAGAGATTGATTTTTTCTTTGTATATTCACCAAACAAATATTAATGGAAAGCTTTTTATAGGCCTTACACATGATAGCCACCGTAATTTACCTGTAAAATATGACCTTACTCACTCTCATTCTAACAGTAAAATACTTGCTATAAAAAGTTTGTAGAAGATAAGTCAAAAAGTGACATCTGAATTTTTCTTTCAGACCCTGAGTGGCACCATCTCTGCTGCTTTTGGAATTTCCAGATGTCTGTGCCAGCAGTTTCCACCCCCTCTGAGATTTCCAGGGAGCTGAAGTTGGAATCAGAAGCTAGTTGGAGGCCTCTGGAAGTGAGCTCTGTACTGGCTTTGGAATGAGGGGGTGGTTCTGAAGAGTTCTTAGCACTTGCTTCATACTGGACCAGGTATTCAGAGAAGCTGACCCGAAGGGAGTTACAAGCAGGTGGTTAATTAAAAATTTGCTCACTCATCTCTTCATTCACTCAACACATCTCTATGGAGTTCTCCCTAAATCTGCCCAGTTCACTGTGCTATTTTGGGAAAGCAGCAGTGGACAGGATGACACCCTTGCATGACCTCTACTGCTAAGAGTCTAGATGGGAGGCAGAAGTCAACCGAACTTACAGCTGGGTGTGGTGAGCACCAGGGTAGGCAAGACCATGACACTGAGTGAAGAAAACCAGGGGGAGGTGGGAGACAAAGGGCATGATGGGAACTGTATCTTCAAAATTCCTTGCTCTGGGTAAAAATTTGTAAGGGGTTTCCTCCAACTTAGCATGGATTTGGGGACCAGTCCAGTAACGCTTTTCTCAAAGGTTTAGTTTTATTAGAAGAATCTGTCTCTTTCTGTCCCTGGAAGCTGCATTGTGGTATTTGGGATTTTAAAATACTTATCTCTCAACACCAATTTGTGAACTCTGTAGACAGTACCAAGAAAAAGTACCAGTGGAACTCATTTTAATTCACTCAGTATGCAAAAATATAAATTTAGAAATAAGATATGTTGAGGGGCAATACACAGTTCTGTTTCAAAAATAGTCCTGATGTCTTCAGCTTCCTGATGTCTTCAGCTGTCAATTTGATGGACAAGTAGAAGACCCCTGTATAAAGGAATTAGTATTCATGCCATGGAAAGAGTCTCTAGTTTCACAGATGGAGTCACCACAAAGTTTCTTTAATAATCACTCTTTCAGTAATTTAGGTCTAACCTTATTTTCAAAAGCTAAATTTACAGGTAATCTAAAAATCCACCAAATGCCCAAAACCTAATTCTGCATGTATCTTCATACAATTCTTAAAATTTTAAAGTAAGTTAATAGAAATCCTTCATGGTGAAAACCAGACTTTTTATCCTAGATTCTGTATTCTGTTAAATATCATTTTCCTTTCTTAAAAAAAAATAGTGGTTGGAGGATGGAAAGCCAAAGAAAGGAGGCAGTGATTTTTAAGTTTGAAATGTTGTGAAAAATGTTATTTAAAAATAAAAAATGGGTTACATTAATATTCTAATTTTTAAAAGCTAATATTCTTCAGAATATAACAATAATGATCATAATTAAAGTCAAAGATAGAGTGCTTTAATTAGCACTCAATTATCTCCTTCAGTTATTTCAAATAGATAAGTTATAACATTTTATTGTCTTTAATAGAAATATGAAATTATTTAAAGTACCAGGTAAAAGAGTGTTTCTCAACCTCCAGGACATGACCCACTAATAAGTAGGGAAATTATAAAGTGAGTCATGGTGAAACAGAGTTGAAAATACTCCTGGGTAATACACTTTGTAAGTGTGGAGTTTGTTTCATGAAAAATGTGTATTTCATACATATACCTTTATTACATATACATGTATATAAATAGCAGAAAACTATACATGTGATTATACTGAATAAAAAATTTAAATGTATTTCTTACTGTTGAATGCAGACTAAAGGTCAAGAAATCCTAAGATGGAGACAAAGCCATAGCTAACATCATACTCAATGGAGAAAAACTGAAAGCATTTCTCCTAAGATAGGAACAAGACGAGGATACCCAATATTCACCACTACTGTTCAGTAGAGTATTAGAAATCCCTACTGGAATAACTAGGCAAGAAAATCGACATAAAATGAATCCCAATTGGGAAAGGAAAACTATTACTATTTGCAGATGACATGACAATATACAGAGAAATACAAAAGACACTGTTAAAAAACTAGAAATAATGAATACAGTAAAATGGCAGGATACAAAATCAATACACACAAAATCAGTTGCATTTCCATGTGCAAACAATAAATTAGGAGAGAACAATTTTTTAAATACCTATTTACAATCACACCAAAAAGAATGAAATACCTGGGAGTAAACCTAGGAAATAAACTAACAAAAGAGGTGAAGGACCCATATATTGAAAACTGTAAAACGCTGTTGAAGAAGATAAGACACTCGGGCCTCCCCGGTGGCGCAGCGGTTGAGCGCTGGGTTACGAAGCTGCCCGCAGCCTCTGCGGCGCCGGTTCGATCCCCGGCTGCTCCCCGGCCACCAGAGGAGGGTGCCACATGGCGCGCAGACCTCTCCTGCCACCCGCTGCTCCCCTCAGCAGTGTACTTCAGTCCTTCTGCCTGTTCTGCTCCCCGCTCTGGCTCTGGTGAATTCTCTCACCCTCCCGCGCTTCTGACTGTACCCAGTGCATGTATAAACAAAACAAACAAATAAATAAATAAACATGCCTCTATTAAAAAAAAAAAAGAAGATAAGACACACACACAAACAAAAAAAAATGGGAAGATATCCCAAATTCATGAAATGGAAGAATAAACATTGTTAAAATGACCATATTACTTAAAGCAATGTACAGGTTCAGCACAATACCTATCAGAATCCCAATGACTCTTCTCAAGGAAACAGAACAAGCAATTATAAAATTTGTATGGAACCACAAAGGGCCCTGAATAGCCTGGAAGAAAAGAAAAATGAGGGAACACACCTGCTGGCTTCAGATCATAGTATACAGTGACAGTAATCAAAACAGTATAGTTTTGGGACAAAAGCAGAAATGCAGACCAATGGAATAGAATAGAGAACCCAGAAATCCATCACTACATGGACAGTTAATTTTTGACAAAGGAGCCACAGTCATACAAAGGATAAAGGAAAAACTGCTTTAACAAATGGTCTTGGACAACTTGAATAGCCAAATGCAAAAATGAAACTAGGGGCATCCTCAGTTGCACAAAGGGTTAAGCACAACGCTGTGAGGCTATCCCCAGCCACTGCAGCATGAGTTCGATCCCTGTCGGCCAGGGAGCTGACCCACATGGCGCAGCAGACCTCTCCTGTCTCGCCTGCTGCGCCCCTCAGCACTGTATTTCAGTCAATCCGCCTATTCTATTCCCCACTCTGTCTCTGGTGAATCCTCTCACCACCCCCTACCTCTGGCCTGTACCCCAGTTCTTGTATGCATAAATAAATCTTTTTTAAAAATGAAACTGGATCATTACTTAGCACACAAAAATTAATTTAAAATGGACTAAAGGCTAGGAGTAAGATGTAAAATCATAAAATACTTAAAAGAAAACAGAGGTGATATGCTACTGGACACAACTCAGAGGTATATTTGGGGCACACAAGCCCAACAATGAGGAAGCAGAAGCAAAAATAAACAAGTGCGACTACATCAAACTAAAAGTTCTTGGGGCCTCCCTGGTGGCGCAGGGGTTAAATTCAGCACTATCAAGCTATCTGCAGCCACTGCAGCACAAGTTTGATCCCTGGCCAGGCTGCTGACTACATGGCACAGCAGATCTCTCCTGTCTCACCTGTTGCTCCCCTCAGCAGTGTATTGATCCTCTTGTTCTTTTCCCTACTCTGTCTCTAGTGAATCCTTTCACCCACCGCACCTCTGGCCTGCACCGCAGTTCTTGTATGCATAAATAAATTTTAAAAACAAAGTTCTTGTGCCTCAAAAGGAACCATCACAAAAGCAATAAGACAACCTGTGGACTAGGAGAAGTTACTTGCACATCACATGTCTGACAAAGGGGTTAATTTTCAAAATACATGACATTCTAATACAGCTCAACAAAAAACACGAAAAACCTAATCAAAAAATGGGCCAAAGACTTAATCGCTCTCCAAAGGGGACATTCAGATGGCCTACAGGCACGTGAAAAATGTTCAACATCACTTATATTACGGGAAATGCAAATCAAAACCACAATGAGATATCACCTCACCCCCGCGAGACTGGCCATGGCAAAAAGAATGGAAACCACAAATGGTGCCAAATATGTGAAGAAAAAGGAGCGCTCATTCCTGTTGGTGGGAATATAAACTAGTGCAACCTCTATGGGAAAGAGTATGGAGGTACCTGAAAAGAAGAGGGAAATACCACATGATCTAGCATATACCACTGCTGGGTATTAACCCGAAGAATAGGAAAACGTTAATAAAAGATCTGTGATCTCAATTGTTCACAGCAGCATTACCCATAATAGCCAAGTCAGGGAACCAACCACAGGTGACTGATGAAGAAACTATGGCATATATACTCAATGGACTACTACTTAGCTATTAAAAGCGATGAAACAGTGCCTTTTGACACAAAATGGATGGATCTTGAGGTGATTATGCTAATGAAATAAGCCAGAAAGTGAAAGATATACCAGATGGTTTCACTCAGTTGTGGAATATAAATAACCAAAAAAAAAAACTGGCAAAGCACAGCAAAAAAGAAAAAAAATCTTAAAACTCTGAAAAATGTACTGGTTACCACAAGGAAGAGGGGATAAGGGAAGGAAAAGGAAAGGACATCAGCCCAGGAGATTCGGTGGTGAGTGAAATGTTGCACATATGGAGGTCTAAAAATGTACCCCTACAGGATCATGCTCAGCGAAATAAGCCAGAAAGAAAAAGAAAAATACCGGATGGTCTCACTCATAGCAGGAATCTAGAAAACTTAAATAAGGGACCAGGAAAATGAATAACTATAAAAAAATAAAAATCAAAATCAACAAACAACAATGAACCAGAGATACTCTATGGGGGGTGGGGGGCGGGGAGGGATTGGGGTCAAAATAAGGGGGTTGCAATTGTATGGGGAATATAAAAATAAAATTTATTTTAAAAAATGTGCCCCTACAGTTATATAGATATAGAAGTGACTGAAAAATTAATAAAACTTGAGGGGGGGGAAATCCTAACATGGAGAATATTCAAAATAAAAAGTAGAAAATAAACAACCATGTTATTCTACCCAATAATATGATTCTAAGAACTAAATATCTCTATTTAAACAATGTCTTCAGCCTTAGGAAATTTAGTTCTAATAAATAAAAGAAGCATTCAGGCAAAATGCATTCATATGTATCTGCTTCTCATACACTTCATTTGAAATTTTCTAATTCTCTTTTTAGACCTGGACAAACTGCTATGTATATATGTATGCATCCAGATACCTATCTATAAATAGAAGTTTTAAAACCATTAAATAAATTTAAAACCCTTAAAATAGAAACAGGACTTCCTGATTCCATGAATAGCTGTTAATAATGTAAAATCAAATTTAACAGTGTTCATTCACTCAGTCACACACTAAGCTAAAGGCTGGCATGGAAAAATTTGCAGGTTGTTGCAGCTTTTAAAATTTAAATTGTATAACCTATTTAGCGCCTACCCTCTGGTTAGCTTGGGAGATATTAGATGGTCTGTGTGATGCAGTTGGAATCCAGATATTCTGAAATAGCATTTAATGGTTGAGAAGAGACAATCTTATTCCTCATCTAAATGATTCACCCTCCTGATCTCTCTGATCTGAATCGGTCTTGCTGAACATCGCAAGACCGTTTGCCCATTCTTTATCACAGACTCATATAGGCTTCCCCAACCCCTCTGCCGCTGAAAACATTCCAGACATTCCTTAAAACAACGTTTCTCAAAAGGTTGGTTTCTTAGGATCCTGCAGGAGCTTTGCCTGCATGATTCACAGAGACCGCTGCACACGCCTCTCATTAACACAGGGGCCAGATGGTGGAGGCGGCTTCTCTGCTCTGAAAGGCTTGCTTTACTCAACCTGGAGTCCATCAAGCTCTCCTTCAGAGGGGTAGATGAGGACACTGGGATTCTCGGTTTAAAAACACTCAGTCGGTGGGGCCGGGTTTCCAGAAGCACAGCGAAGCTACACATAGATTGTATATCTTGGTATGAGGTGTGTTTCCTTTGGAAGGAGGCATTTAAATGAAGTTTCCTATAGCAAAGTCCTGGCCCCCCCATATCCGAGAGTCTCGAAGTTATTTTTAACAAATTCAAGAAATAGAAATTCTACACTGGAACGCTTATTCTCAACCTTTCTTATAAAAATAATTAAAGGACACAGCATTTCCCTCTTTTTCCTTATTAATGCTTCCAGTTCTGCTGCTTTCTCATCCCTCCCTTCTTCTTGCTTCCCTTTGCTCTCCTCATATACATCATTTGAAATTTTCTAATTCTCTTTTTAGATCTGGACAAGCTATTATAGAGCAGCCTCGATATTAAACGGGTTCCTGGCTGTGGGTCCTCACCCGCGCGCTTTAAAGGGACTTATGAATACTTCACTACAGACACACACAAAAGGTTAATAAAAGGTTTATTTACAAGAGAAAATGAAATAAGGAAAATGTACAACTCAGGGAGACAATAGGGAAATAAAGTCTTTAATGCGTCCTACCGGATCCGACGACCTGGAAACCCAAAGTCACTCTCAGAGCTGGCCAGATGCTGCGAGCTGGCGGAGAGCCAAAAATGGGGGATCCTCCAAAGCCCACGTGTCTGCCTTTTATATCCACCTGGCTGCTTAACCCCACCCTCAGGTCCCAGCCACCTTCCCTTTGGTGGTGATGGGATTTGGAGTTCCCAGTGTCTTTGGCTTTGACCTGGGGTGGGGGTGGAGTCCACAAAGCCTATATGGAATTAGCTTTGGGACATCCTTTTCCCCCTAACAAAACTGGTATCAAATATTTCAGGTTGAAGATTTTTAAGGAGAAGACAAACTCCAGAAAACCTCTTCCATGTGACTAGATTCTTTCAGTTTCTTGCTGATTGGAAGTTCACTAGCAACCTCAGGGAGTTGATTTGCCTAGAATTCTCTTTACCCTCCATCTGCCCAACTCAGCCCTGCTCTTGGTACCCATATTCCTTGATAAATATTACCAAAACCAACATCTTTTTCAGAAACACAAAATGCTAGCAACAGGTCTCACACATAGTTCCACTCCATGAAACACAAATTCTTGGTCAAGTGTTATAGGCTGTAATGCCTCATCTAGAGCTGGGTGACCTGACCAGTGGATTCTGCCCTCAGACTCTATTCTTTCTCAGTGACCCATGAGATACTGAACAAATTAGTGGTGCTCTATATTCAGCATGTGACTAACTGCCAGTGAAATATAACTCAGAGCCCAGGGTACATCACAGAACAAGGAGATGATTAGAAGGCAAGGGATCATTTCACATTCTATGTGATGTACAGTATGAAGCCAGTAGAGGAAAAGCTATTAGCTCCGGGGACACAAATTTCTCTCTCGTTTTTCCCTACCTGAAACTGTGGGAGAGTGAGCACTGCAAGCATTGATACAATGGACGTTAATTGAGGAGTGCTTTCTCTTGCAGTATGTGCAGAAACTTTCACTTCCATGTTCTTTGTTGCCATAATAATTTTTTCATGCATTCAGTCAGAAGGTCTTCGACTTTGGAATCTGGCAGAATTATCAAATGTTAGCTCTGAAAGTGAGACAATTACCTAGACAAGTCTTGTAAGATGTCGTCACCTAAACATACCCCAGTAGATACTTAGGAGCAGGAAATGAAGCAGAGATAGCATTTAAAAAAAAAAAGTCATACTGACTTTTGAAAGAGTCACTGTGGAATGTTTACAGGATCCCATGGATGACTAAAATTAGTTTATTCTGCACGGCATAATCCACTGCTGACTCAAGATGGTGATACAGCAGTGTTAAGCTGTGAGCTCACCAGGAAGCTCATTCCCTAAAATTATTCTCTGGCAGGGAAAGACCCCAAGTTCACAACAGTGGATGGAAGATGGGCTATAAATAGCAACTAGTTATGCCATCACTTGCAAGCTGTGTTTTCTGCTTGTCCACAGTTCTCTATTTCTCGCAGTTTGAGAATCTCGTGATGAGTCTACTGGCTCTCAGTGCGACAGTGGTGTGTGTGTGTGTGTGTGTGTGTGTGTGTGTGTACACATCGTTCTCTTAGTTATGTGATCACTAAGTTTTAGGTCCTATAGTTTTCATACATTTTAAAACCTCTAAACTTTTGCTGTTTCTCCTATAAGGCAACATGCAGGTCCTATGAGCTCTCTTAAGAGAAGCTGGTGGCTTGATTAGAAACATGTTGAGATGGGTGTAAGTAGAGAAGATGCAGTCATATGCTTTCAGGTTGGTTTCTCTGTTATGAATAGAAAAGATTTTCTGTCTATTTCAGGGCACGTTTATCAGAATAAAACTGCACTCACGCTACCTTAAGTTATTGTTTTGGTTGATTCACCTAAGCAGTCAATTCAATTAAAAAAATACAAATCAGCCATTTAACTAAATTGGCTAATCAATCAGTGAAAAAGTAGTTTCAGTATTGCTCTATCAACCCTTAACCTGCTGTGCTCTCTTTGTGGCTGATTTTATATTCGTTCTCATACAGATTTTTTATAACAATCACTTCAGGACACAAATAGATATTCTTAAGCATGTGGTGGAGTCATTTTGGGTCTGTATCACTCTCTTTCTCTGTCAATGCCCATTCGCTGCCACTGATAACTTTCCCCCATCTGTTTAATCCATTTTCTGTCTTATTAAGTACTGAAGTTATTTCTTCAGTGACAAAGCCCTCAAACTATGCATCAGTGATTTTCTATTTTTGAAGCTCTGGAATTTTCCTTGTTGGGACACTGAGTGCTTCATTTCTAATTAGGCTTTCCTTCTTACTCATATTTGGCTTTGCTTTATCAATAAATTACACAACCAATAATTGGGAACAGGATCCCAGAGTGTGCTGCATGCACAACTCCCAGGGACTTGTGGGAAAGGAGCATTCAGAGAAAAATGGAATTGGGGCTCCTGACAGCAAGACCGCTGTCCAGCTTGATAAAGTATTAGGACATTGTTAATTTTTAAGCAACAGCTGAACTCTTTTTTTTCAAAAAAGATTTATTTATTTATTCATACAAGAGCTGGGGTGCAGACCAGAGATACAGGGGGTGAGAGGATTCACCAGAGACAGAGTGGGAAGCAGAACAGGCAGATTGACTGAAATACAGGGGAGCAGCAGGTAAGCCAGGAGAGGTCTGCAGTGCCCTGTGGGTCACCTCCCTGGCTGGGGATTGGCTGCAGTGGCTGCATATAGCTTCACAGTGCTGTGTCTTAACCCCTTGCACCACCAGGGAGGCCCCAGCAGCTGAACTCTTAATCAGATTGGTAATATAGTTCTATTTTGTAGTCAAAACATTTTAGTAGAAACCATTCCATTTTATCGGATATTTTCTTTAAAATAGACTTTGTCCCAAGAAGAGCTTTAGGAAGTGATTGGACCTGTTCTGTTGTAAAACCAGTAGTGAACAAATGTTCTGGAAGTATTTTCTAAGATCCTTTTTGAATGCCTCCATGAGATTTTTCCTGATCACCCCAGCTGGGAACCATGTTGCCATACTCTCAATTCCCATAGCACTCTGAGATAATTCATGTAAGGCATTTAACACTGAGCTTGATGCAAAGAAAGCAATCATTATTGTCCCTGTCTCTTTGTACCCTGTATCACCTTCTGCTGGAGAGTCTGATGCATCATTTTATTCTCAGTGACTTGCACAGGTAAGCATTTATTGAATGAATAATAGTTCTTTTAAAATATCTTTCATCTTCAAACTGACATTCAACAGACAATAAGTGTCGGGACAATGAATGTTCAATAAATGAATATGAACAAAAAAATTCCATTGTAATTCTTGAAAGGTCACCAAAACCCGGCCTTTGTTTTCACAGAGTTACCTTTCTGAATCACCTGTTAGTGTCAAAGATGTTAACTAATTTTACTCCTGAGCCCAGTTCCTATTAATGTTGTGCTGGTTATTTAAATAACGGCCAGCTAGCTTCATCATACTTCCCATATGTGGAGCAAAATCATTATGGTAATATTTACTGTCCATTTGCCTTTGTCAGTCTCTGCTCTGGGCATTTTACATATACTCACTATCTTCTCACTGCAATCTGTTTTAAAAATGAGACACTGAGGCACCATAAGGTTAGATCCCTTGTCTCCAGTCAGACTTGCCAGATACCAAAGTACAGCCAGAGCTGTGCTGGAGGTGCACACAAGTTTTGGGTTAAAGGCACATATATCCTTGCCTCCAGCAAAAAGCTAGATTAAGAGCCAATGCCAGAATCAGTTCAACTAAGATGCCACTGCAGGAGGGTTAATGTGTCTCTCAAACCTATATGAGCACTCAGCTGTCTTTTTTATCATATAAGTGACCCAGAAAAAGAGGGCAAAGAGGGCCATAATAGCTCTTTCCTGGTTTGTGAGCATAGAAAATATTTCTTTTGAGACTTGAACTAATCTTTGTAACTCTCTGCCCTGAAGCATCAGAAAGCACTGGCCTAACTCATCTAGTCCTAATGGGAGAACAGTATGTCCTGAATGAACTCCACCCACTAGTGTTTTATGGACTCCACCCCCACCTCCATGCCAGAGATCCCAGGCACTGAAAATTACAACTCCCATCATGCCATGAATATACCATGACTCTTGTCTTCCTGAGGAGGGGTTTGCTGGGAACTAAGGGGGAACTAAGCAGCCATGCTTATTATAAATTTGAACAGGTGGAACTGGGAGGGGCTTGGTTTTATCTGCCTTCAGCCTGCACCCAGGGTGCCAGCTCAGGCAGCACTACCAGTGGGACCTATTGACCAATAATTACTCTGTGTGTGTATATACCCCCTCTTTTCATTTCCCTTGTAAATAAATCTATTAACCTTTCTGTGCCCTAGGGCCTTGTTCTGAGTTTTTTTTTTTAATAACTTTTTTTAATAACTTTTTTTTAATATACTCTTTTTAAATTTTTTTTATTTATTTATACAAGCACTGGGGTATAGACCAGAAGTGCAGGAGGATGAGGGAATTCACCAGAGCCAGAGCAGGGAACAGAACAGGCAATGGACCGAAGACACTGCTGAGGGGAGCAGCGGGCGAGACAGGAGAGGTCTGCTGCGCCACGTGGGTTGCTCCCTGGCTGGCCAGGAATTGAACCGGTGCTGCAGAGGCTGCAGACAGCTTTACAGCACTGCACTCAACCTGCTGTGCCACCGGGGAGGCCCTGTTCTGAGTATTTTTAAGTGTGTGGGTGAGGACTCAGACCCAGGCCATCCCATTTTCCTCTGGGGTTGCCCGGTAACACTCACACATTCCTTCCTATACTCTTATCTGTCCCAGTTCTTCCCTTGGCTTGGATATTTCCATTTCCCAACCCTCCTTCAGCTGCCTGGACCCTACAGATCATTCATGATGAAACTTCTTGCAGGAAGCCCTTGCTGACCATCCCAGGCAGGTATTGGATGCCTGCAAATCCCTGAGTATTCCCCCACCCCCTATCATGGCTTATTGATCCACACTGATTTACCTTTCTCTGCTCATCAAAGGTAAAGAGGACCCTGTCTTACTCATTGTTATCCTGAGAGCCTAGCACCATTCCAGGCACAGAGCAGATGTCTAATAAATGTTTGCTGAATGAACAAATGAATGAATGCATGAAGTGTTCCCTTGCATGTCCATTCCACTCTCAAAGTAATACGTGACCAATAACAGAGAATATGCATCACCATATTTCCCAGACTGACTGGAAAGACACGGCCAAGAATAACAGGCAATATTTGTTATTTCTTTGTCTCTATATATCCCACTGCAATCTAACCCAAGACCATAAGAGTACATAATCTTTGATTAGGACAAAAAGTAAGCCTGGAAAATTTGTGGCTGTAAAATACGTTTCAAACAGCAATTTATTTTTCTCCTCTGTGGTCTTGTTGTATAAATTATGTGTGAGACAAATATGTGATAGAGATTCAGTGGTAATTACTTGTTCTCAAATGTTTGGTTAACCACGCCTTTTAATCCCACATACAGTATCTTAGCACAGAATTAAATTCTGCCCTTTAGGCAGGATTAGCATTTAGATTTTCTTGTTCCTGTAGTTTAAATGTTTTTATCCCAATATTTCTACTTTTCCATTTAGAATAAATGCACGGAATGTGTTGGGGCAAATATAAATAGCATGGAATTTTTGGCATTCAACTCATCATCTTCATTGGTTGTGGTCAATATTTATGGATACCAATTTTTAAAAAATTATTTATCTGTAATTAGTTACAGGAACATAGAAAGTATTCCTAGACCTCTCTCTCCTAATGAATCTAAGTGTCCTCTCTTAGCCAATAACCTAAGTATTTAGTTTTATAAAGGAAAAAACTTTCAGCTTTCATTATCTAAAGAAATTTCATGGAATAATGTTAAATGTGACATAAACTGGGAGAAATTTTTTTTCCTGCTGCCGTAGATAGCAGGAATTGGGGAGGAAAGGTTTATCTATTAACTGGGGATTATCTTTAGTCCCTATCAGTGATAATATTGATTTAGTCATTTAACATCCATTAATATTCATCATGTGCCTAGAATGTTCCAGATTCTGCTTTTTACTCGTGATGTAAAAAGAACTAATGGTCTCTGTTCTCAGAGAGCTTGAGATGGTATAAGAAATGGTTGTATAAACAATTGTAATCAAACAAGACAAGTATAAGTGAAAACCTATACAAAGCGGAGCAAGGCTTTAGGAGAACATGGGCTGCCTGGGGAAGTCAGGAATATGAACTCACAGATGAGAAAGCATCTGAGCTGAGACAGGTAGAAACAGGAGTTTTCTAGGCAGCAGTCAGGGACATGACTGACAAGGAAAGGCATTCTGTACATAGTGATGTGAAAAATGCATCATTGGAATCTTTAGGGCTTTATGAACAGGAACGTGGCCTGTGACCCACCTCACAATTCACAGTGCAACCCCACAGTGAGGCCCAGTAGGGAAGACTTTAGGAATGGCAGTGGGGTAGGGAGTGGGAGAGAGAGAGTTTACTCTGGCAGCCTGCCACCTGCACACCATGAGGAAGCTGCCTCAGGGTTCAGGTAAAAGGAGAAGAGGTCAAATCAGGAATAAATGTGGTCGGATCAGGATGTGAAAGATGATGAGGAAGCACAGGTGACTGACCAGGCCAGACATAGGGCCTTTTCTGTGTTAGAAGTCACAAATCTGGCTTGACTCAAGTTTCCACTGTAACCATGGCCACCTACACCCCACTCCCCTTGAAATTTAGGTTGAATCTTTCACTCAAATTAATTTGAAAGGAGAAAGGTGAATTTAGTCCAACATTAGAAAATTTTGATGGCATTAAAAAGGACATTTCAAATTGGATTGCCCTTGTGCGGACAGATAATTTGCCTGTGTTATTCTATTAAATAATTGCATCTAACTGTAGCACTTTCAACAAAAAATAAACTGAGTTTTACTCATGCTTCCTCATCAGCATTCCCCCATAAATACCAGCTTTAACTTCCTATTTTTTTTAAAATCACTCATTCATTCATTTTTTTAATATTTTTTTTAATATTTATTTTTATTTATGCATACAAGAACTGGGGTAAAGGCCAGAGGTGTGGGATGTGAGAGGATTCACCGGAGACAGAGTGGGGGAACAGAGCAGGCCGATTGGCTGAAATACACTGCTGAGGGGAGCAGTGGGCGAGACAGGAGAGGTCTGCTGTGCCATGTGGGTAGCTCCCTGGCTGGCCAGGGATAGAACTTGTGCTGCAGAGGCTGCAGATTGCTTCGTAAGTTATGTCTTAACCCTTGGCACTACCAGGGAGGCCCTCATTCATTCATTTTAAACTGAGGTAATATTGGGGTGTCCCCATCAGGTATTACCACCATACTGTATTCACCATCAACTAGCACAGACTCCACCACTACAGACCATTGTGCCTCACCCCTGCTTATTCTTTCCCCTCCCCTCTTGGTGTCTCATTTTTTATTCAGCTGTCAATGGTTAATTTTTCAACATCTTTATCTGACTATTAAATTAGTTACTTTATATTCCACATATCTTATATTTCACATGGTGACAGCAGACAATGTAAATCTTGGATGTCAGATCTATTTTTCTAGTAGCATATATCTTCTATTTAATTGCACATTGACATTTTTCTGTGCTACGTCCATATAAATACCTGTTTTCATAGCTCTTTAGAATTTCAGGAATGAAATCCTGTTTCATTCCTGTTAACCTACTACTGTCCCCCCATTCTGCCATCAAGGTGCTTATTTTGTGCCTCAGCTCAGTGCATTTTCCTATCTAAATTTCTCCATTTTAGAAATCCAGAACCTCTAAACAATCTGGCTTAAAATTAAATTTCTGAGAAATTTAATCATTATTGCAATTGCTTCTTTGGTTCTTGGAGCTTGAGTCCTTAAAAGTAGAACTTTTTCTATCAGGTTATGTTAACGGGCAGGGTGAGGAGTACCCCAGAACCCACAAACCTACTCACTTTATTTAGGTTTTGCCCTCCACCACATCAAGACATAATACCATCTAGTGCATAAGACCTTTAATGGAAAGGAATTTTAAAGCAATTGGTGTGCAATAAAGAAAAGGAAAAGAAGGATAAAATAGTTTCCACACAAAACTCCCAGTTACCCATCCCCTTGTGGGTAAATGCCCAACCAAGCAGAGTTGGCCCAAAGCAGGGCCACTGAGGCCCAAAAGCCTGCCATGACTCTAAAGTAACTTCTGGTGGGGACCAGTAGGAAAATGGCAGAAGGGGCCAGACAAGTCTGGAAAGAAAAGAGGAAAATCAAAACCAAGATAAACACTGCCATTGTTAACCTCCCCACGGGTCTCTCATCCACATCTGTTTCAAGTGTCTCCTTCCATGTCCCCCAAGTTCCTGGTACAATTCCAAGCCGAGAAGCAAGCACAGCTTCTTCACATGTCTCTCTGCTCCATGTGTCTGCCAGATCTCCTTGCCCTTCATCCTTCTCCCTTCTTTCTTCCAGTCTCCTCTTCAGTTTCTCCTCCTCCTACTCAACTGCACCCTTCCTTGGGTGGGGCAGGGAACCTGGAACCTCTCCTTTCCCTGGGGACCACTCAATTACAATTTGAGAAAGGTGGTGAAAGCAAGGTCGGAGAAAGGCAGCGTGAGTAGGATCCAGTGCTCTGCAGATGTTTTTTAGTCCTTAGGCTCTACATCCAGCGACCAGTGGGAGGATTCTAGGAGCAGAGGGTCCTCAGCTAACAGCCTGAAAGGAAACACAGACCTCTTTCCTACAACCACATGGAACAGGATTCTGCCAGCACTGGAATAAGCAAGAGACTCTCTCCAAAGGACACATGAATTTAGTCTGAGACCTCTGTCGGATTTCTGACCTATAGAAACATAAGGTAATAAATTTGTGTTGTTTTAGATATTTGTTAATGGCAGGAATACAAAACAAACAATATGATGTCACTTAGATGAGATGGTTTTTCAGTGAGCAGGGTCCTGGGGTTATCTTTGAGAAATTTCCCCAGAGTTCCCCTTTCAGCAGCATAGTTGAGTTTACCATTTGTGAAGACACAGACGAGTGGCGGTTACATTTTAAAAGGACAGGTTTATTACGAAAAGAGAAAGAAAAAAAGAGAGACAACTGCATAAACACAAGATGAGTGGTCTTGGGAGGAGAGCTGCATTTTGCCAGTGTAGAAATTGCATGAATTTAGTGTTCTTTGGGGAGAGGTTCATTCCTTTGAATTGCCTATTGGTAAATTAATTGCTTTAAGGGTGTGGCTAGGTTGATTTTTAAGGACTGGTGATTTTTAAGGACTGGTGATTCTATATAAGTGTCCTCAGTCTGCATATCTCCATTTCTGACCTATAGAAATATAAGGTAATAAATTTGTGTTGTTTCACTCTACAATTCCCTATAGAATTGTAGATCTATGTTAGTGGGTGTTTTCTATAGTAGTCTTGAAATGACTGACAAGCCCCATATCCCCATTTTCTGGCAAGTCTTGACGATTTTTCATTTCTATGGCTGGTTTAAAGATGTCAGCATCTCTTCCCCGCACCTCCAGTTTTACTCTATGCTCCCATCACAAGTGGCCATAACTAGTAAGCTGTAGCCAAATAGAAACTTAAATGCAGGTAATCTAACTCCAGGGTGAGTGTAGAGCTAATGATAATGGCAGTAATACAAAACAAACAATAGGATGTCACTTGGATGAGATGGTTTCAGCACAAGTTTGAGCCCTGGCTGGCCAAGGAGCTACCCACATGGCACAGCATGTTAGGGGGAAAAGGATGTCCTAAAGCTAATTCCATACAGGCTTTGTGGACTCCACCCCCACCCCAGGCCAAAGCCAAAGACACTGGGAACTCCAAATCCCATCACCACCAAAGGGAAGGTGGCTGGGACCTGAGGGTGGGGTTAAGCAGCCAAGTTGGTATAAAGACAGACACGTGGGCTTTGGGGGGTCCCCCCATTTTGGCTCTCCACCAGCTCACAGCATCCGGCCAGCTCTGAGAGTGACTTTGGGTTTCCAGGTCGTCGGATCGGGTAGGACACATTAAAGACTTTATTTCCCTATTTTCTCCCTGAGTTGTA
Organism: Talpa europaea; assembly: GCF_964194135.1. Classification (NCBI taxonomy): domain Eukaryota; kingdom Metazoa; phylum Chordata; class Mammalia; order Eulipotyphla; family Talpidae; genus Talpa; species Talpa europaea. Next base: position 41,446,294 of record NC_140076.1, read on the forward strand.
CATTTTCCTTATTTCCTTTTCCCTTGTAAATAAACCTTTTATTAACCTTTTGTGTGTGTCTGTAGTGGAGTATTAATAAGTCCCTTTTAAGCGCGCGGGTGAGGACCCACAGCCAGGAACCCGTTCAATATCGGGGCTGTCCTATAACAAGCAGACCTCTCTGTCTCGCCCACTGCTCCCCTCAGCAGTGTATTTCAGTCAATCTGCCTGTTCTATTCCCCACTCTCTGGTGAATCTTGTGAAACCATTCAGAATTTTCTCTTATCTGATGTCTTATTTGTTACTTTCAGAAAATCTCATTTTTGACTGGACTCAGACTCAGATGTGGAAGTTCTCAAAGAAGACAGCCTCTAACTCTCTGCAATCTGTTCCTGGTGTTTTTCTTTGGTTTCCTTCAATTTTTGGCTAAAAGTTTAGCATACTCTGCTACCTCTTCCTTGTTTCTTCAGACCAACAAACAGATGTCTGCATTGAAAACATGGCTTAAGACACTGAGTCTTGGATGCTTTGGTCCTGGGTTTCTTATTTGTCTTTGTTTAGGGGCTTTCTCACAATATACTGGCAGACATCATCTTTTTTAAAAAATTAATTAATTTATTTTTTAAAGATTATTTATGCAGACAAGAACTGGGGTGTAAGCCAAAGGTGTGTGGGCGGGGATGATATGAGAGGAGTCACCAGAGAGAGTGGGGAATAGAACAGGCAGACTGACTGAAATACACTGCTGAGGGGAGCAGTGGGCGAGACACAAGAGGTCTGCTGTGCCATGTGGGTAGCTCCCTGGCCAGCTGGGTCTCAAACTCCTGCCTGCTACAGTGGCTGGAGATAGCTTGATAGCACTGTCTTTAACCCCTGCACCACCAGGGAGGCTCGACATCATCTTCTTTAGAGAGACTGAAAACTGCAGATTCTGCTAGCTCTTTTTGGGCTGTAGCAACAAAGCATAGTAGCATTTTCTTTTCTTTATTAATTTTTTTATTTTTTACATAATTGTTCATTTTAAAACAATATTTGCTTCCCCCTACCCTCTCAGGTGTAATCCTCATAGTTTCCTTCACCAATGCACCATCACCACAGTCCCCTGTGCTCCTCCCTCCCTCCCTCTGATCCCTCTCCCTCCTCCTCCCCTGCACTATGTCTCTGGTTTATAATTGTCCATTTTTGCTTTGTTGTGTTTTGTACTGTTATTATTTTTTTACAGTGATGTCTTAATTGGTTCCCTTATAGTCCTGCTATAAGTGAAACCATCCAATATTTTTCTTTTTCCTTCTGAAAGCACGGTAGTATTGATGGAGATTAAGAGTAGAAAATTTGGAAAGGAGGCACCACAGGACCAGAAATCTGGCTCATGCAAGTCGAAAAGCTGGAGGTGGGAGTAGAAGTGATTACCATAATCGTTAGATCAGCTATAGAAATGAAAAATCCTTAGTGGCCAAATGCTATAGCGTCAGATTGTTATTGAAAGTATCACTACGAGCAGACCAGAGGTGGGGATATGGAGATTGAGGGCCTTTATAGAAAATCACTGGTCCTTGCAAATCAACCTAATCACACCCTAAAAGAAATTAGGTTAACAAAAGTTAACACCTCTACAAAAGAATGAGCCCCTCCCAAAGAGAAGTAGATTACATCAGTGCAGTTTCTGCACAAGCAAGGCACTGCAGCTGTCCTGCCTACCTGTACTTCTGCAGACGTCTCTTAGCAAACCTGTCTCTTAGGGACATCTTTTTCTGCCTGCTGGGTCTATACAAGTGCCCTTTATTCTTCTCTCCCTTTTTATTTATAATAAACCTGCCTTTTGGATATAACTAATGCCTCTGTCTTGTGGAGTAACTCACTGCATGTCATTGAAAGGGGAGCACTGGTGAAACTTTCTAGAATTAACCCAAGGACCCCGCTCTCCGAACCCAATACCTTTCCAAAACCGACTTCAGTATCAGTAAGTCCAGGAATATCCTCCCTCACTTTTTTACAAATACTGACTTGGGAACACTCAGATAGGCATCTATAATTCAACCCTGGACAGATTTGCATTTTCTTCCACCACTCCCCTTGGTCTCTAAGAGGAATGCTCCTTAATCAGTAGCAGGTGAACCCAATCATAGGTGAACCTACCCTGCTTCATGGGGTGGTCATTTCCACCATTTGTTTGTACTACAGAACCCTTCCAATCTTCACCCAGAGCATCAGCTGCCACTTTTTTTTTTTTAATGTATTTATTTATACAAGCACTGGGTACATTAAGAAGTGCGGGAGGGTGAGAGAATTCGCCAGAGCCAGAGCTGAGAGCAGAACGGGTGGACTGACGAAGTGCACTGCTGAGGGGAGCAGCGGGCAGCAGGAGAGGTCTGCGCTTCATGTGGGACCCTCGCCAGCAGCCAGGAATCGAACCGGCGCTGCAGAGGCTGCGGGCAGCTTCGCAGCCCAGCACTCAACTGCTGCGCCACCCGGGAGACCCTCAGCCACCACTTTTATGGCCACATTCTTCCCTTAAAGGGGGGTGCAATTGTATGGGGAATATTAAAAAAAAAAAAAGGTACAAAGTTTGCATTCGTTTTGTCCACCTCAGTAAGTTTTTAGCAACCAGTGGCTGGGTAAGAGAAGTTCAGTTTCATCTTGAAGCAGCTGATGTTTTTGAGCCATCACCTTTGAAACTGGTTTTGGAGATGCTGGAAAGGTTTAACCAGTCCACCCCAATTGTTAGGGGAAAAAGGATGTCCCAAAGCTAATTCCATATAGGCTTTGTGGACTCCACCCCCACCCTAGGTCAAAGTCAAAGACACTGGGAACTCCAAATCCCATCATCACGAAAGGGAAGGTGGCTGGGACCTGAGGGTGGGGTTAAGCAGCCAGGTGGATACAAAAGGCAGACACGTGGGCTTTGGGGGATCCCCCATTTTGGCTCTCCGCCAGCTCGCAGTGTCCGGGCAGCTCTGAGAGTGACTTTGGGTTTCCAGGTCGTCGGATCGGGTAGGACGCATTAAAGACTTTATTTCCCTATTTTTTTCCCTGAGTTGTACATTTTCCTTATTTCCTTTTCTCTTGTAAATAAACCTTTTATTAACCTTTTGTGTGTGTGTGTGTAGTAGAGTATTCATAAGTCCCTTTAAAGCGCTCAGGTGAGGACCCACAGCCAGGAACCCGTTTTAATATCGGGGTTGCTCTATAACACTTTCAGTGGCACACAGCGAGCTTCCCAGGTGAGTTTCCCCATGAGACAGAGACCTTAGTTATCCGAAAGAGCACGTTTATTATGAAAAAGGACACTTGCATAGACACAAGTGGGCAGAAAGAGCTGCCCCTGAAAGGGACAGCTTTGCTAAAAGAGGTCTGCATGGTCCCAGGCTGGCAGCCTTGGGAGGAGAGCTGCCTTTTCTGCTTTGCAAAGGGAGGTCAGTGAAGAGAAGCACTGATATGGTCACAGGTCACAGGCTGCTCCCGCTCTACAAAAGGAAAAGATTGGCAAAGAGAGACACCTGCATATTTACAGGGGGCCAGACAGAAGGGCTGCTGCCCCTTGTTGTAGTTGTACTGTTATAGTCTTCATCTCTTTGGGAAGGGCTCATTCCCTTGTGGAGCTGTTAACTTTTGTTAATTTTGAGTAACTATGTAGAATTTGAAAAGGACCAGAGATTCTCTATAATGACTCTCAATCTCCATTCCCCCACTTCTGGTCTGCGCCTCCTGATACTTCCAATTGTAACAGGGTGGTCCCCAGGGGAAAGGGAGGTTCCAGGTTCCCTGCCCCATCCAAGGGTTTGTGGAGCTGAGCTGGGAGGAGAAGCTGTAGGAAGAAAGCAGGATGGCAAGCAAGGAGACCTGGAGGAGGCTCATAGAGCAGAGAGACATATGAAGCTGCACTTGGTTTTTCGTTTTGGACTGGTTGAAACAGACGTGGGTGAGAGACCTGTGGGGAGGGTAACAGTGGCGGTTTTTATCTTGAATTTGATTTTGCTCTTTTTCTCCCAGACTTGTCTGGCTGTTTCTAATACTTTTCTATGGGTCCCTGCTGGAAGGTACTTTAGACTTGTTGTGGGCTTTCGGGCCTTGCTCTGGGCCATTTCTGTGTGGCTGGACTTTTGGGTAACTTTGGGTGCTTGATTTGGAAATTATATTCTTCATCTTTTCTGTGTTGCTCACTAATTGTATTAAAGTTCCTTCCATTGTGCTCGCTTCGGCAGCACATATACTAAAGTTCCTTTCCATTAAAGATCTGTATGTTTTGTCTTGATGAGGCAAATGGCAGAACCTATTTAGAGCAGGTAGGTTTGGGGGTTCGGGGGTGCCCCTCTCCCTGAGTAACACTATAGTGTTCTGATACTTGCTATATAGCAGTTGGCAGTAAGGATTTTTCATTTCTATAGCTGGTTAATAATTATGGTAATCACTTCTGTCCCTACCTCCAGCTCTGGGCCTTGCATGAACCAAGTTTCTGGTCTTGTGGTGCCTCCTTTCCAACTTTTCTACTCTTACTCTCCATCTACCAATAAATCTAGATTTATTTAACTAGTTCATATTGATGGGCATTTTAGATTGCTTGCAATTTGTAGTATTTCAGACATCAGGACAGTAGATTTCCTCATCTTCATGTTCAAATGATTTAGTTAAGATTCTATAGGAAAATTTCCTAAAAGTGATTTTATTGGGTCAAACGATAATCATATTAACATTTTTGTAAATACTGCCCAGTTGCCTTGCAAAGTGTTTCCAGTACAGCTCTTAGACTAGAACTTAAAGCTGCAGGGAAAGAATGAACCAATAGTGTGGACAGATGTGGCTCAAAGGTGACCATTTCAGCAAACAGAATGGAAGGCACCACATGACTGAAAATGCCTTTTTCCTTCATTTTAACTAAAGAACCTATAATTTCCACAAGAGTCCTTCTGGCTGTGTCTTTTCACCATGCTTTGCAAATAAACTCAGTTTTTTGTGTTTTCACTTCTGGGTCTTATATTTTGGCCTTGAAGCAATAAAGACTGACAAAAATAAATAGTCTTTTCAGTAAGTATCCCTTGTGCTACACATCCATTCTAAAATGCTGCTACTTCAACTAAAGCTAGAATTTCCCATATGTGCAATTAAATACTATAAAATACTAATAGCATTTCATTAATTTTGAATGATATACTTCCCAGCAGGACCCTGGAACCCAACCCTTGGAAGAAATCACTGATTAAAATTAACATAGCAATCAGCTAAAGTGCATGGGTTCTTGGCATTTTGTGGAGTCACTAAACCAGGCCTCATGAAGATATAATGGCCAATTCCTCACATCAGAATAAAATTCTTCACTTTATGGGATCTCAGGCTTGAAAGACAAGGAGTCTTACTTGCTAGAAGTAACCTTTGCTTTCTTAACTCCCTGCTGTATCTGAAAAGTGGTTTCTTTCACTCTTGGCTAGCGCCAATGCTTTTGTTGAGCTTATAAATGTAACAGGGTGGTCCCCAGGAAAGGGGGAGGTTCCCTGCCCCACCCAAGGGAGGGTGGAGCTGAGCAGGAAGAGGAGAAGCTGAAGAAGAGACTGAGGAAAGAAGCAGGATGGAGCCAGGAGACCTGGAGGAGGCACATGGAGCCTAGAGACACGTGAAGAAACTGCGCTTGTCTTTTGGTCGTAGACTGGGTGACACAGATGTGGGTGAGACCCATGGGGAGGTGACAATGGCAGTTTTTATCTTGATGTTGATTTTGCTCTTTTCCTTCTGGGCTTGTCTGGTTATTTCTGACCCTTTGCTGTGGGTCCCCACTGGAAGATGCTTTAGACTTGTGGCAGGCTTTGGGGCTTTGCTCTGGGCCAATCCCATTTGGATGGACTTTTACCCACGAGGGGACGGGTAACTTTGGGTGCTTCATTTAGAAACTAGACTCTTTGCCTTACCTGTATTGTTTCCTAGTTTTATTAAAGTTCCTTCCCATTAAAATCTTACATGTTTTGTGCTGATGCGGCGGATGGCAGAACCCATTTAGAATAGGCAGGTTTGCGGGGTTTTGGGCTGCCCCTCTCCCTGCCCTATAACATAAATACGATAGCATCCTTTTTTTTTTTTTTTTTACCCCATTCTCATTTGTTTTGAAACTTCTTTTTCTTATTCTAGTGCCTTAGAGATTTTGATTTTCTCCTGAGGCTGTATTTTTTTCATCTTTAGAGTTGTGAAACCTTTTGACTCAATTACTATGCTTGTTTATTGGCCTTCTGCTCAAATGCTAGATGCTGGGACATTGTAATAAACATTCTTTTAGTTGTGAAATGGAAAAATGTCTAACTAATGACGTTTGTTTGTTTGTTTTTGTTTTATTTTCCCTAGAAAACCTGAAAGGAAAATGAGTTTTAATAAATTTTAGAATATTAAATAATAACACTCCCTATTTATCATTTACAGATGGGGAAAAAGCATTTACCATATGCTTGACGCTTTTTTTTTAATGTTTTAACTTAAAGTCCTCTACGCCATTCTTTGAAATAATGCTATTATTATTCCCATTCCACTACTGAGGAAATCAAGGCTGTCTCGCTTAAGGCTACCTAATAGGAAACCATAAACAGAGGCTTGAGATTCAAACACAGGCTTGTTTGACTGGCCTGTACTCATAACCACTATACCATCATGTTCCTTGGAATTTCAGATCATTCGTAAGCAATACTTCCAAGAACATTTTTACGCAGGAAAAAAATTGAACACAGATCTGCTTAGATGTGGTGAAGTAGAGAGAACACTGGGATAGGAGTCAAAAGACGAGTTCTAGCTGTGTCCTTAACTAGCTAAGCAAGTCCCGGGGCAAGTCTGTTCTAAAGCCCCACCCTTGGCCTTTGTTTTCACATCTGTATAAGTGCCAACCTCATAACACCCTTAAAAAAACTTGATTTCCTCTTCTTTGATTTTTCCTATACCTGCCACTCCCATATCACTTGTGACAGTTAAGGTTGGTATTGGATGAGTCAAGTTGGCACTTCTTTCAGTTGCCCTGAAAAAGAAGAAAAAAAGCAATGATTAAATGCCACCCCCTGGCAGAAAGCAAGCTAAGCATAATGACTCAATTTCAAAGCCTAGAAAATCTCGGCAGAAACAGGATGGATATAGTCTTCTGTCTTTAATTTTCTCAGTGTATGTTCATCATTGACCATAGATATGTACATGAAAACATAGCTCATCATTTAATCATCATCTCAGACTTGCTCAAGACTTTGTGGAGTAATAATGCTACTAAATTGTCTACGTTCAGACAGAAATGAGACCCAGTCATAGAGAAGACTTACTAACTTACTCAAGCATGTATCTTAACTCTATCACATTGTTTTTTTCTATTTTGTGTGTTATGGGCTGACCTATGCCCTCCCCACAAAAACATGCTGAAGTCTAATCCCAAGTTCCTCGGAATGTAGGATTGTTACAGGACAACCCCAAGGAGAAACAGGGTGACCTGCGTGTGAATCCTCACCTGCGTACTTAAGACTAGGACAAGACTTAAAGGCAGGCGCACAGGGAACAGTTAATACAAAATATATATATATATATATTCACAAGAGAAATGAGATGAGAGAGAACACACACACAGATTTACTGGCCAATGCATCCTATCAGTAATGCTGCCTGAAATTGGAACTCTCGGTGCATGCTGAAAGAAAAATGAAGAGAATGCAGGGCCACATGTGTTTGGTTTTGTACCAAGCATGGCTGCTTAACTCCACCCTTCCTTCCCAGCAATCACCCCTTCAGGAAGTCAAGAGTCGTGGCAGATTCATGGCATGATGGAAGTTGTAATCCTCTGAGCCTGGGATCTCTTTGGCATGGAGGTGGGGGTGGAGTCCAAAAAACATCAGTGGGTGGAGTTCATTCAGCACATACTGTTCCCCCAACAATATTTGAAAAGATGGCCTTCAAAGAGATAAAACAAAGTTCTATGGGTGTGCTCTAATTCAATATGACCAGTATCTTTATAAGAAGAGGAGAATAGAACATAGAGACATAGATGATAGAGGACACAGCAAGCCAAGGAGAGGCCTCAAAAGAAAATAAACTGGCTAATAATGATCTTTCTTGGTCTTCTAGACTAGAACTGTTTAAGCCACCCAAACTGGGGTAGTTTGCTCTGTCAGCTCTAGCTGATGAATACACCATGCTTTAAACCCAGGTTTGTTTTCATATTGTTCCTTCACTTCTCATATTTTTCAACTTATTTTTCCTTTGCTTGAGCCTAATTTTCTTTCCCTAATAAGTCATACTCAGATATCAAGCTTCAACTATGTACTTGGGTCCAGAGGTTTCACAGATGTTAATGGTGTTTGAACAATACCCAATATTAGATGAATCTTGACTGGTAATTTGAATATAACTTACATTTCTATACCTATATAAAATCCTTGCCTTGACATTGATTCAACTAGGTATACTAATTCTTTTTTTAAAGTATACTAATTCTCAAGTAGATTTTTTTTATTTTTTATTTTATTTTTTTTTTTAATTTATAGAGGCATGTTTTTTATTTATTTATTTGTTTGTTTGTTTGTTTATACATGCACTGGGTACAGTCAGAAGCGCGGGAGGGTGAGAGAATTCACCAGAGCCAGAGCGGGAGCAGAGCAGGCAGAAGGACCGAAGTACACTGCTGAGGGGAGCAGCGGGCGGCAGGAGAGATCTGCGCGCCATGTGGGACCCTCCTCCGGTGGCCGGGGAGCAGCCGGGGATCGAACCGGCGCCGTAGAGGCTCCGGGCAGCTTCGCAACCCAGCGCTCAACCGCTGCGCCACCGGGGAGGCCCTCAAGTAGATTTTTTAATTTTATAGCTAGTAAGATAAAACATTCATTACATTTAATTTCTCAACACCAACCCATAGCCTGTAGACTTTTCATTTTTTTTTTTTTAACTTTTTGATAAGTGAAATAGCAGCAGCAACAGCAGAATCAATCTAGCCTCAGGTTCTTAGGTATCAACTTAGGGGATCATTCTTGATTCTCTCCTTGACTCACACATCTAACTTATTACCTACACTGTCATTCTTCATTTAAAACAACTAGTGGGAAAGACTTGTAACATTAAATCATTAAATTTGAATGAGAGATATTGATATGGAATCATGAATTAAATGTATATATTCTATCATTATCTATATCTATCTATCTGTCTATCAATCCATCAATCACCTATCCATTGAAAGAATATAGAAGCAGTGTCAATCCTTCTAACAACACACCCTAAACCCACATTTTAATTTTTGCTCATTACTTACAAAAAGGACCAGTGATCCTTTGGAGAAATAGTTTATTTGGAGAAATAGTTTATTCTTTTTATTTTATTATGTATACATTTATTTAAAAGATTGTTTTTTTATTTATGCATACAAGAGCTGGGGTATAGGCCAGAGGTGTTGGGGGTGAGAGGATTCACCAGAGACAGAGTGGGGAGCAGAACAGACAGATCTACTAACATAGACTGCTGAGGGGGAGCAGCAGGGTGAGCGGTTTGCTATGCCATGTGGGTCAGCTCCCTGGCTGGAGATCGCACTCAAACTCTGTGCTGCAGTGGCTTGCGATAGCTTGATAGTGCTGAGACTTAGCCCCTTGCACCACCAGGGGAGCCCGAGAAATAGTTAATTCCATTAACTAAACAAGGAAACTACAAGGTGAGTTTAGGATATTTTTTGTCAGAAACCAAGAATGTGCTCAGTGATTATGAGGACGCAAGTGGTAGCTTGAAAAGACTCCCACTAAACAAATATTGGAAAATCTGAAGATGACATTAATTGATTATAAAACATTGAATATATAAAAATCCATGAGTCTATAGTGATACCCAAGAAAATAAAGGAAAGGAGAAAAAATACTTCATTTACAATATTGGAGATGACTATTCAATAAATTTTTACACTGAAGCTGGTAGCAAAGGAAAACAACCAAATATTTATCTTGCCTTCTTAGAAGAAATTCTATTACATTCTAGTTGATGAGGGAAAATTCATTTTTGGGAAAGAATGTCATAGAAAAGGAAGAATGATGTGAAATATATATAAAAAAAAACTGTCTTTGATGAGAATAAAAAAAAAAAGAATGTCACAGGAGGAGTGATAATGTTTGCGTGACTTTATTTTGCAATTCCCAATGAAATTATTGATTCAGACAAGGATCATCAAGGGTGAAAGATTATTTTGGAACAGGATATTCAGTGACAAAGCATTATTGCACAGACTACTTACTAACTGCAAAGAGCTCAAAAGCAAGATATGGAATTCACCACTTTGACCTTGGCAATAATAGATAAATAGACCTTAGCAATGATACCTTAACAATGATAATATCGAAGAACTCACGTTGTTTCTCCTGGTAGAATGCAAATGAAATTTATAGCATTATTTGTGAACTATTCTTGCCAAAACTTTAACCTGAATCTAAATCAGTTAGGCCTTTACACCCAACTCCAAATGTATTGATAAGAATCATTGTAGGTAAAGAACAATCAAACTACAAAGTAACTTATAGAGGAATCTCAAATGTGAGATATTTACAATATAGTTTTTTTGAATTTTTCCCAAGTCATTATCAGGGGAGAAGTGATAAGGGGAACTGTTCAAAGAAATTAAGGAGACATAACAACTAAATACAATGTGTGACTCTTGATGATTAACTTTTGGCTTGATAAATAAGATACATTTTGATGACAATTAGGAAAATTTGAACATGATCTGTATGTTAAATGATAGTATATATAATAATAAGGAACTAATATTAATATTCTTAGATGTGATAGTGGCATTGTGATTGCATATAAGTAAATTTTTATTTTTAGGAGATATGTATTTGGATGTGAATATTTAGGTGGGAAGTGTCATGATTTCTATAACTTTCAACACACATGTATACATATATAAAGACTGATCAGGGTGTTAGGCTGGACTCTAAGTCAGCTGTGTACAACATGAGGCAAGTTATGTTTAATAATGATCATTTTTTACCTACAAAATAGATTATCACTATCACAGGGTTGTGCTGGGGAATTAAATGATTTATATAGAGCATTAGCACCGTGCCTGGAACAATGTGGGTGTGTAGCAAGTAATGATATTTATGTTTATATTTGCATGTAATTTGCTTCAAGGTCTAGATAATGTTTCTTTGGTTCTGCTATAATACTGTGTTGATTCAGAATCAGATAACCCAGGACATTTTATCCGAGCCAAAGACAGTTATTGAGAGTCTGTCAAGCTTTGCCAAATGTCTATTGTCTCAACAAGATATTACACTTAGTTCTTTTTGATCTTATCTGTCACCTTCATCAAATTATAGAAAGGTCTTTGAGGCCAATGACTGTCAGTATGGTTTATCAACAGAGGGCATTATCTAATACAGCGCATATTTATTTCATAGAATTATAAAACCGTTATTCTCACTTAAGTAACAACAGTTCCTAAAGGGTCTTGAGGTCTTATAGTCTTGCTCCCCTGCAATCCAATTTCTATACAGCTGCCAATATGATTGTTAACAAAGTACTCACAAAACATCATTCCCATTTGAAACATCACAATGTGTTTATCTAAACTCCTTACCATAGCTTTGTAAGCCAGACCTAATCTGGGCTGGTCTGTATGTCTGACCTCATCTCTTGTCATTCACTTCCTGAATCACTCTTGTAACTTCTGGTAATTTCGCTATTCCCTTTGCCTGTCCTTTCCACAGATCTTCATATTATTCAGCCCAGATGTCACCTCATAGACAAATTCTTCAACTTTCTATTTGATATCTCCCTTCCCTTAGTTTCTATCCCATTGTCTTGTTTTCTTCTGATCACTAACCATTTTCCTATACTGCACTTCTCAATAACCAAAACTGGAAGCTCCGTAAAAGCAAACATCTTGCCTAACTGGTGTTCCTAGCATGTGGGGACAGAATCTGGTGCATTTCATGTGCTCGCTATATGTTTTTCAAATTGATGAAATTTACAGATGAAGAACATCTATAAGAGCCCAATAATTTCAACTTTTTTACAATAGAGGGTATTTTAAAATCAAATGATATTTGGTTTTAAATGACTGATTTGTATTTGCCAAGTTCTCTATTCTTAACAGTTAGGATTCTATATACATAATTCTTAGCAAAGACTTCTCAATTTCATGAGTCTTTCTCAATGAGAGCTCCGACCAGGGGGAAATCAATCACCTGACCAATAGCTGAAGGCAGAGGAAATCTGGCTGGAGGAAGACCAGAGCTGACCCCAGAGGAAAGGACAGACAAGAGTCATAGAGTGTTCTGGCAGCTCAACCCCTCATGCGTTCACAGAAGCTCTGCAGATAGAAGCAGTAGGAAGCAGGAGACGAAGAGCCATCATTTGGAGCACCCAGAGGAAAAGCAGCAAGAGAGGGCTAGCCTGAGCTGCGGCAAGAAGTCATCCGGCCAGCTGTGCTCCTGGACCAGCATGAAGAAAGGAATGCAGTGGTAGTGGTGGTGGTGGTGGTAATGGTGGTGGTGGTAGCAGCAATGGTGGTGCCACAAGACCAATATTCAGAGAGGTACTGACATGTGAGACAGCTCCTTCCAGGCTCAAGTCATCAGGGATTTATAAAGGAGGCAACAGTTGTGGTGACAAATAAGTGGCAGTGAGGAAGACATTTGACCCTTCACACTTCGTCAGGTGACAGGAAGAGATTGAGAGACCTGAAATCTCAGGAGCTGAAAATGTGTAATCTCAGCTGGAGGTTTTCATTTTGCTGTTGTTTGGATTTTATATATCTCTCAGTATCATTTTTCAGGGTGTTAAAACATATCCAGAGATGAGAGAGATGTTGGAATTAGCAAGAAAGGACTTTAACATCATCCCCATAATTAGATGTGTTTATAAGTATTTAAAAGCAAATGTGGATTTGAGTAAATAGAAAGTTTTCACTAGAGAAATGTAAACTCTGGAAGAAAACCAAAAGGAACTGAAATGAAAAAAAAATCACTACACAGGTTTAATAGCAAATTTGATTCTATGGAAGAAAAACAAAAGTGAATTTGAGGACAGACAAGATAAACTATCCAAACTGAAACACACAGAAAAAAAAAAAAAAAGATGAATAAAAAAACACATTGGCTCATTGGCTCATGGAATAAAATAAGTTGGCCTAACATCTGTTTCCCAACTTTTCCATTGCTGTATTGCTGTCATATGTCATGCATCTACATATGTTAAATGTTTACCATGCATCAATTCTATTCCTGCTGTAAATAATAAATTATCTTTTAAAAAGCAAATAAAGACAATAGTAGGACAATCTTGGAAAATTCCTAGGTTTATTCTCTGCTTGCTGTTTTCCAAATGGAGTATATGAAGTCATTTGCAGCCCCTGTCTGCTGGTTGGGTGAATAATCCTTCAGAGAACTCACCACTGCTGTCCCCATAGCTACTCCTCAGAACCTCTTCAAAATTCACACCGAAAAGGGAAGACAGCAGGATGTTTAGAGAGGAGGGCAAATACCAGCAAGGGGAAGAGGACAATAAAATCCCTTCAACTCTGTATCTGAAAGTCTCACTCAATTTTCATTTTTAATGAAATATAATTTGAAAAGATATAAGCTTTTTAAGAGATCAAGTTGTGAGGCATTTGGGGGTTAGTTCACTCAGAAAGATGCTGAAAAATTATATTTGAATTGTTGTAATTCTAGTTCCAATTTGAGAAAGCAAAATGCATGTATTTTACTTGAAATCTCTGGGCAAAGAGAGACTGCTTCCTTTCAAGGTCATCTGCTATAGGAATAAGGGTATTTGAAGAAAATGCGTCTTTGATGGTTTTTTAAAGTGGTATTTGACATGTGACATTTTATTTTTGTAATCTCAATTTTTTTTTATAAGCTTTATTTATTTCTGCATACAAGAACTGGGGTACAGGCCAGAGGCATGGGGGGTGAGAGAATTCACTAGAGACAGAGTGGGGAACAGAACAGGCAGACTGACTGAAATACACTGCTGCGGGGAGCAGCAGGCAAGGCAGGAGAGGTCTGCTGTGCCATGTGGGTTGCTCCCTGGCAGGCCAGGGATGGAACTCAAGCTGCAAAGGCTGCAAATGGCTTCACAGTGCTGTGCTTAACCCCTTTTGCCACCAGGGAGGCTCTGTAATCTCAATTTTTTAACATAGAAAACTGAAATCGTCTTAAATCTGCAATGACATAGTTATGTTAAAATTTCATTCAACATACCACATATTTCCTAATCATCTAAATGTTTGCAATTACCATGTAGCTCATATATTTACATTATTCTTTAAATCTGTATTTTCTTTGTATATTCTTATCTATTTTAGGAACAGAACCTTATCTATAGTTTTCTATAATGGAAATGGAAAACTTACTAACATACAGTACCCTTTTTTAGGTATAGAATAGTAGAGTACAATGTTGATATGAAAATTACTGCTTTTTTTTTTTCCTCTAAACCTTCAATATGTTACTCAGAACTGGAGCTTTCATATTTAGAAATAATGTGACTTCAGGGGTCATTGGCTGCTTGTCATATATCAATAGAGAGCCTGAGTCATTAGTTGTAAACATTCTTTGCATTCTTTGTGTTTATGGTTGAGTTTCTTACTTCATGGGCTATATGACATCTTTCAATAAAATAAGCCCTCATGAGGCAATGCAATCACTATGCCAAAAAGATATCTACACCTCATGGTCACTGTAGCATTATTCACAATAGCCACAGACAAAAACAACCTAAGTTTCCATCAATGGATGGCTGGCTAAATATATGTGGAATGGACACATGATTGGAATATGTGTATAATATTTATTATATGCATTATATTTTTCCTAGATACCACTCACCCACATACATTCACATTATGGATGAGTGGTGTCTATAAAAAACAAATCCATGGGGCTTCCCCAGTGGTGCAGCAGGTTGAACACAGAGCTGTGAAGCTGTCCGCAGCCTCTGCAGCGTGGTTTCGATCCCAGCTGGCTAGCAAGAATCCCACATGGCATGGCAGACCTCTCCTGTCTCGCCCGCTGCTCCCCTCAGCAGTGTATTTCTGTCAGTCTGCCTGTTCTGCTCCCCACTCTGTCTCTGGTAAATAATCTTACCCTCCCTCGCCTCTGGCCTGTACCCCAGCTCTTGTATAAAAATAAATGAATCTTTAAAATAAAATCAACCAGTCTCTTTTTTGAAACAACACTAAAACTTGAAAATATATTTTGTTCAGTAAAAATGGACAGAATTCCAATATCCCTAGCTACCAGGGAGCAGTTCCACTGAGAAGTGAACAGTGGGGATGCAAGTTTTTGAAAACATTTGGGGAAAGGGAAAATTGGCTTTCTGTTAATTGGCAAATGTTCCAATAAGGCTCTTCTCTTACTGGGATGTGATATGTTGTATGCACAAATATATGTGCCAGAGTGTCTGCTGAGTTTATAAGATTTAGAAAAGATGGTTGGTAAAGTCTTGATTTTTGTTCATTTTCCTCAACAAAAACCCACTGGAAGCCCACAAAACAAAATGAAAGATAAAACCTTCAGACAATCATAATGATTAAGCAAACATTAACTTAGACAGTGATAAAAAGCATTAAATGTATAGTGAATTTTAGAGCTAAGATCAAATATAGGTCAAAAGGATAAGACTATCATATATAATGGTTTTATATCTGACAATGTGGAAATAGCACAGCCACAAAAAATAGAATAGGAATAACACAAATAAAAATATATTTTTCCCTTCTTTTGAAGTCACATAATTCATGGTGGTATAAAACTACTATACTAAACATATTGTACTTTCAACATTCTTGTAGATGGTATCTATGATAAAGCAAGTAGATAATTATCTGTCCTAATTATATCATATTTTGTATTCTAGAAAACCAGAAATCTCAGTGTATAAAAAGCAAATATTGATATAGTAGAAAACTGTAAAGTAAAAAATCTGTATTCCTGATTTTGAATTGCAGCAGTAAAAAAAAACCCCTCATGTCTGCAGTTACTATATGTGAAGTTATTGGGTCTTTGGTTAGCTTTTCAATTTCTGCCAGCCTGAGTACACAGGAAAATGGTCACAATTATCTGTTTCATGATGTAGTTTGATAGGTTAAAAAAAAAAAAAAAAAAAAAAAACTGGTGATATCCAAGAATTTCTAGTATATATATTTTTTCTGTTTTGAATTAATGAAGCAGAACCATAAACTGTGAGCCCTGTCTGTAAATGTCCTTGATTCTTCTATGAGGAATGGCTGCAATGTTAGCACCTAACAAGATAGTTCATATCATATTAGTTTTATAATATTAGTGTTTGTATAGAATGATGGCAGGAAGATAAACTAGGTTTTATTTCTTATTGGTTATTGTTGGCTGATGGTGTTCCGTGAGGACCTAGGCTATTAGGTTAAACCATTTGAAAATGTTATTTGTTTTGACAATTTTATATGGCTCCAGGAGACAAGATTATTTACATTATTGTGTGTCTGCCACAAATATTTTAAATGAACACATCTAATTTAAAAATTGGAACTTGAAAGGCAAGATGTAGTTGTTCTTTCTTGCTGTTTTCACTTTGTCCTTGCTCTCAAGAAATCGGAGGCTCTATTGACAGAACATCTCCTGACATTTGCCGTTCTGTAACCCCTTGAGAGGTAAGCACATAATAACACAAATAGTACTTACTGTGGGTTAAAATCATTTTTTGATCCTTCTAACAATAATGTAAATTTGTTGCTGTTCTTTTATGCATTTTTAGGAATTACTTTTTCTACATAGGAGACAATTGCATCATAGGAATATATTAGAAGTATTGAAATGCTTGCCTCCTCTCCTTCAATTTTCCTCCATTTGCTGTTTCATCTGCACAGAAAAGGAGTTCTGCTTAGCTTCCACTAAGCCATTGCAGTAGGAAGTGCTTTAAAAAAAAAAAAAAGCATCAGCTATTCTGAAGACTGACTTTCTAAAATTATATTCAGGTAAGTTAATTTTTAGATGTCATCCCTTATAGCTAAAAGTAAACACATTTGATTTAATCATTTTAATCAAAATGTATTTGCATTCAAGTGTTCTTATATATCAGTACTCCTGGGTGGATTTAAATAGTATTGACAGAAAACAACCATTTCCTCACATTTTCAGGTATCAAGCAGATTTCAGAATCTGGTCTACAGCATGGTTGTTTTTTTTTGTGTGGAGGGGGAAATACATATATATACACATATATATATACATATATACGTATATATATATACATATATATAAATAATTCAGCCAAGGCTGATCTTGTTTTTCCCTTTCTGCTTTAAGTCAGAAGCAATTACTTTCCATCTCAGGATTAAGCGGCTGTAACCTTGCTGCTCGTCGCTGAGGCTCCTGGTTTCAGCATGCCTCCTTGGTTCCCAGCCAGTCCTGCATGTTCAGGTAGCAGCTGTGGCTGGGAGGGCCTCTCCAGCCTGCATTCCTTGGCTATGAATTTTGCAGTCCTGTTTATCTGATGAAGACCTCCCCATAGTGAGTTACTCAAGATATTGTCACAAGCACAGAGACCTTAATGAATGATATGGAAAGATACTGAATATTTTCCCCCCTGGATTACCAACAGATTGTGGATTTCTCAATCCTTCACTTTGGCTGATCACTGCAAAGGACTCAGACTGAGATCTGGTGGGATCTGTTCTACATAAACCCCAAATTCTAACAGGATGCCTGTAAGTCCCTCTGTGAGGCTGTCACCCAAGCCTATACAGAGAATTTTTAGCAGTTACGTTTGCCTGAACATTGATTCCCACTTCTGCACCATTTATATTAGTGTATACTTTTAATCTATAAATGCTATCACTAACAACAACAACCTCTCTTTCTTCTCTTGAAACCCATGGCTTTACTAAGGATAGCTGGGATGATTTTAGGGTATGACTTTCTCACTATTCCATGTGTCTTTATTTTCCCTTTCCAAACCAGACTATAAATTCTTTGAAAGGAGACTCTGAAAACTGTAAAAGAGTAACACCTTATATAAACAGACAAACAGAAAAAAAAAACATTTGGACAGAAAGACTTTTGTGGTTGTCAGTAATTCAGAAAATTTGCCTTAACATGTTCAGAAGGCTTAAGATCATCTGCTGAAATGTCTCCTCTCCTTTCCCCTGCCTGCCCTCTGCTGGAACTGCTAATGAGCAATAAGATAGCCAAAGCAGGGCATCTTACAGGAAATGTGGGAAAGCAAGGGGCTTGTTTGACTGAAAAGTAGGTTGAGTAACTGATTGAGTCCACAAACTAGATCTTTGAAGCGCCTCATTTTATGCCCTTGGATAACTAGCAGCCTCATTACCAAGACCTGTTATTGATTCAACCATCCGCAGGGATGTGATTCTGTCCTGGCATGAGATGGACCAAGTGACCCTGTGTGCCCTCTTTCTCCTCCGTGTTTATTTCATTTCCAGAACCATTCAAAGATGACAGATAATTGAACTAGTTTACTGCCCCTCCAAACACGAATGTCCTCCCTGTTTACCAGGCCCTCAGAATCTTCACTACCTTCATATATAACAGACATTTGCAAGGAACTGAAGAGTGCCAGTTTGGTAATACAATGCAGGAGATAAGCTTGAAACTCTAGACTGGTTTCCTGTTTCGAAGGGCAGCAGGATGTGACAGCTGCTGAGGCAGCCCATTTGCCCTAGGAGAGGAGAAGCAAGAGTGTCTGATCACTAGATGACCTTCCCCTCCTGCTGGCTTGGGGGTGGTGTGGGCCGTCCCTGTCCCACTCCTGTTCTTGCTTAGTGGATAGATGTTATGAAAAAGAGGTAGAAAAACATGTTTTTTGCTTTTTTTTATTATTAAAAGAGGGCCCTCTCTGGGAAAGCAGAATCCATTAAGTGAATCCATTTCAGTATCTAGGGTTAATTAATTTAGGCAGCTTTAATGTACTTTTATTATGTAGCTTTTAAGAGCTGTTCTGGTAAATGTCCATCCCATAAATACTAGCACTACTTTATATGTATGATATCTTTTTTGGGAGGGTGTATCTGAATTATTATCCAGATATTAATTTGCACACAACTCTGTCCAGACAATACAAATGCTTCCTTATAGTTTGAACATTGTTCAATGCATTTTAAAGGGGAAAAAATTGCTCTGCATTTTAAATCAGTGTATAAGTCAGTCTGGTTGCCTCCCAAAACATATTTTTGTAAATTAGTTTTACCATACGATGAGTTGAATAATTGATTTTCCCATCTCACTTTGTAAATTAAACACTAGACTTTGAATAACTAGAAGAAATAGCACAGCTAGTCAATAAACCTTTTATAAAATGACAACATTTTAATTTATTATGTATATTAGTATTTATTCATGCCTGAGATTTCATCAATCAATTTTCTATTTAAAAGAGATGTCTCTGGAAACAACAGTGGAGAAATGCTGAGTTCTAAAAGCAAGGTTATGAAAGACAGCAGGTCTAGTGTTCTGCGCACAGTTTAACTAAATTATAGTCAGTAACTCTGCCACTTCAAGTATAACCCACCTTATGAACTGACTCTTGGAATGTCAGCATTTAAAAAAGAAAATATTTAAATCTTCCTATTTAATAGGTGTGCTGTATTTGTTCAAAATTGCAGCAATCTCTGGTATTATTTAAAAATATTTATTTTGCCACATTGACAGGCTCCCACACGTCTCTTGGGTTTTAGTTTTGTTTACAGTGGTGTACTTGAATAGCTGGCTTCAGATTAAATGTACTTTGTGATGATTTTATTAATTAGTTGCTTTTGAAAAACATTTTGAACTGAAAGTTATTCCAAAATAGAAGCTCTAAGAATCACAACCACCAAAGAAATGTTAATTTTCAATCATTTACTCATTTCATTCATCTAATAAATTTGTGTTAAATACAAACCAGAACTAACTTGTCCTTAGACAAGAGAGGCAATATGCCTGGAACCCATAACCACAATATTTGTTAGGAATCTAGGAAGATGTTTTAATTTCTTTTAAAATCAGAGGGGGGGGGAATAAATTTTATACTAAAGAAAATGTTTAAATATATAATATCAATTTATTTATCTCTATACATGACCTTTAATGCAGTTTTTAGAATGTTTTAATGGAGGAAGAGATCCTGAAGACTAAAGTTCCCAGGATCCACGAAAGTCTCACTTGCAATCTCTGCCAGAGTTTACCTTTAGTAGGTTCTAGAGGGTAAAGATGAGCAAGAGATAATAGCTATGCCCAAATCTTTTCCCATCTAATGAAGACAATGAACATGAAACCAATAATTCATAATGTGGTTTTCTTGAAGTTGTCTGAAATAATGATGTAGATTGAAGCACATTAGGGTGTTACTACAAAAATGTCATTTAACATATAGATTTGGTCATATCCATCTTTCCGCTAAAATTATACAAAAATAGGGATTGAATATATTTTAATTGTCCGTAGGCATTTAGCATGTCTTTTAATTAATTCTAATTCTTTTCAAACACCACTGGTATTATCATTCAGACCTGCAAGTCAGATTGGTCATATTTTATAAGCACACTTCATCAATAGGATCACAAAGGAAATTCAGGTCTTAGGTATTGATGGTCCAATGAGAAAAATGAGAAATTTGGTTCTCACTAGTTTAGCAAAGCTTACTTACATTCTTCTGAATTTTATTGAGGCTTCAGAAATGGAAAGAAATCTTGGCTATACTTTCCCTATTCATAAAACTTCTTGTTCATATGAGATTCAGCATTAATTTTTCAATTGCTACTTAAATGCCATAATTAGGGATAGCTAGAATGTTCCCTTTAACCTAAATTGTCTTTGTTAATATTTGAGTCTACTTCCATATTTTTTCTTGTCAATTGAAGAATGATGAATTTTCCTTACATTACCTTACTATATATGCGAAAGCTTTTTGAATAGGTAAGGCATAACAGGCAGTGGAAAGACCACAGCCTTAGACAAACTTAGATATAAATCAGAAAGAATTCTGTCACTCAAGTTGTATGGCCTTGGTTAATTCATTTATTTTTTATTTTTTTTAAAAGATTTATTTATTTATTTATAAAGAAATGGGGTGCAGTCAGAAGTGTGGGAGGGTGAGAGAATTCACCAGAGCCAGAGCAGGGAACAGAAAAGGCAGACCGACGAAATTCACTGCTGAGCATTGCAGTGGGCAGCAGGAGAGGTCTGCGTACCATGTGGGCCCCTTGCCGGTGGCCGGGGATCAAACCAGTACTGCAGAGGCTAGGGGCAGCTTCGCGGCCCAGCGCTCAACTGCTGCACCACCAGGGGAGGCCCCTTGGTTAATTCATTTAACCTTACTTTATCTTATCTTTCTCATCTGTAGAATGGGAATCATTGCATGTCTCATAAAACTGCTGTAGGAATTAAATAACATATGATAAATGTACTGGAATACAGTAGATGCTGACTAAGTAGCTACTATTATTGTGTGCCACATTTTACAAATTGGAAATTAAAACACAGACATATTAAGTGATTGTGACCAGCATTGGGAAACTAGAGTACTAAGTTGTTACTAGAAAATTGCAGGCTTAGTTTCGAACAAGTCTTACTGAGACGAAGATTATATAATACAAAGAAAGTGCAAAAGCAAAAGGTGCAGAAAGGCATTTTTAGGGACCACACTGTTTCTATTTAGTACTTCTGTTTCTCTTTGTGGATGGCTTTCTCCATGCAGTAGGTATATGTCTTCTAGAAAACTGAGTCATCTCATTTAAAGCAGTTCTTCTACCAGTAAAGAAAAAGATTTTCATCTTCTTTGGCTCCAACCTGAAAACAATTCCAAGAGTGACTTGTAATGGATCAACTTCGATTATATACTCCTCCCAAAAACAAATAACCAGCCAGGAAAATGGAAATATGATTGGACTAATCAAGAATAGATGTCCACTTTGTTCATTACAATTTATTTCTGTGGAGGGAGATGTATTGGGCAAGCAAAGATAGCAACCTTTGTCTTCTATGGTGTGCAATAGAGAAATTAATATTTTAATGGTTCAAACAGCCAAAAGACTAGAATATCAAGATTGCTAGCTAAGATACCATGACAAGTCAACATGTCATGTGAACTTTTCAGTCAAAAAGGGAGCTAATCATACTTTTTGTCTCCCAATATCGTCAGAAAGCACAAACGTATTTATTTCTTAAAATGTCTACCTTTTTTTTCAGACATGTCTAACTTTTGATAAAGAAAGTAATAGATTCTTGGGTGCTTACTATCTTAGGAAGAGCAGAACTTTCTAAAGAGAGTGATTGGAGGCTGGAACACAAATTGCTATCCCTGTGAGAAAAACTGCAGGTTGTCTTGTCCCTTGGGAATGCACTATTCAAAGTTTGCTCAATGCTTTTCCTTCCTGTGGTATGGGCTAGAGGTGGGAGCTCAAAGCAGACTTAGGTTGAACTGTATACTTAATGACCTTCTCTTAAAGTCTTTGCTGAGGTTATTTAAGACATGAACTGTTTGCTCTGGGCTCCAGTACTTGGATGTCCACTCACCATGAGAAATCCGGGAGCTTGTGACAAGTGAATAAGTTAGTGTTTTGACTTTTTATGCCAACATCATCATTTCCCTCACCAGTTTCATATTTCGCTTGCTATTTTGGCACTCTGTCAACACAAGGTTACCTTCATTACATTCAGATTTTTAGTCATCTATCTTTCTAAACTCTTTTTACCTCAAAATGTTCTTCTATTTTCAGCAACTCACTTTTTCTATCTCAAAATTAAAGATGTCCCTATTCTTTTCCAGCAGTAAATTCTTAACTTCTTTCATCTCCTTAGGAAACTAATGCCATCCATTCTTTCATCTTCTCTTTGCATCTTCACTTATCCCTCTCCACTGTTTTTTTTCATTTCCCTTCTGCCTTTTCTTCCCTCAGAGAGTGATAGTTAACGCTGCTAGAATAGTACACAGTCTGTTATTTTGCTTTCAGTGAGGTAGTCCAGAAGCATTTTTGTGGCCATACATTTTTACTCCTCATTCTTGTTTCTTTTTCTTTTCTGAATTGAATAACCATTTGAATTTATTGATTTTTTAAAAAGATTTATTTATTTATTTGTTTGTCTGTTTATTTGTTTATTTATACAAGCACTGGGTACAGTCAGAAGCGTGGGAGGGTGAGAGAATTCACCAGAGCGGGGAACAGAATAGGCAGACTGATGATACACTGCTGAGGGGAGCAGCGGGCGGCAGAAGAGGTCTGCGTGCCATGTGGGACCCTCGCCTGGCAGCCAGGGATTGAACCGGCACTACAGAGGCTGCGGGCAGCTTTGCAACCTGGTGCTCAACCTAGAAATTGCTAAATATTTTTCCAAACAAATACCATTCTCAAAACCTAAATGAAGACAAATGTGTTTAGAATGGCCTGCAATAACATAACTAGTAAGTAACAGTCAGATGTAAACTGACTATTGTTTATAAACACCGATGTGACAAAAATATATTTCATAGCTGTATGTGTTTATTAATATAATTTGCATCATCAAATACAGTTAGTATTTTCTTATTAGGACATCTTTTCAATCATATTTTATTTGGAAGCTCATTATGTATGAGTACCTAATGATGGACAATGAATGCACACTATTGCTTGAGTTTTGATACTTTTCCAGCAATAATAAGAACATAATATAATTCCAACCTATGTGTAATCTCATTAGAAACTTTACCTTTCAATCTTTAGAATTCAGTACCTTGTACTTTATTTCTGCAGAACCTATTAACAACAATGACAAAAAATGGTTAAGAACAGTTTCAGTTTTCCCAGTGTCAATATTAAAGATGGATGATGTAACAAGAGCATATTATACATCTATAAAAACCAAGATGCTCTTTATGTATTTATATGGAAAGATCTTTATTGTGAAGGCCATGTTTATGTCACCCCCTCCACCTCCAAATTCTCATGTGGAATCCCTAACCTTCAATGTGATGATTTTTGAAAATGCGACCTTTGGAAATACTGTGATTGAGATAAGGTTGTGACGGTGGGGCCCTCATAGTGGGATTACTACCCATGTAATATGAGATACTGCAGAGCTTTCTGTCTCTCTCTACTAAGTGAGGACAGAGAGAGAAGACAGTTATCTGCAAACCAAGATCAGAGCTCTCACCAGAACCCAACCATGCTGGAACCACCCTGGTCTTGGGTTTCCAGTCCCCAGATGGTGGGAAAATAAATTTCTGTTTCTTAAGCCACCCAGTCATTGAGTTTTTGTTGAGGCAGCACAAACTGACTAATACAACCTCTATTTTTAAGAAAAGCATATCAAAATTATGTATTGTTGGCATGAAAAAAAAAGAGGAGGAAATAATCTGTAGTTGTACTGGCTTGTGTATATATTCTGAAAAATCCTGGGAAGTAAATGAGGATCTATAATGATTGTTACTTGTTTGGGGGCAGGAGGGATAGAAACTTGGCAATTAGAAGACAGGGGTAGGAAGGAGACATTGCTGTGTATATGTTTATGCTTGCTGATGCTTGAACTATGTGACTTGTGACAATGCAGACAGTTCTTGTAGATTTCTCCCCTTGTCTTGGCTCTACATTGGTTACTGCCAGCACAGTTTGAACCCACATGACATGCATTTGATTGAAAGATGAGGGCCACATGGCCTCTGAGGAAAATCCTTCCTCAACTTCCCTCGGTTGGTGGTTCTGTATTGAAGGACATTAACTGCTGAGAAAAGGACCTACTCATTTATTTAAAAGAGGCAGTGTCTCTTTTATGGAAAAAGATGCAACTTTTCTCACAAGCTACTTTGGCAAAATAAACATACAAATGTTGTAAGGAAATTATGTCATACTCTCTCAGAGTATTATCCAAAAACTTCATTCTAATCTTTTTGTTTCTCACCTCTATCCAAGATTTCTCTCTACCTGTCACCTGGCCTCTGCCTGTATCTCTTTACTTCTATCTTCCCATTTTGTGTTGTTCTATCATAACCTCAAAGCACCTTTCTTTCCTTCCTTATCCCTTTATGAATGTCATTTCCATTATCTGACCACCACTCTGTTTGTTCCTTTTGATGAAGTTCTTTCAAAATAAGATGAATGTTTTTCCTGACATCACCCTACATTTATTTAATACCATTGAGAATCTTTTTGTGTTTGTTCCTTCATATCAGATTCAAGAAGTTCAGGAAATATACCATCTTAATTTTGCACCCCCAATGCTGGCATTCAATGGGCACTTGACAGTTGAATGAATAAACACACATTTTGACTGAAATGTTAAAAACAAAAATATTGAAAATAAAAATGAAAATATTGTATTATCCTATAATTAAATCCTAACAAATACTTAGGGGAAAGGCTTTGCAGGAGGATTCTCTCTGCATTGTGATTGTGTTATTCAGTCTCAGATCAACTTGTAAAAGCTGAAGTCTGTCAGGAAAATTCTCCATGAACCTTTTGATTTTTTTTTGGAAAGCTTTCAGTTTTGTAGATTCTGTGTGTAGTTTGAAAATTCTGCTGGGTATTCCTATACTAAGGCATCTCTTTGAGGATCACCTCTGTTTAAGTGCATTTTATTCCTAACTTTCTAAAGCATAGATGACAGTGGATTTTCATTCTTATCTCCAGAACACCACATTTGTTGTGCTCAGTGGTAAAATAAGTCACATATCTATAGAAATCACCATGTTGGAATAGAGCTTTCAGCAAGAACCTCAGATCCACATGTCCTTGCCAGAGAGCAAGAATGACAGACAGCAGGGTAATCTCATACCACTTTGTAGTCAGATATTTTTCTCATGTGTCTTTCTCAAAAATGTTCTTTTAAAGTATTTTTAAATTTATAGAAAATAAATTTTTAACAATTTCTAACTGAAGGACTTTACTTTCCAAGCTAAATGCACTGATTTGGAGGATACAGTCCAAATCAATAAGGCACCAGTGACACAGATTTTAGAATTAGGCCCATTTTCTTTCATTTTATTCTGAACAAAATAGACAAATTATAGCTTATATAAACATGACCCCATTATAATTTGTTTTCAGAGTTCATTGACTTTAATTGTCCTATACATGTTTTTGAAATGTGACCATTGGTGTGTCTTATATGTTAAAATTTATTTCTATAGTATTTTGGGGTTTATTTAAGGCAGGGTGACAATAGTTAGTACTGTATTATATACTGAAAATTCACAAAGAGTAGATTTTTAAGTGCTCTCACTACAAAAATCTTGTAAAAATGTTAGGAGATCTTAAGTAGCTTGACTATAGTAATCATTCCACTACATATATTTATATTAAAACATTGTGTTTCACTCAAACATATACAATTATGGAAAAAAACACAAGATTTCCATAGATTGAATGCAGAAGGAGATATGAAAATCCAACTGCTGTTCACTTTGAAAAATGTAATATAATGCCAGTTGGTACATTCTTTTGTTTTGGAGACTATGCTTATTTTTTTCATTTAAAAAAATCATGTTATTTGTGTTCACCTAAATGAAACCCAAATATTTTCTATAGCAATGTGCACTCTCACAAGTCTGAGCTCGATATACATTTGAGCAAAATTCTATCACTTTTCTTAATATAAGGAACACATTTTCTCTTAACGATGTGACTGAAGGAAAAAATTAAATCCTCTAAGCTTTACTGGATCCCAGTAGTGAGGTCCTTTCTTATAAGATTTGGAGGTAAAAGTGACAGGAATCCTGGGATATTTCTCCCCACCCTAGAATTTTAATTACTTTGCAGTCACCAACTATGAAAAATCTCTGAACTTGCCCTCCTTTCAGAAAGCAGTGTTTTAATTAAATAATTAATTAAGCCCTTTTAAAAGCCAGCAGTTTCCCTGTGGGTTGCTGTTATAATTGCCTCTTCACTCATCAACTGAAGGTCTACTCAACAGTCTTGTTGTTCTCAACCGGTTTTACCTATAAAATGCATGCGATTGTTTAGCTTATAACTTATGTTGTTCTTTGTTGTCAGTCTTCAAAAAGATAATGTCTCCCAAAACAATCAAGTATCCTTAATTTAGTTTCTGTGGAATCTGTACAGCATGATATGATATTGAACAGGTCATAATTATTTTTAGTGTGATGATAATGTAGGCAGGAATTTGTATTAGGTTAATAAAATGTGAATTTAACATGAAAAAAGAAACTCATTGAAGCTCTGGTTGTGCTATTCATAGCACTCAGTAGCCTCTATCAGTTCTAAGAATTTAGTATTATATGAAAGCCGTGATGAAAATGTTCAAAATAGCCAACTCCCAGTGACTCATAGGGCACATGTCCCTTAAATTACTCACCTGCTTTTCCCTCTGGTGCCTTGTTTCTTCTTTCATAACTCTGGCCACTGGCTGGAAAGGCAAATGAGATCAAATCAATCAATTTTTTAAATAGTGGTGGTTCTGCTAATAAAGTAATTCAAAGAGAAGTTAATAATGATTGCCATTATTACCTTGCATAATGCAATAATAATTTCTTACTGCCAAAGTAAATAATTATTTTGAGGGATTATTGTGAATTTAGATCCTGATGGTCAACTTGCATTAATAAATCAACATTCATTGAATGCATGGTTTGTAGAACCTAGAGAAACTTTTTTTTTTTTTGGTCAGACACACTATATGGTAAGTTTGAGTGTGTAATATCTTGTATCCACATGAGAAAGTTAAGTGGTTCATCTTGATTGACTAACAGGCTCAGAGAGCAAGGCTTAAAGACAAAACTGTTTCCTAGTATTGCAGAATTTAACCTTTGTTCTAGTCCTCCCTTCTGTCAGCTTCATCAGCAGGAGAACTGTCAAGGTTGATTTCAAACGAATCACCCTTGGCATTTTCTCCCCTAAAACAACATATCTGTCACTTTTTGGAAATTGCTACTTGTCTTCATTGGTGTGCAATATTTGCTCAGACATTGCACACAACTCATTATATCACAGAAATTGAAAAAAATCAACTGTTCCATATTTTATGTACTATACATATCAGAAATTAATAAGTAAAACCTCTCCTGAACTGGTTATATATCAGTAAACTTAGCAGGTTTCTAGTTAAGATCTGAAACCACAGCCTTTTGGTCACTTAGTGGCCTGTGAGGTTAGGAAAAATTTAGCTTACAGACAACTTTTTGAAAGTATTGAGAAATGCATTTTTCCAAATGTCAATAGTATGTCTATTTAGCAGACCACATATTTTTTTGACATTTTCAAATGTTTATAAGATATTGTCTCTCCTTTAAAATAACTTCAGTTCCCTTAAGCATGTGGGCTTTCGAGACACGAAATTAGTCTCTTCACTCCTGAGTGCTCTATGATCTAATTTGACCACATTCTATAATGTTAATCAATATCAGTTTTATGACTCTGATCATAGCAAGTGTTAGGTTTGATGCACTAGGAGCTGAGGAATAGATAATCTTGTATAGGTTCTGGTGCTGAATCCCCATATTTCTCATCTGGGTCCACAATCTTTTACCTGTAGTTTGGAACCCAAAGGTCTCTGGAAAACAAGACATTTCAGTGACAGATTTAGTGGCCTAAACTGATGAGAAACTTTGTAGTTCTTATTCCAATAGTACTATTTTACCAAATGGGAATATTAATATTCTGGATTATAGGGTGCTGCTCCAGACCCATTAGATATTATGAAAACACAAATACCACATTACCTTTCTAAAATCCAAAAAATTATCTGAGTTTTAAACACATCTGGATAATTGTGAACTGGAAATTTCCTTAGAACACTAACGACTTTCAGAAAATCACTGGGAGCAGTTGTGTATTAAGTTGCCTGTCATCCATATAGATGGTTCTCACAGCACCATGCACTAAACTATATTATAATATTTACCATAATATAGTAAGTTTATTTTCAATCTTATATCTTCTGGACTACTCTGACAACTGTTGTAGAGTGAAATCATCTTCAAAAAATGTTTTAAAGATAAATAAAAATAATAAAAAATGATTATTATTTATTTTCTGATTCCAGTACAAGTATATGCTCCTTGAAAAAAATTGGAAAGTCCATAAAAATTCTAAGAAAATAAAAATCATATACAATCCAATTTCTTAATTGAGAGAGCAAGGCTTAAAGACAAAACTGTTTCCTAGTATTGCAGAATTTAACCTTTGTTCTAGTCCTCCCTTCTGTCAGCTTCATCAGCAATTTCATATAATGAAATTTCTATTATATGTCACTTTTTTATGTATGTTTTAAAGTGAAACTGGTATCTACAAAAACATTTTCATAAACATTATTTTTAATGACTATGCAGTTTCCCACAGATATGGATATACAATGGTTTATTTAACTACTTCCCAGTTGTTCCCAATTTTTAAACAAAATTTTCTTAAGCAGATTATTAGCCTCAATGCCCCGCACACTTCGTCACTTAATAAAAAAAAAGTATTGATTTGGTTAAAGTTATTATCACCCACAAAGATGCTAGTGCAAATAGATTTATTAGGTTTAATTAGATGCTTAGGAGGAAGCTGGGAGAATGAATTCCAAAGCAAATATGTCTTAATAATGGAAGGGAGCAGTTTAAGCCTGGGCTGAAAGAGACAATTCAGGGATGAGAGTTGCTAATAGTGTGGGAGAGAGAAAGGAGAGGGGAGCAATGAAGGACTTCCAAGATGAATCTTCACTGTGATGGTTTAATCTAATACATATATTAAATTATAGGCAGTGTCTTAATTCTCCCACTCTTCTGAAGAATTAGCTGTTTTGTCACATGTTCTATTTTCTCTATTAATTGCTTGCAGTTGTTCTTATGAGGCAAAAATGTGCTCTTTGGATTTAATTGAATTTTCTGCTTTAGAACAATATGACAAAGAAATGGTATCTTAGATTCCAGTATGTGTTAAGATGGGTATAGTCACTTCTGGAAATTCCCATATCAGATCTCTGTGAACTCTTCCAGGAAACATGATCACTCAGCACCCAAGACTCTCCCCCAAGCAGAGCCAAGCAGATGGAACCTGGAAGCAACATTTTTACCCTAAAGGCATTAAGACAAAACCTAGTAAACTGAACTGAAATAGTTAGCTGTCTGGTGTTCTGTGTTACTCATAAGAATCCACCTCTAGAATGCCTAATCCTATACTGTGTAGAACTACCACTGTCTCTTTTGATTTGGGGCCAAAACTACTTTCAGACTATGTGAACATTGTTGTAATACTCAATAAGCAATTAGTGGTACAAACACTAGTTGTGGTAATATTAGTGTTCAGCTAATTTGTTTAACTTAATTAAGCATTTAATTTCCTACTGGTGTTTTTTATAAAAGAAAAACAGAAGGGAAGAAAAATAATTTCAGGTTATTAACTACTTTAAACTTTTTAGTTACTGCCTCATGGGTTATAGCAAACCATGAATCTTTTAAATGCAAAACACAAAGTAAAATAAAAATTATGTTCAAACATTCAGGAGGTGTATCAAAATACAGTTCCTTTTAAGGGGTGTATTTCACCATATTCCTTAGAATAAATATTATAAATAATATAAAATTATGTAGAAAACAGTATTATATCATGATACAAAGACCTGAGGATTATTCCCCCAAATATTAACAGTCCATTGACATAAGTTTTTCCTGACAATATCCACAGCCCCTTCCCCTGCTGTCCAGCTATCTATCAGTGGCCAGTTAGGATGAGGATCAGAATGATGTTACCAGAAAGCAGACAATATTGTAGAGATCAAGGAACATTCACGAGGCCTCCCTGTGGTGCAAGGGGTTAAGACGCAACCTATGAAGCTAACCGCAGCCTCTGCAGCATGAGCTCGATTCCCAGCGAGGGAGCTACCCTCATGGCACAGCAGACCTCTCCTGACTCACCTGCTGCTCCCCTCAGCAGTGTATTTCAGTCAATCTGTCTGTTCTGTTCCCCACTCTATCTCTGATGAATCCTCTCATACCCCCCCACACACACCTCTGGCCTGTACCCCCATTCTTATATTAATAAATAAATAAATCTTAAAAAAAAGAAACCATGAAATCACAAAAGGGAGGACACAATGGAAAAAAATTAAGAGGTCAGAAAAAGTTCTAGGCAAAAAGCAAATTAGAGTTAGAGCCTTTTTCATTTCTTTTTAAAGGTATATTGTATGACCTTTTGGGATCATGTGGGAACTCATGAATTTTCCATTAAAGTGGGATTCTGATTTTCCTATATAATATTATCCTCCTTTTTTCCTAAAATACTATATTGCATTATTTCCCCAGGGGAAAAAAAAAACTTTTCAAGGCAATGAAAGTCTATTTTTTATAAAAAGTCTGATTTTTTTCCACTTTTGAGTTGGCAGATGGCACAGTTAATTTTTAAATTACCGTGAATACTTTAAATAACTTACAACTTGAAGCCCATATATGTACTAGTCGGGTATAAAAGCATAAAATAGCCTAGGCTAATAAGTTATAGATAATCTAGTGTGCAGTTTATATTGTGGCATATAATGATTTGATACCTGGAATATTTTAATGTATACTTTGGAAAATACAGTAAGTAGCTATGTGTGTGACCTATATGAGTAGCTATGTGTGTGACATTGTCTTCTTTCACATAAAACTTGAGAAATATATATTTAATTAATAAGTTACATATTATGTTAATAATGCATGTATATCCTCATGCACTGAAAATAATGTTTTCACAAGGTGGGTTTTTGTGCTGATTTCTCTGTGTCTAGATGACTCTCATGTAGATGTCATTAGGATGGTGGGAAACGGTTTTCCAGCTGTAAAAGTTTTTAGAAGAAGCCTAAGGACAGGTTATATATCAGTTACCAGCTCACCATCATTCAAGAAGCATGCTTGGTGTGGAGTCTTTCCTGTACCAGGCACTCAGCAGGGAACTAAGCCTCAGTTCCCTCACTTGTAAAATAAAATTAACAAAAGTACCCACATTCCAGTTGTAGTGCATGAATTTTTCTCTTCCTCAAAACTCATAAAGTCCCCTCTGACCTTTTGTTTTTGCTCATAAGCTTTCTCAATTTGTAATGTTCTGTGAAATCTTAGTTAATACCTACCCATCCATCACATCTCAGTTCGAAAGCCTTCCTTGATCCCTCAGATAGATGGGATTTCTATTATAATACATGCTTAGAGTACCCTGTCCTTTTTCTTTATAGCACTTAGTTTGTAAATGTTTAATTATATGATATCTTGGATAATAGCTGTCTCTGCTATACTGTTTTAGTGTCTAATATTAGTAAATAAATTTTTGTGTATGGATCCTGATTTTATTCCAGAAAAAAAATGCAAAAATTTCAGGAACTAGAAGACAAATTCTCTGGAAAAGTTATATAAATAATTGCAGGAACTTGGACAGTAAGTATGTGGCTGATTAATGTTGGATACTCCTTCCATCCAGAAGAGGTGTCTATTTCCTCTCTCTTTGAATCTGAACATGACTGCTTTGACTGATACAGGAAGGCAGAAAACAATGCCAGTCTAGCTCCAAATGTGCTCTTTCATGGCTGACAGCTTCCACTTCTCTCCTCTAGGAAATCAAACGTAAGTTAGGAAGTGAGACCACTCTGAGACAACCAAAGTTGAAAAGCCCAAGTCATATAGAGAAGTCTAGAGGAGAAGACACAAGGAGAAAGAGAGAATGGTGCCAGAGAGGTGAGCTAGAAACCATCTCAGAAGTAGGTCCTCCAGCTCTAGCTGCCCTAGTCAATTCCAAGTGAATCAGAGGTAAACTATCTACAATTTAAACATTCCAGGCAACAAATCAGTATATGCCTCAATATAAAATGCACACTAGATTATCTATAATTTTCTAGCCTAGGCTATTTTATGCTTTTATATCCTAGCACATACGTGGGTTTCAAGTTGTAAGTTATTTAATATATTCACTGTAATTTAAAAAGTCCTCCCCAAATTCCTGTTCCATAGATCACTGGCAAAATGATTGTCTTATGGTAGTTTGTTAGGCAGTGGCAGATAACGGGGTAAAAGAGTGAGAATAGTTAATTCATGATGAGGAGAAACTGAAGAAAAATCACTCAGAGGACAAAATAGGTGAAGGGTGAAATATGAAAAATGAGTGACAACCAGCCTAGCAGTAATGGGATAGCGAGGCTCTCCATAGAATCACTAGAAACTTGCAAATCCCCAATGATGCATGATGAAGGTTCCAATTTATACAACCTGCTACTATAATTTTATGAAAGTGCTGGCAAGATAAAATGTGTGGGGAGGTAATCTGACTTTTTTTAATGAAGTGTGTCTAATAGTTGTACATTGTACATTGACAAGCATATAGGATACAAGTAACCTAAGTTATTTAAGATGTAGCAAGTTTTTAACAATAATCAATACAATAAAGTTCACATTCATCAGGGGAATTGGGCAGCAGTTTTGCTATAATGAAATTTAGCTCCAGAATGGTAAATGAAGCTTCACCAACTGTGAATGGAGAGGGTCAGGGGGAAAGAAGTAACTTTCATTGAAATTCAACTATGATTAAGTTCCTCTTCCTTCATCATCATTATAGAAGCTGATAACATTTGTTGGGTGGATCATC
Source organism: Talpa europaea (assembly GCF_964194135.1). Classification (NCBI taxonomy): domain Eukaryota; kingdom Metazoa; phylum Chordata; class Mammalia; order Eulipotyphla; family Talpidae; genus Talpa; species Talpa europaea. The sequence goes on from NC_140076.1 coordinate 41,479,742, forward strand.
TGGTTGATTTTTATAATGCTATAAATAAGGTGTCCTCTTCATTTTACAAATGAAAAAAAATCTCTGTGTATAAAACTGATCGAGTAGGATTGTACGAGAGTAAGTGGTGGAATTAAGATTTGAACAAGGGCTAACTGAATACTGTCTTAACCAGTGGAAGGGATAAGGAGAGCATGTTTCATATGTTGTTTAAACTAATTTTATTTAATCTTAATATCCATTTACAATTGTATTGCAATTCCTGTTTTATATATGAGTCTCAGATTCAGAAAGGTTAAATTATACAAGATCACACAGCTGTTACAAAACAGGATTCAGACTCAGACCATGAACTTTACTACCTCCAGGGCAACCAGCATTTGGAGAAATAGAATCATAGACTCTTGGAGCAGAAAGGAGGCCTGATATAATCTCATTTTGTAATAACAGAAACCTATTCTCATGAAGGTCATCTGATTAGAGTATAAAGAGGTGAATGCCATCCATTATTCTTAGGTCAATCTATAAACACCCATTGTAATGGCAGGAAGGGCTCAGTGCAGGTTTTCTATGACCCGAGCAGACGGGTGAAGGAGGAGTCCTGGAGCCCTCGGTGACTTTTTCAGGCTTTTATTGCCATTTTACCAGGTACATGGCAGGCCAGGAGGCTGGCAGGCATCCCAGCCCCCTGTGAATCTTCACTTTTCCTGTACTCTCCGGGGTTCTCTCATGGTCTTGTTCTCTCTTTTCTGCTGGTTCTCTCCTGGTCTCTGGCTTATTCTCCTGTTGGTCTCATTCCATTCTGTGACGCTGCCCTTATAAGCCCTGTCTCAGCCCAGGTGTACCCACCTACTTATGCCCACACCCTACTCCATGTGCCCACCATTAGGCATGCATTTAGGAAAACAGAGATCCATCAATCCTAATGGTAGGAGGGCAGAAAAGCCTGACATCATCTACCCCACACCTATATTGAGTTTTAGCAATAAAAAGATGTGTCTACATTTTAAGATCTCCCTGGACTAGCAAGTAAAAAAGCAGTGTGTGATGGGAGTGAAAACAGGAATACAGTTTATCTCATGCAGCCTGGGTGCTCAGGGAAGGCCTTTTGGAAGAGGTGATACGTTCCCTAAGTCTTAAAGGAAGCAGGCAATGGAGTCAAGTCATGCCCAGTGATAAAAAAAACCATGTATGCAAGATAGAATGCCTAAGTAAGGAAAGAATGGGGAAATGACCAGATGAGATTGGAGAGAAAACAGAGACTATGTCATGGGGGGCAGGGGTGTTCCATGGGCCACAGTAAAGACATTTGGATTTCATTCTGAGAGTACTAGGAAGCCACTGGAAGATTTAGGCAAGAAAATGTCATGGTTAAGATTTGCATTTGCTATCCAGAAAGACCATTCTGGATAGGAGGGCTGTGGCAATATTTCAGGAAACTATTAACGATATTCTGGTCTAGGAGGTGGCAGAGTGGGTAGAGAAACATGGAGAGATTTGACCCATGTTAAGGAAATTGATCTGTCAGAACACTGTGATTGATTAAATATGGAGGCAAAGGAAAGAGTTAGGCTAGGATTTACTTTCATATGGCTGACTGGATAATCAGCCACAGTTCCTGTGGACAGCTAAACAGAGATAACTTCTAGGTAATTCTGAAGTTCAGGAGAGAGAGCACAGAATGGGAAATGAAGGTTTGGGTACCATTGGCATTGAAGGGTGTTTGAAGTAATGAACCTAGATTAGCTCACCCACAGGAGGGAGCATTAAAGTTGGAGGAAAAAGAATGAGGTTAGAGAATGACTAGAAATGTCAACATTTAAAGGAAAGAGAAGGAATGGTGAGGGAGGAAGGAAGAGAAGAGGAAAGAAAGAAAGACAAAGAGAAAGTGAGGAATAGGAGCAGGAAGAAGTGGAGGAATAGAGAATGATTTCACTGAGAAAAAGAAGAAAACATGTACTAACAATGTATTAAAACAATTGTGGGTGGATACCACAAGATACCTGGTTTTGCAAAATTGACCTTTCACTGTTCTTTATAAGGAAATAAAACTATGTCATAAGGAAATGAAGGGGACTTATTAGGGCCCTGGAATGCATGCATTGTGTGTTTGTGTAAGCATTTGTGTTTGTACACACATACATGTATATCCTGGTGTGTAAAAGGCTTCAAGAAATGTGTGTTAGATCTATGTTTACAAATGTGGGTGACATTTGGTTGTCGGTCAAGGAAGGCCACAAGTTCTGCTGGGAAGCATTTGGGTATCTTGATGACAATTAATTCAGGATATGGGTTTGAACTTTGGTAGGAAAATATGTACAAAACTTGTTTAAAACCTGTCAATAGGTATATTTGTTGAGTACTTATTAGGCACTAAATACTATCCTAAGCTCTTTTCTAAGCACTTTTCATTATTTTTTTAAGATTTATTTTTATTTATTTATGCATACGAGAACTAGGGTGTTGGCCAGAGGTGTGGGGGGTGAGAGGATCCACCAGAGACAGAGTGGGGAGCAGAACAGGCAGGGTGACTGAAATACACTGCTGAGGGGAGCAGCAGTTGAGACAGGAGAGGTCTGCTGTGCCATGTGGGTCAGCTCCCTGGCTGGGGATTGAAGTCATGCCACCGTGGCTGGTGATAGCTTGATAGTGCTGAGACTTTAGCCCCTATGCCACCAGGGAGGGCCTCTGTTTGTTCTTTCTGACCCCAAAGCTTGAAGTAGTTGTAGTTGTGTGATTGAAGTCTAGCCGGGGAATGTGTGTAGAGGTGATAAAGCCTCCCTTCCTCATCTGGCCCTTAAGGTCTATCAGGTCTGACACTATTATGTTCTTTCCCTGTCTTCTAGCTTGATGGAGGAGAGCATGGCCACCTGAATGCTAACTTTTGAAGAGTTAGAGACATGAAGTGGAAAAAAAATTAATCCCTGCAAGTTGCTTGGAGAAGAGTCAGGAACCAGTCATGAATATCTGTATTAGAATTTAAGTGAACAAGAGACAAACTACTATAGATAGTTTTCCTTAGAATTCTCATTCTCTCCTTCTAATTTTTCACATCCTAGAAATAATTCAAGGTCTAAACCAAGTTTAATCATCTTCAAGTAGTTTTATCCCACTCCCATTAGCCACTGAGATAACAGTTTTCCTAAACTTCCAGTGGTACTTTGTTGCTATACCTCTCATGTGCCCTTATCATAGCTCCAGTTTGGGATGCTTTGTATTCTATATGGGATTGTGAGTTCTTCAAGGTTAAAGAACATATTTTTATGTTTCCTGTGTGACTCTGAAGTATATAATATGGTGTGTTTGGGGGATTTTTAATAAATATTTGTGGCAGAACAAATTTATTCATTTCAACAAAGTCCATTTTCCTAAAAACAGTCTTTCATTGCACATGCAGGAAGATATGTAAGACAAAATTAGTGGAGTGGGTGTTTTTATTATTCTTGTCATCAATATATACATTCTAACACTTTTGACAACTGCTTAGTGGAGACAGAAGGCATGCTTATCAAATTTCAGATGACACAAAACTAGAGGTAATAAATAATGCACAAGATGACAGAATCAGAACTAGACAAGCAGGAATGAAGCAGATAACATCTAATAGGGATAACTACAAAATTAGATTTTAAAAAAACTCAGCAGTCCAATTTCAGTATGGAAAAACATGACTAATACCAATAAATAGGGAAAAGGTTCAGATTTTAATCGGCTGCTGTGCTGATATGAACACAGAGAGATACACAGGACCACGTTCACAGTTCCACTTAGGACATTGGGTGCTAGGCAAAGCATTCAGGCTCTAACAAGGCACAGGGCATGATAGTGATTATGGTTGATAGTTAGAGGTCAACTGGAAGTGGATAGAGCCTTAATGTTGGGATAATGGGCGAACAAATTCCTATACACTAATCTGCAAAAGCTTAGCAGGTGGGTCAACTTTCATATGTAACATTGGAGGGAATTCCTTGTCTGAGGATCCCATCAGGTGATTTCTGACACAGGTTAATGCCAATAGGGTAGCCTGGGGCCCTCTGACACTTTTATTTCAGAAGGAGAACCTAGTATATATTAAAGGTTTGTTATTATACATTGGATTGTTTCACTATAGGAGGTATATGGGGGATCCCAAATAAAGGATCAGGGAAAATAATAATAATAAAACACAACAAAAAGATAATCAGACAACTATAAATCAGAGGCATTTTGCAGGGGAGAGGGAGGAAGAGGGAGTAAAAGGAAGGCGGGGAGAGCACAAGGGACTAAGATGATGGTGCATGGGTGACCGGTGGTAGAAATTCTATGGGGACTTGTAAGGGCAGGAATGGACACAGTGCAGGTTTTCTGATCCCATGCAGACCGGGTAAAGGAGGAGTCAGAGTCCTCAGTAGTTTTGCAGGTTTTTTATTGGGGTTCACCAGGCATAAGGCAGGCAGGGGTGCTGGGGGTCTGGGAGGCTGGCAGTCCTCCCAGCCCCCAGCAAATCTTCAGTCTATCTGGGCTCTCCGGCGTTCTCTGCTTCTGCTTCGGGCCTCTTCTCTTTCGGTTTCTGCTGCTACTTTCTCAGCTTCTTGGCTTCTACTGGCGCCTGTGACGCCGCCCTTTAAAAAGCATAGTCTTAGCCAAGGTGAATCCCATCTACCTATGCCCACACCCTATTCCAGGTGCCCGCCATCAGGCATGCATTCAGGACAAGGATCCATCATCTATCCTGATGGCGGGAGGGCAGAAAAGCCTGACATTTTCTTTACCCTACAGGACTATACCTGATGTAAAATATATACAAATAAAGATATTAATTTTAAAAATAAATAAAATAAACGTTTGTTATTTTATTGTTGGTCCCACTCGCTAATGTCAGTGTCAAAGCTATCTTTCACGGAAGATCTCTCATTTCTGAGGCTGAGAAGTGCCATGCCATCCAGGCAGATTCACATTGCCTTTGAGAGAAGGGAGAGAAGGCAGATCACATCTCCTCTGGGCTCATTTAGAACAACCATGCTAGAATCCTGTGCTAGACCTGCTCCTGGAAACCCTCGTTTCCTGAAAACTGGAACAAGCTTTCTGGCAAGAAGACTGTGCCTGAGCCTTGGCATTGGACCACCAAAAAAGTGAATACAATCTTGGACAGTGTTATAGAAACCCAGCATCTGTAACAAGAGTTCTGTTGTAGTCTGTGCTGGTCAGACCACACAGTAAGAATTATTTTTCTTCCGGAGACGATTTAAAAGGGCTACAAGCAAACTGGTATTATCAAAAGGAAGATGATCAGAATGTTGAAGTGGCTGAGAAATCAAATCACCAGTTATTTTCTGAAGGTTCAGGCCAGGGTGTAGAAGGGGTTGTTAGGCAACATAAATATATATTAGAAATATCTTCCAATATGTGAGTGTTGTCTTGTGAAAGAATACTAGTATGGTGGGGTCAGTGGGATTTCAGCCCTAAATGAAGTGGGGTTCTTTAACCATTATAGTTCTTCAAAAGTGGAGAAGACTTTGTAAATGAGGTTTAACGCGTTCAAGTAAATATGCAATAACCAACATAAACGTTTTAGCTAGAATTCAAGAACAGGGCAGAAAGTGAAAGAAGGTGGTCCCTAAGGTCCCATTCAAACAATGTTCTATGATACAATCAATCTTTAAATCAGAAAGGTTGTTGAAGGGACTTAGACTATAGAACGTGAGTAAAGATTATTGCCTGAGCGCATTTTTGAATTACAATCTGATTTTTGACATGAGTCTTCCACTCAAAAAGTGTTGAACCCATGGAATATTTAGCCTGAGATATTTGAGAGGGGGGAAAAATGCAAGCTTCCTGCTATTAAATGAGAAAGACACTCCCTGAGGAGTACGGAAAAAGAGTTCGACAAACACCACGGAAATTTCATGGAGTTTGTGCAGGTGTGAGGGAATGACCAGCGGGAGGTTGGAAACCGTTTCCAGTGATAAGGATTGTGAAACAACACGTTTGACACTGAGCAAGGTGAGCACAAGTGCACCGGGAGGAAAACATGTTTGGTCTTTGGTCTTTGCCTCCCCTCACTGTGTGAGGGACAAACATGCCTGAACCACGTTGTTCAATAAAAAGGAATGTCCTCTCTCTCTCTCTCTCTCTCTCTCTCTCTCTCTCTTTCTCTTCGACGGTCGTCCTCGCCGACGGAAACGAGTCTCACGTGCGCTGAGAGGTCATTTGCAGAGAATGTCAAGGTAAAGTGGGGACTTGGGTGTGAAGACAGATTGTGGTACCGGATGCGGGGCAACCTGGGCGCACTAGAGCGAGGTCGAGAGAGGTCAAAGCATTTCTCCACGTAGCAATCAGTCCGTCCCATGCCTCCCGATCACCCAGAAACTCCCCTAGTGGCTCGGTCCAGACCACCGCCCGCTCCCCAAGTCGCCGCGGGGGCGGGCGAGTGCGGAGTGCACCTGCGGCGGAACCCAGGTAACGTCAGGTCGGGTGGGGGGCAGGGACTGCTCGCCGGGGCGCCCTTCCCGCGGACACCCCTCGCCCTCGCGGCTCTCTCGGCCGCCGCCCCAAACCCCACGGCTCCCGCGGCGCCCGCCCCGGCGGCCGCCAAACCCGACCTCGCCGGGGTGGGCGCGGGCTGCGCGCGGGCCGGCGCCCGGAGCTCTGGGCATGCTCAGTCGCGCGGGCAGGGCTCCGGGCGCGAGCCGGGCTCCTTCTGCACCACATTCATCGGCTGCCAAGGGAGCCGCCGGGCGCTCGCAGGCTCGGCGCGCGCTGCCCGCGGGAGCACCCGGCCGCCGCGACCCCGCCGCCGCCCGGAGCCATGGCCGCGCTCGGCCACCCTGCAGCCTTCGGCCGGGTCACCCACGCGGTGGTGCGGAAGCCGCCCGAGTCCCTCGGCCAGCACGCGCTCAGGCGCACCAAGGGCGACGAGGTGGATTTCGCCCGCGCCGAGCGGCAGCACCAGCTCTACGTGGGCGTGCTGGGCAGTAAGCTGGGGCTGCAGGTGATGGAGCTGCCGGCTGACGAGAGCCTCCCGGACTGCGTGTTCGTGGAGGACGTGGCCGTGGTGTGCGAGGAGACGGCCCTCATCACCCGGCCCGGGGCGCCGAGCCGGAGGAAGGAGGTGAGTGTCCGCCCGGCGACGACGCGAGGGGCGCGGCCGGGGACGCGTGCCGGGCCCACCCCCGCCGCCCGCGCCCGAGTTGCCGGGGAGATCGCGGAATGGGCCCCCGGGCCAGTTCGGAACTTCCCATTTGGGGGCGAGGACGTGTGAGAGAGTCGGAGGGAGAAGTTCATTGTTCACGCCTCCCGGCTGTCCGCGCAGCTTGGGTGCCTTCGAGGCGATGGAGTGCGGTGGTGTAGACTCAGGCAGGTGGGTGGGGTGGCGAATCCAGCTCAGAAGCGTTTTTATTTGTAAAGATTACACAGTAGCAAGGACTGTGCGACTCTGAGTGTTTCCCCAGGGAGGGGTGCCGCTCCAGGCGAGCGGGTGGAGGCTGACACCGAAGCCCCCAAGTCCTGCCTGGAGCTTGGGAGCAGGGCTGGTCTGTTGAATTAGCGAGGTGTCAATGCCCACATACCTGGGGCATCTCGTGTTACCTTTCTGGTGATCGTCCCACCTAAAGGCGCTGGCAGATAGATGAATGTTAAGGAGAGTGGTTTGCTGGTGAGCCACGGTGAAGATGCAGGGACGAACTAGGTTTGAAAAGCTGTACTTTTGTAGGGTGTTTTGTGTTTGTGTGTAACTGGAATGCTTGCTTCACAGATTCCAAAATGTTTATAGTCTATATTCTTAAGTTCACAGCAATTAGAGCTTTTTGTGTTCACAAGGGCTAGAGACTACTTTAAAATATCACAGCCTGTGAAAATGGCTGTGATTGCTTTAAACACAAGGTACATACATTCATGGAGAGAGACAAATAGAGTGAGATTGGATTTTAAAATGCCATCTGGCCTGGGATTTTTCTGACTGTCCGCTAACCAGGCCGGCTTAAGACTCTCCGACGCTATTGTCGTCAAGTGGCATTGCAGGAGCTGGTAATTTCTTTAATATCTGGAGGTTTAGGGTTTTTGCCCCCGGTTTTGTCTTTATTCACTTCTATTGGAAATGCCTCCTAGAACTTTCAGTAAAAAGAACCTTATTTTACATGTTCCACTACTTGGTTGATAGAACCTTACATGATAGAGAAAATAAGCTTATACCACGTACTACTCACTGAGATCATCACCTCTTTTCACCCTACCTTAGCAGACCTAGAAGAGTAACAGGTCTCATTTGCTGAGCTCTTTTATCTCCTTCGCTACACCTCTCCATCTTTGAGTCTCTGAGATGTCCACTCTCTTTTAAACTGATAAGCCTGTAATGTCATTTGAATACTTCCTAATGTGTGCTAGGCCATCTAGCAGAGCTGAAGTTTGTACCTAGAAGAATACATAATATCAAAAACTCATTCTCAGTGGTTCTCACTTGATGAGGGTGATTCAATTGCCTCTCAAGAGACTGCCGCCATATTTATTCATTCTATCTCATTTCAGTCCTATAATAAAATATTCCAAGTTTTGCACTTCCTGATACTTCAGTGGGTGGTGATCTTTCTCCTGCATCAGAGTTTGAGGCATACATTTTAATTTGGCTTCATTATTACATCAGCTCTCAACCAGACCACATAGAGCAGTGAATATCAGACTGGATCTGATTCCTTGTCTTTGAGGAGCATCTCTTGTTACAGTTTTCTTACCTATAAAGTAAACATAATAATTCCTGTTTTATAGAGTTTTTGTAATACATTAATTCATCTGAAATGTATTGGATAGTACATTCAGTCAATGTTGTTTCTTATGATCCATTTAAAAATAGGTCATGGAAGATTTGCTCCTTCTTGAGGACTAAGGAATCTATTATACACTGATATAATTATATTGATAGTTCCTTTCCCAGGGTGAAGGACACTTTAATCCTTAGGTTCTACTCTAAACTTCTATGCCTCAAAGCTTGAGTGTCATGCAGGCATGTTGTCTCTCCTCAAAGATGCCTTTGGCACTGCACATGATCTGTTTCATTATAGTAAAGAATCTTCCAGCCAGGGTGAACAATATAGGTAGTTATGTTGTGTGGGGTGCTTTGGAGAACAGGGACATGCAGGGTAACTCACTTTGAAATTTCTCACAGCACCAGTTCACTGCCTGGGTTGATGTTAATAAGTACTTAATGCATGAATGAATAAATGAATGAATGAAATGCTACTTAACTGATACCAATAAGCTGATAGTTATTACTTCAAGGTCCTCCCGGGGATTGTTGCATGTATTTTTCACATGATGCCTGCCTCCTTAGCTGTGAAATTCCACATCAACCAAAGCATTATTTAAAAATCATTATCACTGATCTCCCTGCCTTCAACCATCTCATTCCCCATTCCATTCTCCACACTGTAACCACATTGATCTTTCTGAAACTCAAATCTGGCCCTATCTCTCCTCTGATTTAATTTTTTTTAAGTATAGATCATTGTTTTTTCCCCAATTTTCCATCTTTTATTTAACTACTTTGAACTCCCACTAATTTCTTTTTTTTTTTTTGTTAACAGTGTTTATTTATTTATTTATTTATTTGTAATTTTTATATTCCCCATACAATTGAACCCCCCTTATTTTCACCCCAATCCCTCCTTTCCCCGCCCCTCCCCCATAGTGTGTCTCTGGTTTATAGTTGCTTGTTGGTTTTGATTTTTTCTTTCTTACACTTATTCTTTTTCCTGGTCTCTTATTTAGGTTTTCTAGATTCCTGCTATGAATGAGACCATCCAGTATTTTTCTTTTTCTTTCTGGCTTATTTCGCTGAGCATGATCCCTTCCAGCTCTGTCCATGTTGCTGCAAATTGCATGAGTTTATCTTTTTTGATTGCTGAGTAATATTCCATTGTATATATGTACCACATCTTCTTGATCCAGTCATCTGTTTTTGGGCATTTGGGTTGTTTGCAAAGCTTAGCTATTGTAAACAGTGCTGCTATAAACATAGGCATGCAGGTGCCCTTTGGAATTAATGTTTCTGTGTCCTTTGGGTAAATACCTAGGAGTGGAATTGCTGGATCATGATTAAATTTCTTAAGGGGCCTCTGTTGAGTCTTCTAAACCCATGGTGCTCTCCTTGCATTTCCAATGTCAGCTGCATCTTTTTTTCTTAAAGATTTATTTATTTATGCATAGAAGAACTGGGGTAAAGGGCAGAGATGTGGAGGGTGAGAGGTTCACCAGAGACAGAGTGGGGAGCAGAACAGGCAGCTCGACTCAAACACACTGCTGAGGGGAGCAGCGGGCCAGCCAGGAGAGGTCTGTTGTACCCTGTGGATAACTCCCAAACCGGTGATGGAATTCATGCTGCAGTGGCTGCAGATAGCTTCATAGGTTGCGTCTTAACCCCTTGGGCCACCAGGGAGGCCCTTCAGCTGCATCTTGACTCCACTCCAGGTGCTTTCCAAACCTTAGCACAAACCAGGTTCTTTCCCTCAAGAGCACCATATTATTGCTTTGAATACACATTTCTCCTTTGCATGGGACATGCTTCCTCCTGGTTGTTCCTATTCATCTTTCTCAGCTTGCTGTTATTGTTATTATTATTACCTTCGGTATTTGCCATTTGCCAGATCTTTTGCAGGATTTATAAGCTGCATTTCATTGAATGCTCTCACCATCTCTTTGATCCCAGAACTGTCATTATTCTTTTTTCAAAGTTGGTGAACCTGAGGTTTCGAGAAACTAAATAAACTGGCCAAGGTTATATAGTGGAGCCAATGAAATCAAGATTTGAACTCAGGTTTGCAGAACACTAGGACAGTGGTCCCATCACTGTGATATTAAATATTACCTTCCCAAGCATAGAATTGGTTTTCCTTTTATGAGCTCCTATAGCTCTCTATACTTCCTTTTATAGTAGTTATCATATGGTAGTAACAGTGTGGTATTTACCATATGTTTACCTTTCTGTATGGGCCACTGTTACGAAAATTGTGAAGACAGGAATCATGATTGCATTGTTCAACATTTGCACACAAACAGTCATGCAGCAAATGTTTTGTTGAACCAATGTGGCAATGATTTTAGGTCAACTTTAGCTCTCCTAATGATATGTTTGGTATTTTGCAAGCATCCCCAATCAATAGAGTCCCAAAAGTTTCATTACAAGTTCAGGTAGTATATAATTATTGTTCCCTTCTCTCTCCCTTCAGCTGTCTCTGTCTCTGATTGTTGCTTTGTTTCCATAACAATCCTGAGTAATCCTTCATAATCAAAACATTGTGTTATATTTAATAACTTTTCTGCCTTGTAAGATAGTACTGAAAACCAAACTCGAGGAAGTAACCTTTCTCTAAAAGCCCAGAGTTTTCTGCAATGGGATCTCCAAAAATTAATGAAACATAGACCCTGCCTGCATACAGAAAGCTTAAGTTTTAGTGGAGAAAACTGTCGATACAAAAAGTCAACAAATGATGTTAATTGGTTGATAACTTTTTGTCTTCAGGAATATGAATATTTTAATATGATTGATACTTTGAAAACAAATAAATTAGCCTTGAGAAAACAATCACTTTAAATGAATACTTTTTAGAGGAAAATAAGATCAACTTCTATATGTCAAAGCCCCTTAAACAAATATCCAAAAGCTGAAATAAGACAACTGGCAGGGGAAGACTGGGTTTTTAAAAATAAATAGTTTTTGAATAGATTATACATGACTTCAGTTCCAAGCTGAAAAGTAGAAGAGGCTATATAGTGAAGGTCAGTCTGGTCCCCTCACCCCACTTTTGTTCCTGATTACCCAGTTTCCTTGCTTAGGGGTAAACACTAATACCATTTTCTCAAGGTTCTTTTCAAAAGGTAACTAATAAACAATTAACTGGCAAAGATTACTCAAGCAAAGTTGTGAAGTATATCTTTTGCTCTTTCACTTTTTTCAGAGCCATTTTATCCTTTTCTAGGTGCCAAGTATGTAGTGAGCTATTATGTGTAGGAGAAAAAGCACACAGAAATTCAATCTCACAAAGTGATAATGGCTTTAATTATCCTTTCCCAGAGCATTTGCATTTTTAGGGATATCCTTAGGAAGAAGGCAGTGTTTAGCACAAGGTAATAAATTGCCAAAGTAGAATTAGGCATTAAGGGGTGAGCATGTGGGCATAAGTGAAAGGGGTAGGGACATATATTGAGATAGAAAATCTTCCGTTAAAGTACTTACCTACTCATATCAACATATCTTGGGTCCTCAGTTTATTATTTGGTTAGGAAAAAGCATATAATTATGTTGACCTCAAAGGCCAGGTGAACGATAAGCTTATGTCTAATAACTAGTTAATGTGTGCTAAGTTATGTGTATGAGAGAATACCAACAGATGGTGTGATTATTAACTCTATTTAAAAGATAAGGAGGCTGAGGCTCAGGTATACAAGGTTAAGTAACTTGAAAGTCAAACACAGCTAATACATGGCAGAACTGTGGTTTTTATGAAAATGTGAAGGTCATTTTTGCTTGAAGTACTTGTTGCCAATTGTTATTAAACTTAAAAGAACATTGTCAGTATGGAATAACTGCCTGATCCCACTTTATACACTCAGTGTCCTCATGGTATACAACCTAACATGGATATTATTTTTTTATTTTTATTTATTTTTTTTTATAGAGGCATGGGTATAGTCAGAAGCACGGGAGGGTGAGAGAATTCACCAGAGCCAGAGCGGGGAGCAGAGCAGGCAGAAGGACCGAAGTACACTGCTGAGGGGAGCAGCGGGCGGCAGGAGAGGTCTGCGCGCAATGTGGGACCCTCCTCCGGTGGCCAGGGGAGCAGCCGGGGATCGAACCGGCGCTGCAGAGGCCGCGGGCAGCTTCACAACCCAGCGCTCAACCGCTGCACCACCGGGGAGGCCCCCTAACATGGATATTAAATAAGTGAATCATTTTACTTCCTCACATAAATGAGAGTAGATTGTTCTCATTTTAGTTAAAAAATAATAGTTATTTACATAAAATCCCCAAATTGCCTATGAACAGTTTGTGCATAATTATTTATTTACTAACAGACTGGATGATTGCTTTTTTTAATGCACGCATTTGCTCAAACTTCTGTTTAACTTAGTTGAGAAACTGCCCTAAACCATAATTAGATACTACTCTGATTCTCACCAAGATGGAAAGTGAATTTGCTGCAGGCCCTTCATATGCAACAGATTAACGGTTCTTGATAAATCATCACCTCCAAAGGGTTAGAACAAGTGCTTTCTTTCAGGATGTTTCCTTTTCAACTCTTCTACATGGCCTTGGCAATAAATGTTTGGAAATTGATGTGTCTTGGAAGCTGGGATACATCCAATAATGTAATCTATTCCCCTGCAGTTGATCTTGAAAGCCTTGAAAATAAAGAACATAATGATGAGTAGGGAGTGACTTCTGTTAGATACTATTAGCTGAAAATGAGCTTTTTGCAGCAATTCCTAGAATCATTAGAGAATCATTATAAGACTAAGATGGCAAGGATGAATCCCTTCTAATTCAGATATGCTGGAAAAAATGCTTTTGCATGTATGAATTCTTACTAGGCTCAGATTTCTTCAAAATTAGTTTTATTATAGTAGTGGTAGGCATCCATCCATTAGTATAAACCACAATATAGAAAAAACCTGCTTAAGACTTGAACTAATAGATTAGCCTTCCACTGCTTTACATCATAAATAAATAAGTTATTGACGGCCTTTTATGAATGTCAATGTAAATTTGAAGAGGCATGTTTAAAAGGCAAGTGCTAGCTATTATTTATCTTATAGGTATTTGCTACTAAAATCTGTAACTATTTCCAAAGAGCTAGTACTCTGTTGGGAAATATGGATATTTGGTAGAATCCATTCCCCTAATTGGTAGGTATCATTATTAAAGATAAAATATGTGAAATATTGAGAGAGAGAGAGGTTTCATTTATATCTTACAAAGAACACAGTACATTGTTCACTCTAACTGATCAACAAATACTTATTTTCTATAACTGAATGCTCAATGTTCCATCAGAATGCTCCCCTGACCTTTGAAGTTCACTTTCACAGCTTTCTCTAAACTGATATAAGGTATTAAATCTGTCAAATTCCCAGGCTCATTTCATATACAGGCACTCTTTATCCAAATGAACAAGCAGGAGTAATCTCAAACAATAAATCCCATTAAAAATGTGTGCATATAATTCCATCCTAGTTCACTTTGTCATTGTCAAATAATTTAATAATGTACATTACCTTCCTAAGACTGAGGGCTGAGGAGTGGAAGCATCATGTAGAAAGGAATAAAAATCACAGACTTCAGACTCTTGTTTCTAAATGTCTAAACTATACCAGCAAATATGACCAGAGAAATCAGCAGGGACAAAGATAAAAGTACAAACTATTGCAGGGTTTAATTTTTCTCAATAAATCAATGTGGGCAAACCTTAGTTTGGATTAGCACATTAAAGGGATATAACTTTTAGATGGCTTTGCAGCTGAATGGGCTTAAGGGGGTAAGTTGTCATTTCAGTGAAGATGAATACATCAATATTTTGCTTGATTTGAATAAGGGTGAGAAAAATCAAACTTCCCCTTTATTAAAAATATTTTGCCTTGATTCCTTTGTTTTTATTTTACTTAAGAAATACTAGGGCCTCCCCGGTGGCGCAGCAGTTGAGCGCTGGGTTGCAAAGCTGCCTGCAGCCTCTGCAGTGCCAGTTCGATCCCCGGCTGCTCCCCGGCCACCAGAGGAGGGTCCCACATGGCGCGCAGACCTCTCCTGCCGCCGACTGCTCCCCTCGGCAGTGTACTTCAGTCCTTCTGCCTGCTCTGCTCCCCGCTCTGGCTCAGGTGAATTCTCTCACCCTCCCACGCTTCTGACTGTACCCAGTGCATGTATAAACAAACAAACAAATAAAACATGCCTCTATTAAAAAAAAAAAGAAATACTAAAGATTTCTAATTTGTTTATGTCAGTAATTATGAGTGTCATGATTAAAAATGACTATTCCTTTGAAGGTGGAGGAACAATAGTTGCACCATTCATGTATATTTGTACAATTAGTCACTATCTGCTACATGCCAGACCCAATGTTAGTCAAAGTAGATGCTGATGAATTAGATGCTACTGCTGCCTCCAGGACCTCACAGTCCCACTAGTGGCAGACAATGGTAGAACGAGGGGGTAGAGCTAGAAGTAACCAAAGACTGGCAAAGAATACCATGAAATAAGATGGAGTGATAGTCCAGTAAAAATTAATTTCATTAATATTATTGGGAAAGATGTAGGATTAAAACAAGCCCCCTGTGCTCCCTGAAATCTCTTAAGATTTCAGAACCCTAGTTCTGAGTTCACCACATCCTTAAATGTATTTCCTATTATGAGCCTAAAGGGATTTGGCCAGCTGGAATACCCTGTTTCTAACTGTGCTTCCCAGTGTTCTTCTACCCACTTGGGTACTGCAAAAGGCCAAATAGGATACCTGACTAGCATGGTTTGGGAACAAGGTAACCTGCCTCAAAATAGACTGAAGTCCACTGCAGGTCTGAGACTCATTTCCTGAAGTCTCTAGACTGTTTTTGACTAGACAATAACTAAATCTTTGACCTACAAATTGCCACATTAGGATGTGTCAAGCAAACGTGTCACCATGTAATATATAGTTACATATAACATTATCTTTGCCAATGGCAGGTAAGAGAAAACTTTTCTATTTACTATTGGAATGTGTTTTTATTCACAAGTCTCTCTGTCTTGGCAGTAAACATCATTGATATCTCACACTAACTTAAATCAAGAGCTGCCTAACCTGAGTGTGCATCTATGCTCATGGGTTCTATTTTGTACATACTACAGAAGACAGCACAATAGGGATACAGTGATATTCTGGGGCCAGAGGCCCTGGTTTTGATTTTTGCAGTGATATTAAGATCAAATATTCTTTCCAACATGGAGATGCTGTAATTTCCTTTTGGAAATCATGGTGTCTTGGATGGAAACTGGGGGATAAGAAAGGAATAAGGAGAGGGGAGGAGATGATAACAATTTACGTTTGTAAGATGGGATTGGAGTTTGATAAATAAAAAGTACTGGGTTTTATTTAACTGAGACATTATGTATACTTGTTCTGCTTAATTAGCCAATCTTATAGTCTCTTGCCTTGCTAATGGCAATCCATTATGAGATGAAGTTGAATTGGCTAACTCTATTTCAAAAGCTCTGCTTACTCAACCACTTATAGAACATTTCATAAGTAATTTTCCCTATTAAATAAAAGTCATTGAAAGAACATAAGGTTCCTAGATCCACATAATTTCCACCATCACACATCACTTTCATCAGTGTCTGCCAGTTGATGATTCTGTAGTAAATGTGAATCAATGCTCTGAAGAAATAAAGAGCAAGTGGGTGAGGCATGTGCTGCAAGATATGTTTTCTATTATAACTAAAAGTCTTGACTTGCATTTGACAGTTTTCCTTATAATCCTTCCATACATATGTTCTGATTGTCATTCCTGGTGTTAAAATTTGATTTTCATTTTTCAAATTTTGACTTTTTTCTTCTAAAACTGCTTAAAATTTTTTTCTGAGCAAAGGCAAAATAGTAAAAGGTACCCATTTAACTGTACTCTTTCTATAGTTAGCTGTGTACATACTAAGATTTTTAACACAGTAGAATATTGATGCAAATTTTTTTAAAACATAGAGCTATGCTTGTGGTATTTAGACATTTTTAGCCTGAAATGATTGAAAAAGCTGAAATTAATTAGATAAATAAATAGTCTTGGAGTAGTTCCAAGACATAGTCAAGAAAAGCATCTATTTTACTATTTTTATTTATTTTTTTAGTCATAAGGGAACCGTCATTGCCAGCAGTAGTAGTAACTGGTTTTAAGGCATGTTTTATTCGTGATATAAACATAATCTCCAATTCAAGAATTTTGTGTGAAAAAAATTTAAATCTAGTGCTTTATGTTGAGGTACCCAAATCATTTTTGCTCTTGTGTTTAGTATTCTTACCACTTTCTGCATGTCATCTTAGTCCTCCTCCATCAGGGGTTCTAGTTTTCCAGCTCCCCTTTCACTGAAAAATAGTGTTAGGAGAGAGAAGGGCCTTAATCAAAAATGTCATTGATCTCTTTATTTTTTGCTGTTACTCTCAAAGGAAGCATCTCTAAGGTTTTTAACCTCCCCTGTCACCCCCAAAATAAAAGCCATTTAACAATAAGTAGAACACAGCTATAAGACAAGGCTTTTTGTATAGGGATGTGTGTGTGTGTGTGTGTGTGTGTGTGTGTGTTCAAATTGCTGCTTGCTACCCATTATAGTGGAGTTATGAAATCAATTTAGAAGGTCGTAACTAACTCTCTTATTTTTATGGTAAAAAAATCAATCCAAAATGTCAGAGTATACAGCAACATAGTAGAGTAAGTGTTGCTTTGTGAAACTTAATTTGTGTGTGTTTGTATGTATACTAATTAGGTTCTAAAATGTTTCCTACTCTGGGTAAAAAAATAAATATCATGGCCAAACTCCCAAACAGTTATCTATGCATATCAAGTCATGCTTCATTTCCATTTGCCTAGTATGATAATTTCTTTGTTATTTGGAGTCCTGTCCATCTGGGAAAAAAAAAAAGCATAATTGAGCAACATGTGGAGGATGATTGTAAACTTTACCACTGCTAAAGCTGATACCACCTCTCCTTTGGTGACGTTCTAAACCTATTAAGGATGGTTACGTTGATTACAACAGGAAAGCATAGATTTCATCTCTGAACTTGCGTCTTTTCATTTCTTTTCTTTTTGAGAATAGAACTGGTGGTGGCAGCACCTTGTGTCCAGAGGAGTTGCATTGCAGTCCCATGTCTTCCTACCAGCAGCCTCCAGTTGGAGGCTGAGATCTGGGCTGATCTCAGGAGCCAGCCTCAGCATTTGGCAGAAGGCTGTCTTCGAATAGGGATGCAAAGAGCATTTTTGTTGTTGAAAGAACCCCAGAATGTATCAAAACACAGTATGTGCTAGAACATCATTATAATGTTTATGCTGCTCTCGGACCATTTCTTAAAGGCCTACAAAGGGCTTTGAAAAATCACTGGTTTTACCATTTTCCCTTCACACTTTGCAATGCTAAATAGTTGAGAATACAGCCTTTACAAAGGAGTAAACAAAGGAAATTTAATTTTCTTCCCCAAGTAACCCATTTTAGCAATATTTGTTGGTGATAGTATCCATTAAGTATGTGACATTTAAACTAATATAAGTGATGTATATAGGTTAGGGCTCATTCTGACAAAATTATATTTGACCACTTAAGAATGAGTTAGTTTGTGATTACAGGAAACAGCATCCAAGTTCCAGTGATAAACACCTTTTCACAGCTGAGCAGACTGGCACTAAGAGTGTGGTATACTCCCTCCCTCACGCTCTTTTGTCATCCCCCTTCCTTCCGCTCCCCCCCCCCCAAAATGAGTGCTTTGAAGATTTTGATAAGAGACATTAATGATAGAGGTAAACAGTGTGTGGCTGTGACTGGGAAATTGTGTGTGTGTCGGAAAAGAGCTTGCAATTGTGCATTTGGAGCTATAATTACATGAGAAAAGACGGGTAGTACGATTGTCATGTCTGTGTCTGCATTTTTCTTTGTGAGCACTGAGCTGGATAACGAAAACCTCTGAGTGGATTGCATGAAAACTGAGGATTAATGTTGCTTCTAAACTGGACCCCAGAGAGCAGCTTCTTGGTCAGGGGGAGGAATAACAGGGATGTAAGTTAGAACATTTTCTTGAAAGTAAGTGCAGAAGAAAACACAAGATAGAGCCCACTGACCTCAGCGCGGGTGAGGGCTCAATTATGATTCGATACACACTCCCTGAAGCATTCGCCTGCCCTGAGGTCAGCCTAATGACTAGAAATTCCGCAAATGTAAGTGCTACTGTCCCTTGGACTGTTTTTAAAACATACACACAGTCTCTACACATTCCAAGTCAAGTTTAGATAAAAGCAGTTTTCTGAAAATGCCTTTCTTGTTTCTAATGCTTGGTAGTAATGTGGGCCATCAAAAATGATTTGAAGGATCCTTGAGTTACATCCTTTTCGTGGATCTATAGCCAGGAGACATTTTTTTTTAACAATTTCTGGTTTTTCATTAGGTTCTTTTCTGCCTGTGATCACCTCTATCTTGTCCTCCTCGGCTCTTGGTTTTTGCACTTTTCCTGAATAGTCAATGGAGGAGAAAGAGTATTTGCTGTTTCTGGAGATTTCCATTCCTTCTTTACCATCCTTATGGGGTTCTTGTGTTGGGGAGTTCCTGGATTAGTCCTCATATTCTGTATCTGAATAGTGGTTGTCAAATTACCACTTTCAAGTCTTATGTGGATCATAAAGTCAGTCTAGTAGGTCACACCATTTTTTGTCTATTTGCTGATTGTTTTTTATAAATGAGTTAGAATTGAATTAAAAAAAAACTGGAGTACATTCATTATCCTTAAGAAAGCCAGGTATTGTTTCATTTATACACATACACACTTATACATATCCCCCTATGTAAATGTAAGTATCTTTCTAATTGCGCATTGTTGTCAAAAGGTTTCAAATCTACTTATAAGGAGACCAAGATCTTAGCTTTTGTTGATGTTCTTTGCTGTTGGCAGTAACAATAGAATTCTGGCAAGTGTTAGAATTCATTGAGCAAATGGGTGATTTGGTCTCACCACTTCTTTTATTACCTAGTAGGAAGGTAAAGCCATTTGTCTAAATTCAGAAAAATGCAGGAGATAAAGAGGAAAAGAAGAAAAAGTAAGCAGTGTCCATGGAAAGTCTTGTGGTCATCCAGTGAGTAGGGAATTTCAGATATCAAGAACTTCCTCACATCCATATTCTTAATAGTGATATGTTCTTTTATAAACCAAATTATGATGATATGCTATTACAGGATGATGTGTATTCAAAAAGTACATCTCATATATTTTTTAAAGATTTATTTATTTATACATGCAAGAACAGGGGTGTAAACCAGAGGCGCAGAGGGTGAGAGGATTCACCAGAGAGAGTGGGGAACAGAACAGGTAGATCTACTGAAATACACTGCTGAAAGGAGGAGTAGACGAGACAGGAGAGGTTTTCTATGCCATGTGGGTCAGCTCCCTGGCCAGGGATCGAAGTCGAAGCACATCTCATATAAAAGGGCCACTTAGAACTCAATACATTTTTGTTTTGTTGACCACAGCCTCATTTCCACTGATTCTGCTTTCCTCTGCTCCCCACTGATCCACCCCACCTGCATCTTCAACTTGCCTTGTTCTGGAAATCTGTCATCACTTGAGGTGACAAATCATTAACCAGTACTTCAATCGTCATCATCCCCATTGCACACACCTCACACAGAGCCTGATATCTAGAAGCACTTGAATTTAAACTGACTCAGGAGACAGACTGACTCCTATAATATTCCTGGAGCCGTGCTTTTTCCTTTCCATGTGCCCTGAAGGGTGGGGAAAGACAAGTATGAATTCAAATTGTAGTTCTACTGCTTATCAGTTGTATGGCCTTGAGCAGGTTGAACTTGTCTCATCATCTCTTAAAACTGGGGTGGTTTTGACTGCCCTATAACTTTGATATGACAACTAGATGAGCATACCTTAATGTGCCTATCCTAAGAAGAGAGTAATTCCTCTGTCAGTGACCGCGCCCCCCTTTTTCTGTGGCTGCTGCTTTCTGTCCTTCTAGAAGCTGTCATTTAAACCCCTAAGGATTGAGCCTGTCTTTTTCTCTTTTGCTTTCTCTCCTTGGAAGCTGAAGCCTTCATCCCTGGGGGTTTGCTTCCTTCCCAGACATTGAGACTCTGCCTAGTTGTTGGGATTCATGACTCTTATATTTTGGATTCCTGTGCTGTCTTCATCAGAAACATGCCAGGAAGTTGGGAGAACCGTTAAAAACATCCATATGCACCTCAGTAGGCAGCTGCACTACCCTAAATGTAGGTCTAGAATGGGCACCCTCACATTTTTAGTAGTGAGTCATTGTATTCAACTGAATCACGTATACAACCCTTTCGATAATTACTCTTCACCTTTCTGATCTTCCCAGTAAATGAATACTTAGAGAATCTCTGCCTTTAGATGTCCCATTTAACTTTGAACTGTTCTTACGTGGATGTTTAGATTTGATGAACTCATATTTTGAATATTTTTACAAATTTAATATGTTTTCATTTTTAAAGAAAGTTTGAAATTTTTCTTACATTGCTAGGTAAAATTCTGGAGTTGAGTTTTGGTTCCGCTTTTCAGTTACATCATCTTGAGCAATTCACAAGTTTCAGTTGCAAGTTAAATGCCTTTATCCATGCTTCCCAAGGATGCTGGAGATCGAAATGTTCTGAAACTGTGACTGCATGGGTATGGTCTTATGATGAGTGAGAAATTGTACAGAATGGAAGTAGGAACATCATTGTTTATGGAGTGCTGATGACCAGTTTTTTCTTGATGATATCTCTGAATGAATTTGACTACTGTTGCCTGCAATTTGCCCATTAAGTTCTGACAACCCATTGAGAGGGTCCCTGGTAGAAGGAGAATTCTCTTACAAAACTTCAGTCAATGCTAGATACCCAAGTCTATTACTTGTTAGGAAGATAAACTTGGGTAAATAACCTTTGGGTACAGTTGTGTCATCTGTTCAAAAGGGTAATGCTAGTTTAATTCACTGAGCAAGAAGTTACTGTTGAGTGCCAGCTATGTATGTAAAACTGATAAACAAATCTGATAGCTGTCTTGTGTTTTTTTTCAAAAACAGTAACAAATGCTGCAATGGAAAAAGATAGCTTTTAAGTACTCTTATTAAGTACTAGGCAATACATGTTTGTTGATCAAATGATAACTGGTCTACTATGCCTTCTCCCAGGCAGTAAAGAGGTCAGACCTGGACTCGGAAGTCCTAAAATCACTCTACTTTAGAGGTGGTAACTGAGGGCTAGTGAGTGATCACTGTGGACTTCAGAATTCCCATTCATAAACTGGAGATAATTATGTTCTCAGTTAACTTCTGTTTTGCTGAAATTTAAATGAACAAATGAATGTGAAAGCACTCTGTAAGGATCATGCTTATGGGTATTGTGTTGTGACTGCCTCTGAACTCTTACACTCAATAAGAATCAGACCACTGCTTCCCTGCAAACACGACTGATGCTGTGTCCCTGGTGTGACAGTTCTCTGAAGAAACCTTAGAATCAACTCTTGGGGTTCCCTGGCCAGCCTGAGATAGCTCTCAGATAACAGGATCTACAACAGTGGCATTTTGTGTGCCTGGCTTTATTTGCCTCTTGTTAAGGGACACTCATTAATGGGACTCCTGGGGAGTTATGAAAGATCCAAGAGACTAATTTATCACAATACACACCCTATACTTAGATTTTGGGAGCTCGGTGGGTTTCAGACACAGGTCTCTAATGCTGTTGTGTGCTATTCTTGCTGCTTTGTTTACTCTACTTCACACCCATAGAAGACCCCGTTGTACTGATGGGGAAACTAAGGAGAAGTCACATGACTTATTTAAGGGCAAATAGTTTTACTAAGTAGTGATACTGAGCTGGAGAGCCATGCCTTTCTGAATCCAAAGTCCAGGTATTTGGCCACTGTACTACAGAAAAGACATGAACTTCCTTGTCAACCATTAGAGAATATGGGTTAGAGAGACATTATTGATTCTAATACCACAAGCACAGGCTTGATGCCCCCTAGGGACAGCTGTCCCATCCATTAGTGAGGACACCATGCAGAGTGAGACACAAAGACTTCTCTTACTAACAATGGGGTTTCAGCTCTGCAGCTACCCATTTCTCTCTAGGTTCCCCATCTACCTGAAAGTAGGATTTTCCTATTTGGCATGATGTGTTGGATTGTGTTTTGGGTCTAAAAATGTTAAAATAATTTTACTTATGAATTAATGGTAATAGTGTTCACAGACATAAAACAACACCGACCGGGCCTCCCTGGTGGCGGTGCAAGGGGTTAAGCACCACACTGTGAAGCAATGTGCAGCCTCTGCTGCAGGAGTTCGATCACTGGCTAGCCAGGGAGCAACCCACATGGTGAGGCAGACCTCTCCTGTCTCACCCGCTGCTCCCCTCAGCAGTGTATTTAAGTCAGTCTGCCTGTTCTGTTCCCCACTCTGTCTCTGTAGGATCCTCTCACCCCCCCATCTCTGGCCTGTGCCCCAGCTCTTGTATGCATAAATAAATAAATCTTAAAAAAAAAACCTACCAAATTATACCAAATAGGAATATTCAGCTTTTGAATAGCAGGGGACACATGTTTCTCTCATCCATGAGTCTAGCCCAGAAATCTTTCCCACCCTGGAGAATCACAGCAGTGTCTCCAGCAACTCATTTAACCTGGACTTAATATTTGTTAGCAGAATTCCTTGCCAAATAATTAGGCAACCTATTGAGAGCCTTGACCTTAACTTGTAAATACAGGAATACATGCTGAGTAAGAGTTTGAATAGGAATCCTGGGAATGGACCCAACTCAAGGAAGAAAGCCCTGTGGCCCTTTGGAGTAAAAAGACAGGGTTAATTCCATCCATATACCCACACTAACTCTTGCTTAGTCTTCCCTGAAATCAATCAAAGGGGAACAGGTTAGTTCCATTACTTGGAACCATTACATAGTTCCATTACATGAAAATACATGACAGATAGGGATACAGGTTATCTCTATTCTGGAAAGAGCTGTTACCATAACTCTGTATGTGTCTCAGTTGGTAACACTGACCCCAGGTCAACAATACATTCAGTAATACAAGCCACAGTACAAGCAAGAACACAAGCAAGATGCAACTTGCCTAATTGCTGTGCACATGGAAATATGCCTGGGCTTTCTTGTCCCTGTATCTTAGAGGAGGGAGGGTAGAATAACATGCCTGTGTTTGAGTCCCAGCAGCCCTTAACCCCACAACAAAGATGCTTTTGTGATGTCTTAGGTGAGCCCTTACCCTTCATCTTTAAGTCTTCCTTTTGGAATCAGTGTTACCCATACTCAGAGAAATTAATGCATCACCCATGTTCCTTTTGCTTCTGCTTGTATCACTCTGATTTGGTTCTTATGAATATTCCCTCCACTCTGTAGAAGTCTTGAATCCTGCCCCTGTACTTCATTCCCTTGGGGACGTGGCCAGTTTTGACATTTGGATCCTGCCACCTGCCTGTCTCCCCATCATCACTATGCCTCCTTATACCTCTCAATCTCATCTCCTACTGTTCCGGCCACTGTGCTTCCAGAGATTTTGCTCAATTGTTTGGACTTCCACTCACCAAACACGTGTCTCTATGTGCCTGGATCTAGTTTTAGATTGATAAACCTCTTCCAGTGTGATCTACCTTCTCCCAATTAATCCTTTCACCTACAGTAAACAATAGCAAAAATATTATCACTTATCATTTATTTATTGTGCTTTAGCACTTTAATTCCATCATTCTCATCACCTGTCTTGGTCTTGTCCACGTGTTTGGAGTGGTGTGGCTAATAGGAGAGGAAATTAAAGGACCCCTTGGTCAATAGGTAAATGGGTCAGTCTCATCATTTCTGCTCTGACCTTGGTCTGACATGACCCTTGCTCATTTCATATGCTCAAGTTGGGTCTTAGTTCCATTACTTGGAACTAAGTTTATATCTTGACTCCCTTTGCTGATTTTTTACCTGGACCCACTATGAGAGATCTAAAATTTGATATCCAGTCCTATATGAGTGAATTCCTCAAATTTACTGCCAAGCTACCTGGTGCCATTTTGTGCCAGCCTGTCACATATCTGCCTGGTAAATATGTTGGACCAAACATCGTCCTGCCTTATATTAGGGTGAATTCATCAGGTCAGTCCCTTTTGCTGAGTCTTCTGTTGCCAGCTCCCATTCTAGCTATTCTTTCTTCTGCTCACAGTCAGAACTATCCTTGGTCCCTAACTGTGCCAGTGAACATTGGTGGATCATTCTGCTAACTGGACCTCACAGCCAGCACATGTTCCTCTGTTTGTTTATTATGCTCAACCTGTTAGGAAGTTTGGGATAAGATGACTAAGGCAGACCCTTCATTTTCTGTCTCCATCCTCACCTTCTATAGTAATTAGCTATCAATTAAATGTTATTTTTCTGGCTTTAGTTAATAAATAAATTTGTTCTTGAAATTCTCACTAAACTGACTTTAGTAACATTTAGTAAAATATCATTTACTGGTAGAAAAATAATCTTATTGTGTTTAATTAAACAGATTAAAAATGTGATTATCTTAGTTGTCAAAACTGTTTTTATAGATTTCCTGTGTTTTGTGGTTTTTTTCTGTAAATGAAAAATTATTCACATTATTGTCATTCCATATAGTGCAAAAGCAGAACAAAGGAAGTGATGCAAATCCTTTAGCAGAAAGGTCATTTGAGTCACTGGCATGTCCTGAAGCATAGTGGGAACTTGGAACTGCTGTTGATGCACAGAACATTTCTTCAGATTATGACACCACTCATTTATGTAGATGTTTTTCTTGAGAATATTTGCACTGAAGGAGAGCAATAAGGAGACTTGTAAACAAAGGTAGGTGGTGTAAGGAGGAAATGAATCCTTCGTGGAACTCTAAAATAAACCAGATTCTCAGAATCTCTTACTCTTCATAATAATTCCTGCCATTCTTTATCAGTTAGAACAGATTTAAAGAACATTTTTAAAAATGATGAGAACATGAATTCTGATTGGTGAGCTGGATAACAACTTCAAACTAAAAGGTCTTGATCGTCTAACAAGAAAGGGTGATGAAGATTCTGA
Organism: Talpa europaea; assembly: GCF_964194135.1. Taxonomy (NCBI): domain Eukaryota; kingdom Metazoa; phylum Chordata; class Mammalia; order Eulipotyphla; family Talpidae; genus Talpa; species Talpa europaea. Next base: position 41,505,513 of record NC_140076.1, read on the forward strand.
CTCCCGAAGATAATTGGTTGATATCTACTGCTGAACTCACAGCATTGTACAAGGTCTCCATGTCTTCCTTGAGTTAATTAGAATAAGTGGTAAACACAGGAACATGGCTAAATCCTCATTTTGATCATTGTATATGAAGGGAGAGGGTAGTTTTGCAGAGGAGAAATCTTTCCAGTGTTTTCATTGAGGATTAGCCTGTTGATGAGGGAATTCAGAGAACAAAGGCCAGGACAACTTTTGGTTAACGTTTGCATAATTCAGACTGACTAAACCTACAATTCCGGGTAACTCAATTTGAATCCTCGGTAAGCTTTAGAACTAGATACGGAGCTCAGGGATCTACCTCCACACTAAGACTAACAATCATTTTACTGGGTCAATGATTTTGCATTTTAGTCAGATATTTTAGTTTGTTGCAAACAGCAGACACCTGTATCCATATCTGCTACAAGAAAAAGAAGGGCTGTTACAAAGTCGTACCTTGCAATTGAAACCACAAAATCCTAAGAACACAGTTTCTCCTCACGCACTCTCTTCTCTCTGTGGATCTACTTCATTCTGTTGTTTCCTCACAACTTCAGCTTCCTTGTGGTCCAAGGGTTACCTCATATCCCCTTAATTTAGCTGCCATATCAATCTGACTCAGACTTTCAGTTTCTCAATTTCAAATTCCCAAAAGGGGAGTCGCATGGACCCATACTAAGTTTTTGAGCCAGGCAACCAAGTCCTAGGCCAGCCTATGAATAGACTGGATTTGTGTCAGGTACCCAGTACCGGTTCAGTGAACTTTGCTTCAGGATGAAAAGCCAGAGTATATTTGTTTCCAGCATGGAGTCCTTGGATGGGCAGATTCCTGCATATAAATAGATAGGCCTTAGCCCCCTCTGCCATTGAACTGTTCTGAAAGAAAAAGTGCTCTGTGTGAGGAGATCACACTTTGGTCTTTTTTGTCTTTGAGTTTTGAAACTCGGCATTGATGACCTTCTTTTTTTCTCCAGTTGAAAGGTACCCTATGTCCTTTGACTGAGAACACTACTCTCTGCCCCAGGTGAAAATTAAGACCTAATATAAAAACTTATTGCTGCAAGATCAGTAGAAACTGAATAGAAAAAGGGTAAATGAGAAGAAAGAAGAAGAATGGGGAGAACTGGCTAGAAATGATAGTGATTTCCCCCCCAGAAGCTTGCTACATCTCTCAATGCTAAGCTTCAAAACCAGATGATAAAGGGTGGGGTGGGAGTCAGTCAGAGATATGGAGATATGGGGGCAAAAACTATAAAGGGGAGTGTTTTGGATATTGGACCTTAGAAGGTGGGAATTCCACTCTTGATGGCTTTAAAGTCAAATTTCCAAAGGAGAGGACAGAAAGTGAACTTGAAATGGAGATCAACAACTGCACTAAGCTAGCTTTCAGCTTTCTTTTTTCCTGAAAGCAGGCCAGGAGACAAGTTTGTGAGCAATCCCAAGGCAGTATAGGTCAGCATGAGTGTCTCAACTTCTATCCAGACCCAAGCAGAGATATAACAGGAGACAAGCATTTTAGTTTGTAATATTTTAGTTTGCCATTCTAATGATCAGAGTTGCAGATTAGAGTTACCCATTGTGATAAATTCTTCTGACTTTAGAATGTAACGTGATACTTCCATTGAGCTTATTGTACCCTTTAGGAAGGAGAGAAAGACCTCTTTATTTTCTTGTATATCTTCTCTTGCTCCTAACATTAACCTTCCCTCCTAATTTGATGCCCTATGGCCTGCAAAGCCACATATGTTAATATTTGATCTTGGGCATGGTGCTTACATTGCACAAATCACTAGTCTTTTACCCTTCCCACTTGACAATTAAAAGAAGAGTCTGCGGGTCTCCCTGGTGGCCTAAGGGTTAAGTCTCAGTGCTATCACCTCTTCCACCTGAGTTTCACACCCCCACCTATACCCACAGACCCGCACACCCCCACCCCACCTCCACCCCCACCAGGGAGCTGACCCACATGGTGCAGCAGACTTCTCCTGTCTCCTCACTGCTCCCCTCAGTGGTGTATTTCAGTAGATCTGCCTTTTCTGCTCCCTTCTCTGTCTCTGGTGAATCCTCTCACCCCCTGCACCTCTGGCCTACACCCTAGTTCTTCTATGCAAAAATAAAATTAATTTTTTAATTAAACATAAATAAATAAAATCTGCTTATTGGAGTCTTGAATTCCTCCTACTAAACCTAGCTCAAATAGCCCTCTTCTTTGACTATAGAGTTACTGTGTCCTCTATACTTTGATCCCTCTGTATTGTAACTGCTATATTGCATGATGGCCTCCCTCATTAATTTATAAACTCCTTCCCTCCATCACCTGTGACTTTTTTCACTTCTGAGCACGGAGCACAGTCAGTGGCACACACATAGGTGCTCAGTGAATGTGAGTTGAATTGAGTGAACTATGTTCAACGCAACTTAGCAATCACAATATTCTGTGGGCCCCCTTTACAGGTGGCACAGAGAAGAGCCCAGGAACTGGAGTCATACATCTGTGTTCCAGCCCTTTTCTTTTCTTTATGAATGTGTGGCTATGGTCACAGTGTTCCTAAGCTCCAGTGTTCTCACAAGTAAAAAGGGATAATGGTTCCTGCTGCTAAAGGCTTTTATGAAGATGAAATGGGGAAAAAATGTGGAAAGTCTTTGTAACATTAAAGTGATATAAGATATCAAAATCATCATTTTGGAAATTCAGAAAACAATCCTCCTTAGATGTGATCCAAGACAGACCTTTCTTCTGCCAAAGCCCACTCTGTGGCAAATGTGCCATAGATCTGAAAGCTATGCAGTTGTGAGAATAATAAATTCAAAGCATCCAGGATACTGCCAAGCATATAGTAGTCACTCGGTGCATGAGAGTTGCCATTGCTGATATTATCACTACTATTATTAGGATAATGTAACATTTCCTCAGCCCAGAGGGAAACAGTTGGGTGATTTGAGCAGGATAGCAAATCTTCAATCCTCATGTAATTCTCTAACTATCTATCTCTGAACAAGCAACTGATTTCTTGTCTCCTTTCTCTGAATTCTAATCTTCAATTGTGTACTGTGAGCTCAGAAAAAAAAGGAGCTATAAAAATCCAAGTGAGTGCTGGTATCATCTTGAGCACGTACTTTAATTCCCTTATTAGCTGTACCTATCAGCCAGCGGAGCCTCTACTGAGGTTGGTGAGACTATAAAAATGTGTGCATTTATCTGCAAGGCTGATCCACTACTTTCCTTGGAAGTTGAGGTGGAGATAGAAACCTTTCAAGTGCGTGATACCATTGAGCCTTGTTAATTTGTGAAGGGTTTTGTACTCGCCCTCTTTTTTTTTTCTTTAACCATTCTTAATTTTCCAACCCTGCTTTTTGTTGGCTTCCAATGTGCTCACCAGAGTCCTGCCAGCTTTAGTTGGAAGGGATATATTTCCGAGCTTAGTTGGACATCAGTTTTTTTTGGGCCCTGCCCAGACTTTTGACAGAGAAGGTAGTGTTAAGGGGGTGATGGTGTCTAGACAGTAAAATCAGAAACTGTGTAATTTATGCTGTATTACAGACATCCACTTCCAGATTGGAAAAAGGAAACTGGTTTTTATCTAAAGAGGTTACATTAAAACCCAAAGCCCCTGGGTTTTTATGACCGATGAAAAGTTGAAGCTTGAATAGTTTTACATAACATTCTTCAACCTCTTCAAAGACAAGAATTATTGAGAGAATTTCTATGTAGGGTCAGAATGAAAAATAAATTTCTTGGTTTCAAGAGACAATTCATGGAACCATATAGTGTTCTTTCCCAGCTACTCACCATTGGTTAGATCCCTCTCAGTTCACAAAGCAATCTGGTTATTTTTTTTTAAAGATTTATTTTATTTATACAGTAACTGGGGCACAGGCCAGCAGTGTGGGAGGGTGAGAGAATTCACCAGATAGAGCGGGGAACAGAACAGGAAGGCTGGCTGAAATACACTGCTGAGGGGAGCAGTGGCGCTGGCAAGAGAGGAAAGGTCTGCTGCGCCATGTGGGTATCTCCCTGGCTGGCCAGGAACCGAGCCCACATGCAGTGGCTACGGCCAGCTTCACAGCGTTGCAGTCAACCCTCTGCGTCACCAGGGAGGCCAAGCAATCTGGTTATTTTACATCAGTTTCAGAGGGATATTGGAAAGTTAGAGAGGAGAGGGGCTAATAGCAAAAGAAGATAGTGTTTGGAACTTTTAAGAAGATTGAAGATCTGACTCAAGCTTCAGGGAAAAAATCAGACTTTATCTTAAACATAAAAAGCACAGTCTTGATTAGGAAAAGTTTTAGTAAAAATTAGAAATGCCTCTATTATACAACAATATTTTGCATTTTTTTTTACGTTACTGATTAACATCAGATGCTCAATGTTCTTTACCATGGAAAATAATGGAAATGAGGTCAACAAAATTTATGAGGATATAGTTTTTAAAAAGCATAATAGCTTTTATTTCTTGCTTTTTCATCAATAATATGCCATAGCTTTCCCAGGATTTTCTGTCAAAACATTCATTTTCCACTTTAGTATGAATTACTCTTATGTTACCTGAAATATTAAATCAACATGAATGACATTAATAAAAGATATTAGCTCTGGTGTGGCAAACACCTAATTCATGGTGTTTGCAGTCCTAGGAAGAATGAAGGGGTTGTAAGGACAGCAGGGATTTTCCTCATTGGTTTTCACAATGATGTCATATTTTTGTCAAGTCTATGAAAATAAAATTTAAATACTAAAAATTTCTTCAAACTTTGAGAAATAACAGGGAATGCTGCTTATGTCATGTAAAAGAAATATTGTAGTTTTGTCTGTATTGTCTTATTTTTATTGTGTTCTTGTAATCAGCTGCAGAAATTATAATGTGAGTGTTAATGACTCTATACCTTGTTTTAATATAAATTTCATAATGGTCTTTGAAGACACCAGCCAAAAACATTTTCTGATTTTTAAAATATAACACTTGATTTGGGGAGTGAAGACATAATCTTTAACTCCTGATTCTGAATCACTTCATCATATGTGAGCAGTGGATCTTAAGCTCTCAGTCTTATTCCAATAGGCAGCTGTCTCCAGTGTTTGCTATCACAAGGGTGCAATAATCTGCACTAGCCATCCTGCTACTTTACTGCAGGGCTAGTTTGTGAGGCTGAGTTCAGACATAGTTGATTATGACCATCATTAGTGGCCTAGTTTTTGTTTTTTTTTTTTAAGAATTTTTTTTAAAAGATTTATTTATTTATACAAACACTGGGTACATTCAGAAGTGCGGGAGGGTGAGAGAATCACCAGAGTCAGAGTGGAGAACAGAGCAGGCAGCCTGACGGAGTACACTGCTGAGGGGAGCAGCGGGCGGCAGGAGAGGTCTGTGTACCGTGTGGGACCCTCGCCAGTGGCCAGGGATTGAACTGGCGCTGCAGAGGCTGCGGGCAGTTTTGCAACCCAGCGTTCAACCGCTGCGCCACCGGGGAGGCCCTAGTGGCCTAGTTTTTACTGTTTGTCAGGGACCTGAGATGTTTCACCTCACTTAAATCTCTGAGATAGGTGTTAATGTTCACATTTTACAAGCAGCAAAACCAAAGTTTCAAGAGATTAAGTAATTGCTAAAGATTACACACAAGTGCATGGTGAAAACTCAATTGTAAACTGGACTTTCTGACTCTCTAGTCCTTGATTTTAGTGGAGAAAATGCCACTTGCTAGAGGATACTCTATATTTCCAGTGGTATTGCTTTGAGATAATTTTTTCCCTGATGCATTGTGAGGTAATAGGTATAATAATAAGAAAATCCAAATAGAAGTCTGAAAACTTGCAGAGTTTTTATTTGCATAAGGATCAAATAAGTCTCACAAGGCCTCCCCGGTGGCACAGCAGATTGAGCACAGTGCTGTGAAGCTGTCCACAGACTTAGCGCAGGTTCGCTTCCTGGCCTGCCAGGGAGCTACCCACATGGCGCAGCAGACATCTCCTGTTGTGCCCGCTGCTCCCCCTCAGCAGTGTATTTTGGTCCCTCTCCCTGTCCTGCTCCCTGCTCTGACTCTGGTGAATCCTTTCACCCTCCCATGCCTCTGGCCTGTACCCCAGTTCTTGTATAAACATAAATAAATTTAAAAAAAAAAAACATAACTCTCACAAGGCTCAGTGACCTTGTGTTAGTTACCACATTGTAATGGGCCATTTGAATTGAACTCATGGGAAGCATTGGATTTGATAAGCAGCCCTCCAGTCCACTGGGACCATGGAGCAACCAAAAGGACCCAGACTGCCTCCCATTGCCTTGTGTTTACTGGAGCATTATATGAATGAGGCTGTGGGGGACTTGTGTAGAGTTCAATGAGGTGATAAACTATGAGAAACTGAAAAGAATAACTCTAGTAAAAGGTGTACACTAAGCAAGAAATGTCTTTAAAATTTAGGAGCATGGTGGGTGCAGAGCCCTGAAGAAAGAAAGGAGAGGGTAGACTCCCAGATTAGTTCCCACATAGAAGCAGTGAAAATCAAAATTCTAAACCTTGTCAGCTAACTATAAAGTCATGGCAATGAGATGAGTTTACCTCCCAAAAGTTCATAATGCTTGAAGTTCTGATGATAATTCTCTTTTGACTTTAGCTCATGTTGTCTTCTAGCCAACAATAATAAAAGATTTCATGAGTCAGTGTGCTAGACACTACAGCATAATCCACTGGGGTTAGGGGTGGGAAGAAAAATAGATAACTGTAGCAGTGATAAGAACTGTGATTGTGAGAAATGCAGCACATGGAGTTTGGGCCCCCCATATAAAATAAGTAGGTCCAGGAAGACTTATTAGAATTGGTGACATCTGAGATGAAATGGATATTTATTTTTTAAGATCATTTTATTACTTTTAGGGATGTGTGTTTGTGTGTGTGTGTGTGTGTGTTTGAATAAACTTATCCCAGAGAAATAAAAACATAAAAACATGAGCATAGTGCTCTGTTGAATAGGAATAATGACAGTGAATATCCTTGTTTTGTTCCTGATCTAAGAAACCAAGCATTCAGTCTTTCACCATTAAACATAATGCTATCTGTAAGGTTTGTATGGTAATCTTTATCAAGTTGAGGCGGTTCCTCTCTTTTCTTATGTTTTTGAATGTGTTTATCATGAGTGGGTATTGAATTTTTTAACTTCTTTTCTGTATTAATTGATATGGTTGTATGATTTCTTCTTCAGCCTGTTAGTACGCTAGATTGTGTTGATTTATTTTGGGAATATTGTAAAAGGCAACATGCATATGGTGTATAAATTTTTTATGTTTCTTTGTTCTACTTGCTAATATTTCCTTATGGATTCTTGTGTCTATATTTATAAGGGATATAGTTCTTTCTGTCTCTCTTTCTGTCTCTCTCCACCCACCTCTCTCCCCTCCCCCTCCCTTCTCCCTTCCATGTGTGTGACCACAAATGTCTGTCTTTCCTTTGGGTATTGGTGTAATACTAGCTTAATAAAATGAAGCGGGAAATGGTCTTAAAATGAATTGGGAAATGGTCTTTATTGTGTAAAATTTGTGTTAAATCTTCTTTAAACATTTTGCAGTCTCTCCAGTGAAACCATCTGGGCTGGAAGAGTTCTTTCTTAAAAGTTATAAAATTACCAATTAAATTTCCTAAATCGTTATGGGGTTATTCAGATGATCAAATACATCTTGAATGAATTGTGTTAGTTTGTGTTTTTCAAGGAATCATTCCTCTGCATCTAAGTTGTCAAATTATGAATATAGAATTGTCTTTGGTAGTTCCTTATTATTACTTTTCTGTATTCAGGGTTTGTTTTACTACCCCCCATTTAATTCTTGATATTGATAATTTATATCTTCTCTTTTTTCTGTCTTGCTATAGATTTGTCAATTTTATTGACTCAAAGAGTCAACTTTTTGTAACATTAATTTTCTCTATTGTTAACTATTTTAAATTTCATTGTTTTCTGTTCTTTATTATTTTCTTCCATTTGCTTTGATATCAGGGAACTTTTCTCATTCTTTGTTCTTGATGGAAATGCTTAGATTATTGATTTAAGGCTTTTCACCTTTTCCAATCTAAGCCTTTGGTACTATAATTTTCCTTATTAGCACTATTATCTGTGTCCCACAGATTTTGGTATTTTATATTTTTCTTTTCTTTTTTTTTTAAAGATTTATTTATTTATGCATACAAGAACTGGGGTACAGGCCAGAGGTGTGGGGAGTGAGAGGATTCACTAGAGACAGAGTAGGGAACAGAACAGGCAGATCTACTGAGATACACTGCTGAGGGGAGTAGCGGGCAAGTCAGGAGAGGTCTGCTATGCCATGTGGGTAGCTCCCTGACTGGGGATTGAACTTGTGCTGCAGTGGCTGTGGACAACTTTATAGGTTGTATCTTAACCCTTCAAGCCACCAGGGAGGCCCATATTTTTATTTTCAATCTTTTAGGTGTATGTATCAGGTTTCCTGAGACTTCCTCTTAGACCTACTATTTTAGAGTGTGTTGATTCCAAGAATTTGAAGCTTTTCCTATTATCTTTCTGTTACCAATTTTCAGGTTTGATTTCATTGTAATCAGATAACACACTATATAACTTCTTCTGCATCTGATAATGTTTGTTTCATGGCCCAAGGTTTATATATTAAATAATCTTTCATATGAATATTAAGATTATATGTCTAATATTGTTTCAGTCAAATCCTGACAGAATATTTTTGCCTTGACAAATGAGTTAAAGTTTTCTACATTCAAGAGTAATTGGATGCAAGTAGCCAAGAACACTTTTGAAGAGGGGAAATAGTGTTTGGTTAGATGAATTCTTTTATTATAACATATAAAATATTATACAATAATAATTCAAGTAACTGTGATATAAGGGTAGATGTAAAAATTAAAAAAAAATCATAGTCTAGTTTCAGACTCAAGTTTACATAAGAATTTAGTTAATGTAATGAGAATTCACAAATCTGGGCAATTGATTAATCATTGTTCAAAATGAGGCTGGGAAATTGATTAATTGCTTTTAAAAAGGTGATATATCAAGACACAGTCTCGAATGATTAGTCTGTTAAATGAAAAACTCATATAATAATAAACCACAAGGGAAAAGGGAGACAAGTCATTTATATGTGCCATTTAGATAAGAAGTAGTGAATTAGTTTAAGTGTAAATTTGGGAAAGGAGTCACAATGGTAAAAGTCAATCCCTTTAATTACATTTTATACCTTAACATCATCTCTTAACTTGATTTTTAATTATAAATGTGATGTACAAAAGTATTGAATTGTTCTATTTAAATTCTATTTGATCTAAGTAACTGACAAATAATTATTTGAGGTTTACATATGCTTCTATTTTTACAAAATCAAAATCAAATATCAAAAGCATTTAAATATTCTATATAAATTTTAATTAAATCACAAATAATAAAATATTTAATTTTGCTCTTCAGTTTTCCCTAGTAATTCCCTGGCTTGGACTATAAATAATACATTTAGATTGCATAAAATAGTTGTTAATTTGATGGCATAGTTTTTATGAAAGAACATGGATGATTTTAATGATATTATTATTAAAGAATGGTACAAAATGTGGAAGTTTGCTATTCTAAAATCTTCATTTAATTTTTTTCTACCTTTAAGTATTAGTACAAGGGTATTATTTGCCTGGTTTTTATGTGTATTTTTGTGTATTATTGGATTAATAATAATATCTGTGAAATTCCTTATAATTTTGTGTATTAATTAGCCTTCTCCAGAAAATTCTAATGGCGTTCTTAGACTGCGTACTAGAGGTATATTATTTCAGTTGCCATGTTATTTAGCAGTAAGGGCAGGAATCGCTACAGATGTCAACCAAATACTTGATGCACATCATTGAGGAAGGTAGATTTCATATGCAGAAGTGAAGAAGGAAGCCCCCAGCACTCCCCCCAGCAGAACTCAAACCCACACTACTCCCTTCCTTTGAATCTGCCAGTTCAGGTTCCTTGCCAGGACCTTGATGTTTTACTTCCTAATTACAGCTCTTCTTGGCCTTCTACCCTCCCATTAAAAATCACCCAGTGGGACCTTAAAAACAAAAGCAGAAACAAAACAAAACAAAAATAATTGAATACCGTATATATCCATACAACCTGGTCCAAAGCCACTTTCGTTACATAGATTGTTATCACACTGAGTAAATATTAGTGTCATAGAGTAGCTTTCATATTTTGGAGTCATCTTCTCTGAACCAGTAAATTTAAACCCAAACTAAAAGGAGCAGTATCAGGACTGGAGTGTCATTTTGTTGTTTTGGGTTTGTGGGAGTCAGTCCAAGTCTTCATTAGTTCATGCCTGTAATTTGCATTCATCATACTGTGCTTTCAAGATGCTAAAATAACAGAGTTAAAAAATAAAAACTTCTGGTGATTTTGTAGATATCTTAAATAGTAAACATTTGAATTAGCTAATGGAAGGTGGACTAGATAAACCAAATCATGAAGGAAACTAAAATTCATTTGTATTTGTTTCTGGAGTATGTCATGTGATATGTTCATGGGAAGATTCATATTTTTAATTATGTTTAGTTTACAATAATATCAAAATAACCACATTTCCTGAGTACAATTCAATTGTGCCATTAAGGAATGTGGTGTTCTTTCATCATTCCAGGCAGGATGGAATCCACTGGGAATAAATATTGGCCATGAATAATCCACACAAAAGTAAAATAGATTTGACTATATTTAGAAACATCTATGACAACAGAATTTGTATTGTCTCTGTGTTGCTTAGAAAGCTCAGAATCATGGCTTTTGGAGGGATAGTGGGGAGTCTTCTCCTCAATTTAGCATAGGTTAGTGGGGGCCTGCTTCATCTCTCAGCCTACAGCTAAAGGAAAATGGCAAATGGAGAGGCCACATCTTCAAGGAGTTCCCTATTTGGTGATTCTCAATCTAGATATGTCAAACCTTTTTTCATGCACGTTCCTGGACTCAACAAAGCCAGACCTCTGCCCTCAAAGAGTTCACAGTCTAGGAGAGGACACAGAAGGACACGGACCTCGGAAATGTGACTACATCTCATGCAGTCCTTTCAAAACGTTCTAATTCTGCAAAGTCACCTCATATTTCCTGAGGCTCTTTCAGACATGCTTTTTGTTGTACCTAGGTGTGAACAAAATATTTAACTACAAAGGTCATCATATTTGACTTAACAGAGATAGTACTCGCTGGGATGATAGCTCAGACCAAGCACCTGAGTTGTGAGAAAGTATATCATCCTCTGAGAGTCCCGCCTCCTATATTGATCCCAAAAGTTGCCTCGTGTGTGAGAAATGGAGAGGCACTTTGAGACTATTTATCTCACCTATCTTGACTCTTCTGCTCACTTTATGAGGCTATAAATAAATGTATGTGAAGAAGATTGACTATGCCTCAAAACTTTACCAGGATGGAGGTGCTGCTTACCCAGCAACAGATCAAGAGATGCCCTAATAGGGTCAAGCATGTTACTGCACAAGGGAAGGCATATGGAAATGTTTTTAAATACTATTCTAGAGCTTTTTTTTAAAAAAAAAAAAAAAAGGAGGGAGAGAGGAATGATTTCCTAGTTAGTCAATACTGAGGAGGATTTTGGCTTAAGGAATAGCCTAGTTTACTTCAGTCCAGGAACTTTTGTCTTTTCAACTATCAGACAAGGAAGGTGAGATATTTACCCAGAGCCTTAACATATAGATCTATCCTAGCTGTCCTTAGCAAGTTTCAGAAACCTCCTGTCCCTCTAGTCCTTCTCTTCCTACCCACCACACCCCCACATCAAGCTTCCTAACCTTCTTGACTATCACTGTGGACTTCCAGTAGTAGCCTTCTCTGCATGTTTCACTTCCCCATGTTGCTATCTTTAGCATTGTGGCTGCACATTCTTTCTCATCTTTTATCATACATTTTCAATAGGAGAAGTGTTCACTAGAAAATCATAGCCCAGTAGAGTCCTAACCCTCTGGAGCTAAATTGCTTGATCATCCTGCTATCTTTGCTGTCCAGGCAGGCTGCTGGCTGTTTGTGTTGTCTGGAGTTACTTGTCTTGAGTCTGGCGCAGGAAGTTGCTGGGAACAGACCATACCCACTGCCTTCTCAGATGTCCATTCACTGACCTGGCAACAACCATACCCTTCTTGAGTAGCGTTTATCCCTAAGCAAACCTCTACCCAGAAAATAAGATCCCTTTCCTGAACCTTGATCCTAAGAAGTCTGGAAAGACAGAAGGGTAACTTGAAGAATCTTGGGTGACACTAGCTACTTGGATTCTTAATATGGAAAGACAACTTAGTGGCAGTAGCAGTTAACATAGTTGTTTAACATCTGATTTCCATAGCAGTCTTTAACTTGTGCTAATGGATTGAGGTATAGGTTGGTACCATGAGTATAAAGGTCGAGCCCATCTCCTTGAATATACTTCTCCTGCCTTTGTTTAGATCTCACTGTTGGAGAGACACTTGCCATCCAAAGAACCAGAGCCTTTTCTGTCACCTCCCTTACCTAGGGTATTTGTGGGAATAGTTAATGTTTGTGGGAAATGGTGCAGAAGGAAGAAAAAAGCTCAGGATCCCCTATTGTGACATTTTGTATTCCTTCTACTTTTTCTTACTCTTACTTTTGTCATATTCTCAGAGAGAAACAAATATTTACACCATGTATATTTGTTTGTTTTCTAAGAGCAGTTAACAAACAGTCATGTAAACACACAAGTTTAACGATCATGTAAGAAGATAGATGGCTATTCCAGTCTGTCCCGTTGAGCTGGCCTGCATGGACTGGCAAGACAGAAGCATTTTGCACATGCCATTTCTATATAGAGCTCACAGCTGTAAAAGTCTTGCTGAAATCCAAGTTACCATATGAACCAGTTGGAATGAAAACCCCAAACAAAGTTCCATAACTAGGTTGCTTCTTCTGAGCAGGCTCCTTGACAGCTAGAAATCTGAAGCTTCATGTAAAAAAGTGTTAGAAAGTGAACAGATTTTTAGGCATGCCGTAGTACATAGTGCCCTCTTCTCTAGCTTATTTTTCCATGGTCTCTTCCACTTTTTTTTTCTAAGCTCAGTTTATAAACATCATAACCACAAAACTGATGAACTTCCTTTCTGCTGTGGAACTGAGTTCAGTTTATTTATTTATTTTTTAAAGATTTATTTATGCATACAAGAACTGGGGTACAGTCCAGAGGTGTGGGGGGTGAGAGGATTCATCAGAGATAGAGTGGGGAACAGAACAGGCAGATCCACTGAAATACACTGTTGAGGGGAGCAGCGGGTAAGACAGAAGGTCTGCTGCGCCATGTGGGTAGCTCACTGGCCAGGCATCGAATCTGTGCTGCAGTAGCTGTGGATAGCTTCATAGGTTGTGTCTTAATCCCTTGCGCCACCAGGGAGGCCCTGAGTTTAAATGAGAGTCAGATACTTCTATTCTGTTTTATGTGTGAACACACCAAACACATACTTTTCGTCAATTAAAAATGAAATGGAACCCATTGCTAACACTATGATCTTAAGGAAGTTACTCAGCTTCTCTGAGCCTTATTTTCTTCAGCTGTGTGACAATAAAATTGAACTGAAACAATCCATAATGAGATTTACAAGTTTTAGTCCACTTGGGTGTGCATAGAAAAATCTAATGTTTTCCAACATTTTTGCAATCTCAGGTAATTTATTGATATCCAAAATTAAATTAACAGACTTTTTTTGAGCAAACTGGCAGCTAGTTACCTGATTATGAGAAGTTAGCATCTTGTGTATCAGGCATTGCTGGCACTGTTTGAAGAGGAGCTACCAAAAAAAGCCATTGCAATTGCTTAGGCAACAAATTAACATTTAATTCATGACCATGATCATGTGGCATTTACTGTTCATTTCAGGTAAGCAGAGTTGATTCAGCCTTTGAAAATCATTCATTGTGATCTACCACATGAACAGGCTAAGGAAGGAAAATCATGCACATATTAATAAATAGAGAACATTTGACAAAATCCAGCACTCATTCACTATACAAATTCTCGGCAAAGATGGAGGGGAACTTCCTCAACTTAAAGAATATGTATCAAAACAAAACAAAACAATCCCTGCAGTTACATGTACTCATTGGTAACAAACTTGGTGTTTTCCTCCTAAGATCAGAAACAAGGTGAAGATATTCTCTTTCATTATTACTATTCCCCTTTATATTACTGGAAGTCCTAGCTAGTGCAATAAGACAAGAAAGGGAGGAAAAAAGATACAGAGTAGTATGTTCAGGAATAAAATTGTCTTTTGCCCATAGATGACAAGATTGAAAACATAGGAAAATGCCCCCAAATTGACCAAAAGCCAAAACTAAATCGAAATCTTCTGGAATTAATAAGGATGTGCTGCAAAATATCAGGGCACAATGTTAATATACTTAAGTCAATTACTTGCCTATATACCAGCAGTGAAAATTTGAATTTGAAATTAAAATTAATATGTATATATGTGTGTGTATATGTATGTACATGTATATATGCCATTTAAAATAGCACCAAAAGTGCAAAAGGAAGGATGGAATGGAGGGGAAAAGGAGTGGGGAGGGAGGGAGGAAGGAAGGAAAACCTAGATACAAGCCTAACAAAACATGTACAAGATCTATATGTGAGAACTACAAAATTCTGATGAAAACTATCAAGAAGCCCTAACTGAGAGATTTCATATTTGTGGATTGGAAGACTGAGTAGTAAGATGTAAATTATTCTCTGTTAGAGCTACAGATTTAATGTGTTCCTGGTAAAAAATCTAGCAAACTATTTTGCACTTACCAACAAACTGATTCTAAAAATATATATTGAAAAGCAGGTAGGTGGGCCTCCCTGGTGCCACAAGGGGTTAAGTTGCAACCTATGAAGCTGTCCGCAGCCACTGCAGCATGATTTCAATCCCCATCTGGCCAGGGAGCAACCCACATGGCACAGCAGACCTCTCCTGACTCGCATGCTGCTCCCCTCAGCAGTGTATTTCAGTCAATCTGCCTGTTCTGTTCCCCACTCTGTCTCTGGTGAATTCTCTCACCCTCCACACCTCTGGCCTGTACCCCAGCTCTTGTATGCATAAATAAATAAATCTTTAAAAAAAGAAAAAAAGAAAAGCAGGTAGGTAAAGGTGACATTGGTATGGTGAAGGACTTTTAGCAGTGAACTTAATCTAGTATATATACATGTTGACTCTCAACAGTGAACACCTAAAACTCATGTAATGTTCAACTGCAATGATACTTCTATTAAAAGATTAATTAAAAAATTTTAATAATATGTGGAAACGCAGGAAGCCTAGAATACTTAATCAATACTGAATAAGAACAAAGTTGGAAGACTCCCAACAACTGATTTCAAGAATTAATATAAAGCTAAAGTAATGAAATCAGCATAGTATTGGTGAAAGAATAGAAACAGATCGATGGAACTGACCAGGAAGCTCAGAAATAGACTCACACAAATACAGTCAACTGATCTTTGGCAAGGGAGCAAAAGCCATCTGTCTTAGTCTACTTGGGCTGTCATAACAAAATACCACAGGTGATTTAAACAACACACATTTATTTTCCCACAGTCCTAGAGGCTAGAAATGTGAGATCCAGGTGCCAGCATGATTGAGTTCTGGTAAAGCCTATCTTCCTGGCTTCCTGCCTTCTCATGCTTGCATGCCTTTCTTCAGAGTCTGTTGGGGTGGGAGGGAGTGTAAGCTTTCTGGTATCTCTTGTTATAGGGGCACTAATCCCATTATGAGGACCCCACCCTCAATAACCTCATCTAAACTCCAAAGACCACATCTCCTAATACCACCACACTGGAGCAAGAGCTTCAATTTTTGGAGGAATTCTTGGAGGGACACAGTTTAGTCCATAACACCATTCAATAGAGAAAGGGTAATCTTTTCAACAAATGGAGCTGGAACAACTGCATGACCATAGGTAAAACTCTGAACCTAACTCAAAATGGATTATGGGCCTACATTGAAAATGCAACACTGTAACACTTCTTGAAGAAAATATAAGCGAGCTTGGGTTTGGCAACAAGTTTTTAGATACAACACCCAAAGTATGATCCATGAAAGAAAAATGTGGTAACAGCACTTTATTAAAATTAAAAACTTTTGCTCTGAAAGAAACTGTTAAGAGAATGAAAAGCAAGCCACAGCCTAGGAGAAAATATTTCTAAAACATACTCTGATAAAGGGCTCGTGTCCAAATTATACAAAGAATATTTGAAACTCAACAGTGAGAAAACAAATAACCCAATTAAAAAGTGGGTAAAAGGTCTAAACAGACTCCTCACTGCTGAAAATATACAGTTGGCAAATAAACATGATGAGATGCTCAGCATCATTTGTTGTTAAGGAATTGCAAACAATATGCCACCACCTACCTATTGGAATGGCTAAAACCAAAGCACTGACAATACCAATTGCTGGCCAGGATGTAGAACATTAGGGACTCTCACTCTTCCCTGACAGGAATGCAGAATGGCACTCCCATTCTGGCAGTTTCTTTCAAAGCTAAATATGATTTGGCCATGCAATCCAACAATCATGCTCCTAGGTGTTTTCCCAACTAACTTGTCTACACAAAAACCGGCCTGGGAATGTGCATAGCATCTTTATTCATAATTACTCCAAACTGAAGACAGGGGAATGAGGAAATTGTGTTACATCCACATAAAGTACGTATCATCAGCCATAAGAGGAAATGAGCTATAAAGCTACGAAAAGACATGAAACTTTTGCATGAATTAAATGTATATGGGTAAGTTAAAAGAAGTCAATCTGAAAAGACCCTATTCTGTATTATTTCAATTAAATCACATTGTGGAAAAAAGAAAACCATAGTGACAGCAGTAGGATCAGAGTGTTTGTCAGGAGATCAGGGAGAAAGAGAATTGAAATTATGAAGCACAGGGGATTTTTATGGGGCAGTAAAACTAATTTTACAAAACTAATATATATCACAGTGCATTTGTCAAAACCTGTGGAACTTTGTAACACAAAAAGTAAGCCTTAATGTATGAAAACTTAAAAAAAAAATCACTTAGGGAAATGGAATCCCAGGATGGAAAGAATGTGATTTTTTTAAAAAATCTAACGGTATTACAAGGTATGAAACAACCTCACTGAGAAGGGTAGGGTGGAAAACTGCTGACCTAAGAATAACCTATACCATTAAAAGCTGAAGGAATAGTACATCAACACTTTATGATAGTTGATAAAGTTGTTTCCTTTAGAGATTCAGGTCAATAACTCTGAATTGTATCCTGGAGTTGCACAATTAAGTAAATGGATGACAAATGGTGGACACTAGACTTCACATCGGAGTGAAAGTTTACAGATCAACCAGAATGATTCCTGTTCGATAGAGCCAGAGATATCAGTATGAATTTATATTTAGCTTAATATAAATATAGATGTTTACATATATAAATATTTATGTATGTTTACAGACATGGATTAATATATGCAAATATATTTCTTGGTCTATCCACTGAGAAGGGCTAAAAGTAACAACACCCAGCAGCAACAAGTTTACCTAACCCTGCCTAGATCATGGTTTCTAGTAACCATTTTCCAATAAAAGAAACTAGGACTCCTTGGAGAAGTAGGTGACTCTAGGACTAGATGCAGAAGTTACAAAATGAACCTGGACCGTCTTATAGTGCCAGAAAGTATAGACATACCTACAGAATACACACACACACACACACACACAATGATGAAGTATGTCAATGGAATAAGAGTCAATTGAAAGAGTTCCCAGTGGCTGAAGATGGAACAATTTGAGAAACAAAGTCAATAAAGTACTATTGGATTATAACCCAAGTTATAAAATAAATATCCTTGAGTTCATACTGATAAAAATAAATGACTGAATAAGTAAATACACATGGGCTAAAAGACAAATTTCTCATGCAGAGGAATTGCAAATAATTTTTATAGACACTTAGCCCTCGAGCAGAAAGAGAGAGCGAGAGAGCAAAACTCCCCACATCTTAAGTGTAATTGTACGTAGTGACTCCTTCCCAAGGGTACAATATGAAAATGGGGAGTGTTACAGTAAAAGAAACCTACAAATTGTCTCACCCCAAGTGATCAAGGTCACCATCAACTATGATAGGTTATGTTGATGGTATATACTCTTGATATGCTGTGATGAGAATGGTGCTTTATCTCTGTGGTCCTCTCCAAAAGCCATAAGCCAAATCCAATCATGAGATAAACATCAGGCAAATCCAAATTGAAATACATTTTACACAATAACTGACCAGTGCTCCTCAAAACTGTCCAGGTCACCATGAACAAGGAAAGTCTGGAAAATTGTCACAACCAAGAGGAACCTAGAAAGACAAAGTCTACATGCAATGTGGGGTCCTGGATGGGATCCTGAAACAGAGAAAGAATATTGGGTTAAAATCCAAATAAAGTACCAATGTTAGTAAACTCATGCCATTCGCAGCAATGTGGATGGAGCTAGAAGCAATTATGCTTCTGACATAATTCTAGTGAAATATGCAGAAGGAAAAAGAAAATATCGGGTGGTTTTACTTATAGCAGGAATATAGGGGAACCAAATAAGACATCAGTGCAAAAAAATAGCAACACTATAAAACACAACAAAGCAGAAACAGACAATTATAAATGAGAGACATACTGCAGGGAGGAGGAGGGAGAGGCATAAGAGGGAGGGAGGGAGGGAGGAGCACAGGGGATTGAGGTGGTGGTGCACGGGTGCATTGGGGAAGGAAATTCTATGGGGACTACACCTGAGGGGGTGGGGGGGAAGCAAATATTGTTTAAAAATGAACAATGATGTAAAAAAATTTTAATTAAAAAAATAAAGTATCGATGTTAGTTATTAAACCTGTACCAGTATTATTTCATGAACAATGTACCAGTACATGGTAACAAATGTAACATGTAAGGTAATTACAGGGGGAATTGCTAAGTTACCTATGGGAACCATCTGTAGTAGCTGCACAATTTTACTGTACATTTAAAACTCACCTAAAAATGAAGGTTTTTCTTTTTCTTAAATTTTTACCCAGACCTTATTGCTGTTGTCCTAAGGGTTACTATATTGCACAATTCTAGGAAACATAAATCATATGAAATTCCATGTGCATGGTCTCTCCTGGAGTTGTGCAAGGCTGCAATACTTCTCCAACTATGATGGCTTTCCCAAGGAAAAGAGAACATGTATGCCACATGTCTAGATCTTGGTTTCTAGAAAATTTCCCTGTGAAATTTTCCACCAATTGTTTACAGATTGTGCCTCACTGATTTTCTCAGAAGGGGAAAATTCAGCATTTTCAGACTGAAATATGAAAGACATTTTCCCTTTTGTTAAGCAGCCATCCACCCAACTATTGATCCATATATGTAGAGAGGAAAGACAGAAAGAACCAAACTGGGGAGATCAGATGTGCTGTCCTGGCCTATGAACTAGCTCTACCCACCTCTGACCTTTGTTATGAGGTAGGAACCGACACACAGTATATACAATGGCAGGCCCAGAACTTCAACCTCCTGAACCAGAAACCAACCTAAATGGCCAAGAAAGTCTGGGCCCTATGGGGCTTGAAAGTGGCAACTACAGCATTTCTGAACACCGAAAAGGATTTTTCCAACATCTGAAGAAATGCTAGGATTTTATACTCTGCTTGAGTGAGAACCTGAAAGATAAAAACTGTTGTTGACTTCTCTGAAAACTTGAGCATTTAACTAAAATATGTACATGAAATATTAAATCTCTGTGAAATGCGAGACCTCCACCTGGTTTTGGTCCACCTGGTTTTGGTTTGGTCTTTGTTCCACCAGATTTTAGGTCATAAAATTCCCGGATTGCTAACCAAACTTAGTGGTCTTTCACTTTCAGTTCCTATAAATTATAAACCCCAGATGTGTCAAATTATGTAATGAAAGCCATATAAAATGAGATTTTTTTAAGGAACTTCATAAATATCTCATTTTTTTGGAGTTTATTGGTTTTTCTCAATGGGACAGAAGGAAATTAACCTTTTGTGTTTTCACTTTTTTTCACAGCGAAGAGAGACTCTGAATTAAGACAAAAAGGGAAACTGCTTCTCTCAGACTTTTTTTTTTTTTTTAACAGAGTAGATCCAGTTGTTGAGATAAGCCTCTTGCTGATCAAATATGTGTTTTTGTGTTTGGTCTTGGGTCTTATCTGCCTGCAGTAGCGGAAAGCTTAATAACAAATGAGGTTCAAAGAGATGAAGCTGCTGTTTTCAGTCTCTTACCCTTGTGTTTTCAAAGAGTGCTGTAGATTGGGTCATTATACCTATCCTAATCAAATTCTTTGAAAGCTTATCTTTTGCCACCATTTCCTACAGTCTTTCCGCAAAGCAAACCATTATTTGTAATCATTAGTAGAATGGTATGTAGTGTATAAATACACTTAGTACTTAACTTTCAAAGACAATATTTAAGAGCATCTTTTATTTTTTATTGTAATTGAATTGAAATAATCTTTTTGTAGTTTTGTTTTATTGTGATAATATTTTATTGTGATAATATTGTTTTACAGTGCTATGCATTTCAGGGATACTACAGGATTTCACCTCTGCAGATGTAAGACCATTTTTTTAAAGATCTCAGCTTGACATGAATTTTTTGTTTTTTATTAGTTTTCAAATTGGAGTATTTAGCAATTATATTGCACACAGTACAGTACATTTCCTAAATTTGCTCTTAAATTCATGAAAGATATGACTTCTATAGTGCAAGTAAGTAAAATAGATGACATGTAGGGGGCATAGATGACAGTTGAAGATGGTTTTATTCTTTTAGATGCTACAATTATGTATATATATAATTATGTATAAAAAGGTTGATATATATGTATAAAAAGGTTGATGAAGAGGAATCTTGCTTAGACTTTAAGGTTGCTCTAGAATGAAACGGAATTCATAATCTAACCCCAGTTTTCTTCAAAGGACCCTGTTTACTTAAATTTTCACAAAATGTGATTGGACTCCTCAGTTGACTAAGTTGTTAGGTATCCCATGATGAGGAGAAGACCTGTCAACTTTTGAAGGACCTGCAAGTGGTAATGTTGGGCATGGTAACTGGCATGGTAGAAGGGATGGGAACCCACTTGCATCTCTGTGAATGGGCCACTTGACTTCAGCACTGGCTTCCCTCACCTCCCAACCATCACTCAGCAGAAGACTGATCAGCCCTTGGCCAATAGGTACCTTGTCCTTGGCTAAAGCCAGCTCCAGGCTGCATGTAGTATTCCACACAACCTTCTATCCCTGCTGGGTTGGCTGGGGAGACCTCAATTTCCTCTCCAAGTGCCTCCACAGCCCCTTTGATTAAAATCAGATATTTTTCCCTGGAGATTTTAATTATTTTGCAGTTGGTGGGTTTCATCCACAAAAACAGTTTTCCTGAAAATAAAATAGAATCAATGCACCTTACATGGTGTTTACCTGTAGGAAGATGGTCCAATAAAAACTACAGAGAGGACCTTGGCTAACAACACCAGTTCAGGTGTGTGGGTCCTCTCTAGATCTGATCACACCATTCTGAACTCTTGCAGAAATTGAAGACTATCTGTTTTAAAATAAATATAATTTGGGAATATGTTATTAACTTCATGGACATTTCTTTGCTGCACAAAATCAAATTAATAAACTATTTATAGAAGGAAACCAAAGTCACAATAACATAAAAACTGTGATGACATGATTGGCTTTCTTAAAGTAAAAAAATTCCAAAAAGTTATTGTTTTTTCATATCATAGCTTGAAGTAAATTTTATGCAAATATATCCTACTAGAAACAAAACTCAAAACTCGGACTATCAACATAGATAAATTAGAGAATTAATTTGTTTTAATAAGATGTTCATGATATAGTTTATGTGAGGTCATTCAATTGCTAGGATTCAGATAGAACTTGCCCCTCCTCAATTACAACTCTTCCCCAAGCAATATCTAAAACTCTGTAAAAAATTAAAAGCATTCAGTAAAAATAATCACTTCTTTTTGCACTTGACCTGCATTACCTAGCTATCTAGAAAGACAACTGTTATTCTGCATTTCATGTTAACGTATTCCCTTGTTTTTTTTAATAATTTAATCACACTTAATTTTCTCCAAAATTATACTTAATTTTGTCTACCTTTGAACTTTGTAGAATCATACTTTGTTTTGTTTTTTTTTTTTGTGTGTGTGTGTGTGGCTACTTTTGCTTTGTGTCATGAATTCCAGTGTATGAATATATCCAATTCATTCACCCATTCTACTGCTCATTTACATTTGAGTTGTGGCTGGCTTTTTGTTGTTAGGTGCAGTTCTGCAAGTAAAGTCTGAACCATGTCTCCCAGACATATGTGCAAGAGATTCTTTCAGATACCTGAGAGAAGAGCTGGGTTATAAGATACATGTTTTTTCAGCCATATTAATTAACACCAAAATGGTTTTTTTAAAGATTTATTTATTTATGCATACAAGAGCTGAGGTACAAGCCAGAGGTGTAGGGGGTGAGAGGATTCACCAGAGACAGAGTGGGGAGCACAACGGGCAGATTAACTGAAATACACTGCTGAGGGGAGCAGCAGGCAAGTCAGGAGAGGTCTGCTGCACCATGTGAGTTTCTCCCTGACTGGCTGGGGATCAAACTGCTGCAGAGGCTGCAGACAGCTTCATAGTTTGCGTCTTAATCCCTTATGCCACCAGGGAGGCCCAACACCAAAATTTTTTCAAAAAAAATATTCTTGTTTATGTTTCCACATGCAATGGATGAAAAAACCCATCCCATAGCATCCCCTCCAACAATTAGGATTATTTGATTTTAGTCTCTTCCAGTGTAGTCAATATGAAATGGGATCACATTATTGCTGGAGCGGGTATGCTGATGTCATCTCACTGCTAGCCTTACTGTATAAATAAAGACCCGCTGAGACCCTCAGCAGAAATACTTGCACCAGAGAGCGTGTCTGTGTCTGCCTCACTCCACTTCTCCTCAGCCCCCCAAGTTTTTGCCGACACCGTCCTCTCCTTTCAGGGACTCCTGACATGATGTTCTGCTGGAGCGGGTCTCCAGCACATTATGATTTTCATTTTTGTTTCCCTGATTACCAGTGAAGCTGGATATCTTTAAATACAGTTATGGGCCGTTTGTAGTTTAATTCATAAAACAAGTCCTGTTTGAGTACCTCCCGTGTCTCAGACAGTGTTGATTCCCTCTTCTATGTCTTTGAGATGTCTGTAGTTATCAATTACCCATCCTTTGATTGGGTTGTTCTTTTTCAAAAGTTCCTTATACATTCTGGAAACATCCTTTGTTATATGCTTTCCAAATATTGTCTTTAAGTTTGTGACTTACCTTTTTAATGCTATGGTACTTTCTGATAAACAGAAGCTCCTAATTTTAATGTGGTAAGATACTTTTTCTTCCAGTGTCTTTAAAAAACTTTAGATTTTGGGGGCCTCCCTGGTGGTGCAGGGAGTTAAGTATCAGCACTTTGAAGCTATCCGCTGCCACTGCAGCACAAGTTCGATCTCTGGCCAGGGAGCAAACACATGGTGCAGCAGACCTCTCCTGTCTTGTCTGCTGCTTCCCTTAGCAGTGCATTTCAGTCAGTCTGCCTGTTATGTTCCCCACTCTGGCTCTGGTGAGTCCTCTCACACACATACCCCTGACCTCTGGCCTATACACCCCAGCTCTTATATGCAAAAACAAATAAATTAAGTCTTTTAAAAAATAATAAATAAAAATAAAAACTTTAGATTTTTGCCTTTCACTTTAAGATCTTACTTTCATTTGGAATATATTCTTATATATTGTATGAGGATAGGATTCAATCTTTTTCTATTAATTTTCCCCCATGTGGTGGGAACTAACTCTTCTGGTTGTGTCCCTAATGGTCTCTGCTTTCTTTACCTGCTGAGCTACCAGGCCCTATTTGTAATGAGTCATTTATGTGTGGGTCTCTTTCAGGGTTCTCTCATTCTATTTTATTGTTCTGTTTGCTGCATCCCAGTTCTGTATCACGGTACTCATTATTAATCATAAAAGAAAATGATAATAATCATTTTGGAAGTTAACACACAGTGTGTGATACATGTTAATAGTATTCACTGATGCCATTTATTATTCCTTTAGTAGGGAACACCTTTTTTTTTTTTATAAATTTTATTGTTATATTCCCCATACAATTGCAGCCCCCCATTCTGACCCCAATCCCTCCCCTCCCGCCCCCGCCCCCCTAAAAGTATCTCTGGTTCATAGTTTTTTGTTGATTTTGATTTTCACTTTCTTATAGTTATTCATTTTCCTGGTCCCTTATTTAAGTTTTCTAGATTCCTGCTATGAGTGAGACCATCCGGTATTTTTCTTTTTCTTTTTGGCTTATTTCGCTGAGCATGATCCCTTCCAGCGCCATCCATGTTGCAGCAAATTGCATGTGTTTATCTTTTTTGAATGCTGAGTAATATTCCATAGTATATATGTACCACATCTTCTTGATCCAGTCATCTATTTTTGGGCATTTGGGTTGTTTCCAAAGCTTAGCTATTGTAAACAGTGCTGCTATAAACATAGGGGTGCAGGTGTTCTTTGGAATTGATGTTTCTGTGTCCTTTGGGTAAATACCTAGGAGTGGAATTGCTGGATCATATGGAAGCTCTATGTTTAGTAGGTCCAGAAATCTCCACACAGCTTTCCACAGTGGTTGGACCAGTTTGCACTCCCACCAACAGTGCAGAAGAGTTCCTTTTTCTCCACACCCTCGCCAACATTTGTTGTTGCTAGTTTTTTTAATATGTGCCATTCTCACTGGTGTAAGATGGCATCTCATGGTAGTTTTGATTTGCATTTCCCTGATGACAAGTGATGTTGAACATTTTTTCATATGCCTGTTGGCCATTTGCATTTCCTCTTCAGAGAAGTTTCTTTTAAGCTCTTCTGCCCATTTTTTGACTGGATTATTTTCTTTGTTGTTGTTGAGTCTCATCAGCTCTTTGCAGATTTTTGTGATCAGTCCTTTATCATTAGTGTTGGGTGCAAAAATGTTCTCCCAGTTGGTGGGGTTTCTCTTTGTTTTTGTTATTGTCTCTTTTGCTGTGCAAAAGCTCTTTAATTTGATGTAGTCCCAGCTGTTTATCTTTGCCTTCACTATCACTGCTTTGGGTGATGTGTCTGTAAAGATGTCTTTGATGTGCAAATCACGTAGTGTTTCGCCTATATTTCCTTCTATATATTTTATGGTTTCAGGTCTTATGTCTAGTTCTTTAATCCATTTTGAGTTGATTTTTGTGTATGGTGTGAGGTGGTGGTCAAGCTTCATTCTTTTGCATGTAGCGACCCAGTTTTCCCATCACCATTTATTGAACAAACTTTCTTTGCTCCAATGCATATTCTTTGCTCCTTTGTCAAAGATTAGTTGACCATAAATCTGTGGGTTTATTTCTGGATTTTCTATTCGATTCCATTGGTCTGTATGTCTGTTCTTGTTCCAATACCATGCAGTTTTGATGATTATGGCTTTGTAGTATAGTTTGAAGTCTGGGAGTCTGATGCCTCCATTCAGTAGGGAACACCTTTTAATGTGTTAGTTTAAACAATATCTAAAGCTCTGTAGAGAATTGGTAAACATTCAGTAGAAATAAGCACCACTTTTTGCTTTTGATCTGAGTTACCTGGCTGCCCAGAGACATAAGAAATATATGCACTCAGTCATTGTCTTTGCCCTTTTCTGAAGCAAGTAGAAAAAGTGAAAGATGAACTCTATAGATTTTTCACACATCCTCACAAGCAGTTTCTTAGAAAGGCTAAATGACTGATGTACTTTTTTTTTTCTTTCAGAATTGAGTTTTAGAGTAGAAGATGATCTGAAAGAATAAAGGAGTATATTTGGGAAAGACTGTAAGTGATAACTATCTGGAACACCCTGTTTTCTACACCTGACTTCTATTCCATGTTTTTACTTATTATAAACCACCTCAGAATCTTTGTAAAATAAACCCATTTGTTTGATGAAGAGAGGGAAGTACCACATTTGAACTGTTACTGAAAGAAATGTTCTTTGCTCTGTTGGTCTTGGACTTCCACGAAATACTTGATTCCAGATGTTAAATTGTTTTTTCAGAAGCCTTGTTAAAGTGCCAGAGCATTAGACTTTTTAAAGGTATTTCCAAACCCCAGCTGATTATCACAACACACAGGAATCCAAACTTTCAAAGCTCAGCTTTGGCTCAAAAGTATATCAGCAGCTGCAAAAAATATGTGCAAAGGCACAGGTTCATGAAACTGAGATCTAGTGTCCTTATATGGTAAAACTATAAGTACATTTCCTTTGCTTCCTGGTTATCAGAGATTCCATTCAGTGTTTAAAAGGGCACTGATTTTCTTTGATGCCATCAAAATTAATTGTAACTTAATAATAGTAATAATCATGTGGCAAGCTGATATGTAAATTGTATAATATGGATTTTTTAAATTACTTTAAGTTTATTAATTCTTCTTCCAAAGTACTCATAATGACAAATTTATTTTACATCTTATTCCAGCCACATATTTCTACAGTGTTAGAGTGTGCTCTTTTCATACGGTACATGCACAAAATAACCTTTCCGTAAATTATTGTATATGTGTTCACTCTTTGTGCTCGTCTTAAAAAGAATCATCCCATAGAGATCCAATTTTGTGCTTTCCCAAGAATAAAAAGAAAGAATGTCATCTCCATGCACTTCATTTCCCTCCAGCTGATGGCAGAAGGATCATCAGCTGATGCCCTCAACGTGATGAGGCTGGAAAGAGGTAGGATTAAGAGGGAACCAAGAAAGAGCTTTTGAATTGCAAGTTACCAATTGATAGTGAACAAGATAGGGTAAATAACTATGCAAAAGCAGAGTCAATAATGTCTAAGAGCCTGGTTATAAGAAAGCAGTCTTGCCCTGAGTCAGAGGACACTGCTTTGTTATGAGGCTCAAGCTAGAGAAGCAGAGGAAATGATTGATAGGAAATCCAAAAGGTAAAATTAATTGAATCTCAAAAGCAAACTGATTACCTCTGTGTTACTTTGTATCACAGATACCCCTACAAACAGCATTAGTGTGTCTAGCATGGTAGAGAAGACTCCACACTCAATAAATTCTTGTTGTCAGAGTTGAATTATAAAAAATGTTTATAGTAAATGAAAGACAATCTCAGACCTTAAAACAAAATGTTTTAAATTAATTTTTAAAATGTATTCTATTTCCTACCACGGGCACTATGCCTAGAATTTGGAATGTATAGGAATTTAAAAATCAATCCAGTGCCTCTTGCTCTCCTCAATTCTATAAGTACATTCTACATTGGCAGGATAATTTAGAAGGAAGCCCTGATGATATCAGTGTAGAAAATTCTTCCAGACCTGGGTGGGTTGATGGTTCTGCTTTCATCCCATTCTAAGTCCTTTTCCAGCTATTGATTGGCCTCTTTAGTGCTGAGGCAGAGGTGTTAGCTGATCTTTCTCTGGTTTCTTAAGATTTCTCCCTGTGAGAGCAGAAGTCAGCATGACCCATATAGTTCTAAGGATTCGTCAGCAGCAGTCTCCATGGGGAGCTTCAGAATGATAGTGAAACACAACGTTTACCCTCAAATGGCTCAGCAGTTGTCATCATGGCAGCTATCAGGAACTGCAGATGTCTCTTTCTTAGTCTTTATCTTTAGGGCTCAATAGAATTAATTGTCTGCTGTCCTGGCATCTGGATATAGACAGATGTGTACTGAACAGCCATTTTGCTAAGGGCTGGGGTCTGAACATGAAAGACATAGTGACAGCTCAGCATGATAATCAGCACAGCTCAGTCCCCCATCAGGATCTACATTTACTTTGTCAGACAAAGTCACATTCTACTTAAAGCAGTTCCTTTTTCATTTTAATTGTTTTTCCAGCTCTATAAATTTTCTCTGTGTCTTAACTGACCTTAATACTTGCAGTTTATTTTTTAAATCTTACTCTAGGCTACTTATTGCAGTTGTTCCAGATGTTTAATTTTGATTCTAGCTGCTGTAACTATTTGGTGAAGGTAATTATTTTTTAAACCAGGCCAAAAAAAAAAGAAATTAAAGAACAAAAAACCCAGAAGTCTGCTTTTCTTTAGGCAATAATTCTATTATAAAAAGCTGTATAAAAATTTAATTCAGACAATCCATAATAATGTATTTCTATTTCTCAGGCTCCTGTATCTCTGTCAAACTGTTATTGGCCTATTTCTAGATCAGGGTGACTGAGTATTTTCACATGTCACGTGTTATTGCAGTGGTTTTTGTGATACAGTGATAACTTGTGGGTTAGCCCAAGCTTGACAAATTTGTGTCCCAGCCAGAGGACCTATGAAGAATATGGTTGGATAGGATTGGATCTCAAAATATTATCTCAGTCCCATGGATGAATAGTACTCTTCACAACAGTCTAGCCTCACTTTGATAATGACTGTGTCTATATGATATCTCTCTCCCTCATCAGAATTCCTGCTTCTTTTTGGTTCATAGTCCCCCAAGTTTGTTATATTAGAAATAAGGTGATATTTCTCATTGGTTTATATGCTTTGGTATTCCACCAGAGAAACAAAGACTTAATTATGAAATTTTAAAAGCTCAAAATATGCCTGGGACTGCAAAAATTTCTTTAAAAATATATTCAAATCACATTTTCTGAACTAAATCGTATTCAGTACCTAAGCCTAAAAATACTCAGTTTCAATCTCATTTTCCCTTTCTCATAAGGAGATAAGCATTAATTTTAAGGAAATTTCTTTAGATCTATTTTTTTTTATAGATGTCTTTTAGTACAATTTTTAGCCCAACATCTCAAGTAGGGATGACGGCTAGTGGAGCAGTGGTTCAAAACAGCTTAAATTTTGATTGAAACTATTAAAAATACTTGATTAAAAATTTGATCCTCAAAATTAGTTTTAACTAGTAAGTAGTATTTTATAAATGGATTAGAAGCTCATAGACGCAGTACAATCATGATAAAACATCCTGAAATACTATTCTAGAGGAGAATACAATCTGCTTGGGTTAGAGAGTACTATGAAAGTTAGGAAATCCTTCCTAAAAGAGACAGTGTTTGACCTGGATTTAGAATGATGAATAAAGTATCAAGGTGGAGAGAGTCAAAATATATTTTAGGCAATATGTGAAAGGCATACAGGTGTGACAGAGGTCCTCTAAAGAGTAGTAGGAAGTTTGATGTGACTAGAGCTAAAAGTAACAGGAGAAAAATTAAGTTAGAATATGAATGCTAAGCTGAGATGCTTATGCTCTGTCCTGTTTTATAGCTTAATAGAAAATAATGAAGATGTTTCATTAGGGCAATAATGTGATCAGATCTTGCCATTTGGTTATAGCTCTGCTGTAGATTAGAAAGTCAAAACACTGGACTCAGGGAAATGACTTAGGGCCTCCAGGAATAGTTTACACCAGAAAAACTGAGTGTCATGACATCCAGTGACTATGAGAAAGGAGAGGAAGGGATGAAATTGGGCAATATTTAGAGTTAGGCTATTCCATGAAGGCAGGTACCATGTGGGTTTTATTCAACTTTTCCCCATAGGGCTCAATAGAATTAATTGTCTGCTGTCCTGGCATCTGGATGTAGACAGATGTATACTGAGCAGTCATTTTGCTAAGGGCTGGGGTCTGACCGTGAAAGACATAGTGACAGCTCAGCATGATAATCAGCACAGCTCAGTTCCCCATCAGGATCTCTTGACACCTGTGGTGATCCCCAAGTTAAACATGACCCTGTCTTGCAAGATCTCCATCCTTTCTACTCTACTACTCTGTTTTAACTGGTTGGTGTAAATGGGCCAGTGTAAAAAGCCCATTCATTTGTTTCTACCACTGTCAGATATGTAGAATTGTCAACAGCAAAGTAAATAAAAATTTAAACTCAATATCCACACTTACTTGCACTTTTGCAGACTTCTGTTGCATTCTGTTTTAATGAATGAATGTGTGCAATTCATCTCTTTTCAGGAAGCAAGGTATATATTATGAAATACTTTTTAGCAAATTTGTTAATGAAGTAGATATATATGTACAGCTATACAAAGATTTAAAGAAAAAGTAATTTATAGAACAATATGTGGCAATACAGTAAACAGAAAAAACACAAATCAAAACTATATGTTTGATATTTATGTAGTTATATAAATGTCCAGAAAACAGTATGAAAGAGAATACTCCAAATTAAAAACAGAGGTTTCCTCTTAGGGAAAGACCAGAAATAGAGGGAGGATCTTTCAATTGATCTTTATCATTTGAATATTTTGCCCCAAAAATGCAAGAAAGAAGAAAGCGAGGGAGCAGGAGATAAGGATGAGCGGAAACAGAAAAGGGGAAGGAAGAAGTAAAACAGCCAAAAGCAAAGCTCTTTCAAGGGAGAAAATTCCTTGTTATGTGCTTATGTGAGTCAAGAGCAAAAGAAATTGGAAAGTGTGTTTTTGTCCAACACTGGGAAAGAAGTATTTAGTTTCATGAATTATTTATATTGCTACTGAAGTTGTGATTGGTGAAGTAGTGCCATGGATGTAATACCCAATTTTAAACTAAAAACTGTATTGTAAATTTGGACCTGACTTTCAATAGTTCAAATGAACAATTTAATTTCCATGTGCATTGTCTTCCAGAGCTGGAGTACTGGAAATAATACACCTGAAAAAAGAGAAATAATACTCCTAAAAAAAGGTGTGGAGACAAATGAGAGATGTAAACAAAAGAGCTGAACTCTTGAATTTTATGTAAACATAAGACAGGATATTCTGGTATAATAGCTACATATATGCATAAGCAGACAGACTTGGGGTATGTGTTGCATAATATTTACCAAGTTCTGGTGTCTAAATTATTGTTTAGGGTAATCTTACATAATCTGTGGGTTAATATTCCAAAAAACTAACAATCAGTTCTTTCAGGTTAGGTTTCAAAAAAACCCTTTGATATTTAAATTGAAGCAGCAACCATTATTTTTGGTGCTTAAAAACACAGTGGCGTTCCCTTGAAAATCTCCAATTAGTAGCAACTGTTGTCTAATTAGGTGAAAATGATAATCTAATAAAATCTATCGATTATTATAAAAGCAGTATTTTATAACCAAGTGGATTTCCAGATGTCAGTGAATTTCTGGAAAGCCGCAGTTTAACTTTCCGCCCTGATAGAGTTTTAAAAGAGGTCAGAGTACATTTTACCATAGTGTCTAGCAATGTGAGTTTATTCAGACCTTTTGGCAGACATTCCTGCACACTCAAGCTAAATCGATGAATCATCCATTGTTGGCCAGCTCCACTCACAGTTGCTAAGAGATTTTTCAAGCACACTGAGGCTTCTTTCTACATCGTCTTTAAAAAGGGCAAAATCCTAAATTTTAAAGTGGTTCATCTTTCCTAAATTAGTAATTAAAGCTTTGCCCAGAACTTTAATATTGAGGCAGTGGGAAAGTCAGTGTTCCACTGGAGGACTTTCTACTTGGGAAAATGCAGGAGAAAACTTCCTGTTCATAATGCTTCAAAAATGTGTGTGTGGAGGAAATGGAAGCATTTAAAAAGTGAACACAGACACCAAAAACAAAAACTTAAGGTCTAGCTTCTTTTAAAGAAATAGAAGTTGTGCTTGTTCTTGTGTCAAAGTTTTTGTTCATTTTTATTAAATATACTCAAATTTTCATCCCCTCTCCTTGAGTCATAAAGATCTTTGTAATTTAGTTATTTTAAAGCTTTGGTATAAAAGCTTTTAATGAAATAATAAAAAACTACCATAAGAGTGGCATGCAATTTTTTTAACTTGCTATTTATGAATGTGTAAAATATATTATGTTCTGTATATATTCTTCCTGAATATTTTGAAGTTTTTAAATATGTAATAGTTGTTTTATTTTGGACTTAGTGATGGTTTCACATCATTGAGAATCTCATAATTCAAGATTTGATGAGAGGAGAAGCATAAATTTGGACTACACATTTAAAATGAAAATTAGAGAACATACATATTTTATTATTATTATTATTATTTAAAGATCGATTTATTTATGCATACAAAAGCTGGGGTGCAGGCCAGAGATGCAGGGGATGAGAGGATTCACCAGAGACAGAGTGGGGAGCAGAACAGGCAGATATAATGAACTACACTGCTGAGGGGAGCAGGGGCAAACCAGGAGAGGTCTTCTGCACCTTGTGGGTCACCTCCATGACCAGGCATCGAACTTGTGTTGCAGTGGCTGTGGATGGCTTCATAGTGCTGCATCTTAACCCCTTGTGCTACCAGTGAGGCCCCCATATTTATTATTAATAAACAAAATATTTTTTAAGTTTTTGGATTTGGATTATCACTTAATTCCCCGGGATAAAATTCTGTTCCATAAATTTCTCATGATGATCAAGCGTTTGAGAAAGATTATGGGCTTTGAAGTGGCAAAGACCTGAGTTAATCTTGACTGAGGGCCTGCCTGCTGGCCTAGCGGTTAAGTCTCAGTGCTATGACATCTGTGGCCTGAGTTCGATCCCCGCCAGGGAGTTAACCCACATATAGTGCAGCAGACCTCTCCTGTCTCGCTGCTGCTCCCCTCAGCAGTGTATTTCAGTAGATCTGCCTGTTCTTCTCTGTCTCTGGAGAATCCTCTCACCTACTGTACCCCTGGCCTATACTCCAGTTCTTCTATGCAATAAATAAATAAATAATTTAAAAACGATCTTGGCTGATTTATGACCTAGGTATGACCTTAAACAAGTTACTCACCTTGTTGTTTCCCAACTTCCACATCTGTAAAATAATATGATAATGCACCCCACACCAGTTGTTACGGGATTTGAATGAGGAAACCTCACAGTGCTGGCACATAGTATGTCCTGGATAAATGTCAGTTCTCAGCTTCTTTAAAATTGTTGGAGACTAATATACTCTTAAAGGCTCACAACCAGACTGTTTCTTGTAACTTGACAACATTAAATGCTAATGTTGTTTTATTTCCAGTTTCAACAGAGATGTAATCAGGTGAGTGGGGGAGAACATTCACCTCCTATTGGGGAGCTTGGGATCAGAGCACATGGGAGAGTCTTGGCCTTCTTGCAGAGAAATGAAACATTTGTGGTTATTGGTGTCTGTCTCCCCTTGTCTCCATGCCGCCCTCTCTTTCTCTTTGTGTATTCCAGCTTCTTTCAAGACCGCTACTCTAACATCTCATCTCCAGTTTGCTACTCATTTAGGGCACGACAGTTTCATCCAAGAACTGAGTATTTTCCCCAGCCAAATACAGAATGGGGAATGAACCACACCTTAGTACCAACCCTGTTCTTTTGATTCAGAACATTACTTTTTAAGACTTTAAAGCAAGCTTACAGAAAAATAAGGAATGACCCTATTTATATGCTTAAGCTTCCTGACACCTGTGTTTGTTCAAAGGAAAAATCTCTATCTGTACTAACTGATGATGTGTACCCTTTATACAACCAAGTACATTATTTTCACAGTAAGTTTTTTAATGTTGGGGAAAACAAGATCTTTTCCTCAGGTATTTGACTATTTCCCTCTGTAATCATAGATACAGTTTAAACCCTGTTTCTTTTAGGTAATCTCTATTATGCTAGATTGTAGACCAAAAGGAATCAAACCCATTTAATCTATCTATTGAATTAAACTGAACAGCAATACTAGCATCTCTGCTCTCAGAATAATGTGAAATAGCAGCTGTACAGAAGTGATAGCAAATCACTGGTAGCCCCTGCATAAAAAGAGAAGGCCTTGTGTGCCATAACAGTGATATCAGTACAAGAACATGGCTCTACTTGCCAAGAAAAGATAAAATAGAGTTGAAAAATGACAGAGTGAAGCTGTAACACTCAGCCTCTTCTTGAGAAGACTATGTAGTCAAATATTCCTGACAAAAATGAAGCAAAATAAAACCTAAAGGAAAGAAGTTTAAGTTTAGTGCCTAAAAAACTTCTGTTCCCCAAAATAAAGAAAATTGGCATAAGCTGACTTAATTTGCAGTGGTGGCATTCAGTAAGAGCACTACATAGAATAACTCTGTGGCTTTCTCTTAGGATTTCACTTTGCAATTGTAATTTTTGTAAATTCGACTTGAACTGGGGAGGGAGAGAAAGAGAATTTCCCTCACTTTCTAAATCATGGTTCAGTGGTGTGTTATAAAACACCAAGAACGGAAAAGCCATTACGTGGAATATAAAGAAATACTTGAGTCTACAATATCATTAAACTCTTGGATTCAGTTTCAGCAGACATGCTCTGTATTCCCACAAGAGTCTGGAAAATTAACTTCTATTTTTTTCTGTCTGGAGTTGCAGTTAGTGTTATTATTTGCTCCATGGCTCAATCCGGGTCAGACTGTTCTGCAGTAACACAGGTGGATGTTAAAACAGGGAATCTGTTGAAAAGATTGCGGAGGAACTGCTTCCCTAAAGCAGTTTTGGATGGCAGTTTGATGGCAGTCAGCTATGGTAAGGACAAATGAAGCTTAGCAGGACCTTCTAGAATGTGGGCTTATAAGATTTGTCACCTGTAGTCCTGTAGGCAGAAGTTTCATGTATAATGGGTTTTTTATGACTGTGGTATCCTCTAAGAAGTAGAGCCTAAAAATGGAGATCATTGAATTCTTAATACTCATGAATTGTAATGTTGCTCTGCATTTTTCTAATTAACTTTATTTGTGAAATACAATATGTAGTTCTTAAAGAAAAAAAAATCCATAAACCTTTATTTCCCTTCTGTGTGGGCTTAAAAATGTTCTAGAAATGTACTGTTAAGACTAGTTTTAGAAAGATTTCTTATCCTATTAAAAGTAGCAGGAGTATACTTTAAGATATAGAAGTTGTTTTGTATTAGCTAACCTGTTTTATTGTCAGCAATTACATTGTTAAACATGTAACATATGAAAAAAATAGTTGGATAAGAACAGTAAAATATTTGTACATATTAAAGCTGGTTGGTGGATATCTAACTCTACTATTTCCACCATTTTTTGTAATTTTATATGGTTTAATAATTTAATAAAATATTTGTACATATTAAAGCTGGTTGGTGGATATCTAACTCTACTATTTCCACCATTTTTGTAATTTTATATGGTTTAATAATTTAAGGAATAAGATTATAACTTTCAAATTGATATAAAATATTACAACTTTCAAATTGAGAATGCATAGAACATATGAATTTGGCCAAGAGTCCAACACAATCCATTCGTAAGGAATCACACAGGGAAAACTATATTTTATGCATCCTAACCATTGAATTACTCTTCTTGTAAACAACTTGACATAAAATAGACTGAAACATCCATTTACTTTAACAACTATGTTAAAATATAGATTAAGGGTTCAAAATAAAATTTAAACTGATTTAACACATAATCAGCATTAGGGGAAAAATAGATCTTTTTCCAACTGAGGATAGACATAGTTTTTTTCTTTTATAAGTAACTTATTTTCCCCTTGATAAGTTTAGGACTTGTCTAAACCACAGCCAACCTTATAAATCCTTTGTTCTGAAATATTCCATGTTATATTGAGTAAGGAGCAATTTGGGGGTTGAAAAATACATCAGTATTTCAGTTTCTGACTTTAGACTGTTTTTACAGTAATGTGCTGAGAGTTCCAATTGAAAAATTGCAAATGCTCCAGGATGCTGTGCCTGGAAATAAGATTCCTGAATAGTCAGGCTTGGGGATGTTTAGGCTGCCCTTACAGAAAGAAGCCTTCAAGTACATTTTAAGTACAGTGTGTTTTGCCCATTGTGAATGATTCTTCTCAGGTTTTTCTTGGATGTAACTAACAATTTTGCTTTACTTCTATTTTATAATTCTATTTGGTAAACCCAGGAATTAACATGTCCAAGGGAAAAATGCCCTCAAACGTTCTATCAGTACCCTCCAGATCAAACCCTAGGAGGCTCCACTGCCAACACATACAGATCCCTCTTATCACTTAAAACAGACACTCTCCGTGGGCACATATGCAGCTTTCTTAAGACAACAGGTATCTCGTTGAGGTTAAACTAATATTTTGTGAACCGAAAAAACGAATTCTGAGAATATTTTAGTTAATTGTTTCTTCTGGAAATGAAACTTTAGATCATCTCTATTTACCAGAAAATTCACAGAGCACTTTTATAATCTTAGTATTTATAACCAAATTATGGATTTCAAAAGAAAATATGTAATTATTCTAAGTCTAAAACAATTGGGAAATTTGTACATAATGTCTTTTAAAATATTTTGTCTATAAACAAACTTGGAAGAAGGTCTCATTGACAGATGAGAGACTGAATCAGAGAAATATTTTCACACTTAGAATCTAATTGCAAGAGAGATAGAGATGAATTTTTAAGGATTATACTTTCAGGACACATCATTAAAAGAGAATCAAATGCAGAACAGTTTATGAAAATGTTTTCTTTCAAATGAGATAGGAATAGTGTTCCTTTTTGAAAATTTATATATTATGTGATTATATATATGATTATATAAGTGAATGTCAAGAATTTAAAATTTTTTAAATAACTCAAAATCTGCTTGTCTTCAAAATTTAAAATTAAAATTATATTTCAGCCTCATTGCAACCTTTTTTCCTTAAGGTAAGTATTATCTGTGCTATTTTGTATATGCTATTATTCTTTATTTAGTAGTAATAGTAGTAGTAGTAGTAGTAGTAGTAGTAGTAGTAGTAGCAGCAGCAGCAGCAGCAGCAGCAGCAGCAGCAGCAGCAGCAGCAGCAGCAGCACCGGATGAAATCTCTGCTTGCATTGTATGTTCTTCATTTACCTACAAACATTCTATGGGAGGGATATAAGACAGTTCAGAAAAATACATGAAACACAATATAGGCAAGTCAAAATAGAGATAAAGTAAGACAAGAAGAATAATTACTGTCAAGTAAAGCCAGAAATACAGTTAATGATATGCATGATCTATAACACTGTTCTGGATGGGTCACAAATTCCATTCAAAACTTTCTAAATGCCAGCATTACAAGGTGAACCTGGTAGGGGTTGCAACCTGCAAATACCTGAAGATACAGGAAAATCAGTTGTACTGAGGAGAAGTGTAAGTGTTCTTACTACCAAGCTCCGAGAGAAATTTCCTTTTGTGGATCTAATATGGAGAGTATATTATGATGATATAAATATTATCATCTATCACATTTTTACATTAGATACAACTCACTCATTTCAGTATTATAATATGTGAACTCTTAATTCACATGTACATTTTAGATTTTCTGGAAGAATGGACTATTTTTCAAGCATTGTTCGCTGGTGGTTGTGATACATAGTGGAAGTGGGACCAAGATGTATGAAACTATAGCTGGGGTAAGCAAAATAAGGCCAAGATTTTCCAAAGAAAAAGAAAAAATCTTTGGACACACATACAAAAAAAAAGTGTGTCTTCACAGCCCCACAGTTGTGTTCCTTTAATGGGGCAGATACTGATGCAAACTTTAAATTATGTGAAGTCCTATATCTGCATGCCATATGACCAAAATAAAATCTCAGTTAATCATGTATTGAACTTAGGTGATACTATTTCCTTACGTTGTCACCAGATGAACTGTTTGAGTACTGCACACTCAAGCAACAAAATGATTTCATTTCCCCCATATTACTACTAAAAGAAAAACAGTAAAAGGTTATTTGAGTTGCACTCCTCTCTTTTAGATTATTGCCTAGTAGTAAGTCTGTCTTATCAGGTCATTCTTAGTTAAGAGATAAAATGAATAAAATCAGAATGATTGGCTTTCTACTGTTTATAGCAGAAGAACAGCATCTATTTCATCCAAGAACAAAATCCTCTCTCCTAAATGAAAAGTTGCACATGAATCATGGAAGACAGGAACCCTTTCTCCCTCTTGTTTCCTTAAAGGACATCATTGAAGTGAGCTCTTCTGGCCCTTTTATCCAAGGTGGGAAGCAGCTCAGTCCTTCTGGTCAGTCACAATTTTGAGTGGATTGAAAGGTCACTTGCCTCAAAAGTAGGAAAATGGTTCCACCTTTTTCTCTTTGCTAAGCAGAGCACACCCTGTTCCTCTGTTTCCTGTTTCTTTGTGAAATGTCTTGGTTCAGGTGGGTGGAGTACAATTGGGTTTTAAAATCACATCCACCCTGCTTGCAAATCGGGCTGTGGTCAGTTATAATTGGAAGGTAGGAAACCTTGCTGGTCCTCCAGTTTGGCCATCACCAAGGGACGCTGGATAAAGCTGAGATCTGATCTCTGTTTGTCCTGTGTTCTTCATAGTTAGCCATAGGTGTAGAAGAGCAACACTGGCATCCCTAACCACTGGTGGATGTGGCAAGGACCCTGGGGTAGGATGCCTATTTTTTAGGCATCACTTAACAAAAAACTACATGACAGTAAAGTCCCTTCCATCCTTTGACTTCAAATTAAAAAAAAAAATTGACTAGAGGTTTTTCTATGACAAGTAATAAAGACATTTTTATTTTTGTTACAAGAGGTCTTCTAGTAATGTCAAATTCACTTTCTCTTTGCTTAGTACAGCACATCCTACTGCTTTGTTTCCTGTTTTTTTTTTGCTACTAGCACTCCTTGCTACTATCACTCTATTAGCATCACCTTATTTTTTTAAAGATTTATTTATTTATGCATACAAGAGCTAGGGTACAGGCCAGAGATGTGGGGGTGAGAGGATTCACCAGAGACAGAGTGGGGAACAGAACAGGCAGACTGACTGAAATACACTGCTGAGGGGAGCAGCAGGCGAGATAGGAGAGGTCTGCTGCGCCATGTGGGTTGCTCCCTGGCCATCCGGGGATCGAACTCATGCTGCAGAGGCTGCAGATTGTTTCATAGTGCGGTGCTTAACCCCTTGCGCCACCAGGGAGGCCCTCTATTAGCATCACTTCAAAAGAAAATTTTTTTGTGTCTTTTACTCAAGGTAATCCCACTGCCTGAAATTGACTCCCGGATCCTCCCTTCTTACATTCCCCTTTTAGGGGGGCAAATCCCAACTCCAACTAGAACAAGTTTCCTGATATCAAAAAGTTCATATTAATCCTCTGTATCATATCATTTGTTCATTGCCTAATCATTTATCCATTCCTCTGCTATGTAAAAAAAAATCCCATTAAAAAATCATTTATCCATGCTTTCCAAAATAATACTTGTTAATGTCTTCTTTGTTAGAGTCTGTGCCAAGTCTCATAGTGACAAAGCCATTGACAGGACAAAGATGCTGCCTTCACATTCATAGTAAGGGTTTGTTTTTGTTTTTGTTTTCTTTATATTTCACAAATAATTGAAATCATACTGGATTTGTCTTTGTCTTCCTGACTTATTTCCTTAGCAAAAGCAAGGTCCTTCCAAGTTGTCACAAATGGCAATATTTCATATATTTTATTCCATGTTTTACATATACCATATTCCATGTCTTGGCCACTGTGAATAGTGCTGCAACGAACATAGGAATGTGTATATCTTTTTGAATTAGTGGTTTCGTATTCTTTTGGTAAATACTGAGATGTGAGATAAATGGACCGTATGGCAGTTTTATTCTATATTTTTTGAGGAACCTCTACACCAAAAAATAACTTTTAATGTACATTTCACGATGAGAAAACTGAGTGTAGAAAATAAGTAATTTATCCAGTTAACTGCCAACTATCAGAATAAGGGTTTGAATGCAGGTTTTCAATTCTCAAACTGGTGAACTTAAGCATTCTGCTGTACAACTTCTTAGGGCTTATCTATTTGAATTCTTCTTAATCATGGACTAGTGCAATCTTACCAAATAAGCCATCTATCAATAAAGAAACCAAATATTCTACATTGAAAGTAGATAAAAATAGCTTCTTCAGGAGCATAGTGAAGATGACATTTTCTTCTTTTTTGTCCTTTTTCAGAGAGCCATTGATTGTCTTAAAGTGGTGGTGTCTACTAGGATTTTGCCAAGGCTATATCCAAATAGGTTAAAGGAGATACAGGTGAATTTTCATAATGAAAATTTCATGAATTTTTAAATGTAACATGTAATTTCACACTTAACTAAAGCACCAAATGATTCTGGACAACCTATTTAGAAATGGAATAGGGCAGGAAAAATGCGAGGCAAATTAAATATATTCCCCCACTCCATGTTTCATTTCTAAAGGACAATAATGAACATAAATGAAATTTTTTTTGTATAATTACTTCTCATTCAACCATGCAGATTATTTCTGTAGTCCCATAGTTTTATGATAGTTATTGTTTCTTTTATAACTTGTAGTTACAATATGTATTCAAGAGGTATTTTTTTTCCTTAATAATAGTAGTATCAGTAGCAATAGTTAGAATTAAGAGTTTTCTATGTGTCAGGCATTGTACTAAGGCTTTCATGTGCATCATTTCATTGAATCATTATTGTAACCTATGAAACAGTCACTGTTATAATCTCCACTTTATAAACAAGAGCCCAAGGTTTGGAGAGGCTGAGTACTACCTCAGGGTCACACAACTAGTAATGAAGAAGGAAGTGAGGAAATGGGTATAGGCTGTCAGTTAGGAACAGAGTGCCCAAACCCCCAAGTCCATTTATCAGCCTGATTGAGAAATAGTCACAGACCAGGAGGGTGCTCCCCTCCCAATTCAATTACAAATGGAATGTTCAGAACACTAACATAATAGCACAATAGCAGCGAACCAAACCTAGTTTAGGAAAACTGGGTAGACTAGGTAATCTGGGAACCCTCAGCGGTCCTCAGTAGCCTAGGAGATCCCTACGGGCCCAGCCAATCAACAAGAGACACAACACAGAGACACCCAACGACCAAACCCCCACTCGTTGCCCACTGCACCTACATAAGCACCTGCTTCTAGTCACCGCCATCAGGTACCCATTCACTCAGAGAACTTTCATATCCTTCTTCCTATCAGTAAATCTCTTGCTTTTCTGAAACTTTGGTCTTGATGTTGAATTCTTCCTCACTGAAAGCAAGAACTGAGAAAGAACCTGCCTGGAGTCCTTGGACTCCAGGCCTGCTCCCCAAAATCCCTATTTATAAAGTAAGACCTCACAGTGAGGTCAGTCTGACTCTGATGTCCATGGTACTCTCTGAGACTGTCCTCACTGTTGACTAAACTGCCATTAGTTAAGGCCTGTTGGCATAAAGACAGTTTTCTCAATGACAAAATGATTTGAGGAAGAGACTGGCACATATTCTAATTTGATATTATTATTTTAAAATGTGTTTTAAAGTGAAATATCTCCTAAAAGCAAATTAAAAGAAAATGGTAAATAAGATCAAACCTGGTACTTATTTTAGTAATCTTTCATTTTCTTCCAAAATATTCCTGGTTTTGTTCACCAGTTTAAATGGATGTTTTTTTCCAAAGTTTTTTTGAATTTGGTTTTGCTTCAAGTTAGAAAAAGTCTATGGGTGTAGTCATGGCTCCATGTTTCCAGCTGGTTTGCTCGGTTCTGATGATTTTGACACTTTTAGCAAAGGTACTCTGGCAGGCCAAGCTTCCTTTTCAAAAGCTAAAATAGATATTGCAGAAGAGAAGAGGAAAAGAATCAGCAGCACTTATTAATTGGGCTTCTGAGTCTTTGTTAATTTTAATGTAATGGTTTAATTTAGTTATTAATCACATTGCTACAGGTCCATCTACCAAACAGTCTAGAGACAGACTGCTGTATACTTAAATATGACCCCCTTAATTAGCTTCCAAGCCCCATTAGAGTTAAGAGCCATATCTGAGTGTGACATTTTAAGTAACAAAGTAACAATTAAATAAATCCTAACGGAGATTTATCACACTCACTGTCGGCTCCTCTCATGTCAGCATAACCAAAATCACCAAGGATCACTGTACTTGTTATTACAGAAGTTGTTTCTGGACCATCCATTTATTTGTTAATGGGGAAGATGTTGATCTTCATTATTTTAATGAGAAAAGAGCATTCACTTGGTTTGGGAAGTTATATAATGTCGCAGAGGTTGCCAGGAAAACAATGTAATTATGTTTAAGTGTATG
Source organism: Talpa europaea (assembly GCF_964194135.1). Classification (NCBI taxonomy): domain Eukaryota; kingdom Metazoa; phylum Chordata; class Mammalia; order Eulipotyphla; family Talpidae; genus Talpa; species Talpa europaea. The sequence goes on from NC_140076.1 coordinate 41,547,549, forward strand.
GGCATGGGCTTCCACTTCTGTCTATGAAAACCTACAGGAATTTGCCTTTTGTTGTAACAATTAGAAAACTGAAAAAAAACTAAAAAAAAAATTAGAAAACTGAATCCATTATATGAAATCATGGTTTTCAGATATTGTGTGACAGGAAGTATAGGATTGTGATCCATGAGAGAAGGGAAACAAATTAAGTGACAGCTATAGTTGCCCCAGCTTACTGTCTGGAGTTGGCTTCCAGGTTGCAAAAGAGGGAGAAGAATCCAGATATCTTACTGAGTTGAGAAGACAAAGATCAGACCTTGGGGAGAAACCAGTATGATAGAATGTGCAGGGAAGACTTCTGAAGGTGAGGGAGCTTCCTAGAGAGAGAACTCCAGAGATCTGCAGAATTGTTCCTTCAGTCTTTTGCTGAGAATTTGTGCATACATAGGAGGTATCACCCAAGAGCTAGAGAAAGAGCCAATAGAAAATAGGACAAACAATTCCCAGAACTCACTGATCTGAATGTTATTTAACTACATGTCAGAACTTAACTTTTTAAAGAAATGCAATAAAATCCAGCACAAGGATGTAAAAATTTAGTGTCCAGAATCTAAAAAATATTAATGATCATGCAGAGAAACAGAAAAAATATGACCCATATTCAGGAGAAAAAACAATTCAGACTTATAAATGATGGAAATGACAGACAAGGACTTTGAAATAACTACCATAAAATCTGATAAATATGCTTCAAAAGGAAAACTCAGCAAGACATAAACAAAATTTTAAAAATACTCAAGGGAAATGTTTAGAAATAAAAGAAGTGAATGGAAAACATAATGGATGAAATTAAGAACATACTGGATACTGTAGAAGTTATGATCAGTATACTTGAAGATAGTACAATAGAAATTTTCCACAAGGAAGCATGGACAGAAAAAATACTAGAAAAAAAATATGCACAGTTGGAGGTTGAGAGAGTACAAAAAAAAAATATGAAGAATTAGTGACTGAACATTTTTCAAAGCTGATGAAAACTATAATCTCACAGTCTTAAAATGCTCAGTGAATCCCAAGCAGAAGAAATACAAACTCAAGCCAAAATATATTATAATCAAATTACTGAAAACAAGTGTTTAAGAGAAAAATCTTCTATTTTTTGGGTGAAGCTCCCTTATCTCTTTATTTCCATTAATTTGCTCTTTTTTAATATTTTATTTTATATAATTCTTACATCATTTTTCATCCTTGCACAATGTGTGCATTTTCATTATGGTTATATTCCCTATACAATTGCACCCCTCCCCTTATTTTGACTCTAGTCCTTCCTCTCTCTCTGCCTCCCCCCCTCCCCGGGAGTGAATCTCTGGTTTATAGTTGCTTGTTGATTTTGATTTTTACTTTGTATTGATTAGTCTTTTTCCTCATCTCTTATTTAAGTTTTCTAAATTCCTGCTATGAGACCATCCGGTATTTTTCTTTTTCTTTCTGGCTTATTTCGCTGAGCATGACCCCTTCTAGCTCCATCCATGTTGCTGCAAACTGCATGTGTTTATCTTTTTTTTTTTTTAGATTTATTTCTTTATTTATTTATATATACATGCACTGGGTACAGTCAGAAGCGCGGGAGGGTGAGAGAATTCACCAGAGCCAGAGGGGGGAGCAGAACAGGCAGAAGGACTGAAGTACACTGCTGAGGGGAGCAGCGGGCGGCAGGAGAGGTCTGCGCACCATGTGGGACCCTCCTCCGGTGGCCGGGGAGCAGCTGGGGATAGAACTGGCGCTGCAGAGGCTGCGGGCAGCTTCGCAACCCAGCGCTCAACCTTTGCGCCACTGGAGAGGCCCATGTTTATCTTTTTTGAATGCTGAGTAATATTCCATGGTGTATATGTACCATATCTTCTTGATCCAGTCATCTATTTTTGGGCATTTGGGTTTTTCCATAGCTTAGCTATTGTAAATAGTGCTGCTATAAACATAGGCGTGCAGGTGCCCTTTGGAATTAATGTTTCTGTGTCATTTGGAGTGGAATTGCTGGATCATATGGAAGCTCTATGTTTAGTAGGTCCAGAAATCTCCACACAGCTCTCCATAGTGGTTGGACCAGCAGTGCAGGAGAGTTCCTTTTTCTCCACAACCTCGCCAACATTTGTTGTTGCTAGTTTTTTTTAATATGTGCCATTCTCACTGGTGTAAGATGGTATCTCATGGTAGTTTTGATTTGCATTTCCCTGATTACAAGTGATGTTGAACATTTTTTCATATGCCTGTTGGCCATTTGCATTTCCTCTTTGGTGAAGTTTCTTTTTAGCTCTTCTGCCCATTTTTTGACTGGATTATTTTCTTTGTTTTTGTTGAGTCTCATCAGCTCTTTGTAGATTTTTGTGATCAATCATTTATCATTAGTGTTGTGTGCAAAAATTTTCTCCCAGTTGGTGCGGTTTCTAAGAGAAAAATCTTAAAAGCAATCAGAGGGAAAACATACTGAACATAAAGAATTAAAATAATAATGATAGGAGAATTCTTACTAGAAACAATATACAAGCAATGTAATGACAATCTTCAAAAACTTGTCAACCTAGAATCTGTATCCAGAGAAAATATCTTTCAGGTCCATAATTCCTTCTCTGAAACCCATGAAACTAAATATATTTAAAAATTTAGAATTTTTCAGATTTTGTAAAGAAATGGAGTGTGTAAACTATTTCATAACACATCCAGATATATCTGAGATAGTACCCTAAAATCAAGCACATTAATATATGTGCAGTAAAGCATACATTATTTTTCATTTGTGAGATAAAGTCTATAAATACCTTCACATTTGTTCATTTTTTACCACACACACACATACACACACAGCTCTTGGTTTTCAGAAATTTTGTATTTCAAAATTGTAGATAGTAGATTTCGTGTTGGTTTTTTTCTAGATACTATAGTGGCATTACCTCTAATCCTACTAAACATATATTGTTGTACTGTATTATAGCAGATTTACCCAGGTGAAGGCTGATATTTAGTAAATAATGGAGTCACTCCCAAGTAGAAGAATCCCTGCCTTCTCTTTCAGGTGACTGAAGGACCAAGTGTAGGGGATGCTTCTCCTCTCAAAGATACCATCTGCTGCCACCATGTCATTCCAGGTCTCCATTTGCAAAGCCCCAAATGTCTTCAGATCTCTTGGAATCCATGGAAAATGGATTAGTAGAGTAGAAGTAGCCAGCATCCTATCCTGGACTCTGGCTTGCAATAGTGTGACACACATTCACTTATGGCCTTATGATCATACAGCCATCCCTAGTCTACTGTCCCTTCCCTATGAGTGAGCAGAGTTTGTTATGTGTTTGTTGTGTGTATCTCTGTGTACATAACAGAGAGAAAAAGATATAAAGAGAGACTGAAGGAGAGGAAGGATAGAGCCAAAAGGGCAAAGGGGTTTTACAACCAGGGCTGGAATATATGGCTAGAAAAGGCAACATGGATGGTATAACCAGAGACCAGTGAGAGATGACCACTTCATCCATGCAGTGCCATGACCAAGAATCTAGACTACAATAGGATGGCTGTAAATCCTGAAAGATGACAGTACAGTTTTATGTATAAATACTTAGTTTGAATGTTACCTAGAAAGAAAAAGGTGGAAATGAATGGGAAGGACCTGAATTTAACTGAGTTTAAGTCTTGAATGATTGGAAATTACTGGATTTGACTGGATTTACCTGGATTATTTTCTGTCTCTAGAAAATACATGCAATTACAAGAAAATAAAGGTACATATTTATGTAACAATTTGTGAATTTTTAAATTATTGACTACATATTACTTAATGTCATGGGAGCCAGTCCATCATCTTTTATATAGGAAAATACCAGCTTTACATAATTGTATAAGTTTCCAAAGAGTAATTTGTAGGTGAAAAAAACTTTTTACATTTAAAAGAAAACTTAAAATGTGGATGCCAGGTATGCCTAGGTTGTCTTAGGAAAATTACTTGGGCTACTGTGTGTATGGTGAATTTGAGAAGGGAAAACACTAGGGGGAGACCAGTTAAAGCCTTTGTAACTGTTCAGGTGCTAGAGAATGACATATTCAGGAATTTATAGCACACATAGGTTTAAGGAGCTTTTTGGTGGTGGAAATATGGAGGAGAGTAAGGAACTAAGGAAAAGTCAAAGGTGACTTGAAGGTTCTATGTTTGGAACACACTTATGACTTAATAAGGATATCAGCAGACTTGGGGGGAAATTGAATTCCATTTAGAGCACATTGAATATAGGGTATGAATATGCCCCCCCCCAAAAGGAGAGAAAAGTTAACAATAATGTAATGGTTAACAGTGAGGGTGTGATGTGGCTTCTACAGGCAGACTTTTATAAAGTTACAGAAGCTCTCAGTGCCTCAGTTTCCTTTTCTGTAGAATGGTACACACATCATGGATTTGTTATGAAACTTGAATACAGTCTTCCAAGCAGGAGGACAGTATTAAGAATGTGATGAAAATAGTGCTGCCACTGTTCTGAACAACATAAGGTACAGCTCTGAAATCTAACTAGCTGGTGACTTTGAGCAAGGGATTCAAATGGCCCTCATTATCTATGAAAACAAGGGATTGGATAGTTTTCTATATAACCCCTCATAGCTGTTAACATTGTATGATTGTGCTGCAACTCAAAGCAAAATTTACTGCAGATAAACCATAATGAAAATAATTTATTCACAGATAATGGAGCAATCATGACATAGTCAATACATATTTAGTATCTGGGTGTCCGGCTGAAAATATTTTTTTGTAGTAAAAGCACTACGGCTACAAGATGGGAAGTGGGTGAAGGGAAGCAAAGAGGGAGGAGGCACAGTAGACTGTGGTAGAGGCTGAGGGTGCCTTCATGTTGGGTGTGGTATGGTGACAATGCATCTGAGGAGGTATGACCCTATGCCTTATAAACCAATGTTACCACAATTTAAAAAAAAAAAAAAAGCACCATAGGAAGTTTAGACATGGTAAATGCAAAAAGCTTTTGGAAACCTGCCTCCAGAGATTTTTATTTAATTTAGAATTTCATGCATACAAAAGCTGGGGTACAGGCTAGAGATGCAGGGTTGGGGGTTGAGAGGATTCACCAGAGACAGAGTGGGGAACAGAACAGGCATATTGCACATATATCTGCATCTAACTCTGACTTCTATCAGGTCATCAATAAATACTTGCTAAAATTATGATGTGTTTCACTGTTTCTGATGGGTTGAGAAATTGCTATAACTTGACAGCTTTTTATATTGGGCTTTACTCATTTTTATCTTTGTTGAATCATATTATTGTTGCTTCAATATTTACTTCCTCTCCACTATGGCTTTGTGCATAGTTTAGAGTTGGTTTTTATGTGTTCCCCCTAAGGTGTTTCAGAGAGGAGACTGCAGGAAAAACTCACTACACCTAATTTGGTCACTCTAAAAAGATGGATGCAAATATTTATAATTATCAAATAATCTAAGAAATGCATTTTAGTTTTATTCAGCTTGACTTTGCTGGTGAAAAAAAAAAAAAACTTTTCTGACAGGTTTTTCCAAATCAGCTGCCCAATGGAAAGAAATACTACCCCAGTTCTACCCACTGGAAAACTGTCAGGATAGAGATGAATATCCGGTACCCTCAGCCTGGAGAGACCTACCCTTTCGCCTAAGCCTCTTTATTAGATGATATATTGAATGGAAGAAGTTATAGGAAAACAGTGGCCTGTTTGAAGAATTTTAAAATTAAAACATAGTTTTTAGCTTGAATTTTTTTATATTTTATTTAATTTTTTAAAAATATTTATTTATTTATGCATACAACAACTGGGGTACAGGCCAGAGATGTGGGGGGCTGAGAGGATTCACCAGAGACAGAGTGGGGAGCAGAACAGGTGGATCTACTGAAACACACTGCTGATAGGAACAGCGGGCCAGACAGGAGAGGTCTGCTGTGCCATGTGGGTAGCTCCCTGGCTGGTCAGGATCGAACTCGTGCTTAGTGCTTCAGAGGCTGCGGATAGCTTCACAGTGCTGTGCTTACCCCCTTGTGCCACCAGGGAGGCCCAAGCTTTAATTTTTTACATCTTACATTCTCAATTTTCACATGAGTAACTATTTGGCTACATTAGTCATCAGGAAAACAATATATACAATGAACTGATTCTTTTAAAATGCTTACTTTTATAAGGTATATGTTTAGCTTCATATATTTTCAGCACAGTTAAGTAGTTATGCCAGTGAAAAGCATTCAATCCATTGTATATTATTATTTGTTCTAGAGACAACTCAAGATTTGTAAGGTTCAATTTTAGTATATGTGCTGCCGAAGCAAACACTGTAAGGTTCAATTTTAAACCCCAAAATAAATGAAGGGAAGGAAAACCAAAAACTTCACTGATGTTGAGGGTTAAACACCTTGCTTTCTCGGGCCTCCCTGGTGGCGCAAGGGTTTAAAGTCTCAGCACTGTGAAGCTATTGCCAGTTCCATCCCTGGCCACAGAGCTGACCCACATGGCACAGAAGACCTTTCCTGACTCGCCCGCTGCTCCCCTCAGCACTGTATTTCAGTCAGTCTGCCTGTTCTGCTCCCCACTCTGTCTCTAGTGAATCCTCTCACTCCCCTGCACCTCTGGCCTGTACCCCAGTTTTTGTATGCATCAATAAATAAAATAAATCTTTTATAAACAAATAAATACCTTGCTTTTCTCATCTGAGGAGATGTGAACCCATATCGCAAATAATTAATTTTAAAAACTTGCTTTCTAATTTCTTATGAATGGCAGTATTGTTCACCACCGTTATTACAGGGGAACCAGGACTTTGCCATGCCATACTTAGGCTTGTTTTTGTTTTTAAATAATGTCGGAAAATTGTGAAAATGAATGTTTTTCTATTTTTTTTTCTTAATACCTCATGGATCCTGACCTTTTCCTTATACTGGTTTAGTATGTGTTTCCTTTAAAATTGGTCATTGACCCAAAAATAAGTTTGATTTTCTTTTTCCATGATCTTCTCTAAAGAATTCTGTTAATAGCACACTAAACGGAATTACAAACTTAATGAATAAGTGCTTTGAATTCTGAACAACCTTGGAATAAAGGGCCAGAAAGAGTAATATTGCATAGACTAAAAGTTTGCAAGTTGGTATAAAGGAAAGAAATGCTATGGTATGCTTGATGTGATCAACATCTTCTAGAAGGTGTAGTAGCAATTTAATGGAATATGGTTATTCTAGCACAGTAATAGCTTCAGTTCAAATGTCTGCTCTGCTCTTTTCCCCACATACTTTGGAATGAGTTGAATGTGACAGTTGAGCTTTCAACAAGCTTCATGAATTTTAAATCCTTTTCAGTCATAAAACGGGGTACATGGCATGTAGTCAGTGGACAAGCAGTTGGCAGCCTCATTGGGTATTATGGGATATCAGGTGTCATCAAGATAATGAGAAACTGGATTTACCAGGTACCTTCTGGGTCTGCCCTGCATATCCTCAGAATAGTCTCTCTCCCTGTTCAACATGTAATAATTATTTCACAGCTGTAAGTTACTTTCTCAACATTTGTTCAAGACTTCCTAACGCAGAAGAAAATCTTTACTGGTATCTTAGAAGAAATAATTTTTGGCAGTTAAGTATTTCTATGCTTTCTCCTATCTGATTCAGGTATATTTAAAGAAGAAAGATTCCGTGAATTCTGACTTGGCATTATATCCTCAAATTTTAATATGTATCCTAATTGAATGTGAAGTGTTTCTTTAAATATTTAAATGTTTTATAAAGTTGTTCTCAAATTCTATTTCCACCATAAAAATCTGTATCTTTGTTTAGGGTTAAAAGTTGAGGTATTCTGAAGTTTCATACAATTTCACTTATTGTTTTTGGAATTACCTGACAAAATAAGTGTTTTCAAAGGACAATTTTTCAGGAAGACTACTTTAAACCAATCTCAATTTAAAGTACAAATATTTTAATTTGCCTTGTAACAACGTCCCATATTTTGTTTAAATAAACAATTGTTTGTTTATAGTATTACTTTTAATAGTATGAGCAAAAAAAATGTTCTCGTAAACATACTTAACAGAAAATACTGGAAGTTTAGGTGACAGATTAGCAGTGGTATCTACACATGATATTGGGATTACAATTAGTTTTGTAGTTTTATGTTTCTTATCTGTACTTTCTAAATTGAATTGCAGGATTGCTACCCTTTTTTAATTAATTGATTAATTAATTAATTTTTCTTACAATGTTTGCTTTCTTTTTTTTTATAAATTTGGAAAACATTTTATATTAGATTTTTTAATATACTCAATAATTATTATTACAGAAAAACTAATCACAAGAAATTTAAGGAGTACATTAGCATCAGATAAAATGCTCTTTCAGGTGTATTACTCATGATATAGATGGATATTTAGTAGAGAAAAGTATTAGTTCATAAGACATAGTTTTATTTATTTATTTATTTTTTAACCCAAATGCCCAAAAATGGATGACTGGATCAAGAAGATGTGGTACATATACACCATGGAATATTACTCAGCATTCAAAAAAGATAAACACATGCAATTTGCAGCAACATGGATGGCGCTGGAAGGGATCATGCTCAGCGAAATAAGCCAGAAAGAAAAAGAAAAATACCAGATGGTCTCACTCATAGCAGGTATCTAGAAAACTTAAATAAGGGACCAGGAAAATGAATAACTATAAGAAAGTGAAAATCAAAATCAACAAAAAACTATGAACCAGAGACACTCTATGAGGGGTAGGGGGTGGAGAGGGGAGGGATTGGGGTCAAAATAAGGGGGTTGCAATTGTATGGGGAATATAAAAATAAAATTTATTATTAAAATAAATAAATAAATAAATAAATAAATAAATAAATAAATAAATAAATAAATAGACAATGTTTGCTTTCTTTTCTCAGGTGTAGTCCCCATAGAATTTCTACCACCAGTTTACCCATGCACCGTCTCCATAGTCCCTTGTGCTCTTCCCTCCCCGTCCCCCCATCTCTGATTTATAGTTGTCTGTTTATTTTTGTTTTGTTGTAGTTTTTTGTTGTTATTATTTTTTCCTTGATCCCCAATATTCCTCCTATAAGTGAAACCATCTGGTATTTTTCTTTTTCCCTCTGACTTATTTCACTGAGCATAATCCCTTCAGGCTCCATCTATGTTGCTGCAAATGGCATTAATTTATTCTTTTGATTGCTAAATAGTATTCCATTGTGTGTATATTCCACATCTTCTTGATCCAGTTATCTATTTTGGGGCATTTGGGTTGATTCCAAGTCTTACCTATCATAAATAATGCTGCCATAAACATAGGGGTGCATGTATTCTTTTGTATTAATGTTTTGTGTCCTTTGGGTAGATCCCTAGGAGTGGAATTGCTGGGTCATATGGTAGCCCCATTTTTAGCAGACTGAGGAACCTCCATACAGTTTTCCATAGTGGTTGGACTAGAGTTCCTTTTTCACCACATCCTCGCCAGCATTTGTAGTTGCTAGTTTTTTTTTTTTAATATGTGCCATTCTTACTGGTGTAAGTTGGTATCTCATTGTGGTTTTAATTTCATTTCCATGATTATGAGGGATCTTGAACATTTTTTCATATGTCTGTTGGCCATTTGCATTTCCTCTGTGGAGAAGTGTCTTTTAAGTTCTTTTGCCCATTTTCTGACTGGATTGTTTACTTTGTTTTTGTTGAGTCGTGTGAGTTCTTTGTATATCTTTGTGATCAGTCCCTTATCAGTTGTTTGGAGTGCAGAAATTTTCTCCCTATGAGTGAGGTGTCTCTTTGTTTTGGTTAATGTCTCTTTTGCTGTACAGAAGCTCTTTAATTTGATGTAGTCCCAGCTGTTTATCTTTTCCTTCACTTTCTTTGCTTTAGGTGATGTGTCTTTAAAGATGTTACTTAGATGTATGTCATGTGGTGTTTTGTCTATATTTTCTTTTATATATTTTATGGTTTCAGTTCTTATGGCTAATTCTTTTTTTAAATAAATTTTATTTTTATATTCCCCATACAATTGCAACCCCCTTATTTTGACCCCAATCCCTCCCCTCTCCACCCCCTACCCCCCATAGAGTGTCTCTGGTTCATAGTTTTTTGCTGATTTTGATTTTCACTTTCTTATAGTTATTCATTTTCCTGGTCCCTTATTTAAGTTTTCTAGATACCTGCTATGAGTGAGACCATCCGGTATTTTTCTTTTTCTTTCTGGCTTATTTCGCTGAGCATGATCCCTTCCAGCGCCATCCATGTTGCTGCAAATTGCATGTGTTTATCTTTTTTGAATGCTGAGTAATATTCCATGGTGTATATGTACCACATCTTCTTGATCCAGTCATCTATTTTTGGGCATTTGGGTTGTTTCCAAAGCTTAGCTATTGTAAACAGTGCTGCTATAAACATAGGGGTGCAGGTGCTCTTTGGAATTGATGTTTCTGTGTCCTTTGGGTAAATACCTAGGAGTGGAATTGCTGGATCATGTGGAAGGTCTATGTTTAGTAGGTCCAGAAATCTCCACACAGCTCTCCATAGTGGTTGGACCAGTTTGCACTCCCACCAACAGTGCAGGAGAGTTCCTTTTTCTCCACATCCTCGCCAATGTTTGTTGTTGCTAGTTTTTTTAATATGTGCCATTCTCACTGGTGTAAGATGGTATCTCATGGTAGTTTTGATTTGCATTTCCCTGATTACAAGTGATGTTGAACATTTTTTCATATGCCTGTTGGCCATTTGCATTTCCTCTTCAGAGAAGTTTCTTTTTAGCTCTTCTGCCCATTTTTTGACAGGATTATTTTCTTTGTAGTTGAGTCGCATCAGCTCTTTGCAGATTTTTGTGATCAGTCCTTTATCATTAGTGTTGTGTGCAAAAATGTTCTCCCAGTCCGTGGGGTTTCTCTTTGTTTTTGCTATTGTCTCTTTTGCTGTGCAGAAGCTCTTTAATTTGATGTAGTCCCAGCTGTTTATCTTTGCTTATGGCTAATTTTTTGATCCATTTTGAGTTGATTTGCTACCTTTTTTTAACTCAAGTCTAAAGAAGATGGTCCTCTTGGAATGTTGATAGATAATCCTTGCAGTTGTGGACATCAGCAGGAGTCTAGAATATCTTGAGGGCAAGAAGACAGGTGACTCACTGCTTAGGTAGGCATCTGGTGCAGGTGTAGCTGCACTGCCAGACTTTATGGAATTGTTTGAATGAATTAGTAATAGGGCATGCAGGAGCAAAAGCAGGGCTGGAGCTGTTTCAAGTCCAGTCTGTGGAGATAACCAATAGAAGTAAAGTGACACTACTGATGAGAGTTTGAATGGAGAGAAGAACAGGTAAATAAGGCTGATAACATAAACTAAAAAGACTCATGTAATCCGACTACCAGTAGCCCACTCTCACTTACTCAAAGTCACAATGATATTTGGATGTTTAGAATGATAGAAAGCATTCATTGATAACCCATGTCCTCTATGTATAGATCTTTCTTGAAAGCCAAGTTGGGCAGTGGTTACTGTCATTTTACAAAGTAGATGAAGTTTTAAATGCTTGGGTGTTTCTCAACATCTTCCACCAGCGGCACAAACCAGCCATAGCTATTTTCTCTTTGTTGCACATTTCCTTTAGACTTTGTTAACAGTCATACTTTTCTAACAAATGTTGTAATCTACTTGTTTGCGTAGTCTTTTAACTGCCAAATTTATCCACTTTCTTAGTGATATCACTTAGTTTCTCCCTATGTATATATAAGTATATTCTTCAACTTATTGTGCAAAAATAAATGAAATTAATCACTAAAGATGCAGTGTGTTAAATTATGCTCTGAAGGCCTGAAAGAGTTAATCTGCTTTTCCAAGTTTCTGAGGTCCTCTTCAGGAGAAACGAAGCAATGAGAAAATCTTGCTAACTATGCAATGTCAATAAGAATTTCTTTGGTCATATGTTTGCATATTGCTAAATACTTTTCATTTTGACAGCATAAAGAGAAGTATGTTCACTCAGGATTTACTTCAAGATTTGAGTGTCACTGTATGTGACTTTAAATTCAGTTCAAATTCATCCAAAAAAATTACAAACTATACTCGTTATTAAATAACATTGGTTGGGTTTTTTTTTTTTGCCAATAATTTGTGTGCTTTGTTAGACTATAAGCTTTGTACATTTTATAATAAACACATTCCTGTTGTGAAATGGAATGCATCTGATCCATAATAAATCTGGTTGAGAGACAATGGATCCTAGCCAGCCCAACCCTGGTTCAAGGAAAAGGCAATAAATAAGGGGAATGACATTTATGAGACTCTAATTTCATCATGCTCTGCCTTTAAGAAGAGAATCTAGATGGCATTAAGGTTATTGCACTTTGAGAATGACACAAAACCAGATATGAAGTTCTTTCTGTTATATCCCTCATGGCTATTCTTCAAATGAATGTTTTATTTAAAAATTTGTTAAGGATAAATTGGAAGCAGAAATAAACTTTTTTTAAAAAAGGAAAAAAAACACCAAGGGCAAGGAGATGATCATATTTTTCTAAAGTAATTTGGGAAAGGCAAAACTCATTAGCTAGATAATTAGCTTTCCTTGGTAAAATGTTGACTGAAGTATTTCTATTAGGGAAATATTGAACTATTGCAGTTCAGTCCAGCTGAGGATGCCCAGATTCGATCATAGAGAAAAGAAATTATTCACTGTTTTTGTCACCACCATGTTGTAATATGGACAATTATCAAAAACAGGACAATTTCTTGAAGCTAGTCATTTTGTACAACTATAGTTGGAAATAAGCCTTTTTTCCTAAGCATACAAATATCCAAATGATAGTTTTTACACTAACTTATTTTAAATATGTTCCATGAGAAGCAAATGTCTGCACATATGACAAAGGGTGAATATTTACAAAATCATTTGCTAGACTGGAGTCTGGAATCAGAAGGCAACTTTTCAAAATGAATGACTATGAACTCTACTAACCCTAAATGGACCACAGCCACCTCTAATGAAGGCTTTAATTATAACACACACAAAAAAACAGGACTAGGAAGGAAAAAAATAAAATCCAGCATCCCCAAAAATAATTCCAAAAACTAATCCGATACTGTGTTCAAGCACTAGGCAGTGGGGTACAGTAGAAAAAGCACCAACTTACACAAATTGTGAAGAAAGCTTGTCTTAATTGGTAAAAAAATTAATAAGTGCAATATTTTTAAAGGAAATGCAGTCTTTCTCATTTTAACACATAGAGCAGTCACTGAGGATAAAGTAATGAGGGTTTCTCAGTCAAAATCTTTAGTTAACCTACTTGAATAAGTGAATAAGAAATGGGTTTTGCCTTAGAAATCTGACTGTAGAATTGAGACTAACAAAGGGAAAAGGCAACAAAGGAAGGGGGGACCCTTGGACTATGGTGGAGGATTATGGGTATTTTGGTGGAGAGATGTGAACCTCTACCCCCAAATCATATACAGCTTTATAAATCGTTGTTACTTCAATTAAAAAAATTATAATATGTTTTAATTATACAGCAATCAATCATTCAGTCCTGTTGTGTAAGGAACAAATGTATTTTGGACTCACTGATCTAAAATGTGTTTAAAACTTATCCTTCGTATAACCCTGATTATATATTAGCTTAGTGAGCTTTGCCTTGTCTCCTGTTCAGGTGGTCATAATTTCAAAATTGATGGTTTCTGAAAGAATAAAACTCATACTATTATATTTTAGAGCTTCTATAAAACTGAATTTAGCAAGAAAACATACCAGCAATCTGCAAGAAGTAACACTTGAAGCCTTCACATATCTATTACTACATCCAAAAAAGTTCATCCCAATCCATTTATGTGCACGCAAACCTTTTATCCTGGTGGTAGCTGTGCCATCATGATGAATGTGTATCAAGTTGTTCCGTCCTGCCAAAGGGAGATTTTCCCATCCATGCTAGAAACAACCACCATACCTTGTGGTGGCAACAGAGCAAATATGTCTCCTCGAGTCTCTTTCTTGGAATATTACCATTAAGAGGAATTGTCAAGGCTGGATTTCACTTCCTGAAGGGCACAGTTTGAGATTTTCCTAATGTCCCTCAGTTTTATATATCAGTTTTATGTCATTGTATTCTAAATCTTATTTCCAGTTCTGACTATTCCCCAGAAGTTTACACCAATACAGTCAGATGTAGGCATTTCAAATTCAACATGGCCAAAATAGAACTCTTGAATTTTCTCTCCAGACCTACTCTTTACCTCTGCTTTTAGCATATCAGAAATTGGTACCCATCCACTCAGTTATTCAAGACAAAATTGTAAGAGTCATTTATTTATTTTCTTTCCTTCGCCCCTATCATCTAATCCATCAATAAATTCTGCCAACTTTCCTTCAAAAAGGGACACAATTCAACCCATAACACTTGCCCTACTTTTTTTGGCTCCATACTAGATCTTTCTGTTTCTTGACCAAGTTAAACTTGTTTCTATCTTAGGGCTTTTGTGCTTGCTTTTATTAGAACATTCTTTTTCTGTGATGGCAACAGATAGGTCTTTTCAATCTTTCAGGTCTCAGCACAAATGTCACATTTTCAGAAATGCTGTTCCTGACCTCCCATTCTACAGTAAACCACTCGTATTGTATCCCCTGAGTTAAATCTCTATGTAAATCATTCTCTTATTTTTTCCCTCTTTTAATGTCTATTTCTTCATATCTCCCAGCAGAATAGGCATAAGGACCATCTCCTTCACTGATATAGTCCTAGGGCCTGGAATAGTGCCAAAAATATTTTAAATGCTGAATAGGTATTTGTTGAATGACTGGGTAAATGAATTCTTGGGGGGGGTGGGGTAAAGAAAAAAACGGTAGTGATTATTGTGACAAATAGACCAAGGGTATTTTCTCATGTGGTATGTTCTCACTGTTCATCCTTGAAATGCTCTAAGAGTTTTCTTGAAGAAGCCTCCCCAACTTGTGACTATAACTTGGCTAAACAATGTGGATATTTTTGCCTTATGCATAAATTTTTTAAACATTTCTAGAAATTATATTTGGCTTGCAAAGTTATTCCACTGTTTATTCAATTAACAAATATGGAGAGTCCACTGGAGCCAGAACTTTTTGTTAGTGGAATGACCAGGGAGCACAAAGTAGGCATATCTAACCCACCTAAGGCTTGCAGTTGGGTTGGAAGCAGGGGTCTGTTGGAAGAGCACCTTAATGTCTACAGTGTATTAATTTTGTACTGAACATTCAAAATAGTTTGCACACTTTGAGTCTGTTTGCCTTTATAAATGGCAGCATGCAACTTTAAATTCATGGAAAATTATGGGCACTTCAAGCTCTATGTCTGATGCTTGTTTTGGATGGCATAAACAGAAAGTTTTTATGCTTCTTGACTTTGGGGAAAATTAGTTTAAAATTTTAGAAACTTGTCAGTTCCCTAGTTTTTTTTTTGTGTGTGTGTGGTTTTTTTTTTTTTTTTTTTTTTTTTTTTGCAGGCCTTTTGGCAACTGATACTTATTATCCTTTGGTATTTGGTAATAAATCATATTTTTGTTTTCCACAGACAGAATATCAATTGCTGTTAGGCCCTGGTCTTATCACTCTCTACCTTTAAGGTACTAATTCAAGCCGTCCATTTCCTTGTTGATGATAATGACATAAAGCATGCAGGACCAAGGTTCAAATCCATATGAAAAGCACAGAGAAGGATGCCACACACAAGAATAAATTCCAATAAATTGTTAGAACAGGGCTGCAGGGAAAAGAACCAAGGTAGTGTTGAGGTATATGGTCTAAAATCAGATGAAGTATTAAGAATGATTAAATGCCGAGGCGCAGAACATTGACCTTGCTCTTGTTAGTTAGATCCTCCTTTTCTCGAGTCAGGATTGATTCTGGAAATTGTGTAGGAGTGAACCCAAAGGTGATTAAGACTGCTATACCAGCAGCACTGTTTACAATAGCTAAGCTTTGGAAACAACCCAAATGCCCAAAAATAGATGACTGGATCAAGAAGATGTGGTACATATACACCATGGAATATTACTCAGCATTCAAAAAAGATAAACACATGCAATTTGCAGCAACATGGATGGCGCTGGAAGGGATCATGCTCAGCGAAATAAGCCAGAAAGAAAAAGAAAAATACCGGATGGTCTCACTCATAGCAGGAATCTAGAAAACTTAAATAAGGGACCAGGAAAATGAATAACTGTAAGAAAGTGAAAATCAGAATCAACAAAAAACTATGAAACAGAGACACTTTTGGGGGGTTGGGGGTGGGAGGGGAGGAGAGGGATTGGGATCAGAATGGGGGATTGCAATTGTATGGGGAATATAAAAATAAATTTTATTATTTAAAAAAAAAAAGACTGCTATACCATATGTGGATATGAGAAAATATAGCGGTTAACAGCTAAGGAAAGCCCGGCATCTCTCTTCTCATAGGAAAGGCGTTATGAGTGCTCTATGTGGTATTATTATTCTCAGTGTTGGCAGACTATTGTTAGCCATTTTAGTTACTCAAAAAATAGATGTATCAAGGGGCCTCCCTAGTGGTGCAAGGGGTTAAGATGCAACCTATGAAGCTCACCACAGCCACCACAGCACAAGTTTGATCCCCAGCCAGGGAGGTGACCCACATGGCGCAGCAGACCTCTCCTGACTCTCCCGCTGCTCCCCTCAGCAGTGTATTTCTGTCAATCTGCCTGTTCTGTTCCCCACTCTGTCTCTAGTGAGTCCTCTCACCCCCGAAAACTCTGGCCTATACCCCAGTTCTTGTATGTATAAATAAATAAATCTTAAAAAAAAATAGATGTATCAAGTATATCAGTTTGTATTCAGTTGACATTCACATACCCTGTTTTCTAAATACAGGTTTCCCACTCCAGTGGAATCCTTTTTGCTTCTGAGTCTTCCCATCATTCTGGGATTTTCTCATCCATTTTTAGGTTTGTCCTATCTTACAAGTCCATCCACATACACCCAACATCTTGTTTCTGACTTATTGGCTACACACCAGAATACTTTACTCATGAATAGCCATCTGGGATTCTATGGAAAGGAAATAAGATTACAGTAAGAATAACATTTATGAATGCCAAGAATTGTTTTGAGACTACAACTCTTAGAAATCTAGATTTGGAAATAACTTCATCATTAAGCTCTGCCTTCTCATCTTACAAATATGGAAACCAAGATTCTAAATATCCTGATTAATTTTTAGGACTTGTCACTTTAAGTTAATAAAACTCTAAGTTAAGAGATCAGTGAGATAAAAATGCAGATATTGCATAACCTATGGAAAACAGTTAAAGAGATCTTATTCATGTAACAGTTACTATTGTAAAAGTTCATGTTGACCTAGCATATAAATATCTTGCGTTCCCAGAATAATCACATGATTAATAACATTTACTTAACTCTGATAACTTTTGAAGACTTAATATATTAAATAACTACCAGCTCTACTGACCATTTTCTTAATACAGTAAATCCTTCATGAATTTTTCATAAACTAAGGTGAACTGTTTATGACCTGAGGATCATACAGAAACCCATTTTGTTTCTAAGAATTCCTGACCTGCCAAAAGGAATAGATAACTAAAATTAACATTTTGCTTTCTTAAATATTACTTTCTCAAAGTGACCTTCCTTGACCTTCTTAATCATGTACACTTATTTCTCAAAATACATTGTTTACCATTGTCATGGCCTTTGTTATAGTGTATAACTGCATGCTGATTTATGTGACTATTGTCTATCATCCTTCTATATAGCAGAAGCCACATCTATCTTTTTATGGCAAGTGACCACCTTAAGCTTGGTGTATAATTCACAACAGATACCCAGTATCTACTGATTGAATGAAAATGAAAATCTGATGGAGGTAGACCTGGTGACATTTTTGCTAATATTCACATATATACTTCTGTCTTTTTAATTTCTATAAGCATGGATTAGATTTTACCTTTTAAAAAATCAATATTACAACTTGTTTTCTTCATTTTAAAATATAAACTGAATAACATTTCAGTAAATAATGGATTAAGAACATCTTAATAATTAGTGTACCCATTCCAAACAAACAACTTGGAAATGAATGTTTAGTGTAATTGTTTTATTTTTGCTCTAAGAACTTTGCAAAGACATTTTTAAAAATAAAATCTGTCTAAGTTTGGAGGTTTTGTTATTAGTTTTCTATTGCTATGTAACAAGATAGCATAAACATAGCAACTTAAAAAAACACCCGTTTATTATCTCACAGTTTTTGTAGGTTAGAAGTCTATATGTGGCCTGGACTGTGTGCTCATCTGGGGCTCACATCCTCCTCCAAGCTCATTCAGGTTATTGGCAGAAATCATTTCTTGGTGGTTGTTGGACGAAGGTCCCTGTTTTGTTGTGTTTGTGTGTTTGTTGGCACCCACTGGGAGTTGCTCTCAGCTCCTAGAGGCTGCCCTGAAGGTTGTTCTCTTTCAGGCCAGTATACATTATTTCCCTGACTTTCTCTGTTTCTAAATTCTAAACTCTCTTTTTAAAGCCCTCACCTGATTAGTTCAGGCTAGCCCTCACCTGATTAGTTCAGGCTAATCCAGGATAATCTCCCTTTTGATTAACTGGATTAACTGATTAATCACCTTACTTATACCTGCAAAATATTACCTTGGCAAAATCTCTTTGATTATTTTTTTTCTTTTGGTAATTTTGATTTTAGTAATTTAACCAGCACATGTGGAAAAGTTAAGAAATGAACTACTGAGAAAAACTAAAGCTACCAAAAGTTGAGGGGTGATAATATTCAGGCCATCCTGGGTGAATATTCTCTCTTTTTTTTAATTTATTTTATGCAAGAATCGGGATACAGGCCAGATGCACGGGAGGGTGAAAGGATTCACCAGAGACAGTGCAGGGAACAGAACAGGCAGACTGACGAAATACACTGCTGAGGGGAGCAGCAGGCTCAACAGGAGAGGTCTGCTGCACCATGTGGGACCCTCGCCGGCCGGCCGGGATCAAACCAACACTGCAGAGGCTGCGGACGGCTTCACAGCACGGCACTCAACCACCTGCACCATCAGGGGAGGCCCGTGGGTGAATATTCTTAATGAGGTTTATACATTCTGTTCATATTGATTAGTCTTTTAACCGCATTGCACCAGAGTAACCTAGGACCCTCATGTACAGAAATATCATCCATCTGATCTGAGATATCGTATAACCCAGAGTGACCTTGTCAACGGATCATATAATACTAAGTGGACTTCAATGAATAGAGTTGGAAAACACAAGATATGAGCTTCAATTTGGACTGTGCTCAGTGATAAGACATCACTCCTCATGTCTCAACATCATCACACAATACAGTGAACATGACCGTGAACACGAACATGGAAGGGGCTCAGGAGACCAATGCAGCAAGTCAGTCACCCTTCCTTAGCTTCAGTTTACTCATGTCAAATGGGTGTATTAGTGCCCATCTCTCTTCTCGTGTAATTATTGTTAGCATCCCAACAAATATTCCACTGTAATGTCACTTTATATTCACAAGTTATATCTGCTCCATTAGATTGTTAACTTCACAGGAGCAAGGACTTTGGATTGTTGTTTTAAACTTTGTAGCCTGGTTAAAAACAAAAAGTTGAATCCACTAAATGTTTACTAAACTGAAATGTTGATCACGTGGGAAAATATGATATAGATATTAAGTGTTGTAAAATCAGCCAATGTACCAGTTCAGGTGACCTCAGTGACCAAAGATGTGTTAATTAATAAAGAACATGAAGACATAATAACATAACAAATGAAGTGTGACAGAGCTAACACAGTATAACTCTGATACATCAGCAAGTTCTAAACTAGCTTCTCCTTGATGTACTAGAGACATCACATCCACTTCTTAAATGACCTTGGTATTATCTACATCTGCCTTAACATTATATGGCAAAACAAAATCAGTAACAAGTTGAGAAAATGAAAATATATCTCGATACCAACAAAGTTATTTACTGCTATTCAACCTTTTAGAACTAGATAAGAGTATGAATAGGATGACAGCATAATATTAAGCTCTTATAACATGATGAGGTTTAAAGGGACTTGGAACATTTAAAAAGTTGTGGTCTATATATACACAATGGTATACTACTTAGTGATCAAAAAAGACAAACTCATGCCATTTGTGGCAACATGGATGGGGCTGGAAGTAATTATGCTAACTGAAATAAGTCAGAAGGAAAAAGTTAAATAGTGGACAGTACAGTGCTATTACAAGCTATTAAGAATACAGCTTTCCAATTAATATGTATAAGGCTTTATACTTGGGTATTGGAGAAGATTTTGCAAGAAGAAAGGGAGAGTTGGGCTCAAAAGTATTTAATGCTGAAATTGATACAGTCTTATCTTTATTCTTTTTTAATGCTAACCAGAATTCAAATCAAGCATTGAGTTAGTTTAGTGGAAAATAATGACACCAACAACCACTAGTTTTGAACACAGCATGCCAGGCATTGATCTGGGTACATATGTATATTAGCTTATTTGTTACTCACATAAACACTATTAGAGAGAAAAGATTATGCCATTTACAAGGTAGGAAACTGAGACTCTGAGGCTCAGAGAAATTAACTTATCCCAAGTCACATTGCTAACAAGTGATAGAGCCTGTATTTAAATCCCCACTTCTTTCCACTCACCTGTAGGGCGCAGAACAGATGCAATGAGAAGACAGGATGATGATGATATATACATGATAGGACAAATGAGGGGCAAAAATAAGAGCCACAAAAGAAAATAAGAACGGGGCCTCCCCGGTGGCGCAGCAGTTGAACGCTGAGTTGCGAAGCTGCCAGCAGCCTCTGCAGCGCCAGTTCGATCCCTGGCTGCCAGGGGAGGGTCCCACATGGCGTGCAGACCTCTCCTGCTGCCTGCTGCCCCCCTCAGCAGTGTACTTCGTCAGTCTGCCTGCTCTGCTCTCCCCTCTGGCTCTGGTGAATTCTCTCACCCTCCTGCGCTTCTGACTGTACCCAGTGCTTCTATAAATAAATAAATAAATTTTAAAAAACAATTAAAAAAAAGAAAATAAGAACGGAGTAGAACAGAAAGGGCAAGAAAATGAGACCAAGTATTGAGTAAGAGGGCATCCTTTAGACTGATTGGTTCCCATAATGTGGTAGTGTTTTTTTGTTTTGTTTTGTTTTGTTTTGTTTTGTTTTGTTGTTGTTGTTGTTTTTTAATTAATAATAAATTTTATTTTTATATTCCCCATGCAATTTCAACCCCCCCCTTCTGACCCCAGTCCCTCCCCTCCTGCCCCCCACTCCCCAAAAAGTGTCTCTGGTTCATAGTTTTTTGTTGATTCTGATTTTCACTTTCTTACAGTTATTCATTTTCCTGGTCCCTTATTTAAGTTTTCTAGATTCCTGCTATGAGTGAGACCATCCAGTATTTTTCTTTTTCTTTCTGGCTTATTTCGCTGAGCATGATCCCTTCCAGCGCCATCCATGTTGCTGCAAATTGCATGTGTTTATCTTTTTTGAATGCTGAGTAATATTCCATGGTATATATGTACCACATCTTCTTGATCCAGTCATCTATTTTTGGGCATCTGGGCTGTTTCCAAAGCTTAGCTATTGTAAATAGTGCTGCTATAAACATAGGGGTGCAGGTGCTCTTTGGAATTGATGTTTCTGTGTCCTTTGGGTAAATACCTAGGAGTGGAATTGCTGGATCATATGGAAGCTCTATGTTTAGTAGGTCCAGAAATCTCCACACAGCTCTCCATAGTGGTTGGACCAGTTTGCACTCATAATGTGGTAGTGTTTTGATAACTGTAATCATTCTGTATCTGAGCTGATGTTGTGAGTCCTGTGGAACTTACCAGATGAGCCCACTTCCCGCCTTAGGTAGTATCTCCAGAGAGCTATTTCAAAGCAGAGATTATACAAAAAAACTACCACATAGTCTGACAGCTTCTAAGAGCTGGCAGCAAATCAAACTCAAGTGATTTAAATTTAAATGTGTCCTTGGTGTACATGCTGTAACATTACACTGACTTTACAGAAAACTATGATTTTAAATCTCAGGAAAGGAAAGGGATAGTGAAACACAAGATATTTGTCCAAATGTAAGAAAAAGCAACAGCTTTTCTTGTGTGGGCCAGTTTCATAGTACAAGTATTTGTCAGTGAGTGCACACAAGTTGGTATTTATCAAAAATAATAAAAGACATAGCTCATATTTATTGAGCAATTGCTAAGAGCTGAGTGACTTGCATGTATTTAATGATCAGAGGAGCCTAGGAAGTTGGTACTATTATGACTAAACACCCTTTCATTATTTATTTATTTGTTTATTTTTTAAATGCTGCTTTTTTTAAAAGATTTATTTATTTATGCATGCAAGAACTGGGGTATAGGCCAGAGATGCGGGGGGGTGAGAGGATTCACCAGAGACAGAGTGAAGACCAGAACAGGCAGATCTACTGAAATACACTGCTGAGGGGAGCAGCGGGCAAGACAGGAGAGGTCTGCTATGCTATGTGGGTTTCTTTCTGACCGGCCAGGAATCGAACTTGTGCTGCTGAGGCTGTGGATGGTTTCATAGCGTGGTGCTTAACCCCTTGCGCCACCAGGGAGGCCCCCTAAACACCCTTTTTAAAGATAAGAAAATTGAGGCTCCGAAAGTTAATTTACAGTCACTTAGCTAATAAGTCACAAAGCTTGGATTTGAGTCCATTTGTTCATAACACTGTACTCTACAGATATTCCCAGTAGACTGACTGTGAATGTGTAACCCCAATATCTCTACATGTTTTTCCAGAAAAAAAATGAAAAAAGAAAAAAAGGGAAGACGCAAAGGAAAAGATGATTTTCTTGAAACCAGTACAGTTCTTGAAGAAAATAACTTGTGGGATGATGATTTGAGCTGCAGAGATGGTCTGAACCCACTATTACTAAGAGAGGAATCTGTAGCAAAGGGTAGGAGAAAAGATGAGACAAAAAGAAATGGAAATATGAGGTAAAAAGGAAACAGTGCAGGTAGCACAAAAGCAGAAAGAAAGGGCTCATAAATCTTTAGGACAGCATGAAAAGTTTATAGTTACATGTAAAATTAATTTATCATTTCTCTAATTTTCCATTTTTACTTCTAATTTCATGGTTAAACATGACCCATTCAATTTAGTCTTTGGAATTAATATTGTTTGTTCTGACAGTTTCTCTCCACCCTGAGTAATACTCAGTTCCATTCTGCAAAGTTAGTGGCTCAATGAAAGGTGAGTGTGTTACTTGCTCTTTTTGTCTCCTCTAGAAGATTAATTAAGTCAACATTAAACATGGCTGTGTAACCGCAGAATGAGCAGTTGCTTGAAGGCTCATGGTTTGGATCTTTTCCTGAAAAATCCCCACTTCGATAATTATGTTTAGTGTTCTAACTGCCTGAATAGCTGGCTAATGATGGGTTCGTGTGGTAGGGCAGTGCTGGGCCTTGTTTGCAGCTGAGTTTGTCTACTTCATGGAGCCCTGAGCCAAGAGT
Organism: Talpa europaea; assembly: GCF_964194135.1. Taxonomy (NCBI): domain Eukaryota; kingdom Metazoa; phylum Chordata; class Mammalia; order Eulipotyphla; family Talpidae; genus Talpa; species Talpa europaea. The sequence goes on from NC_140076.1 coordinate 41,571,054, forward strand.
ATGTGGTTCTCCATAGACAGCCTCCAGATTCAACCTCTAGTTTCTTCTCCAGAAATTTCCCTGGGCTTAGCATCGGCGATTTGATGCCCAGTCCTACAATTTTCAAAATTGTTTACTTGATGTTTGTGGATTTTTTAAACTTGTCCATACAACTCTGAAAGCAATGTAGTATCATTAACATTTGTGGTATGGATCAATTCTGATGGCTTTGTTTATATGGATGTGACTGAATAATTTTTTTAAAAGTACAGCTTTGCACAAAAGCCAGTTTTTTTTTTCATGTAAGTGCAGCTGTTTTAACTTTTAAGAAACCACAAACATTTTTATTCTCTAAAACTTTAATTTGAAAGACATAGGACTTTTAAAGAAATACAATGTTTCTGAGACTGGTATACATTAAACTCCCTACTTCTATTCTCTTTAAACTTTTAAGAGTTGAATGAAGTCCCTGAGTTGAGATATTACCTAGAAACTTTACAGACCAAAATCCATGTTATTGCTGAATTCCAAGTACTTTTTGGGATATTAAATTATACTGGAAATGCTAGCATATGTAATAGAAACAAAAGGTAACGGTGGCTCAGTTCTCATGATCTCCCTGTAAGCTCAGAGAATTTTCCATGGACACAGAGTCAGATGCCAGAAACAAACAGTTGTGTGTTTCCCTGGGTTCTCTGTAGTCCAACAAATCATGGTAGTGTTGTTTTCCTTCTTTTTTATGCTACAGCAACAATTCCATTTCCTGTTACATAGGGAAACCTAGTCTGATGTTAAAAGAGGTCACTACATGTATTTATTACAACATTAAGACCATTTCATCCATGGAAATAATTTTTTATTGTTCTGAGTCACTCTGGTTTGTGGAATTTGTACATGAGTTCCAGGACAAGGATGAAATGTTATGTTTATTTTGTTTTCTATCATTTTTAATGTTTTTTAACTGCATGAATATCGGGTTGTTGTCATAGTATTTCCATATTTTTATTATTTGAGAAATTATTCTGCTGTATGTGTGTCTCTGTAGTCTTCATTGACATTCACTGTGTATACTGGATGTGCTGTATTTTGGCAGAACTACCTGCTTTCCCCAGTGCCATGTGAGCTCCTGTTTTTCTCTTTACTCATGTCTTCTCAATGTATGTCTTTACTGTGGTAAAGACAGATTTGTGTGCAGAGCTTCAGAAATATTTAAATGATCTTGGGGAGCTGCTGGAAGGACTTGAATTAAATTGTGAGCTGCAAAGGATATTTGTTATGCCTTCATTTTTTCTCTTGTATTAAAGTGAAGTGTTCCCTAGTTCAGACTGGAATATCTCTTTGTGCTTAGACTCTACCCGGGAGCCATAGAAACATCCCTGAAATTCACATGCAAGTAATCTTTGGTTTTGATAGCAATTATTGTATGTATTCATTACCTTTGAGGACCTAGATTTTTAAAAGCCACGTAGTCAAAACTGCTTGAGTATAAACTTAAATAACAGTTCACATTTATAGAGAAACCTTAGATTCTGACATTTTGGGAAAATATTTGGATAGAAAACAATGACTGTCCTGTGAGCTGAAATGTTATTGCTAGTTGTTGTCATTAATTCCCTCCATGTATTACTCTGTATGTGTGCAATTCTGACTGACTGACTTAAGAATTAAAATTAAGTCATGTACTTTCTGACAGGGGTAGGAGGATTTGGTGTTCTTTTTGCCATCTTTCTTGTTTCATGTGCCCTAACGAGTCACCAGCCCAACAGTGCCCTAACAAGTCAGCCTCCAGTAGAAGAGGGGACTGTAATATTGACTTGAACTTAGATTAGAAAAGGACAAAATGGGCACTGCTTATAGGTAATTTATTGTCTTCCTATAAATAATTTATTCTCTGACTGCTTCAAATTATACTACATATATTCATATATTCACAAAGGGTGAATGTGTGTGGATGTATGCAGCTGGGAGCACGATATGATGTTCAGAAGTTGAAGATTGGTTTTCTTGTTAGGAAAGTCATAGGATATTTTTTTTTTTTTTTTAAATAGAGGCATGTTTTATTTATTTATTTGTTTATTTGTTTGTTTTGTTTTACACATGCACTGGGTACAGTCAGAAGCGCGGGAGGGTGAGAGAATTCACCAGAGCCAGAGCGGGGAGCAGAGCAGGCAGAAGGACCGAAGTACACTGCTGAGGGGAGCAGCGGGCGGCAGGAGAGGTCTGCGCGCCATGTGGGACCCTCCTCCGGTGGCCGGGGAGCAGCCGGGGATCCAGCCGGGGATCGAACCGTCACCGCAGAGGCCGCGGGCAGCTTCGCAACCCAGCGCTCAACCGCTGCGCTACCGGGGAGGCCCGAAAGTCATAGGATATTAATCCGAGTCATTTCATTTTCAACAGGTTGACATGATGAAAGAAGCCTTAGAAAAACTCCAGCTCAATATAGTAGAGATGAAAGATGAAAATGCAACCTTAGATGGTGGAGATGTCTTATTCACAGGTATTGTTGTGTTTACTTATTTCTCTTCAAAAATATTTGTCATCTAATACCTGACTTATATGTACTCAATTTAATTATAGGGTTTTTTTTTTTTAATTACCATAGTAAGATTTTCAGTGCAGGTCATTGGAAAATATAAAAAAACACAAAAGAAAAAACAAAACTGATCTTCTATTCAAAGACAATCACTTTAATATGTGAATGTATGTCCTTCGAGTACTTTTGTACATGTATATCTGCATATTTTATACAAGAATATTATCAGTACATCCATATCATTTTCTGGATTGCATCGTCTATGTTCTTCTACACTGTGAACTTATGGGTTACATAGTTTTGCATTGTGAGACAGTATATCTTAATTGTCATTTACAAACAATTTTATTCCCAGGTGGCAAGATGAATTTAAATAATGTTCTATGTTTATTGACTTAGCTTAAATGCCAGATGAAGTAGCAGAACTCAACAAAACATAAACTGCTAATATTATTATTGATCTAACAAGAATTAGTTTTTATAAGGGGGATAACAGTGCTACTAAGGAAATGGTAATATTAGCATTTAACTTTTAATCTCTTTATGATCATGTTATTATTGTTTTATAAAACCATGTGCTAAAGTCTCTATCCCTAGATTCACTCTAGTTATATTAGTAAACAAGATGATAATAATTTTTCATTTATAATGAGAATTTATTTTCCCCTAAATGTCAGAGAATGAAACTCTGTTTCACAGTTGTAGCCCTAACAGCAGAGACTGGTCCACAAGAATTTGAGAATGTAGCCTCAGGTGATCCACTGAAAGCATGAAGTTTCTTCAAAGGCTAATAATTTAGCTGATGTGAAATTTATATTGAAGCCTGTGTATATAGACCAAATATAGTCATCTTTGTTTTGACATGAAATAATGTTTTATATTACTTACATTTGATTGACATTCCTGGAAAAGAAGGGTATTTATCCTGTGACACTGAGTATTGCTCAGTAGCACATACCTCTGGGCAAGGCCAGTGTTGCTGAGCTCCAGGGAACATAGTCTTATCACAAGTTATATGAACCAATCCAGGATCTCCTGGATTGGTGCCCTGCACAACCTGTACCACCACTGTCCTAGGCAGTGACCTGCCTCTGGGATGTGGTTTCCATACTCACTGAACCATAAGAACACAGAACAAGTTGTCATAGATGCCTGTGCTGCGTTGTCAGGTCTGGTTGTATCCAAGTAGATGCAGTTTGTAAGTTCTACTTAAAATATTCTGTTTCTCCCCTTGATGCCACTTCTATTCTTTAGCTGCACAGAACAGCTTGTTTTCCTTATGAAGTAGACTTTTGTGAACACAACAAAAAATAATTCTTAAACTCTGAAAAATATAGCAGTTACCAGAGGGGAGAGGAGTGGGGAAAAGGAAGGAATAGAGGGGGTGAATGTGACAGAGTAGTGATGCTGGGCTTTGGTGGTGCATGAGAGAGCCAGGGTCACACACCAAGCTTGTGAAGCTGTACTCCAGGAATTATGGACTCTTGTAAACAAATGATAGATCAATAAAATTTGATTTGAGAAAAATAGACTTTTATTAAAGGCTAAATGTATAAATCACACTTCCTACTTTTTTCACCATATGATAATTTATTGTAGGCAGGTACTGATAAGATTTGAAGTATGATTTAAAACAGCTGTATTGGGCCTCCCGGTGGTGCAGCGGTTGAGCGCTGGGTTGCGAAGCTGACCGCAGCCTCTTCAGTGCCAGTTCGATCCCCGGCTCCTCCCCGGCCACCGGGCGAGAGTCCCACATGGCGCGCAGACCTCTCCTGCCGCCCGCTGCTCCCCTCAGCAGTGTACTTCGGTCCTTCTGCCTGCTCTGCTCCCCGCTCTGGCTCTGGTGAATTCTCTCACCCTCCCGCACTTCTGACTGTACCCAGTGCTTGTATAAATAAATAAATAAATAGATAGATAAATAGATAAATAAATAAATCTTAATAAATAAATAAATAAATGGATAGGTAAAACAAGCCATATTATGGAATATTACTCAGCATTCAAAAGAGATAAACACATGCAGTTTGCAGCAACATGGATGGTGCTGGAAGGGATCATGCTCAGTGAAATAAGCCAGAAAGAAAAAGAAAAATACCAGATGGTCTCACTCATAGCAGCAATCTAGAAAACCTAAATATGGACCAGTAAAAAGAATAACTATAAGAAAGAAAAAAATCAAAATCAACAATCAACTATGAACCAGAGACTCTCTTTGGGGGGAGGCAGGGAGGAAGGATTGGGGTCAAAACGGGGTTGCAATTGTATGGGGAATATAAAAAGAAAAATAAATAAATAAATAAATAAATAAATAAATAAATAAATAAATAAATAAATAAATAAACAAGTTGTATCAACAGTCATTTAGTTATCTTAACAGCTAAGATGAAGGGATCTGCTAAAATCCTCTCGTGTTATCACACAACTTATACTGGGAACATTTTCCTTTGGTGAAAGGTCTTTCCACAGCACCTCAAGCCTAATGTTTTTTCCTAAACTTCTAGCTAGGGACTAATTTAGCATAATCTTTACACTTTTTGGGGTAATATTCAATACTCAAATTAATATGTTAAATGTTATTTTATTCAAAATGAGGTGTTGAGATATTAAGATCTTTACTCGGTAACTCCTAATGTCTGGTCCTACCTTCTATTTCCTACTTCTCAATTTTTTTTTCTTTTGGTAAAATATGCATAAAATAAATTTTACTGTTTTAACCATTTTTAAGTGTTTTGTTCAGTGGCATTAGATTCACAATATTATATATCCATCATCTTTCTATTTTTGGAATAGGTAGAATTGAACAAGAAACAAAATCTGGCTTTTTCCATGTGCTCTGTGTCCTCTTCTTTTGTAATTCAGAGCTTCGTTAATAATTGATGAGGAAACGAATGAAAGGAAAGCAGCTTTCCAATTCCAGTTCGACTGGGAAATCTGTCAGTCAGGCAAATTGCTACTGGCAGAAATTGTTTCAATCCTGTTTCTCTTATATAGACATCAACTTACCTCTACTTTTATTTATTCTTATAAAATATGGATCATATAAAAAAGGTATAAAGTGTTTATGTACAGTTTAAAGATCAATAAAAAATGAATACCTGGCCCACCAGCTGTATTAAGAAAGAGAATATTGCCAGAATCATAAAAGACTCAGTCCCAATCTCTGCCTCCCCAGCATGAAGTAACAGCTGCCCTTACTGAATTTTGTTGTATCATTGCCTTCTCTTTCTTTGAGTTTTAACTCATATGTGAATTTTACCACCGGTATGTTTTACATCAGTATATATGTTTTCCTAAATTGTATAATGTTTAGTTTTGCTTGTCTTATAGTTTTACATTATTAGAATCATACTATATGAACTTTCATTTGATTTTTCTGCTTTTGATCTAACTTGATGCATAAGGCTGATGTTTCTCCATTTTCACTACTGTGTGATATTCCATGGTAAGACTATTTGACAGTGTATTTACTGCTGATATATATTTCAGTGTTTTTCAGTCTTTATCCTCATTGTAACTATGTACATTAGTGTATGTGTGTGTGTGTGTGTGTGTGTGTCCTGAAGGCGTGTATTAAGAGTTTCTCTAAACTCCTGGAAATAGAATTTCAGGTAATAAACTCTTTTCTTTTCTTTAATAAAATGATTATATGGTTTTCTTTTTCAATCTATTGATGTGGTTAATTACTTTCCTTGATTTTTTGATGATTGACCAGTCTTGCTGGGATGAAATCATACTTTATTATGATATATTGTTATTATAATACAATATTGTGTCTAGTTTGCTCATATTTTGATTATGATTTTTATTTCTGGGACCTATACTTGTTCTTTTTTGTTATTCTTATCTGACTTTTGTAAAGATCTATGCTAACATCATAAAATGTATTAGGGAATATTTACTACTTCTCTATGCTCTAAAATTATGACTATTTGAATTGTGCATTCTTTGAATTTTGGTAGACCTGACCTATAAACAGCCCCTATCAGCCTTGTGCTTTATTGGTGGAGATATTTTTTAAACTGATTCCTCTTCTTTTAGATAACTAGTAGTTTTTCTTAATCAGTTTTGATGGGTTCTTTTTTTGAAGAATTTATTTTATCTAATTGTTGGGTTGACTATAAAGTTATTCATATCCATGTAAGACTCATGGCAACTATATCTATGTCCCCTTTTTATTTCTAATGGTTATTCATGCTTTCTCATTTTTTCTTGCCAAAGATCTGTCAATTTTATTAATCTTCCCAAAGGACCAACTTTTGGCTTTGTTGAAATCTTTTTCTTACACGTTTCCTTTCTTCTTCATGATCCTATCTTTATTTCCTTCCCTCAAATTTCTTTGATTTTATTCTGTTCTTTTTTTCTTACATTTCAAGGGGGAATTTTAACTCTTTCATTTTGAATAATTTCTTAATGTGCATCTCTAAGACTATATAATTTTCCCTCCAGCTACTGCTTTAGCTTAATCCTTTGTATTTGATAGAAATTTTTTGTTATTATTACTTCTAAATGTTTTCTAATTTCCCTTTGATTTGTTCTTTGACTCATTCATGGATAATGACTAAAAAGGAAAAAAATACTTGTCATTATTGTAAGTTGCTGGGACACCAGCTCATTATTCTGACCCCCAATATGTGAAGGAAAAACTCAAGCATTTAGCCTATCTTTCCATAGGAATTCTATTTCAAGCAGAATAAATACTTAGTTGAGGAAGGTTTTCCTTTCTTAGATTTCCAGTAAGTAAATATAAAGTCCTGATAATGAGTCTGTACCTTAACCATTAAAACCATTGTATGAAATCATGACAAGGACATTTATAATGGAGGGTTCAGGCTGATGCTACCTGAATGTACTGATATTCTAGTACCATTGAAAATGTGATAGTCATGTGCCTTGTGATATAATTCAGTAGCTATAAAGTCCCACCTCTGAGGTAGCCCTGTCAAGAATAAAAACAACTGAATGAGGGGGCCTTCCTGCTGGCACAAGGGGTTAAGCACTGCACTATGAAGCAATCTGCAGCCTCTGCAGCATGGGTTCGATCCCCGGGCAGCCAGGGAGAAACCCACATAGCGATCAGACCTCTCCTGCCTCGCCCGCTGTTCCCCTCAGTGGTGTACTTCAGTCAGTCTGCCTGTTCTGCTCCCCACTCTGTCTCTGGTGAATCCTCTCACCCCCTGCATCTCTGGCCTGGACCCCAGCTCTTGTGTGCATAAATAAATAAATCTTTAAAAAAAAAACTGAATGAGATTATAAATAAGCATCTATATTAACCCTCAGTTAACCAAAATACTCACAAGATAAAAGAACAATTTAATGTTAGATGATACACAAGGAAGCAATCAGCCAAATCCAGAATGTAGGATAAATGAACTAGTTTCTCCTATAAAGAAAGAAATAAGGGGGCCTCCCTGGTGGCACGAGGGTTTAAAGCACCGCACTATGAAGCAATCCAAAGCCTCTGCAGCACGAATTTGATCCCTGGCTGGCCAGGGAGCAACCCACATGGTGCAGCAGACCTCTCCTGTCTTGCCCATGGCTCCCCTCAGCAGTGTATTTCAGTCAGTCTACCTGTTCTGCTCCCCACTCTGTCTCTGGTGAATCCTCTCACCCCCTGCATCTCTGGCCTGGACCCCAGCTCTTGTGTGCATAAATAAATAAATCTTTAAAAAAAAAAACTGAATGAGATTATAAATAAGCATCTATATTAACCCTCAGTTAACCAAAATACTCACAAGATAAAAGAACAATTTAATGTTAGATGATACACAAGGAAGCAATCAGCCAAATCCAGAATGTAGGATAAATGAACTAGTTTCTCCTATAAAGAAAGAAATAAGGGGGCCTCCCTGGTGGCACGAGGGTTTAAAGCACCGCACTATGAAGCAATCCAAAGCCTCTGCAGCACGAATTTGATCCCTGGCTGGCCAGGGAGCAACCCACATGGTGCAGCAGACCTCTCCTGTCTTGCCCATGGCTCCCCTCAGCAGTGTATTTCAGTCAGTCTACCTGTTCTGTTCCCCACTCTGTCTCTGGTGAATCCTCTTACCCCCCGCATCTCTGGCCTGTACCCCAGCTCTTGTATGCATAAATAAATAAATCTTTAAAAAGAAAAGAAAGAAAGAGATGAGGAAGGGAAAGAAAAAGATGGTAAATTGGTATAGAATAAAATGACACAAGCAATAGATCAACCCAAAAAAAAAATTTTTAATATTTCTCTTTTAGCTCATTGTTTTCATCAGGAAGGCCATTTAGGGGATCAAGTTCTGACTGCCAGAAACAGAAATCCAACTTCCTTTATGAAGAGATAAGCTATTTGCTTTCCTGGGTATTTTTCTATTTCACTTTAGTCTTTTAAAATAGTATGCAAGCCCCATCATAAATTTGTTGAAAATTACTTAATGAATTAAAATATTTTCTTTAAAATTACATATATAAAAATTATATATATGGGCCTCCCCGGTGGCGCAGCGGTTGAGCGCTGGGTTGCGAAGCTGCCCGCGGCCTCTGCGGCGCCGGTTCGATCCCCGGCTGCTCCCCGGCCACCGGAGGAGGGTTCCACATGGCGCGCAGACTTCTCCTGCCGCCCGCTGCTCCCCTCAGCAGTGTACTTCGGTCCTTCTGCCTGCTCTGCTCTCCGCTCTGGCTCTGGTGAATTCTCTCACCCTCCCGCGCTTCTGACTGTACCCAGTGCATGTATAAACAAAAACAAACAAATAAAGAAAGAAAGAAAGAAAACATGCCTCTATATAAAAAAATTATTAAAAATTATATATAATTTATTATTATAATTTATAAAATAATTATAATTTATAATTAAATTATAAAGCAGAATTTATAATTCTATTCTTATCATAAAAGAATTAAGGAAATCTCTTTTTTATTGCAGCTTTTTTTAATAAACAGTAATATTTTTATCAAGTGAAAGACTGCTTCCTAGCTTAAATTTCGTTTTGTGTGTAGTGAGTTTTTTTTTTTTAAGATTTATTTTTATTCATCTATGCATACAAGAGCTGGGGTATAGGTCAGAGGTGTGGGGGTGAGAGAATTCACCACAGACAGAGTGGGGAGCAGAACAGTTGGCTCTACTGAAATACACTGCTGAGGGGAGCAGTGGGAGAGACAGGAAGGTCTGCTGCATCATGTGTAGTTTAGCTCCCTGGCCAGGGATTGAACTTGTGCCACAGTGGTTGGAGATAGCTTGATAGTGCTGAGACTTTAACCCCTGTGCCACCAGGGATGGCATGTAGTGAGTTTTCTTAAAGGGATAACTGTTGCCACAAAAACTGTCAATCTGCCACCTAAGATTCAGGAGCCTGCCAACAACATAAGCCACTGGAACTTGTCATCACATAATTTAACCTGTCATTTACTCCTTTTACAAGGATATGACAATTCAAGTTGTAACATTTGTAAATTCAGTCAAGCAATTCCTTCTCCATGATTACGCTTATATTTTACTTTAAAGACATATTTTATGCCTTAAAAAATCCTCTAGGACAAAAATGTACTGACTTCTCTTTGAGTTTTTTTCCCCACATTCTGTGTGGAATTCTTTTTCAAGGAATAAAGAGATTGTGAGAATCTCTTTTTATGTATTGCCTAACCCTGTCTATTGTTATGGTTTGTTTACCTATAACTAGGAAACCATTTTTGTTTAGTGACTTGCCTCCTGAGAAGAAAAATTGCAGAATTTCATAAAAGCTGAACACATAGAACATTCCGTCCTCCTAAACGTTTGTACTTTTTAGATAGGCATTTTTGTATGATTTGATTTTTTAGTAAATGGGTATAAAATTAAATCTCAGACCTGAGACTATCAGCATAAAACTGGCTTTACCCAGGTGATATTTTCAGAACTTACATCACCATTACTGTCTACTATTGTTCTTTTTTTGGGGGGGGAGGGGACTACTAACTTGTCATTGCTATTACTTAATTTCTAAGTTCAAATTATTAACGTGTTTAACCTATTATTTCTTAAATAAAATGTTTATTCTCTTATTATAGTAAAATACACATAACACAAAATCTAATAAGTGTATGGTTCAGAGGCATGAACTATATTCATGTTGTTGCATACCCATCACTACCATCCAGCACTTTTTCATCTCCCCAAACTAAAACTCTGTATTCATTATGTACTAACTCTCCAGTTGCACCCCGCCCCCCCAGTCCTTGGTAACCACTGTTCTATCATCTGCCTTTATGTATTTGAAAAGGTTTATTTCTAAGGGCAGTGGTTTGAAATCAGATTTGTGTAAAGAGAGCAGGGGTCAAATACCCTCTATAGGGACAAACTTCTGTGGAAGGAAAGACTGTATGATACTTTAAGGTCATTATTTATAGATAAAGAATAGTGACAGTCACTGATGCAATCCACTCATCATGTTCCATAACATATTTTATAGGCAGAGAATTTTTTGTGGGCCTATCCAAAAGGACAAATCAACGAGGTGCTGAAATCTTGGCTGATACTTTCAAGGTCAGTAAAAGATAATTTGTGTCTAACGCAGAGTATTTGCTACTTTAAAAATATTCATAGACCCACTTAATCAATGTCATGAAAAAGGGTATTTAATGTCACAAACTTTGCAAAATAATTCCCAATGTTTGTATGTTTGCTACAAGTTTTAGAAGCTATAAAACTCAAATTTCTTGATAAATGGGGCTTCATTGGGCTACCACAGAAGCAAAAAAGTTATTGTGCACATCTTCTTCAGTGTATAATCTTATAACCACCTGACAGGTGTTAGCAGCAAAATCAATGGCAACTCAATTGATTCTAACATGAAGTGTGGATTTTTCAGATTCGAGTCAGTCATTAACTATGTTTAGGTGTCCACTAGCTAGTGGGAACTGTGCTAAGTACTGCACATATATACCTCAAGCCTTCTTTATTCCATTGATTGATATTAATAGATTATCTCATCAGACTGCTTAGTAAGGATACAATCCCCTAGAAGTTCTCATCCCCATGAAGATTCAAGACACAGTTTACACAGGCTATTCATATACTCCCACAGATACCTACTCCACAAATCAAACAGCATGTGAAGCTGTTAACACACAACTGAATCTGACAGTCAATCACACATCTAGAAGGAGGGGCTATACTTTCATCTTAGAAGCAGCCTTCTTTTCACTGGCAAAACCAAACACTTTGGGTCCCAATTTCCCTTCCAGATACTCAGGGCCCCTGACAACCTCCAGAGGGATGGAAGTGTTTCAGATAGGTTTTAATTAGTGTTAGAATTATTCTGCAATGCCAAACTGCATGTTTCTATTATATGCATAGGACTATGCGGTTTCCACAGTCCCGGTAATTGATGCTTTGCATTTGAAGAGTTTCTGCAGCATGGCTGGGCCTAACCTAATCGCAATTGGATCCAGTGAATCTGCGCAGAAGGCCCTTAAGGTAAATATAAAACTCTACTCGTGCAAATGTAGCATGCTTATTGCATGGTTTTTCTAATAGTCTGCTGGGTGGGTGGCAAGTAGGTTTGCCAGGAGAGAACTGGCTGGTACTTGAGCTGCTGTGACTTCACACTCATGAGGAATGAGGAACACCAAAGTGTAGGAAGATCTCTTCACTGGTGAACCATTCTTACTTAGACACCAGGTTTCCTAGCAAGGACATGGTTCAGAAAAAAAAGCAGCCAACTCATCACAGTGTTTGCTTTGAGGAAAAAGAGGACATGCCACCAGTAAAGCTCTTCATGAAGTTTTATCTCCTAAGTCAGGTAATTGGTACAAAAGGAGTTATTATATTATTTGTATCCTTCTGTATGTCTGGACTATTTTATAATAATCTTTTAGAAATCCATGATTCAGAAGAACCTGAAAATATTAACTTCTTTATTTACATTTGGAATACTTAAATTTTAGATCATGAATTTCTCTTATTGCTTAGATGAGAATCAAAAAAATATGATCTTCCCACATCACACAGCTATATCAAGAGTGGAAATCACTGATAAGGAAGATGACCTTCCATTGTTATCATGCTTCACAGCTAAAAGGCACGTTCCTTCCCTGTAACTAACTACCCTATGAGATGGGCTGGATGCTCCATTAGAGCAAAGACCATTTCTGTTTTGCTCACAATTGTGTTTGGGCCATCATGGGCCCATAGTAAATACCTGGTGAGGGAATAAATGAGTAAGTGAGTCAATAAGGCATGAGGAGGGGAGATGGTATTATCTACATTTTGCAGATGAGCATAGAACAAGTGACTCACCCCTGTTGGTGGGACTGCTAATCCTTCCTTTCAGGTAGCCCTGCACAACATACATAACTAACTAAAGGACCAAAGTCAAAGACTTCTCTTAGGCCAAGAGGAAATCTGTGTATACAATTTACCTGTTTGTCCTCTCAGGTCCTTACTTTTCTACCTCAGCACTAAACTTGGTACACTTTGCCTCCTACATTAACTGCCACTTCTTTAGCCAGTCTTTCTTCCCAGCTTTTCTCAAACTGAATCTTTGAGTGTATTTGTAGGACTTTGAACAATTGCCACTGAGCAATCTGTCTCAAAACATGATTTGTACTATGGTTGCTTTTTATTTGTTTCCTTTGGAGAATGTCTTTTGTCTCATTCATCTGGAAGGATTTGTCGGCTTTCTGTTTGAGGGAAAGATGGTATCATGATAGAATCTCCAAGAAGCAGGAGACTGGGTACTCACAGGTCTCTAAGCAAAAGGGAATATATTGATTTAGAGATACTGGACCATCATTCCTTTTGCAAAAAATATTGGAGGGGGAAACCTCTGCAACCAGAAAAGAGAACTACTGATGACCTGGAAAAAGATAGCCAAATCCCAAACCTATTTTGGCAACTCTCTGTCATTCTCCATCCTTCCTTTCCGCTGAGACCAAGTTTTTTTTTTTTTTTTTTTTTTTGAGGGCATCCTATTAGGATCTTATTGTTCTCCTTCCTACAGCGTTCATTTGACTTAATGTTAATGATATTCATCCTCTGTTTGAAACTTTCTGTGGCAGAAGCTATAAATAATCCTCACTGACAAAACAGATATTCTTTGTATATTGTATTTTGCATCAACAAATGTGCTTCCTAAACCATGGGCCTGTGGAGTTGACAAACGCCCACTTGCCATATTCCTAGCATCAAAAAGTTCGTATAACCTTGTAGTGAAGGTAAGAGTTCTCAGGTCAGAAATAAGTGAAAGCATATAGGGCTTCCCCCCTCCCCCATTTCACAGGCAAAAATACTGAGAAATGAAATAAAGCATTGTGAATTGGTTTTAATGGTTCTAGAATCAGGTTTCCTGGGCTTTGACATTCCTCTCCCTAATTGTCACCCCACCAAATTATTTTTCTACTGGAGAAGCTTTCCTGATTATTTTGCTACAAACTGATTCTAGCTGAGATCCCTGTTTTCCTCACCCCTTTCTCCAGCTAACTCCCTCTTTCCATTTTTTGCCTGAATCTTACCTGTCTCAGGGAAAATATGAGTGTGGTTCCAGCTGTCTGATTTTCCCCTGCAAATCTTGATGTCTAGCTCTGTGTCTATGGAGAAGCCCTTGGTCACTTGGGCATCTATTTGAAGGGCATAGCATTTAAACAGAGGTGAATTGTGTCTTCCTTACCAACATTGAAAGGTTGATTACTTCCCACATCTGTCACTGCTTGCTGTGCATTTGCTTCCTTCAGAATCTGAAAACTACTTCTTACATATTCATGCAAACCTGAGAGCCCAAGGGTTTCTGGGTAATCTCATTGCATTTGAAACACTTTGTAATGGGTTGCAGTCTATTCTTGGTTAATGAAGTGGGTTCTTACAGAGATAGTAATCATACCTATCTAGGTTGTAGTAGATTTAATAGAGAGTGCATTGTACATTCAAATGAAAGCATCTAGGAAGACTTTAGCAAATCTCTACTTAAAAACCCAGAACACATTTAATACATGGTACATGTAATATACATTGAACACACAGTATATTTAATCCAGAGAAGGAAAAAAGGAGGACATATTATTACTACATTTTACCATTGATGTGGCTAAAATACTGGAGACTGGACAAATTCCTAAAGAGATTTAGCAACAATTCTTGTTCTATAAATGCTGTTATCTAAGGAAAATTAATCTTGACAGCAGCCTTCAATTTCTATAGTTTTTCTCCTATATGTTCCACCATCCCCTCATGCCCTTGGGTAACCACCACCTTCATCCTCCCCTTCCAGTCATGAAAGAAAATAATGCAAGATTAATTAATACATCACAAGCATTATATTACTAGGATTCTTCCAGCAGAATGTTTGCTTTCTCAAACAAAATGAGAATTCCAGTTGCTGCACAGCTGGAAGTGCTGCTCACACACATAATTCAAGTAAAAGCAGCCAACTTCCAAAAGAATACGTATTCTATTATTTCATTTTTTTAATGTTAAACAAGAGACAAAACTACCCTGTACTTTTAGCAGTCAGATTAGTGGTTACTTTAAGAAAGAGGGAGGGAGTTGTGCTCTGGCAAATCGCTTAGTAGGTTACACTCTAATTTTTTTTTAAGTCTAGAAAAAAACCATACACACACACACACTTAGTTGTTGGATGTGAGTTATGATTAACTTACAGAAGTAATTCTGCAATAGCTAGGTCCGTCTAACTCTCAAACCCCTGCTTTACCTTACAGATGATGAGGGTGACTCATAAAAAACAGACTGACCTATTTTTTAATAAAGAAAAAAATACTAAAACATTGTACCCTTTATATCTCCTCATTTTCTCCCTCCCCCAACCCTTGTATATCATAAGTATATACAATTTATAATTGTCAATTATACTTTCATAAAGTTGGAAAGGAAAAAAAGACATAGTTAAGAGTAGATCTGAACCACATCTCACTCATTCTTTTTCTAGATCCATGCCAAGTTCGACCTCTTTCCAGGAACCTGAATTAATTATATGCTTTCTATCTCAAGAAGACAGATTGTAATTTTTGCTCTCAGGAGGAACTCACAGTAATGATTTTTAACTCAATCTTCTAGGTTGTATTCATTCTTCTAGTTAATTGTGAGTGAAAGAAAAAAAAAGGAAGGAAGGATGAAGGCAGGGTTGCAGGGGAGGTAGGAAGGAAGGAAGGAAAGGGAGAGATGGGTAGAGAGTGATACTTAGCTAACACCTTCCTGAAATTAATCAGATGAGGAAGCTGCTGATGGACGTGAGCTCCAAGGGCTTAGGTATTGAGTTGGGGGACTGTGCCATCTGCTGACTGGGCAAAAAAGGTGAACATTCTCATCTCACTAACTCCCATGGGGGAGACCAGTGATTTTCTCCTTTTGGCACCTGCTGTTTTGTTTAATGTCCTTTCTCTTATTAATAATGCAATTATTTTGCATCACAACAATTTATTATTTTAAAATGCCTTTGACAGAAATACTAAAAGGATGTGGTAGAAAAAGATTTATAAGATACACACCCCATTTTTTTGTTTTTGTCATGTAAATGAACTAATATATACTAAATGGAATTCCAGTAGACTTGTAATTTTAAATGAAAATGCTCATAATACATCTTGATGGAATCTCTTTTATGTTTCTTATCTACTTCCTGAAATAACTAACTTCATTTGTAAAATTCCTTGAATGAGACTATGGACTGCTTTGCACTAAATTTAAATTGCATAGCATTCCACTTGCTTTTCTTTTAAATGACTATGTTATAGAGGTCACTCAAACAGTATTTCCTCTCATTTTGACTCAGCTACAACATTGATTTTTATGTCCAAAAATGTCCATGTTATTTTATAGATAGTCATACAAAAAAATGAAGATGGAAAAACCCTTAATGTTTTTGGGTTTTGTATGGTTTTACATGCCCTGGAATTTCCTTTAGTGACAACTAGAACAGCAATAGCAAAACTCAAAGACAAAATAGAACTAACTAGTATAAATAGGATGAATTAAATGGAAAAATAAAGACTTTGCATTTTTAGTTGTGTTGTCACAGGAAATTATACTGTATGGCCACAAGATTTTCCCTGCTGGGTCCCTACT
Organism: Talpa europaea; assembly: GCF_964194135.1. Lineage (NCBI taxonomy): Eukaryota > Metazoa > Chordata > Mammalia > Eulipotyphla > Talpidae > Talpa > Talpa europaea. The sequence continues at coordinate 41,587,580 of NC_140076.1, forward strand.
GTGAGGGGCATGCTGACAGTGCCTTTGTAGGTTTAATTTCATCTAATTATCTGGTTGTCTGTTACAGTTGTAGTCACCAGATCCATAAAACAATGATTTTTTTAATCTATCATGCATGAATTAAGAAATTGAAGCACAAAACCAAATAGTCTGTGAGTTTTTAACAACTGTTTATGTTCCTTTTCCTGGCAGCAGTTGCCTTATCTGACAATATTCCCAGAGCTATGTGCCAGCAATATGGGGTGGCCAGAATAAAATGCTTTGGCATGATAGGGTAATAAATAATTTTAAGCTGTGAGACCAGAACAGGCATTCTGAATTTCAGCACTAGTCCCAAGACAGTAAGAAGGTAAAATTGGCCAACTAGGAGAAAGGGAATAATAATGTATGTTTTTCTTTTTGAATGTTCAAGAAAACGTCAGAGATTTAAAAATAAAAAAGGAAGGAAAGAAGGAAGGAAATATATTTAAAGTGATGTTCATTCTGTCCATTATACAATGGGACATCAAAAAGTAGTCAACAGACCCTATGGGATATGATAGGAGGAATTCAAACAACAGTTGGGGTGACTAGGCAAATGACCTTTTAAGGGACCTTTCAATCCAAAACTCTCATGCATGAAAGATATGTCTCTAAGTGACCTTGAATTATGGTTCCTAAGGAGAAGTGAAGAGTTTTCTGAAACATACTTCCCTGGGCCTATTGCAGGAAATGCTGATGTTCTGGGTCTGGTATTGAGCTCTGGCATTCACGTTTTTTAAAATCCCACAAGAGACTGGTACACAGCCTAAATTGAAAGATAGTCTGGATTCCTGCGACTTCCAAAATACCTAGCATAGAGTCCTGATAATGTGCACCTGAAAAGGTCAACACCTAGAAAATATAGCTACAATAGAACATATTCCCAATAGCAGTAAAATTAGAGAAGCTATCCAAATTTAAGTCAGAGAAAGCTAGAAACTCCTTATGTTTTTGCAGTCTAGAGTTCAAAATTATAGAAACTTAAAATACTTTTAATGGGATAATAACTTGGACATGATAATTCAATACATTTGGTGCGCTAAAAATCTTTATTAAAATAATTCAAATCGGGGCCTCCCCGGTGGTGCAGCGGTTGAGCGCTGGGTTGCGAAGCTGCCCGCGGCCTTTGCTGCGCCGGTTCGATCCCCGGCTGCTCCCCGGCCACCAGAGGAGGGTCCCGCATGGCGCGCAGACCTCTCCTGCTGCCCACTGCTCCCCTCAGCAGTGTACTTCGGTCCTTCTGCCTGTTCTGCTCCCTGCTCTGGCTCTGGTGAATTCTCTCGCCCTCCCGTGCTTCTGACTGTACCCAGTGCTTGTACAAATAAATAAATAAAGCCTTCTAAATTCTTTAAAAAAAAAAAATAATAATTCAAATCTCCAAAAATCACTACTGTTACCTTTTTCTGAAAACCAGAAATTTGCACTTGACATTTTCTATACCTTTTGCTCCAACACATGGAACAAAATCTAATGGGACCTGATCTTGATGTGTAAAGATCTGTGCCAAAGAAAAGAAAAACTTATACTTTATACGATTACTGATGATAGAAAAGAACTTCTTTTTAAAATAATCACATTTAAAATTTTTTTATTTATGTCTTTTATATCATTGTGTATTCCCCATAAAATTCCCACTACCAGTTCACCCGTGAACCTTCACCATAGTCCTTTGTGCTCTTCTCTCCCCTGTTTTGATCCCTTTTCCTCTACCTTCCTCACAGACTGTTTCTGATTTATGGTTGCCGGCTAATTTTTCTTAGTATTATTGTTGCTGTTGTTATTTAAAATAATCATATGTTGAGTCTATTAAAGAAGCATAGATATCTAAAGGCCACAAGGGTCATGAGGACAAAGCAGAGAACTTAGAATCCAAATTCACTGCTGTCATTCTGGCTCTGCCTCCTGCATGACTGTGTCCTGTACTCATTCCCTCCCTGAAGGAATAAAGTTGAGTCAGCCTCACTAGGAAATGAGAGTTTTGTTCCTTCCCACTGGAAATTTCATGATGCCCATGTCTTAAATATGGGGTGTGCAGAACACTTAGCAAGAAGTCGCTACCATGTATTTATAAATCACCTACAATATGGATCATCCCAAAGTGTTTCCTTAAGCCCCTTAACCACTGACATTGTCCTTTCAGTGACTGTGAATGATGGCAGACTTGTGCTTACCTGAACATCTTCATTCCTGTTTTAGGATAGAAAACCACAGAAGGTTCTAACCTAGTTCCATTTTAATTTGAGGAGGCCTCAATTACATATGTAACTATTATATCAGTTATCTAACAAATGACATCATTTCTAATTCATATATAAAAATCTGATAAAAAAAATAAAAGTAAGCTTCCCCAAACCTCTTTTTGCGGCTGTGTGCAAAAAAGACTTTTAGCAGACAATTGTGGGCCAGGAGGAGGGAAAGGCAACTAAAAATAGTCACAGTTAATCTTGAGGTTTGGGTTTCTTGAGCAACATACAGCAGTGCCATTTACTGAGAGCAGCAAATACAAAAAAATATTCTGTCCCAAGCATATGGAACACTGAGATAGATAAGTCTCTGCCCCCCAAGGTCCCTCCAACTTAATTGGAAAAGCAGGACAGAATAGTAAAAGATAAATACTATCACCGTGTTATACAAGGTAAATGCCCAAACCATGAAGCAGGGTCCTAGCAGAAGTGAGAGTACTGATCAGTAGACAGGAGTGATCACAGGAGGTAAGGTTCAGTCAGGTCTGAGTGGACCTGAATGAACATCAAGCCAAAGCTGGCACAGAGGAGGAGTGGATGTTACAAGTAGGACAATTGGCGGATGAGGGGGGTATCTATCCTATGACTAGATTAAGGTGTTTACAGGGAAAGAGAGAGTTGAGGTCCTAGATAGAAGTTGGGGCTGGTCCAAAAGCCTTGGAATCTTCTTATCTACCAATTGTTGGGAGCCAAGGTTTGTTAGCAGAGATAGAAAAGGTATTTCAGAAATAATCTGCATGGCATTGTACTGTCATAATTGAACAGGAATAAAAATTAGGAGCAATAAAACCAAGTAGATACCAGCACAGTGACAAAAAATAAAGGAGAAGAGGGTCTGGACTAAAAAAGTGTCTGTGAAAATAGAAAGGTCAGTGCAGAAGGTGAGGTCCATTTAGGGAAGTAACAGAACTTTGTGCATGGTAGACTTTGAAGAGCAAGGGATGAAAAAGGAACAGATGGACTCTTTGACAGGTATTTAGAGAATTCCTGCTCTGTACCAAGCACTGTACTAAGACCTGGGGGACAATGATAAGCAAAGTGACGTTAGGTCTAACTACAGATAGGGTGTCTTTGATGGGAATTTTTGGAAAAGAATTCAAACTTCCCTGTCACTGTGAACTCAGTTCTCCTCATCTCCTGCACAGGAGTAAACCATAGAAAATTGGTAGGCACAAGCATGTTGCTGGATTTTACTGACCTAGATTCAGATTTTGGGAACTGAGCTATACTCAGACAGGTCCAGCTGAACACAGTGCTGGTAGACATCCGATGTCTAAGCTCATAAGACACCGACAGGCTTGGCTCCGGTTTCAGTTTCCATTGGCAGCAATCAGTGGCTCATCTGGATTTGGAGTCGCTGTCCTTTACCCTTTTCCATTTTTTAAAAAATTATCTTTACTCCCAAGGGACACACAAAAAATCACTTTCACTTTTGCATGCCCTCCATCTCTGGCAGTGTCCTATTGTTTCTTGGTTAAATTGAGTTGGTAGAAATCAGAACACTCATGGACTGAATATGTGCATCATGGCATGACCTATGTGACCCTCTCGGTCTTGCCAATACCAGTACCCTTCATGTTTAAGGGATTAAGGAAGGTATCACTGAGCTGGAAAGAGGAATACTGAGTTTTGGGTTACCCTGTGGAAATCACGTGTATTAAATGGCTTAGGTGTTGATGAGTATCCTATTGCTTGGCTTAAAGTTAGTAAGGTATATGGTAAAAAAAAACATAGATGCTAAATTAGAAGTGACATTTTAACCATGTCTTTTAACCATGTCTCTAGGGAAAACATATACACTACCTGATACAAAACTGGGATTTGGAAATAATGACATTAAGAAACATATTAAAATTAAATTTTCCACCACCTCCCTGCTAAACCATTCTACTAGTCTTCCTAGTCTTAATAATCACTTAATATATTTCTCCTTGTTTTCATCTTTTAAAATGTCATTTTAGGTCAGCTATCTTTAAAAATATTTCTAAATCTATTTTTAATTTATCATTGAATGGTCAATGAATTCTGTGGTTCCTGGTCCAGTATTACACAATCTCCCTCTACAGATGTGAAAGAGCTTTGGAGATAGATTAAAGCAGCTCCCCTTCTTTATCTCTTTCTGAAATGGGACCAAGTTCAAAGCTATGACCACATATCCAGAGGTGAGTCATGATACAGGATCCCCCCCTCAAAAAAAAAAAAGATTAGAAACAAAGTGAAAGATACTAAATCTGTTACATTATTATGTACATTTTCTATTTATTCATTCCTATTTTATCCACACCTTGAAAAGTCATAAGAGCTCATAAGATTAGCTACAAATATGTGTAATATAAATGACAATAATAATACCTTTTAGTTGTGAAGGTCGTGTTAATTTAATTTGAATAGTGTAAGTTAGTGGTTCTAATTTAGTGAAGCCAAGAATCACATTGAGTGCATATCACATTTAAAATATACATTACATTCCTGGGGTTCACTGTAAGAAATTCTGATTCAACATGACTGGGATGGAGCCCAGGAACCCCCACATGATTCTAATGCAGGCAATCCAGAGACCACACTGTAAGAAACATTGATTCCGTCTATGAATTTACCAGGCATCCAGTTCTTACATTAGCATTTGAGGGCTAGAGGGAAAAATTTGGTCCAAAAGTAAATTGCCTTGTTCTTCACCAAAAAAAAAGCCACGTAATATCATTCAGAATAATAACATATCAAATAAAATAGCTAACTTCAGAGAAAAAGCTTTCATGTGGAAGAAAACCATGCAGAACTCCACCAGATTATTAAAATACAAATGCTTGTGAAGAGCTAAATTGTCTCCAAAATGCTGCCATTTTAGAGGAAATGTTTATAGAATACAGAATATTTATCAATTTTCTATCTAGTGCCTTCTTTCTGTTGATAACATTTACATAATAAAATACAATCTATTTGCAGTGGGTGTTTCTTGCTCTAGTTCTCATTAGTTACATAAGCCCTCAGATTTGAATAGAAAAATCTACATTCCTTCCCAACTCTAAAGTCCTGAGGCTTGAAAACAAATGTGGTACAAAATTCCTCAAGCAGTAGAAAGAGGAGAGAAATCCACATCTCTATTTGGGTAAGGAGTGTTTCTGGTCCAATTTCAAAAGGCAGAATTTGAGAAGGGTCCCTATCCCTAGGGAGCAACCAAAGCTGAGTGAAGTCAGAAATTCAGGTACCAATATTGATTGTGCAGTGGGATATGTCATAAGTGCCAATGGCAGCTCTTTAGTGAAGGTTAAGCTCTAAATGTGTCTCATAGGAAATTGCAGTAGGATGTTTTAGGAGGAGTTTAAGTTATCAGAATGCTGAAATGCACTACCAAAAGATCATTCATTCATTCAGCATGCAATGCCAAGCATTGCACAAAGCCCCAGTGATGTCACTGTGCCTCCCTGGAGGCCTTTAAATGATCATCTGACTTGTAGGATGACTTGGATGGCTTGATTCAATTGAATTCAAATAGTATGTCACTCCCTAAAGAGGCAGAAGTCAAAATATGTATTTTGGGGTGAAAAGACTACATACTTTAAATCATTGGATGACAATCACTTAGTTGTTTTCTCTAATTTCCATTCCACCCTTCCTTTTATTAAGCAAACCGTGAGTTTTAAATGGCACATTGCCACTTTAAGTAAAATCTACTTTTCTTAGTCTTCTTCGCATGAGTTATAATAATGGGACTAAGTATTGCCCAAAGAAATGAAAGTAGAAATGCTGGCTATGAAACCAGGAAGCCTTCTTGAAAGGGAGTTGTACCCTTCTCCCTTCTGAACCATGATGCTTGAAAAAAAGGATGTGATGGGTGGAGCACCAACAGCCATTTTGTATCATGAGCACAAGGGCTATATCCTAGGTAGGACAAAGCAGAAGGAGCCTGGGTGTCTAATAACTGTTAAGTCATCAAACAACAGTATAACTTCAAAACTCCTTTCTAGGAGAGAGAAATAAACTTTCATGAAGATACTTTAGAGATTTACAGCCAGGTTTAGTCCTATTAATACAGGCTGTTTGTCTTCACTAGCTAAAACCCAGTTCAAGCCCAATAAAACAATGAAAGAAATGTATTGGTCCGTGTAACTAGAAAGTTCTGAAGTAACACTGACTTTTCAAGTTAAGTTTAATTAGTTAGCTGAGTGATGCCACCAGAGAACCAGATTTTTTTGATCTCTCATTACCTTCCACAAATGAACTCTATCCTAAAATTGGCTTTTACTCAGTGGAGTACAGTGACTTCAAGCAGGATCAAAACAGGGGTGGGAAGAGTACAAGGGACTATGGTGATGGTTTAAGGGTGAATGGGTGGTGGGAATTTCACGGGGACTATAACCAAGATGAAAATGCATACATTGTACAAAAATGAAAAATGATGTAAAAATATATAAAATGAAATAATTTTAAAAAATAAGAAAGCTGGCAATGGGTATAGGAGAAGCAATCACATTGTCCACACTTTGGAAGAGCTAACCCATAAACTTCTTTTGAGAAAGAATTGCTTTTGCTTAGGAAAATGCAAGAAGTCTTTTGGAGTGAAAGGTAAGTCCCCTGAAAGCTTGGAGTTAGCAGAAAACAATAGAACAAAAGAGAAGGCAAAAATGTCCTGAGAAGCAATAGGAATGTGGACATAGGGGAAGGGAAAGAAAATGGATTCTGGAGAGGTCTGAAACATAAAGCAGGGTTGTCAAACCTGTGAAGAATAGCAGCTCTGATATTCTATTCTAAGTGTTCATATCACTGCAATACTCAACCTGTGAAACTGGAGAAAAATCTATTATCCTGTGCAAATAGGTTTTTTTGAAGCAAGCCGAAAGACTGAGGTCCCTGCTTAAGTGGACATGGTTTAAAATAAGGACAGCACATATGAAATAATTGTGCCTCCAAATGGATCTAATTCAGTGGAAGCTGAAGCCAAAAATAACATGAAAATATAAGCTTTTGCCTTTTCCCCTCCTTCACTAAGCCATTCCAAAAAAAAATTGGTAGAAGTTATAGAGAAAGCACAGAATATTGGTTCTTTTTTATTTTATATATATTTTTACATCATTTTTCATTTTTGTACAATGTATGCATTTTCATCTTGATTATAATTCCCATACAATTCCCACCCAACCTTGTTTTGATCCTACTCCTTTCTCCTTCCCCCCCCCCCTCAGTGTGTCTCTGGTTTATAGTTGCCTGTTGATTTTGATTTTCACTTTTTTATAATTAGTCTTTTTCCTGATACCTTATTTAGGTTTTCTAAATTCCTGCTATGGGTGAGACCATGCAGTATTTTTCTTTTTCTTTCTGGCTTATTTTGCTGAGCATGATCCCTTCCAGCTCCATTCGTATTCCTGCAAATGGCGTGAGTTTATCGTTTTTGATTGCTGAATAATATTCCATTGTGTATATGTACCACATCTTGATCAAATCATCTATCTTTGGGCATTTGGGTTGTTTCCATAGTTTACCTATTGTAAATAGTGGTGCAATAAACATAGTGGTACCGGTGTCCTTTTGAATTAATGTTTTTGTGTCTTTTGGGTAAATACCTAGGAATGGGATTGCTGGATCGTATGGAAGCACCATTTTTAGAAGATTGAAGAAACTCCACACAGCTTTCCATAGTGGTTGGACCAGAATATTGATTCTTAATCTTATCTGCATATTAGAGTCACGTTGAGGGATCATTCAAAAAGAAATGCTAATGTATTGCCCTACTCCAAACCTAGTAAATAAAAATCCTTTAAATTGGAAATAGTTTAAGAATGAATATTCAATTCATTTTTTAGTGGTGAGACAGTCTTTGAGCTTCCAATCAATCAGAGTGAAAAGGGAAACCCAATCATCATCTCTTGTATGTTTTACAACTTCAATGAAGTTAAGGTCCTAGGATGAGTGGAACATGTGCACATATGGAGGAGTAAACCTGTAATCCAAAAATTAAAATGTAAATATTAATTCAACCTCGTACTTATCACATTCAATTTGCCATCCTTTCTTCCAAGTGTTCATGATACCTTAAACCTGTATATTTCATAAATTCATTGAAGACTAATCCCCAAATGTTGTCTGTTTATGAGGAAGCAAGAATTATATGAGCCAAATTTTAAAGCTAAAGGCATCCATAGCATTAACAGAGAAAGTGGAGGGCAGCTTAAACTAGGTAACATTCTATAAAAGGCAAACTTACATTGAAATCCAGCAACCAAGTCTTGTAAAATCTTGCAGTCTCCTGTGTAGGGCAGTGGTATGCTGGAGCCAGTTCCTACCCACCTACCAGGGCCAATTGTTAAATTTCTGGGAATTTTGCCAGCTGGTTGTTAAACACATCCATTATTAAAAATCAAATTATGTAAATGTACTCTTAAATAAATTATATTAAAGACAAAGGAAGTAAATATTTAAAACTCATCACTTCCTAATTATGTTACTATATTTCACTATTAACTGTGCTGTTAGGATTATTTATATCTGTGGTGCCGGTATGGTGGTAATATTACATAATGTGGGCCACTCTGCATCTCTTTCCAACTCCTTGCTCACTAATGTCTCAAGGGTGACTTGAAATTGGCCACAGTGGGAATGTTTACATCACAGAAATCTGCAAATTCTATAAAACAGGACTTGATTTATCATTTTATTAATTATCAAAACATAAGAAAGTGATGGAGAAAATTTTGATTGTGCAGATTAAACTTAGAAGTATGTCATGTGTCTGCTCAGTAAAATAAGCCAGAAGGAAAAAGAAAAATATTGAATGGTTTCACTTATTGGAGGAATATAGAGGAACCAAATAAGGGATCAGGGGGAAAAATAGCAATAATGATAATAATAATAATAATAAAACAAAACAAAGCTAGTAGGCAAGCATAAAGAAGAGACATTCTGCAAGGGTCAAGGAGGAAAAGGGATCGAAACAGGGGAGAGAAGAGCACAAAGGACTATGATGAAGGTTCATGGGTGAATTGGTAGTGGGAATTTTATGGGGAATACACAGTGATGTAACAGATAAAAAATTTAAAAATTTTTTTAAAAAGTATGTCACGTGTGGCCATTACATGAGGGGAAAATAAAGAAATCTTGCAGCATTCAAAAGCTGTTATGTAGTTCAGCAAAGAAGTCATTCACGTCATTGCCAAACAAGCAAAGTTCCAGTATATGTCTTCATTATTTTATTTGCCTTATTAATGTAAAAAAAAAAAAATCCACCAGCAGCCATGTTGGAACTTTACCAATTCGTCAATTACAACTATGGATTGGCCTCAGATACTTGAACTCTGCAGTGAGAATCAATTGGCACTGTGAAATTTATAGTATTGAACATTTTATTAGTCTTTATAAATTATATATTAATATTACTGGTCCTTTATCTGAGGAAAATGTAGAATAAATTTACATGGATCCATTATGAATATATACCTACCCCCCACATTTACTAGCACACTAATGCCTTGAGCTTAGCCATCTGGGTTAAAAGTATAGTTAGGTAGAGCAATATAATTGGAGGTTCCAATGACGGTTTTTTTTCATCCTGTTCCAGAAAAAAAGAATGTTCTTATATGGACACAGAGTCCTACCTACCCGCAGGCAACCCTTTCACTAATGGCCAGGCTAACTAGGCAGAGGATTTTAAATGACTCAAAGCAAAGCAATCACAATTACTGCAACAACAAACACACACACACTTAGATGCTTGTCCTACTGATCAGATAACTGAGGAATCATATTCTAATACAGAGAGTAAGCACTGATCTACCAGTAGTGGGATAGATAATCAGGGCTGGTCTTAAGCATCATTGCGAAGTTTGAATCTTTGGCCACCTTGGAGCCTGTCCCTCTGTACTCAAAAGGAGATAATACCTTTTCACACACTGCCTTTTTTCATCACCAAAGGCTTTGCTCTTCTTTTTATCTATTTAAAGAACAGAATGGCAAACTAAGAAAATTAACCCATGTAGTCCAGTAACTCACATGGCTTCAGAGGATATGAGAGCTTCTCTGTCTAAAATGCATTTAAATGCAAACTTTAAAAATAAGTGCATGTCAAATAAATTGTATACACAGGGGAATTTAGTTCATACATTGCCAGTTAGTGAGATTAGACAAATTACAAAATTTCTCTAAACCTTGGTTTTCTCAGATGTTAAAATGAATTATTTTGAGAAATGAATGAAGAATAGATGCAACATCAATAAAACAGAAGACAGCTCAGTAAATGCTCCAGTTGTTTCTTGCTATCTAAAGACACAAGAGAGCATGAACGATCACCAGGCTTCCAATATCCAAGGAAATTAATTTTTGATGGTGAAATTTTAGGGTGCAGGTATCTGGGGAAGCATTGCCAAGGCCTGATCCCAAAAACCAAGTCAACTGCTGACTAATATACCTACATATAAGATATAGGAATAAGACTGTGGGCCATTTGAATGCACAGGCAGGGGTTAGAGCCCAGATTTTGCATTTTGGAAGGCATGCTTTGGTCTGCACTTCTTTCCTCTCTACTCTGAAATCCAAAACTAGTCAGTACTGACTCACCCTTAGAAGTCGCCTTTGTTTCTCTTGCTAAAGCCCTGCTTACCAGCTCCCCACAGAGCTCAGAGTGGTCCTCTGTGAGTATGAAAGATTTGCCTAGCCTTCTATGGAAACCATTGTTTTTGAGGGTCCTTTTCGGAAATGGTTCATGTGACTTGTGGTTACAGTGTGAATAACAAAAGAAGTCTTTCCTCCACATACTATGTGGACCATATGATTTGAGCAAAAGTAGCAACTCCAATATGAGAGACAATGTATGGAGGAAATGGCAGCTAGCTTCAAAGGGAATTTTAGCATTGAAGGTTTGCCCAGATTTAACTAAAAAGAACTATGTAACCTCATTTTTAGGGTCTGCACAGCCTGTCAATTCAGGGAGGATGTTTGAAAGACATTCTCTCATAGGTTCTGATTGAACTGATTCCTGGAAAGACTATAAAAATGAAAACATCGATTCTAGAATGTTATCCATAGCTATATTAACTCAACCTTAAAAGAACTGTCAAGACTTGATGCCTGGTATATTGTCAGGCTCACAAACTCTTGGTGGATGGATAAATAAATGAATGATTTTAAATATTGTAACAATGAGAAGTATGCTTGAGCATCAAATGTTGTCTATCTCAAGGAATCTATATATCAGTTGCTTTTAATATTGGCTTAATTTTAATATGTTGAGATGAGTACATATTATATTTCATCAGATGATGAATTATGAATGAACTAAAATGTACTTCTGAATATCTCCTCTATATATCTAAATACCTTTGATGTATCTTTGCTTTAGTACTTGACCAGTAAATCCTAAATTGTCCTGTGAAACAACATAGCCCACACATTTTTTGAAAATAATTAATGTGTACTACAAAGAAACCATGAGTAACAAGTGGGAGAATCCAGTCCTTTGGATTAGAAAATTCCCAGAAATGTTAGGAACTGCCGGAAATGCTTGGTTGTTAATGCAACTCTCCATGCAAATGCTCTCGGGCTGAAAGCCAGATATTTCCCACTCTGTTTTGTGACAGCTCCACTCTGGGGAGCAGGGCCAGTTCCTCCAAACCAGCAGCTGTGTAACAGACTATGAGGACGTGGCCAAGATAATTCCCAGAGCCATTTCCTCTCTCCTACTGCATGCCTTCTTCATGAAGGAGGTGCCTACGATAGAAGTAAGGTTGACTTTGTTTTTACTGCTAGTATACCCTTCACATATTTGCTCAGCCTTAAATTATAGCCCATCACAGCCTGAGACAGACCCTGTGAGAACGGGTCTTTCCTCTCTCTCTCTCTTTCCCACCTCCCACTGCCATCATGGCCCCACCCAAAGAGGCACTCCCTAAGGGACTATTGAGTTGAACCAAACACCAATTTTATTCATTCCCAATGAGAATTACTCTATTTATTTGTGGGAAATGGAAAAGTCAGGAAAGGCATTAAGAGTAGCAATTTGACTTCTGAGATCTTCCCCCATGGCCCTGTGGAACTCATAATCTGGGACCTCTCAGGGTATAGAATCATTTGTTATTAGGGAGAAGAATTTGTAGCAGCATGTGGAGCATTTAGGGGCTTCCTCCTTTCTATTTTGGCTGGTGACAACCTAGGACAGTTGCTGAGGTTAAAACAATACACAGAACTCTGGAGCAATACTACCTCCTCCACCCATTTTTAGGGAAAAAAAATGTTGGAACATAGAACTAAGCCCAACAACCACATTCTCAGAATATTTGGAATGATATTCATATTCTAACAAAGGCTTCCATGCATCCACGAAGTGGAAACAAAACCTGTTCCTTGGCCTGGTCTTGGCTGTGCTCTCCTTTGAGGGAGCCTAAGCTCTTTGAGGTGATGCCCTGCCAGGCTGGCTGTTTGAGCACATCCTCATAGGATGCCCATTCAGACATCACAGGCCACCACAGGGAATGATGCTAGAGAAAGATACAGTCTACTGAATTTTTTTGTGTGCTTTCTCCCCTGAATGACAAGTCCCCTGTGTTATATATATACAAGCATCTCCTGAACACAGCTATAAATAAGTAGCAGGCTGTCTTATTCAGAGAATAACAACATAAGAGAAAGGAAGCAATCATTCTGACTGTAAGAGAGAAACCTGGTCTTTGTCCCAAGAGCCAGAAACTTTTTGTGTTTGTAATAAACACCTTTAGCTTTTTCATGAAAAAAGTATTTTTTATTTATTATCTTCAGTTAGCACTTCCTCAGTCCTTTTCATTTAGAAAGACTGTGCCTGACATGATTTTTTTTTCTGTCCACAATTAAGCAGACCATTCAATGTTCCAAATGTGGCTTGTTCTATTATTAAAAGTCATTTCTTTTGGCACATTTTTTAACCTGTCTTAAAATGATAACCATGGGTCCTTGATAATTAATTAAAAGGCATCTCATAAGGTAACTTTGGTGGTTTTGTTAAGACATTTATTTTAAGAGTAATTCTCAGTAGAATTTATCAGTAAATTACTTTATTCCCAGCTGATATTTCCCCACTAAGGATATTATAAATCCTTTCCTCACAGTAATGACAAAATGAAACTATCCTCAAACAGTGCTAGGTTGGTTTCTGGCCTTTATGTCAGTAATTTTAGGACTGCCTCCATTAGAAACGGTACATTATAAACATAAGGCCCAGAAAAGAGAGAAACATTAAAGAACAAGAGAGAAGCAGTGATTAGAATTTCGAATAAATGCCTTGAACTATGCAACAACAAATCCAGCATATAGGAACCAAGGAGGCTGGAGGATTTTCCACTCTAGGAGATAAGGGTGAGGGATGAAAAAGGCAGCTGGAGCCCAAGTAACTAAAGCACACCAGGAAAGGAAATACGGTCTCCGTTGCTACAGCGAAACTGGGCACACTCTGAGGTAGCCATAACCTTGGAGATTTTAGTTTGTTTCTTCATTGACAAACAAGAAGTCAGCACTGATAACAATCCTTAATAACACTTCCTCTGGAATGTGCGACATTCCATGTTTCTGCTTCATAGTTACTGCCGGATGTGCCTGAGTCAGACTGAGAGGTAGAGAATTTGCCGAGGCTATTATGGGGCCACTGAAGGTATAATCAGGCCTTCAGGTGGCCTTATCCTGCTTCTTTCTCTTTCAATTCATCTTGATTGTTTTGTTTTAACTCTGGATTGTGTCATGATATAATCATATATCTATATTGCCATGACTTGAATGATTTATCCTTCTAAATACACACACACACACATACACACAATGGATATATGGTTTTGTGCAAATATGTGTTTTGTAAAATTACAAAACAGAGAAGGCACATGTTTGGTTTTCAGAATATTATATCCAGTGCAAACAGAATTGATGGATATTTAACAGACTGTACTTAACAATGAAAACAGGCAAGTGTTAGGATTACATTTCTTAAACAATTTGAGACTAAAAAAGTAGACCTGGAAATTTGCCTAATATATGTTCTGTAAGGTATATAATATATTTTGAATGCTCTGATCATTATCTTAAGTAACTTTATTTATTTTCAACTCATCTTGTACTAAGAGCCATAGGTAAGTTGTTTTTTTTTTTTAATCCATGGGTAAAGAATTCAGTGACTTATCTGTAGGTCTTGAATTAAACTGGAAAATCAACTGGAAGTTATCTGGTGCTTATAAATGGTGGGCACAATTAGCTTAAATGTGATGGAACAATATGTTATGCACAATTTTCCCAAATGCTTAGAAAATTAGGTCAATGGGGGCCTCCCTGGTGGTGCAAGGGATTAAGTTGCAGCACTATGAAGCTATCTGCAGCCACTGCAGCACAGCAGTTGGATCCCCAGCCCAACAGGGAGCAAACACACATGGCGCAGCAGACCTCTCCTGTATGGCCCGCTGCTCCTGTCAGCAGTGCATTTCAGTACATCTGCCTGTTCTGCTCCCCACTCTGTTTCTGGTGAATCCTCTCACCCCCCACACCTCTGGCCTGTACCCCAGCTCTTATATGCATAAATAAAATAAATCTTTTTTAAAAAAGTAAGTCAATGGGAACATTAGATTTTCTGAATTTTGTTTTATTGTGACTAGACTTGACCAATGTCCTGTAGTAGCAATGGCTGTACATATCATGTTTTAAGGATCTTTGTGAGGTTCTTGAATCTCTGGGCTTCTATTTAGAATACCTCCGGTCCAGTGAACTGTTCCTCAGTGATCTGGAAGAAATTCTAAAAAATTCTCAGGTAAAGTAGGTCCAGTTCATGTGCAGGATGAGAGATCAGTTCTGACTGAAAATGAGCAGCCTGACCATCTTGACTAACCCTCAACAGCACACAATAAACAGAGATTCAGACATAGTGCTGCATCCCATTTTCTGCATCCCAGAGGACATATGCTCACCAGGTCACCAGGAGTGATGGCTGAAAGTTGTACAAATCCCACTTCTATGTTACTTGGAGAAACAGTCCCACTTCCATCATGAAAAAGGTCAATCTGAGTTCCTGGACTATTCGAATTCCTGGGCTATTTTACTAAATCCGGGGTCACAAATGGACAGAGCCCTGTGTGTTCAGTTGACATATCCATAGTTATTTTAATACTTTTTGGTGTCACATACTCTCTGGTTCTCCCCAGATCTACCACTGTCTCTTATTTCACATCCAAAGACATTTGGGTTCAGACCACAAAGTACAAAAGCCTTCTGTATGAGATAAAGAAAAGACAGACCTTGCCCCCATTGATTTTAGCCAGAATCACATTAAGTAGTGAATTCTCCTTCTATTTCTGGACATAGATCATACCTTGTTTTTCTGAGGGAATGCCATTGTTCCCATATGTAATTAATCACATAGCCCCTCCCAGTGTACTCCTGAGGTTCATTATAACCTTTTTAAGGTATGAAGATATGAATCAATTAGTTACAAACATGTTTGATCTCCTGCTATTTGTCAAGTAACTTGCCAGAAACAGGGAAGAGCACACATATTTATTGCACATTTAATATGTACTAGGAACTGCTAAGAACTTCCATACATAATCTGTTTTGTTTTGTTTTGTTTTAATAATCTTCAAACTCAGCTCATGGGGAGTAGTTATGATATTGTCATTCCATTCAACAGGTGAGGAAATTGAAGTTCAGAGAACTTTAGTGACTTCTTCAAGGCCACACAGTCAGCATATTAGAGTACGATTTTAGACCCAGATCTCTCTGACTCTATCCACCCCATTATACCTGGATCTGCATTCAAGGAACTAGCAGTCCATTTGAAGAAACAGAGAAATTCTATTTTTAAAAAAACCCTATTAAAATTAACCTTCCTAGAACAGTTAATCCTAAGGAGTGGTTTTTTTTTTTTTCATTTTTGTTATTTATGCATACAAGAACTGGGGTACAGGCCAGAGGCGTAGGGGTGAGAGAATTCACCAGAGACAGAGTGGGGAGCAGAACAGGCAGACTAAGTGAAAATGCACTGCTGAGGGGAGCAGCGGGCATGACAGGAGAGGTCTGCTGCACCATGTGGGTCACCTCCCTGGCCAGGGATCAAACTCATGCTGCAGTGTCTGAGGAAAGCTTCATAGTGCTAATGCTTAACCCCTTGTGCCACCAGGGAGGCCCCTGTCTTTCATTTCCTGTTCACATGTTCAAATAAACTTAAAGTTTCTTAGTTAGGGCTCTAAAGAAAAACCCACTCCACACATAATCCACTCTGTAGGCCTATCCTTTCAGGGAGCAATTCAAATTAAAAAGTGCAAGAGATAGCCAATCAAGTCCTGTAGCTGCACCAACTGTGCCATGTCCTGATATGATTACGTAAGAAAAAAAGAGTTACTGGGGCCATAAGCGAATAAATTATAAGTACCAAATCAATATGAAAAAGCAGATATTAAGATAGTTTGTAAGAGAAAGAGATCAGGAAAAAGCAAAATCTGGGACTTTAATGGTGGTATTGTATGATAGCATATACCATACTCCTAAAACTCATTCATGGTTATAAAACAACATTAATCTCAATAAACATAATTTAAAAAGAGATAGCAAAGTCAGAACACTAGTAACGGTTTTAAGTTGCACAGATCTGGGTTTTAATCCACCTCTATGATGTTGAGCAAGTTACATGACCTCTGCCAGTTCTATTTCTTGAACTCTTGCCCAGAAATATTGAGATTCAATAATAAATGTAAAATAGCACGGTTCCCTCTTTGTTCTCAGTGTATTGTAATATAATTATTCTACTTATTTAGCAGTTTTCTCTTAACCCTTAACATATTCCAAATTAAATGGTTTACCTGATTGGTAAGAAAATGCTTATTATGTGCCACTCTTCATGTTCTCTTGAGGAATGAATTTTCTGCAGAGCAGGAAGTTTCTTCCACTCTTGCTTGCAATAACTTTCTGTCTAATGCCACCATGACTGAGTGGGAAAATCTACCTAATTCTAGTGTCTGTTTAATAGTAAGAAACACAGTGCTATATAAATACAGATAGGGGAAGGGAGACTTGGTTGGGGAGGTAGACTAGAACTAGATTGTGGGAAAGATCTTACTAGATTATCATAGCATGACATTTCAGCGGATTCCTTAAAATGTACAAATATTGATTAAAAATAATTTAAGTCCAAAATAATATTTGCTTTTGGTGTTTAGATAGTTTTATTGGGGAGAGGGATGCTGTTTGGGAGAGGTTGTTTTGTTTGTGTTGAGGAGGTAGGGGTGAGTTATTGATATTTTAAATTTTGTACAGGTTTTGTTATTTTCTAAGGTATTTTATACTAAAGTACTAATAAACTCATCATTTGATGGACATATCTACTAAATTCTTTGTTCTCCAAGTGTGGTCTAGGGGCCATCTGCCTGAAAATTACCTGGAGAACATTCAGAATGCAAATTTCTATTCCTCACCTCAAATCTGCCAAATTATAGTCCCTGAGGGTGAGGCCTGGGAACA
This sequence comes from Talpa europaea, assembly GCF_964194135.1. Lineage (NCBI taxonomy): Eukaryota > Metazoa > Chordata > Mammalia > Eulipotyphla > Talpidae > Talpa > Talpa europaea. The sequence goes on from NC_140076.1 coordinate 41,605,285, forward strand.
TGAGTTTAACATTCTTCCCAGGTGATTTTTATTCTCACTGTATTAAGGGCATCACCTGCCAACAGACAGGTGAATTCATTTTAAATGTACCTAGAAAAAGAGGAAATTATGTTTGTTTGCATATGTACATACATATGTGTGCATAGTTATTGCTAAATAAGTGTATTAACTATTCAGATTTATCAGTATTATTTTGTTTTAAGGAATCTGATGAAATGGCATTCTATGAAGATCTAACAAGATCTTTTCCACAATCTGGTTCTAGTCCACCTTTCCAACCAAGCCTTCCTTTTCTTTTCAATGTTTGTATGGCTATGTCCTTTCTATACCAGGCTCCAGAATTAAGTAGATTTTCTCACTCCATCATGGTGGTAGAAAATTCATTTCCAAGAAAGCAAGACAAGTGTTAACTTTTTAACAAATAGATTATAGCAACCTTGCTTACTCAATCAAGGATCATCAAAATCCCTCCAGGACCTTTTATATCTGTGGACATTTTGTACCTTACTGATTGGTCTTATGAACAACACTAGAAAAATCATAGGCAATTTTAAAATCTTTTTTTTAAAAAATAGAGACTAACACACTCTTTTAAAAGAACAAGAACTCTTGCAAATCTTTCAAAGAATCATAGCTTCATCGGGTATGTCCTCTTCTCGTTGTAGGTGAATAGAGGGAATAGACAGGAACCTCAACACAAGAGTGTTCTTAAGCATCAGTTGCTTATATCCCACTATAATACCTCCCTTCTGTTTGAAAGCATGGGGAGACAGTGTTAGACCTGCTTTGTTTCTCTTCATAGATCATGCAACAGATGAGTGACCACCGCTATGACAAACTCACCGTGCCTGATGACATGGCCGCAAACTGTTTATATCTAAATATCCCCAGCAAAGGCCATGTCTTGCTGCACCGAACCCCAGAAGAGTATCCAGAAAGTGCAAAGGTAAAAAAACACCTTTCCTGGAGGAAGATCAAAACAGGGGTGGGAAGAGCTCAAGGAACCATGGAGATGGTTCATGGAATGGGTGGTGGGAATTTCACGGGGACTATAACAGACATGAAAATGCATACACTGTACAAAATTGAAAAATGATGTAAAAAATACATAAAATAATAATTAAAACAAAACACCTTCCTGATCACCGCAGCTGGGTTGGCCTTCTTGATCATCTTCCTGCGGGGATGTTTTCCTGATGGAGTGATAAATCTCTCTAGACATTGCAAATCATTCAGAAAGCAGAAAGTATGGTATAATTTAGGGCACAGTAAAGTTAATTTAACTCACTCTTCTCATCCATGTCATTATCACTAATGTATGCACAGTTGTTGAGATGAGATACCCGGTTTCAAAGCTTTTCAAATGAGTGTGTGGATTTCCCAAGCAGCCAGTGCTCTGGCACTGATTAAATGCACCTTTCCGCACTCTGGTATGCATTATGCACAGAGACCTACAATTAGATGGTCAACTAGGTGGTTGTTTTCTGACACATCTGGAGTGCCCCTCATAAGAGGGTCATTTGTTTCTGAGGGCAGGGGATTACAAATGGCCCAAAGAAGTGGGTGTTCATTGTCAGGGCTGCAAAAAAGAAGGGTCTGCACATCCTAGCAGCAAAGGTGAAAGGAAGAGCAGGAAAAATATAGTACACGGGGAGCCAGTCAGCTGGTCCAAGAGCCTTTGCATTTGTGTTCCAACAAGGGAATTTTCCTTAGATATGGAATTCTTTACTGCTCTGAGAAAATCTTCCTTGTCTTTCAAAGCACTCTTCCAGTTTCCCGTGAATACTTTAGTAATTTCACTTGAACTCTACCAAGCACGTGGAAAAGCAAGTATCCGTAGATTCTTCAAATGTTTGTATCTTTTCAGTCTTTCAATTATATTCATCTCTGCCCAGGGGAACAAGATATTTATACTAAGAATGGCAGAAAAGCCTTTAGTAACCATGGACTCATTTTTTTGTACATCTTATGCTTTAAAATTTTTAGAAAATATGGGCCTCCATTAAAACCGTAAAAACCCAAATCCAGGCCTCCCTGGTGGCGCAGAGGTTTAAGCACAGCACTATGAAGCTATCCACAGCCACTGCAGCACACGTTTGATCCCCGGCTAGAGAGCTGACCCACATGGCTCACTGACCACTCCTGTCTCACCTGCTGCTCCCTTCAGCAGTGTATTTCAGTAGATCTGCCTGTTCTGCTCCCCACTTTGTCTCTGGTGAATCCTCTAACCCCTACACCTCTGGCCTGTACCCCAGTTCTTGTATACATAAATAAATCTTTTGTAAAAAAATTAGAAAATATTTTATGCCACCCTTGTAGATAGGTAACTATATAATTACTAGGTTTATCCTCATTATATATCTACCTCTCAGCAGATAAAAAAAGAAGAATGCGAGCATAATTTCTAGCTCTGTGGCTGAAAGTGTGAACCTGGGGAGAACAGGACTTCTGACCCCACACTGGGGCTTCCCCATCTCTCAGATGAATAGGGGGTCTCATATTTAACATGAAGCAGGGTTGTTAAAAAGGCTCCTGAACTCCCAGGAGTTCAGGCATATGGCATATGCATTATCAAAAAGCACCCAGTTTATAGAACTCACTTGGAGAAGCACAGCTCTGGAACATCTATAATGGTCATTAATTGCTTCTGAATTCAGCCCTGGGTCTCTCAATGAAAACATTATCAGCATTTACTGAGGGCTCGCCCCGTGTCTCACAGGCTACGTGCATTATCTTTTTTTAAAAAAGATTTATTTATTTATGCATACAAGAACTGGGGTACAGGCCAGAGATGCAGGGGGTGAGAGGATTCACCAGAGACAGAGTGGGGAACAGAACAGGCAGATCAACTGAAATACACTGCTGATGGGGAGCAGCAGGCAAGCCAGGAGAGGTCTGCTACTCCATGTGGGTTTCTCCCTAGCTGGGGATTGAACTCATGCTTTAGAGGCTGCAATTGCTTCATAGTGCGGTGCTTAACCCCTTGCACCACTAGGGAGGCCCTATGTCCATTATCTTATCTAGTCCTTAGATCAGCCCTGTGAAGGGGTTGTTATTATTCCAGTTTTAGCCACCCAGATGTCGCTGAAGTGGTTGTGCTTTAAGTAGTAAGTTGTCTAAAGTGGGTTTGGGGCCTCCCTGGTGGCCTAGGGTTTAAGTCTCAGCACTATCACCCTTAAGGCCTGAGTTGATCCCTGGCGAGGGAGCTAAGCCACACATGGCGGAGCAGACCTCTGCTATCTCACACGCTGCCCCCCCTTAGCAGTGTATTTCAGTAAATCCCCCTGTTCTGCTCCCCACTCTGTCTCTGGTGAATCCTCTCATCCCCGCACCTCTGGCCTACACCCCAGTTCTTCTACAATATAAATAAATAAATAAATCTTTAAAAAAAAAACTGGGTTTGGAACCCAACTTTGTCCTGCTCCAGCACGCTTAATTAATCACTGTCCTGAACAAAATAGGTTCCTGAAGAAGCAAAGTCAATTATCTTTAGGCAGCGTATATTGAGGTGATTTTGTTTTTTAAAAAGTCTTTGATCTTCAGAGAAAAATCGATTAATTTGAAGTTTTGGCACATGCTTTCTATTAGTGTCAAAAATGCTATAAAATTCATACCTGTAATATAAAAGCAGTTTGACCTGATACTTCACATAAATTACATTTTGTCAAGTTTTCCCAGTGGCGTTGGTAAAGAAAGAGACATTAAAGTATAGTTGGCCAGTTTTTACAATGTGGAGAGAGTAAAATTAGGACTGAAAACATGCCACCAACTCTCATTTATCACTTAATCTAGAATGACAATGGAAGCATGAGAGCATTCCTACCAACAACCACATTTTTTTTTAAAGATTTATTTATTTATTTATACAAGCACTGGGTACAGTCAGAAGCGGGGAGGGTGAGAGAATTCACCAGAGCCAGAGTGGGGATCAGAGCAGGCAGAAGGACCGAAGTACACTGCTGAGGGGAGCAGCGGGCGGCAGGAGAGGTCTGCGCGCCATGTGGGACCCTCCTCCTGTGGCCGGGCATCAACCGGCACTGCAGAGGCTGCCTTCAGCCTCACAGCCCAGCATTCAACCGCTGTGCCACCAGGGAGGCCCCAACAACCACATTTCTGACACATCTTTGGCGCTGAGGTTATGGCAGAGCTAGTGGTTAAGCAATGCTGCTAGCTCTGTGCTTATGGCTGTGGGCATGTGTGATTTGGATGTATATCCTAGGATTAATGGGTGAATAGCCTAAATTCTAATTCTCTACACGAGGGGGGAGATGGACTTTTAGACAGAAGAATTATTTATTTTTTAATTTTTTTTGAAATTATATATTCACTTTTTTAATTTTTTAAATTTTTTACATCATTGTTCATTTTTATTTTTATATTATTTTTTTATTTTTTTACATTGTTCATTTTTAAACAATATTTGCTTCCTCCCACCCCCTCAGGTGTAGTCCCCATAGAGTTTCCTTCATCAATGCATCTGTGCACCATCACCTCAGTCCCCTGTGCTCCTCCCTCCCTCCCTCTGATCCCTCTCCCTCCTCCTCCTCTGCAGGATGTCTCTGATTTATAATTGTCCATTTTTGCTTTGTTGTGTTTTGTACTGTTATTATGTTTTTACACTGATGTTTTATTTGGTTCCCCTATATTCCTGCTATAAGTGAAACCATCTGATATTTTTCACCCAAAAATAGATGACTGGATCAGGAAGATGTGGTATATATACACAATGGAATATTATTCAGCAATCAGAAAAGATAAACTCATGCCAATCCCAGCAACGTGGATGGAGCTAGAAGGAATTATGCTCAGTGAAATAAGCCAGACAGAAGCAAAATTATAATCCTCTTCTCTCTCTTTTCCCTTGACCCCTACTGTAGGTGTATGAAAAGCTGAAGGACCATATGCTCATCCCTGTGAGCCATTCTGAATTGGAAAAGGTGGACGGGCTGCTCACGTGCTGCTCCATTTTAATTAACAAGAAGGTGGGCTCCTGAGTTGCAGTCCCTCCCTCGGAGCTGGCAATACTGCACTCACGAGGCCCATAACTCTCCCCATTCCCGTTGTTTTCATTGACAATCTACTGTGCCACTGTGCTACTAACTGGTTTACAAAAGTTTAATTCTAAGTTTAATCACTTCATTCTGCACACTCCCCTTGAGGTGGTACCTAAGTTATGGATTTGCTAAATGAATTAAGCAATCTAGAAAATATAGAGCCAATGAATTGCTGAAATGTGATTAATAATAGTAAGGAAACACTCATGTTTGTCTTATCAGTGTAAAGATTGTTTATTTGCCAGTATGTTCTGAGAAGTGACTTCTTGATCAGTCAGATAAGCTGCATTTTTTTTCTATCATTAATCATCTTGGTTCCTATGAAATTCCCTGATCATGGATCCTATTTTATTCCCTCTTTTTTTTTTCCTTTTGAACCTTGGGAAGCTTTCTCCCAGTAACTTTCTTTGTCTTTTCCACCTCTGTACAGTCACCTTACGTAAGATCTGGAGTCTTGCCCCCCAGGACACCTTCCTGCGTGCCCAGCCTGTCAGCCATGGTCTCCTCTGTCTTCAGGCTTTGTCTTACCAAGCCCACTCTTCCTAAGAGAGCCAAACGGGCCCCTCAGCAGAACCAGAACTAAAATCAGAGCAGCTGTTTGGGGAGAGTTACACACACAGAGGCATATCCTGATAGGGTTTGCCCCAGATATCTAAATTCCAGAAGTATATCACCACACCTAGGAAGGTAAAATTGGCAAGAGGTGGTTGCTAGGGGACTATGGATCAAGAAGCTTAGAAACAGCCCATGGGTACAACTTCTTAGAAAGTCTTCAAGTCACATTCCATGAATTTTTGCTTCATTACTGGTCATATACAGAACTTGGAAAACAGCCTTATTTGTTCCTTCAGCTTCATTTCTTAAAAAAAAAAAAAAAGACATCACATCTAAAATTGATGATTGATGATGGTCTGGTGCCAGCCAGATGGAGCATAGTCCAGAAATGATCAGTTCAGTGATGGAAACTAATCATAGACAATGGTTTGAAATATCCATGAATACTTTCTATGGAATTCAATGAAAATGTCTAGTCTTCATATTACACAAACTTAAACTGACACTTGTCCCTTACAAAGAACAATGCAGCAAGGAAGGGAAAAGCCATTGTCTTTTACTTACACTTGAAAGAATCAGCCTCTCCACAGAGAAATGGCATTTTCCAAGGAATGATGACTGATCTATGCATGTTATCAAACTTCCTAGTCATTCCACCATTCCTGGATTGCCTGTGGCTTGTTTAAGATTGAGAATCAGGATTAAGAAATAGTACTTCAAGTCTTGCTCTGCCAACCCGTGTGTTTCTGAGCTAGCATTCATGTTTGGTGACCAAGAGAGAATTACCTTCATTCACTTCCTCTCCCTCTCAGCAATTGGAGGTGACAAGCCTCTGAGAAAACCAAGACATAATTAACCACTATCTGTCTTTTTCATTCATTTAATGACTTTTGCCAGAATTGGAAGAAATTCCTTCTCTTCCTTTTCCTCTTTGTTGCTTCATTTTGAAAGACATGTCATGTGCAAATAGCTAATTATGTACATCCTATGAGTGACCCATATCTTGGTCACTGTTAGATTTTGCACTGCCCTATCATGATGAGTAATATGTTTTCAACAATGAAAGAATGTTACCCACATGCCTAAGTTAATGAAGAAAAATTGCCCCTGAGTGGTTGTAGTTGCCTTTTGTGTTCTGGCACTATGTTGGAAAAAGCAGAAATTCTCCCTCTGAGAGTTTAACATTTCAAAAAAAGAAAAAGAAAACTAACAGAATTAGCCAGTTTAGGTTTAATAGTAAAGCCAATTGGCATATAATTTTCAATATCTTTAGTTCTGTCATCCTAAATTAGCTGTTTTTCATTTATGTTTAGTTAATTACAAGTGAATTGATTTTTCTTTTGTACAATTTGGGCTACAGAAGACTGCTTTTCACTTTTTTCTTTCCTTTGCTCTTTTCCCTCTTTGTCTCAAGAAATCACGTCATTTGTATGTGTCTCTTCTACAGTAACTGCTTTGTCACCTACTATGCTGGCTTCTTTGGACTCCCTGTGATATGATGATGTGAAAGTCTAAATATTCACAGCATAGTAGTATTACTTCTTTGATGTTCTCATCAACATAATGTCATCTTTGAAGAAGAAAGATAATCCATTATTTAGGCCCCGTCCTTGTCTCGTGATTTATAAGGATAGATAAACTAACAGAAGCTGCTTTATGAAGTTATAAAGACCTTAGGAATTGTATTTAAGTAAGTAAAAGTTAAGTCAGAATTAGTTGGTCAGTAGGAATCAATTGAATAAGAACAATATAGAGAAGATACATTATTTAACATTATTTCTCAAACTATGGTGGATTGCTATAGAAATCAGCAGGCAGATATCTCTGTGTATTGACTGCTCTTTTAAGCCACTGTGAACAGGTTTCTATGGCTGTCTCTTTATCTCTAAGGGAAAATAGTCTATAGATGAATAATGTGACTTATATAGAGTTGCATGTTAGTCTTTGTAATTTTTCACTCTATAACATTCTACAGAACAGACATGATTCCAACATGCCGTGAGAGTTGTACATTTTGCATCTTGTTGCAGCCAGTGTGTGGTTATCCACTCTGTGTGCCAAAACCAGTAATGCCTTTGATGGCTCTTTAGTCCAGAGAAGTTCTGCACTGATTTTAATCTCTTGCTGTCCCAATCCTACAAGTATACCAATCACGATGGAATAAAGTGTGAGTTGTACTGTGATCAATAGTGTATGCCTCATTCTTGCTGTAGTGAGCCAAGTCACCCTTTCCTTGCTGTCAGTGATGGGACAATGTCTCCCTTGTCCTACTAGCTACGGAATTAGAAAAACTGCACTTGCAATATATGGCCTTACGTGCCTATTGAGCCCTTGAAATGTGGCTACTGTGTCTGAGGAACTGTTTACTTTCAATTCAATAAAATTTAAAGGGCCATCTGTGAATAGTGGCTGCCAGATGAGAGCACAGCTCTATACAAAGTTTTGGTAAGGAATGGAGACTTCCCAGATTGCATACTGTCCTTTCAATCAAACATTTAACAAACAAAAATGTATTGACTATGTAACAGGAAAGTTTTCAAGAGCTTATAATCAAGAGAGGTAATAAATAAATAAACTGTCATAAATTTTTTTTAGAAAAAAGAAATGCTGTATACTTGCAAATCAGCTGCCATCAAATGCTTGGATTAAAATGATATTTACAGTGATCCTTCATACTTTGAATATTTAAAAGCATGCATGTTCTCCCTGCTAGGTCATGAGGACTCGATTCACATGTGCTCTTCCTTAAAGAGTCTCCTCTTTCTCGCTTTTACTCCTAACTGTGGTAAGGCTCACTTAAGGTGGCATAACAGTGTGTTTTTTTTCCCCTGGTCATGCAAGAGATTTTTCGCCTTTGTTTTTCAATAAATATCTTATAGAAAATTTATCTTTTAGGAAATTTATCTTTTAGGGATTTTTTTTAAGATTTTTTATTTATTTATTTATACAAGATTGATTGGTTGATTGATTGATTTATACAAGCACTGGGTACAGTCAGAAGCACGGGAGAGTGAGAGAATTCACCAGAGCCAGAGCGGGGAGCAGAGCAGGTAGAAGGACTGAAGTACACTGCTGAGGGGAGCAGCGGGCGGCAGGAGAGGTCTGCGCGCCTTGTGGGACCCTCCTCCAGTGGCCGGGGAGCATCCGGGGATCAAACCGGCGCTGCAGAGGCTGCGGGCAGTTTCGCAACCCAGTGCTCAATCACTGCGCCACCAGGGAGGCCCAGGAAATTTTTTTTAAATGAAGATCTTTATTCACAATTTTTCCAAACTCAAAATAGCTTTACTGTTTTTCTTTTCCTGAGTGTAAAATTAACAATTGTTCACTATAAAAATAAAATTTAAAAAAACTATAAAAGCAAAAGTAAAGAAAAAATTATGCAAAATGTCATCATGTCACGATAACCACTATTAACATTCTGAAGACTATCTACATATCTATAAATAGATATAGATTTAAATATGAAATAATTTTGCATAACCATGCTGTTCTGTGGCTGCTTCCTTCACTTAGCATTAAATTGTGGGCATCTCTCCATGTCAATAAATACAGATCTATATCATCAATTTTAACATCTCTGAATATTCCATGATACAATTGTTGAAGCTACTCTTCTAATTTATCTGGAGTGTTATATCATGGGTGTTGAGTATGCTCACATTGCTGTTAGTGAAGGGTCTTCAAGCTACCAGAAATGCACTGCTGATTTAAAATTGAACACACTCCCAGAGTTTGTTCAACCTGGTGTCATCTTATTGTAACTGAATGATACATGCACATGTTCATCAGAAACACAGACCAGTGCTAAGGTTCCTTGGAGAGGCTGTTGATTTAATCACATCTTCTCAATTAGTAGTGTGTTGATTAGTTCTTCTCCATTGGATTGGCATTGTATGGGTGATGAAACTAAAAATGTGCCAACTGCCACCAGCAGACATCTTCTGTCCGCCCCCCTATAGGAAAACCCTCCACCTATGTGCCAGGGTACAGGTCTCCTCACAGAGAAGAGAAATACCTTTAAAAGGAAGAATTGATAGGAATTCCCTGACCATTCTTCCTCAGCCTTCCAGAATAATGGAGGAAGATTAGAATGAAAAAAATCCCCTCCATGATGAGATTCTGGAAATGGTAACTTTGCTGAGTGAAGAGTGCTGGTCACCAGTATTTTAGGCAAGTGAGCACACTCAGGCTCCAGGATGTAGTCCTGTCTTTGAGAGCTGACAGTCTGGAAGGAACAGGAAGAAATGATGACAGCACAACAGAAGGTAAGGTGAGAACTGTAAAAGAACAGTGCTGTGGCAATCCCCTATCTGGGAAAACAAGCAGAAGAATTGAGGTTTGATCTGGGCATGGAAGGATGGTTTTGGCTTCAATAAGTCAAGATGGGAGTGCAGGCATTGGAGGCGGACGAACAGCATGAGCAAAGGCACAGGGAGGTGAGAGAGCACAGTGTGCATTCCAGAAGCACCTACTGTGTACCAGTTAACTGCTGGTTCCTGGTGTACAAGGGTGACAGTCCCTATTACCTGGAATTTACATACAAATAGGAAGATGGGCTTTAACCAAATTACAGCAAGAGTGATGAACCTTATGAAAGGAGAATGGGGTACTCAAAGCAGATGGAAGGGGTAAGCAGGAGGATTGATTTGGCTAAACCATGAGACAAGCAGAAGAGCACAGTGAGACCATATTTGTAGGAATGTCAAAGGCTTTTCCCTCAAAGGTTGGGTATTTGGACTGAATTTAGCTGTCTGTGAGGATTTCCTGAAGTCTTTTGGGTCAGGGAGTGACATTACTGGAGCTTGAGACTGCAACCTTGTATCGAATGAATGGAAATGGCTGTGTCTCCAAGTGTAATTTCTCCAAGTTTAGTTTGTCATTTAAACATCTCACCACCAAAATGGAGCTTGAAAGCTGGGCAATTAACTTCCTCTACATTTTCTCTCCTGAAAAACGGATTAATAACACCTTCCCCTCCCAACTCCAAAGGGATATATTCAACGCAAATGAGATAAAAGGACTGAAGCGTTCTTTGGAAGAAAGGTACAAAGTAAATATCATTATCATCATCATTATCCTCATTAACTCCTATCATAGCAAGTCTGGATACCATCAAAATGTCATCTTCTATTTGAAACATCAATCACCTACTCCAGAAATAACCTAGGATTGCATCGTTGATGCCTCTGAGCTGGCTGACAGTTTCCGTGGCGAATTCACAGGTATTCATGATAGCCGGAGCTGCTGCTACACAGACATACTTACATTAGAGAATTGTTGGTGAATCAGAAGAGTCCCCATCTCCCTGCCCCCTCCAAATACTCGTTACTAACTAAGTGAAAGCTGGGCCAGTTATAGCACAAGATAACTGGGGTTATCAGGCTTTTAGGAGAATGTGCAAGTGCCAAATATGTTACTGTCACTATAAATAAATAAAAGATTCAAGCCAATGTGCCAGCAAACTGCTGGGTAAAAGATAGCCTGGCTGGCTTGTGACAAGAATACCTAAAAGTGTTGATGGGTCCCTAGGTCTTGGGAAGCTCCCTTTATTTATAAGTAGAAAGTGTAGTCATTTGGATCTGAATAAAAAGAGCAAGCTTGGGTGAATTTGCACAGACCTGAGAAGGTAGTTTGCTTTTGTCTGTGCTTAAACATCAAAAAATAAATTTTAAGGTCGTGCATCTGGACAAGAACATTTATTGATTAGACAGGACTTTGAAATAGAATTGCTCAACATTAAGTTAGGATACCCTGTGCTACGTTTTGAAATTTCCCACTATTTCATAAAGGTACAAAGATTCCACATATTTCACTGATGCAGGAAAAGTTCAGGAACCAAACAAATTCTGGTGTCAAGCCATAGTTGGACTATGTCGAAATGTTAGCTCGTCTACCTCTGCAAGGAGCTTGTGGAGTAAACAGATTCACAATTCCAACAGAGGCTTAAAATTCCAGCATGAGATATGAACAGTGTCATCTATTTGTTTACGTGGGAGCCAGGTGAGTGTATAAAGTCCCAAGAGTTAATACTATGATAGAAACATGGAGTTTGCTTGTTTTCCAGGCTTAATAATAATAAGGGGAAACAGAAAGAGCATTGTTACCATGGCAAGATGGTAACAAGGAGTCAGTGAGAGGGAAGAGAATTCGCCCCGCCCACACTTGAATCAAGAGAGCTTAATGAAGGTCTGTTTCAAAGATATGGGTGTTAAGGGTACAAACAAGGAAAGGTGAACCAACAGCTGTCAGCAACACTCATAGATCCAGCAGGACAAGACAGGAAATTGTGCTTCTGAGTCTGGGATGGGGAGGCCGCAGCTCCAGCCAGAAACGAGGTTCCAGAGCAGGGAAGCAGTCATTACCTCAGCCTCTCTTTGCACACTCTGTTCTGTCGGTGCTCCCCCCCGCTGCATACAACTGCAAGATGTCTAGTGAGGGGGTTCAAGTCATGCCCTCCCCGCAAGGGGGCAGCTTCCTGGAGCACAGAACTGGCATGGAGGTGCGGAGGAAGCTGCTGCTAACATGAAAAAGCTCTTCGCCCATCAGAGAGCGGCCATCACCAACTCTCTCAAGGTCGGCATTTAAATCACACATCTTGCCAAGCTCCCCAGACTTGGTGTCATGTCCATTCTGTGGTCTGATTCTTCCTTTTTTGATAGCAGAAAATGATTGGAAGGGAATCAGCAACAGAACGTGAGTCTGTCCTGCCGCAGGGAGCAAGAATGTCACATTCCAGACCCATGAGTCCTGGACCTCTTTAGCAAGCACTATGTTAATTCTAAAAATAGAGCAGTCTCCCGGGCACCAGTGTCCAAAAACAGCTAGTTGCCTCTTTACAACATGCCCATGACCTGCTGGAGACATGAAGGTGTTTAGAGTCCAAAGGACTTATTTTCTGTGTTCCCCTTTTATTTGTGCATCACCCCCCACTTGTTAAGCACAAGCTATTTTTGGGATGTTGCTCATGAGGATAATATCCAGTCTAAACTGAGAGAAGGGAGTTCCACATTGTTGGTGGTGGGGGGTGGGGGGGTTTCAGGTAGAGACCAAAGGACCATATCCAAGAGCGATTATACAGAAATTGCTCTCCCCAGTAAAATTTGATCTAGATAACATCTAAAATCTTTTTCTGGGGCCTCCCTGGTGGCGCAAGGGGTTAAGAGGCAACCTATGAAGCTGTCCTCAGCCCTTGAAACAAGAGTTTGATCTCCTGCCAGGGAGCTACCCACATGGCGCAGCAGACCTCTCCTGACTCACCCACTGCTCCCCTCAGCAGTGTATTTCAATCGATCTGCCTGTTCTGCTCCCCACTCTGTCTCTGGTGAATCCTCTCACCCCCCACACCTCTGGCCTGTACCCCAGTTTGTGTATGCATAAATAAATAAAATAAATCTTTAAAAAAAATCTTTTTCTGATTAGGCATTTGTACTGACCAGATCCTGGGTGACTTCCCTTTCTCCTATGTTTACCTCTCCCAGTCTCCCAAATATGTGAACATTGTCCTCATGTTTAATTAACAATAATAAGGTTTCCACTTACAGCATGACAGCATGAAAAGTTCTCTGAAGTGGCACCCAAGAAAAACTAATATAATCAATTTTTTAAAAAAGAAATATTTGAAGTCTCTGGAATGGTCAGAAGAGTATACAGCTGCACCGGTTCGATCCCTGGCCACTGGGAGAGGGTCCCACATGGCACGCAGACCTCTCCTGCCGCCTGCTGCTCCCCTCAGCACTGTACTTCGGTCCTTCTGCCTGTTCTGCTCCCCGCTCTGGCTCTGGTGAATTCTCTCACCCTCCCCACTTCTGACTGTACCCAGTGCTTGTATAAATAAATAAATAAATCTTTAAAAAAAAAAAGAGTATACAGCAAATGAAGAAACATCCAAGAATATCTACTAAAACTTGGTAAGATTTTTTTTTAAAGATTTATTTATTTATGCATACCAGAGCCGGGGTACAGACCAGAGGTGTGGGGTGTGAAAGGATTCACCAGAGACAGTGTGGGGAAAAGCACAGGTGGATTGACTGAAATACACTGCTGAGGGGAGCAGCTGGGGAGTCAGGAGAGGTCGGCAGTGTCATGTGGGTAGCTCCATGGCCTGCCAGGCATGGAACTCATGCTGCAGTGGCTGTGGACAGTTTTATAGGCTGTGTCTTAATCCCTTTCACCACCAGGGAGGCCCTGGAACTTGAACTCTCCCCAGCTAATAGGATTCTAGACAGAAGAAGCAAGTCAAAATCACCTGAGACTGTTTCCTTTCCATCAAGCACTTATCAACTGAAGCAAAGATGTTACTCAGAAATACATCATTGCCCTGGCCCAGTTTTAGAGCCAGGGCACAGAGAGTTTTACCTAGGGGCAGAAGTAAGCTGTATAACAAAAAACTCCAAATTCCTCTCCAAAGAACTGACTTAAATTGCAACAGAGTATGAAGAAGTTCAGGTCTCAGGGAGCTCTCAAACGTGGTAAAGATTATAGCAAAACAATTGGCAGGGAATTGATAGATTCCTTGGAGACACAGGACAAACTGCAGGCTTCCAGGTTGGAAAGGAAGATGTAAAACTGCCTCTCTTCACAGATGAATAGAAAATACTAATAAATTCACTAAAAAATGATTAAAACAAATAATTGAATGAGTTCAGCAAGGCTATAGGATATAGAATCAATATAAAAAAATCAATTGTGCCTCTACATACTTGTGAAGAATAATTCAAAAATGGAATTAAGAAAACAATTCCATTTATAATAGCATCAGAAAGAATACTTAGGAATAAATTTAGCAAAAAAAAATGCAAAGCTTGTACTCTGAAAGTTATAAAGTGTGGTTGAAATTAAATATCTAAATAAATCAGACAACCTTTCATGTTCATTCATAAGAAACTTTAATATTGTGAAGCTGGCAATACTCCCCAAATTGAACTACAAATTCCATACAATATCTACTACAATTCCAGTTGATCTCTTTGTAGAATTTGACAAGCTGATTCTAAAATTCATATGAAATTATAAGGAACCCCAATAGCCAAATCAATACTGCCAAGGAAGATCCAAGTTGAAGCATTCACACTTGTCAATCTCAAAACTTCTAAAGCAATGGTAATCAGACAGTATTGTACTGACATAAAAGGCATATAAATCAATGGAACAGAATTGATAGTCCAGAAATAAACCCATGTGCCAAAAGTCAACTGATTATTGACAAGGCTGCTAAGACTTTTCAATGGGGGGAAGAATATCTTCTCAATAAATGCTGGTGGGACAACTGGATACTCAGATGCAAAGGAATGAAATTAGACCAGTCCCTCACACCAGATGCAAAAATTAATGAAAAATGAGTCAAACACCTAAATGTAAGAGCTAGAACATAAAAATCTGAAGGCATAGGGGTAAATTTTGATGACCAAATTTGGCACTGGACTTTTGTATATGATATTAAAAGCATAATCAACAAAAGGAAAAGTAAATAAATTGGAATTCATCAAAATGGAAAACTTTTGGGTTTAAAAGATCATGTTCAAAAATGTTTTAAAAAGCCACGAAATCGGAGAAAAGATTTGCAAATCATATATATGCTAAGGTATTAAACCTACATAATACATAAAGAACTCTCCTAATTAAAGACAACTAAGCCAATTTAAAAATGGGCAAAGGGTCTGAAGAGATATTTCTCCAACGAATACATAAAAATGGTCAATAAACACATGAAAAGATGTTTCATATCATTAGTTATCAGGAATGTGACCATCAAAATCACAATGAGATACCACTTCATGCCCATTAGAATTCCTAAAATCAAAATGTCAAATAACAAATATTGGCAAGGATGTGGAGAAATCAGAACACACACATACTGCTAAAAGGCAATGTAAATGCAGAGTTTTGGTAAAAAACAAACTGGCAGTTGTCAAATATGTAATCTTTGAGTTACCACAGGACCCATCAATTTCATTCCTAGGTATAAACTCAAGAGAAATGAAAGCCTATGCCCACACAAAAGATTGTACATACAAACATTTACAGCAGCATTATTCAAATTAACTGAAGCAAACAAACAACCCAAATATATATTAACTGATAGATGTATAAATGTGTTATCACCATACAATGGAATATTACTCGGGTGTAAAAAAGAATAAAGTACTAGCACATGCTACAACATGGATGGACTTGGAAAAATGCTAAATAAAATAAGCCAGTCGCAAAGGAGTATGTATTATATGATTCTGTTTATATTAAGTTCCAGAATAAGCTAATCTGTATAAACAGAAAGATTAGTAGCTGTTTGTGACTGGGAGAGGGGAAAAAAGAGACTAGGGAGAAGACAGAAACAGTGTTAACTAAAGGATAGGGTAGTTTCCTTTTAATGTAATTAAAATGTTCTAAAGCTGTGGTGATGGTTACATAAATCTGTGAACATGCTTAAAACCACTGAACTGTACACATTGAAGGGGTAAGTTGTTTTTGTATGTGAAGTATATATCAATAAAGCTTTTTTATTTTTTTCAATAAAGCTTTTTTAAATGACAGCAATAACAGTCTTTGTCTTTTTTTTTAAATGACATGAAGGAAATTTATTTTTTTATTTTTTCAAAGATTTATTTATTTATTTATTTATTTATTTATACAAGCACTGCGTACAGTCAGAAGCACAGGAGGGTGAGAGAATTCACCAGAGCCAGAGCAGAGAGTAGAACAGGCAGGTAGAGTGACAAAGTACACTGCTGAGGGGGAGCAGTGGGTGGCAGGAGAGTTCTGCGCGCCATGTGGGACCCTCCTCCAGGGGCCTGGGAGCAGCCAGGGATCGAACCGGCACTGCAGAGGCAGCAGGCAGCTTCGCAACCCAGTGCTCAACTGCTGCACCACCGGGGAGGCCCCAGTCTTTGTCTTCTTCATATCTCAAATGTTATTTGGGAACAATGAATGAGAGAATTCATATAAAAATAGTTTGTACCCTAGCAGAGCTATAAAAATATATCCTATTAATTATTAATTGGAGTTAATCAGTTTTTCACCAATACCTATCAGTACAAAACTCATAGGCTGCTATTCCTAAAACTGTCCCCAATTAGATTTCCTTTTCTTTAATGGTTAAAATTCATTGACAGAGCCCAACCCTTAAAATAGCACTGCATAGTAACTGCTTATGGAATGTTCCTACCGTAATAAACTTTTTTAAAAGGGGAATAAAATTTCTTTTATATATTTTCCCAAAACTGAACTCAAATGTGCGTAATTACCCACATACCAAATTCTTCATTACATTGGCCCTGGAATCCACATAGCATGTATAATAATTTGCTAACTAGTAGCTGTTCCTTTCCTCTCAGTCTCCCAAATTTCACTATTACATGGTGCCATCACTGTGCTCTTGTAAGATGGGTGAACAGCAGTCTGAGTAAGCAGGAAGAGATAAGAATGAAATTTGCTCCAAGTGGTGAGGTTGTAATATTGAAAGAAACTAGTTCTTGGCTCTGTGAGCTTATGGCACCAAAACAGCATTTGTATAGCAGAAGAGAGAGAAATCAAGCTATTCTTTCTGATGGTATTATCTTTGCTTGACCTGACCTGGTCAGTTTCACTGTCTAAATATCTCTTTTTCAGCCAATTGTACAATTTTGTGCCCCAGTCTACCCGCCCTTTGACTTGCA
Organism: Talpa europaea; assembly: GCF_964194135.1. Taxonomy (NCBI): domain Eukaryota; kingdom Metazoa; phylum Chordata; class Mammalia; order Eulipotyphla; family Talpidae; genus Talpa; species Talpa europaea. Next base: position 41,622,545 of record NC_140076.1, read on the forward strand.
AACAGCTGATGCCTTCCTGGTCTTTTTCTTTTAATTGTAGATCGTATTTAATGATAGCTTTTTATTTAAATATCTATGCACCTGGAAAAGACATGGTGCCAGGAAGAGTCTTGTACCTCTCTCTCTCTCTCTCTCTCTCTCTCTCTCTCTTTCTATATATATGTGTGTGTGTGTGTGTGTGTGTGTGTGTACATACATCTATAAGCATATTCTATGTATATATACTTATATAAACATATATACATAAGCATATTCACATATATATTGTTTATTAAGGTAACACTGGTTTACAACACTATATGATTCACAAATACATGTTCCCACCTCTTCAGATGTATCCTACCATACCCCATTTACCACCAAGGCCCCAGAGTCTATTGTGTCCCCTCACACTTTTCTCTCCACATTCTCCTGTCCTACTAATAGCTTCAGTTTTACAGTCAGATTTCTAGGGTTTGTTATTGGTTTGGTCTCGTTGACTTTTTCTTTCTCTATATTCCACATATGAGAAAAATCATCTGGTATGTGTCTTAGTCCTTTTGGCTTATTTTGCTTAGCATAATCCCCTCCAGTTCCATCCATGTTGTTGCAAATAGCAAGAGTTCATCTTTTTTTTTTATTAAGATTTATTTATTTATGCATACAAGAACAGGGGTACAGGCCAGAGGTGTGGGGGGTGAGAGGATTTACCAGAGACAGAGTGGGGAGCATAACAGGCAGAGCCACTGAAATACACCGCTGAGGGTAGCAGCAGGCGAGTCAGGAGAGGTCTGCTGCACCATTGGGGTAGCCTCCAGGCCGGGGATCAAACTTGTGCTACAGTGGCAGCGGATTGCTTCATAGGTTGCCTCTTAACCCCTTGCGCCACCAGGGAGCCCCCAGTTCATCTTTTTTAATAGCTGAATAATATTCCATTGTGAATATATATACCTCTTCTTTATCCATTCATCTGCCCTTGGGCATTTAGATTGTTTCCAAAGCTTGATTATTGTAAATAGTACTGCAGTGAACATAGTGTTTTTGTGTTCTTTGGGTAGATACCTAGGAGTAGAATTGCTGGATCATATGGACTGTGCCCCTTTCTCTTAAACCTCACAAGTGCCTTTTTATGCAGATGACAAACTGAGGCCCAGAGAGACTCGTGCAAAGTCACACAACTGGGACTCAAACCCTGAATCTGTTTTGACAGCAGGGTTTGTGCTGCTCCTCAGCATTATGCTACGCTGCACATTGGAACAGGTGCCCTGTTAGAATTTTAAAATTATTACCTATCAAGCCATTTTCACAATGTATAGTTGTCCCGCCTCTGCTTTTCCACGTTAATGCAGACCTGGGAGTATGAGTTCCCCTCTGTGTCAGGTACATCTCTTGGTTTCTGGAGCACTGTAGAGGATGATTGGGATGTGGGTAGTGAGCATGCTGTGAAAACATACAATTCTAGATTTTTGAATCTATACCCCTAAAACAATGACAGTGATGTAAGCTAACTTACCTTTACCTCAATAAATATAATTAGGCCAAGGGAAGGCAATTCGAAATCCTTATTTGAGCACAGCTGTTTATGGCGAAAGAAATTGTGGAGTAATAGCGCCCTCAGGTGATCATTGGTATTTTCTCAAGCGGCCTTTTGGCTGGGAGAAAGGAGACTAAGAATGCGTCTCACCAGCAGCTTTTGTGGTGGCCACGCGTGACCCCTGGCCAACCTGAACCTTCCTGAGACCTGGCTGTGGACCTGGCCTGTGCAGCTTTCATGGCAAGTCTCTCCCCACTTGGCTGAAACTAGAAATGGGGTTAAAATCTCCATTGGGGTGTTTAATATCCGTACACACTGGAATTGGGGATGGTTTGAGGGCTTCTATCCAGGCAACTCACCCCTACTATCCACACCTGGACACACACCTGCATTTCCATTCATGGAGCACCAGCTCTCACCAGCTCTTGAGCTAGGATTTGTGCCTTTGCTGAAAATAAACCAACCCTATAATAGGGGTAGGGCTGGAATGGCAACATGTTATTTCTATTAATTTGTGTGTGTGGTGGGGGGGACCCTCGCCAGTGGCTGGGGAATGAACCAGTGCTGCAGAGACTGCAAGCAGCCTCGCAGCCCAGTGCTCAACCGCTGCACCACCAGGGGAGGCCTGTAACAGTTTTTTCTTAAAGAAAGGAAAGAACCCAAATATGACAACCAGGAGTAAGTGGGGAAGGCAAGTAATAGAGAAGGGGAAAGAATCAGGGTTAGGGCAAGAAAGGGGAGGGAGGAGAGAGAGGAGGTGAAGAGAAAACAGGACAGGAGGTTAGGGAAACCAGCTAGCTAGGCCCTTCTGCAGTCTGACTGTAGCCTCACACCCTTTGGATTCAAAAGCATAAAGAAACTGCGAGGACACTCTCGTTCAGGCTTGAGACATTTAGTGGTTTCTCCTGGACTCATCAATGTGTAGTGCATCGACCAAGGAAACAGAATTAGGGGCCTCCCTGATGGCGCAAGGGGTTAAGATGGAACCCATGAAGCTACCTGAAGCCACTGTAGCACAAGTTTGATCGCTGGCCAGGAAGCAACCCACATGGCGCAGCAGACTTCTCCAGTCTCGCCTGTTGCTCCCCTCAGCAGTGAATTTCAGTCAGTCTGCCTGTTCTGTTCCCCATTCTGTCTCTGGTGAATCCTCTTATCCGCCTCCACACATCTGGCCTGTACCCCAGTTCTTGTATGCATAAATAAATGTATCTTTAAAAAAAAAAACACAAAGAAACAGAATTAAAGGGTAGGTAGGTAGGTAGATAGCTGGCTAGATAAATAGATGGGCAGATAAAATTTACTATAAGGTGTTGGCTCACAAGATTTATGGGGCTAAATGTCCAAGACCTGTCGTCAGTCCTCTAGAGACTCAGAAGAGTCAGCAGTTCTAATCCGAGTCCAAGGCAGCAGACTGATGTTCCTCAAAGACAGTAACACACAGAGAAAGGATTCTTTCTAATTCAGTCTTCTATTCCACCCTCAATGGATTAGATGAGGCCCACCCACATTGGAAAGGCCTTACCCAGCCCCAATTCAAATGTTAAAATCATGCAGAAATACTCTCACACACACATAGCCATTCACAGATACAAGCTAAGTTAACATGGTGGGCTTTTAAGCAACTGCTCTTCAAGACAATCCCTTAGCAGTTCCCCCAACTCCCCAAACCAAGTAACCACTCTAACTCCCTCCTATATGTAAATTCTGAAGCCAACACTGGCAAATTGGTTGCCTTTTGTAAGCCTCTATTTTGGCCTCCTTTAAAACAATGAAAACTAATATAGTTATTGAATGTTTTCTATTTCCCACACACTGGGCTAGATGTTTGTATGCAAAATATTTCATTGAATCCTTACAGCAACAGTCAGAAGTCAGACCTTACCTCTCTGTGCCTTGGTTTCCAAGTTGTAAGAGAGGGATAATAATGCTTACCTCATGGGGTTTGGTGAGGAGATTAAAAGAGATGATGTATATAGAATGTCTGGTGCTCAATGCCTGATGACTAGAGGGATGCTGGAGAGAATGGAGATGAGGAGATAGAGGAGGAAAGGGAAGATGAGGAAGATGAAGTCATGGTTCTTGGAACTCCAGCTTAAATTTGGGGCCTCTTTGCCTCCCAACCATATACCCTGGAGTGTCTCAGGAATGTCTTCTATATGTATTATTCAGTGAGCTGAATCCATACACAGTTGAGGTAAAGAGGTAAAGAAGGGGCCTGAAAAATCTGTAGAGTGGGTGTATCTGGCTTGAGGGCCCCAGTTTTGGCTGTAAACATCTATTTTTTCTCCTGTTGACACACCCTCCCTTCAGAAGGTCTCCCCACCCTCTAAACAAGTTTCTAACGGAAACCCAAAAAGGAAGACCCAAAAAAAGCAGTTCAGAGTAAGCCAGGTCCAGGAGTCCAGAGAGAGTCACAGGGTTCAGGAACACCAAAGGAGGCTTAAAGGACTGTAATGTCCTGTTTACATCAGGAACAATCTGCAGGAAAAGGACTACAGGAGTGTGTGTTAGAGACTGGCCATTTTTTCAGCTCTATCCACTCTCCCCTTCTTCTTTCAGTAATAGGCCCATGAAATTTTACCTGGCAACAGTCACTCAGCTGGACACTACATTCCTCAGTCTCCCTTAAAGCTAATTAGAATGTGGGAGTGGCCTGGCTTCCCTAATGACCTCACCCTGGACCACTCACTTATCCCTGGAGTTTTCCTTGAGAGTTTTATGTCTGTCTTAATCATTCATCTGGTTAAAGCAGCATAGCTTGTACACCCGAGTCAATATTCCAAAATGAGCCTGATTACCAGGCCCAAGAATGAGATTACTCCAGCCAGAATCCCAGCCAGCAGGCTATCGATGCAAAGAAACCTTGTTTGCTCCTCTAGGGCTTCTCTGAGGAGTCAGGGGAACAGTTATCAAGGTTTCAATGGAAAGAGCCTGGATTCTTGTGGCTCAGAGAGAAGTGGCAGGTGTGCAAGGGTAAAGGAGGTGCCCCCATAAGAGTGAGCACAGAGGGTCTCACAGACATCTTGGATCAAGCTCAAGTTGATGCAGGTGGTGCTTCCCAGAGATCACAGAACAGCTAAGAGCCACAGAATTGCTCATCTCAAGGAAAAACAGTCCCTGGCTTTGTTCAATATTAGAGGCCTGGTTCTTGGCCTGGCACACAGAAGTCTCTTCATAAATAGTGATTTGAGTATTGAGAGAATGAATAATGAGACTTGTAAATTCTGAGCTCTCCAAAACAGAAATAGTCTGGCAGCAAAGAAAAGAGATGGGCACCCAAAGGGAAAGGCAAGATTTGGATCTGCTTGGCCAGTTTCTTCATGCATATCCATCTGAAAAATCAAGGCCCTGCAAAGGCTCTTTGAAGAACAGGTCCCTCATTGAGCATTTCTGGGCCACTTCTCAAACTTTTTTTTTTTAAGATTTATTTTATTTTTTATACAATAGCTGGGGTACAGACCAGAGGCGCAGGAGGGTGAGAAGATTCACCAGGACAGAGTAGGGAGCAGAACAGGCAGACAGACCGAAAGCACTGCTGACGGGAACAGTGGGCACAACAGGAGAGGTCTGCCACGCCATGTGGGAATCTCCCTGGCTGGCCGGGAATAGAACCAGCGCTGTGGAGGCTGCAGACAGCTTCACAGCACTGCACTCAACTGCTGTGCCACTGGGGAGGCCCACTTCTCAAACTTTAAGGAATAGGATGTTGAAGGATTTCAAAAAGACTTTGGCTGATTTGGGTCTCTGAAGATCACAACCAAAAAATATTTAAAACATTATTAGGGCCTCCTTGGCGGTGCAAGGGGTTATGTCTCAGCATGATGAAGCTATTGGCAGCCTCTGCAGCACTAGTTCAATCCCCAGACAGGGAGCTGACCCACATGGCACAGCAGACCTTATCTCACCCTCAGCAGTGGATTTAGTCAATCTGCCTGTTCTGTTCACCGCTCTGTCTCTGATGAATCCTCTCACTCCCCTGCACCTCTGGCCTACACCCCAGCTGTTGTGTGCATAAATAAATAAATCCTTAAAAAAAAAAAGAAAATGAAATTAAGTGGAGATGTCCTCCTTTGCCATTCATTCATTCAAAAATTTATTGAGACACTACTATAGGCCAGCATTCAGCCAAGGGCTGGTGTTATAGTGAAGATTACAGCTCACAACACTGTCCCTGCTCTGTAAAGTTCATGCACTCTTCCAGAATCATGTCATGATTATTCTTTCTCATAGTCAATGCCCAACCCACCCCCAGGCACCACATCAGGGAGAAAGCAGAGGTGCGAAGCACAACCACTCTGCTTAGGAGAGACTTGGGGATGGAAGGAGAGAATTGGTAATATTACTGTCCACAGCAAAACTGGAAATGCCAAAATTGTCCTCATCTGCAAGCCAGATTTGCCCCTTGGATCTCCATTCCCCTCCCACCCATCTGCTGAAAGACAGGCCCATCACTGGCGCAATATAATACAATTCAGAGTCTGCCTGCTGGAAACGGTTGCCTGGGAAGTAACTACAGAAATCAAATTACAAGTCTTTTCCTGGCAGAGAGTGGACACAGGGGGGCTCACACTGCCCATGATGTTTGCAGTGTGGTGGTTGTCATCTCCTTGACCTAGACCAGATAGGAAGTGCAGAGTGGCCTGGTTAGCAGGACATGGAAAAAACTAGAGGGCATGGGAAAGCCCTGGGGCTGAGGGATGGGGCAGGAGTGGTAGGTGTGGGAAGTAGAACACATAGGAAACCACTGGAGAACTGGATCTGAAGAGTTACGTGTCCCAACGATGATGGTGACCGTGAACAGGATGTGGGACAGTGCCCCAAATCAGGAGAAAGTGGCCATGACCCGTGCTCCCTGCACATCCAGAAAGCCAGCAAGAGGAAAGGCAAACTAAGTCCTTGGCCAGACTATTTAACTGAAATATACCTCTATCTGGAGGAACCACTGCCCATTTATGGTTGTTTTCATAGTTGCAGAAACTGACATGCAGATTACAAGAATATGTCAGATTTCTTTCCTGTAACTTTTTATTTTGAACTAGGTTAGATTTATAGAAAAATTTCAAAAATAATTCAAAGAATTCTTCTATACTCCATTCTATTCCCCTACTGCTACTATCTTACAAGGTCATAGTACTGTATAATGATAAAGAATGTTTAATTAATATTGGTACATTATTAAGTAAAATGCAGACCTTATTTGAATTTTTACCATTTTTTCCATTCATCTTCTTTTTCTGTTTCAGGTTTCCTATGTGGTATCACACATTGCATTTAGTTGTTATGTCTTCTTATCTTTTGCAGTCTGTAATAATTTCCTAGTTGCTCGTGAACTTGATACTGTCAAAGATTACTAGTCATTTATTTTGTGAATCTGGGTTTGTCCAGTGTTTTCTCAAGATGAGTCATGTTAACATTTTTGTCAATACCGAAATTGACATTGTGTCATCTTATCAAGGGGTTTATAGTGTTGTGTCTTATTCCTGGAAGTGTTCACATTGGTCACATGATTAAGTTGGTGTCTGCTGAGTTTCTCCTCTTATAGCTCTCTTTCCATTTCTCATCGATAAGTAGTTTGGTTGCAATACTTAGCTATTTTTTCTTATTTTTTTCTCCTTCTATTGTCCATTTTTTCAATACATCATTTTCAATTGATGATAGCTTCTAACCTCTTCATGTGTTTGAGTCCATTGCATGTTAGTGTAGTTAGTTTGAGGTGTTCACAGTTTCCTGATCCCAGATAGCCTGGGGGTGCTCAATAAATATTCAATGGGTATAGGTGAAAATATAGGTTATGTGTCCACCGTGACATATAACCAACAAGTGCAATGTGTGAACCTTATCTGCACCTGTATTCAAATAAACCAATTACAAAAAAGGCATTTATCAGACAATGCAGCATGTTTTATATAAATAGGATATTGAATGATATGAAGAAAGTGTTAGTTTTGTTAATGTGATTTTGTTAGATGTCGTGATTATCCTTATAGAAAGGCACAGTGAGGTATTGATAGGTAAAGTGATTTAACAAGGATCTTTTGAAACTACTCCATGTGGCTCACACTAGTATGACAATTAGTTCTTTGTTGTTGTTTTTTTAATTCCCAGAACAAAAATTAAAGTTTTTTTTTAATCTATATACTTGGCCTCCCTGGTGGCACAAGGGGTTAAGAACCAACCTATGAAGCTATCCGCAGCCTCTGCAGCACAAGTTTGATACCCGGCCAGGGGGGCTACCCACATGGCACAGCAGACCTTTTCTTACTCCCCCACTGTTCCCCTCAGCAGTGTATTTCAGTCAATCTGCCTGTTCTGTTCCCCACTCTGTCTCTGGTGAATCCTCTCGCACACACCCCACATCTCTGGCCTGCCCCAGTTCTTGTATGCATAATAAAACAAATCTTTAAAAAAAAATCAACATACTTAAAATTTCCATTACCGTGTTATTCTAACTTCACCTGCATTCTATGAAAGCGGGTCATTTCTCATATGACAAATTCAAGAGTAAATGTTGATCCCACGCTTGGGGTCTGGGTGATTGCTGCCTTCACTCCACAATCTGGATGGCACTCTCTTTTAAGAGGCTTTTTCATGGGACCACTTCCCTCTTGAGCTTTTTCTCAGGAGATTCTTCATTGAACTGCAGGAAACTCAATCTGTCATTGATAGGTATCCACTACTTGGTATTTCAAAATATAACATTATACTGCACCTTTCTCTCTGCCTGTTTCACTCCTTCAGCCAACATTCTCTTTTCCTTTGCTAACTTTCATTAACAAGTTATTTTTGTTATTTTGTTACATTTTGTATTCACTTCCTCCTAGAGGTGTCAGATGCCATCTAATCCCAAAATTGGATTGGATAAACCAGTTAATCTCCTTGAGACTCAAATTCTTTACTTACACAATGGGAATAACATTCACTATCACACAGGCCATTAAAGGAATTTCATAAGATAATAAGCATGTTCGTATTCTGTGCATTTGGAGTACATGACAGAAGCTCAGTAAATGGAACTTTTCTTCCATCCCAGTTGGCCTGCCTCAGAAGGCTCCATGTGGACATACACAAAAAAACCTAGCTCTGGTGTGCAGGCCCAGGAAGGGGGGCCCACCCGGAGTTGGCTCGGCAAGACATTCAAGGCCGCTGGCACAAGACCCAGATGGCATGACTTGATCAGTGGCAGAATTATTGCCTCACTTGGTAGCACAAGTTATTTTTGTTAGAGACATGAAAGACAATAACCTCAAACTTTTGTGATCTTTCTAACCCCGCAGGTATCCCCAAGACCACCAGTGGCCGTGCACTAAACAGCCACTCAAAACTGCCATGGTGGATCCAACATTTTCCCCAGTCTGGTCACTTCCCACTCCCTCTCTCTGGCCCCTCTATTCTGCTCCATCCTTCTTCATCCTTTCATCCTTTCATGTAAATGAAGATGAGAATAATGCTATGAGGTTGCTTAATAAGAAAGTAGATGTGTCTACAGTGCTGTTAGCTGTGAAGTGCTACAAAGACCTTACATTTTATTGTTTCATTTTTCATTGCAGGATCTGGCCCTTGTACATGTTGAAGTACTGACTTTATTATTCTAGGATTTTGTTTATTTAGTTTGGGTGTTTTTCATGGATTTTTTTTTTGTTGTTGTTGCTTTTTGCTTTGTTGTCATGTCATTGTTCTACTTTCTGGGCACAGTCCAGTCCATAATGGGATTAGTGTATTTTAAAAACCTCCTGGTCTCCCAGATGAAATAAAGACTTTTCTCCTTACCCTGCTGCATGCTACACAGACTTGTCCAGGTGAGACGTAGCTCAACAACAGGTTCACAGCTGTTGACCCAATCCAAGGGTCTGGCCTTGGGACTGTTGATTTGGGGATCAATCAGAACAGGGTGTTTCTTTCTTTTTTCATTTCATACATTTTCTTTTTTTTACATATTATTTTTTTACATCATTGTTTCTTCTTAAACAATATTTGCTTCCCCCACCCCCTCAGTGTAGTCCCCATAGAGTTTCCTTCACCAATGCAACAGAGCACCATCATCTCAGTCCCCTGTGCTCCTCCCTCCCTCCTTCTGATCCCTTTCCCTCCTCCTCCCCTGCAGTATGTCTGATTTATAGTTGTCTGTTTTTGCTTTGTTGTGTTTTGTACTGTTATGTTTTTACACTAATGTCTTATTTGGTTCCCCCATGTTCCTGCTATAAGTGAAACCATCCAATATTTTTCTTTTTCCTTCTGGCTTTTTTCACTGAGCATAATTCCTTCTAGCTCCATCCACATTGCTGCAAATGGCATGGGTTTATCTTTTTTGATTGCTGAATAATATTCCATTGTGTATATATGACACATCTTGATCCAGTCATCTATTTTGGGGCATTTGGGTTGAGAAACAGGGTGTTTCTTTTGCCCTTACATATAAGATTGTCTCCCCAGATTGGCGGGTACCTGGGCCTCTGGCTAAATTGTAAAGCCAGAAGCTCGCGTGTGGGGGGGGCGGGGCGCTCTTTAAGTTGCCCCCTCTAGGGCCTTATTGGGGTCTCAGTAAAGATGTTTCACTTCTCAGCCTGAGTTCTGAACCTATTAAGAAATAAGACAAAGGACCAGATAGTTAGAAACGAAATGATCACATTCATGACTGATAAAGGCTCTTGCGCAGGGCTAGAGCCTTGCCCTGGAGATGCTGAAGGAACATGTGCTCACTGCAGACGAGCCTGCTTGCAGGAGGAAACAGTGAGGATCTGAGCCAAGCTCCCAGATTTCCTTCACTGAGCAGAGGGAACTCTGCCATAGCCCAAATATTTTTCTCCCTCAGAGTCTTCTTAAGGCAAGTGTTTATAGAAGGACAATTTCCTTCAAGAGGGACATGTAGTCATCCTGTAATCTTCTGTTCTGACAAAGTAAACCCTCTAGTTGATTGCTGTTTCTGGTGTTTACCACAAACCCAAGTTGCGTTCTGGCATTCACACTTCCCACCTCTGCAGTCACTTCTTCCGTTTACCTAACACCCAACACCTACGCGGCACCAGCTGTCATCTGGGGGCACAAGGGACAGAGTGGCCTGACTTAGCATTTCCTCTCACACTGTTTAAATGACACAACAACCTCTTTTGTCCTTACATAGACATGTTCTGTTGGCATGCTCCATATTTTTGGACTTCAGTGTCGTGGACTCACAACAATAAATGGAAAACCTAATGATTGTTATTTTTTTTTTCAGTAGACTCCATTTCAGTGACTCATACCACTAGGTAAATACACAGTTTCCTTTAAACGCTTAATCAGTTACATAAGTACCAAGAGTTCACTCTGACTCTGTCTTGTGTTAAGGTTTCTCCTGGGTCTGCAAAACTTTCGTTCTTGGATTACACATATTCAAGGACGACTGCCAATTTCTTCCTTTGCCCTCAGCCTTTCTCTGAGCATTTTATGTATGGGTGTAGGGGGAGCACGGGTTGGGGGGGGGGGTGTGTATTTAAAACCAGCATTCTGGTCCTACAAGGAAAAGTCACCTTTCCTGTTTTCTCATCTACTTGAATCAATTCCAGATTTCTACTGGGTTTCCCCGTTAGTGTTTGATGTGCGTGCTCACTGGATTGTTCAAACATGCTGTTTCAAAGGCACCAAGGTAAAGAGCATTACATGGGAGAGAAACTGAATTTTCTAATCATTGAGAGATTCATCTTTTTCATTCAAGGCTCCAGCTGCTGAGCAGGTGTTAACAGAACCTGGCAGGTCTTTGCGGACTCATCTTCCCTCTGCTATGCATATACCCCATATTTTAATACCTGCACCTCTGTCTTTTTTCTGCCTGGTCTGTTCATTCTTCCAGGCATAACTCTGTTTTCTTCTTTCAATCTCTTCCAGCAGGTGCCTCACTCCTAGTGGGAGCTCAGTTAAAAATTAAAGAAAAGAACAGGAAAGAAAAGAGAAAGAGCAGCCAGCAGGAGTCCATTGAATATTCTAATGTTCCTCCCTAGAGAACTGCCCCCATCCCATTTTCTCAAAGCATCTCCTCTGTCCATCATTCCCTCATCTGTCCCTTCCTGATATCCTTACTCACACGCACATACACACAGTTGTTCTTTATCTTTCTTCCTTGTTTCAACATCTACTTCACGGCTCTTAGTAATCATAACTTATTTGGTTGCATGTTTACTTATTGTCTGTTTCACTCCACTGGAATGTAAATGGTGTAAGCTCCCATGGTACAAGAGCTTAACCTCTTCCTCTTACCTACTGCCTGGCACATGATAAGTACCTAACAAGTCTCAATTGCATGAATAAGTAGAGAAAAAAAGGAGTGTCTCCATCTCTCCATTTTGTCCTATTTAATCTATTTTAAAATGTAGAGTGGTAGCAACCTCCACTGAGAAAGAGGAAGGTGTGTTTCTGCCCTTTGCCAACATGCCCCCTGGCTCCGCAATTAAAACTACAGGATACAGAAAGAAGCTTTAGTGGGAGAAGAGATGAGCGAGTGAGAACTGTCCATTTAGCACCTAAGCTAGAAAGGGAGAATGGTGTAAGCATATGGGGGTCCCGGAATGGGGAGTCATCCTAGAGACGGCACCAGCCACACTGCCTATGTTCAGAATAGGACAGATTGAGCTTCTGATAGAATAACGGGGGACACAATTTGGAGACACAATCACAGGCTTTGAAGTAGGGGTAGGGGTACATCAATGCTCCATGAGGTTTGACATAATGAGTCCGCAGGAGGGTCTGGTACCAGACCTAGAAAGCCAGGGACAAGAGGCCACAATGCTGCTGCTCACCCAGCCACCTTATACTCCCCTCTCCTTTGCTAGTGCTTCTGCTTCCTTGTCTGCTCGCCAAAGAGCTGTGCCGAGAGCCAAATATGGCTGCTGAAGAGGCTCACATGACTATTTCCCAATCCAGGGGGAATTAGAGGAGAATTCCAGGGGGAGAATCTTCTGGGTTTAGCTTGGCAGAAGCGTCCACACGCCTTCCAATCAACCATGGGTGGGGGGGGGGGCATCACATTGGATGGGTGTGGTGTTTGGTATAGGGTTCAGAGCAGGGGGCATGTGACTGAGGATCACCCCAAAAGACATTTCCCATCTTTACCTTAATCAACAGATGGTGTGTGTCAGTCTCTGATAACATCTGAGAAATAATTTTTTATCATTTTCTTCAACATCCAGATATTTTCCACTTCTCATCTCTGTCATTAACCCATAATCACCTCGCTCTGGGAGCATAAAATAGAAAAAAGGCTGTCCTGTGAATTATTTGCTGGGTCACTAGGGCATTAAACACTTGTTTCCAGTGTTAGTGAATCTCATGTAGCAGTCATGAGTCAGTGACAGAGAAACATTTACTGCTCTGAATCCGCCTAAGGAAGCCAATTGCTACAGAATTCCTGTCATCAGCTTTCCATCTTCCCCTTTCATTGATTTTGGGGCCTGAGAAAATAACTTCTGGGATGTACCCACTGAACCCAACCATCTCAACAAAGCAAGATAGAGTATCCTGAATGCAACCAAAACACACCTTTCTGTGAGTAATTATGCGGCCCATTCAGCCAGCCTTATGCCTTTCTTGCTGACTATTTCTGACTCATTCCAATGGCTGTCTGGCCATTTAGCCCAGGTGTGTGTGAACAAAAGGGCACTAGATGAGATTATTCCCTAGGAATTTTGATTATTTGTACTTTTCAATTCATTTACCTTTGAGCAATTTGCTCCTCTGTTATGGAAACAGAAGAGCCTATCTAATGGTCTGGGATGGAAGGTGGAGGATGGGTAAAACAAGAGGGGATCAAGGAGAGAAGCTGCTTGGTACATGAATCCAAGAATCTGTCATAACTGTGGACAGAGACATATTTCCCAAGGATGGGTTTTCCTTGGGAGAAATATTCCTTCCCTAAGAAGGGTAACACAGATGTGTGTCCACTGGTTCTGGCTTGCTGAGAGGTTTGTGTCAGTTCTGTCTGATCCCATGATGTTATTTGCCAGGTACTGCTCCAGACCTGCTAAGAGGCTGAGACTCCAATCCTGGAGTTTTAAGTACCCCAGCTTGTTGGAAGGGGGACCTTCCACATGGCATGGGTGAGACAGAGCTGACAAAATCCTAGGGTGCGGGTCTTTGTGCCTAACCCATGAGAGATTGAGTGATCCTTACCACAGGTCAGATCGTCTAATTGAGGCTTATCTAATTGAGGATCATCTAATTGAGGTCCTCTCATCTAGGTGGGGTCTGCAGGGTGGGAGCTGAGCACCCAAGGGCCTTGCTCCAGTGGGGCACATTCATCGGTCTTCCTGTTCTTGAGGTCCTTTACCTCCTCCCTCTCTAGGGGAGGAGGGGGGAGGGGGAGGGGAGGGAGGAAGCACTCTCTTTGCAATCATGCAGTTACACATCTGGATCTTTCTCTCTTACACCTGCACCAGTGACTTTTAAACACTACAAATATGCCTCTTTTATGCTCTACTTCAGAGTGACATTCTTCCCCTAAAGCAGTGGATGACTCATATCTAGTTTTTTGTGCGGGAAGCAGATCCTCAGGGTACAAGTGAAGAAAATCAGTGAGTTCATGGTTGGAAGGGTTGTGAGAGTTGAGGGGAGGGTGAGAACAGAGATAATCTTTAAAGCATTAAGTCATTCCATATGGACGAGGCTTTGTGCCCAGAACACAAGGCTTGTTACTGTGAACTTCTATGTGCTTGTTCAAGTGTTTTCTTGCAGGGCTGAGGACAGACATGTGGACCTCACATGGAGGAGGAAGCAAGAAAAGTAGCCAGACCTGGCCTGGTACAACACAATTTGGCTGAAGCGTGGACGTCACTCGGCCAAGCTGACTGAGGAGCTCAGATCATGGAAAATGTAGCCATTCAGACTGCGTCTCTTTGTCTTTTGAGGACTTAATGCCAGAACTCTTCTCCAGCATATGAGGGTATGTTTTTCCTGTGAAAGCGTGTCCTTGTCCATCGTTTCTTGAGTGAGCTGAACTACAGCTCAGTAAAGCAAATCTTTCTCCCTGGGGTGAATGAAGCCTAGATTCTGAGGATAATATGAGTGGAGTCTTCCTGTTCGGGATAATGGGGTTTGTTGTTGAGGATGGCTCTGCCATGGCAGGGGGGAGGGAGTGTACCATGCAATGCTGGTGCCCCTCCAAAAAAGATGCCTCATCACCCACCTGGGGGTGCCAGCCTGCCTGCCTAAGGCTCTCTACAGCTCAGAAGCAAGCTTTCCTCTGCACCAGGAGTGCCCAGAGAGTGTCCAGGCAGTTAGTTTTGAGCAAGTAGATAAATACACCCAACCTCTTTGGTCCTCAGGCAGGACAACTGAGACATATTCTACACCAGCGCTGTCCAACGAAAAAATAAGAGTCAAGTACATAATTTTACATTTTCTGGTAGCCACTCTTTCAAAAGTAAAATGATAGCAGTGCAAATAATTTAATTTAATTTAATTTTTAAAGATTTATTTTATTTATGCATGCAAGAGCTGGGGTACAGGCCCAGAGGTCTGGGGGGTGAGAGGATTCACCAGAGACAGAGTGGGGAGCAGAACAGGCAAACTGACTGAAATACACTGCTGAGGGGAGCAGCGGGAGAGACAGGAGAGGTCTGCTGCGCCATGTGGGTCACCTCCCTGGCTGGGGATCGCAGATTACTTCATAGTGCTGAGACTTAACCCCTTGCACCACCAGGGAGGCCCTGAAATTAATTTTAATAATATATTTTGTTTAATCCCAAGTATCATTAAAATGCTAGACATTAATATGCAATTTTATAAAAATATCCATGAGCTGTTTTACACATTTTTTTTTGTACTGTTAGTCCTGTGTGTGTCTTACATTTGGAGAACATCCCAATTCTGATTGGCCACATTTGAAAAGCTCAGTAGCCACAGGTGGCTCGAGTTTATCATATTAGTCAGGGAGGTTCTTACTTACTAACTCTTAAAGGTTTCCAGGGGGACTGAGCCCCAGTTGCTCACAGTGGTAATCTCATTGTTGTTCCCAATATATCTTCCTTCCCTTCCCTGGATGACTTTTGACTCTCTTATAAAGGTTTCCTGGGATCATTTGCCAAATAAACTGTTTTTACTCTAATCCCTGCCCCCAAGTTTCTGAAGAATACAACCTAAGACATGATGGATCTAAGTCTACATGCCCTAAAGCTTGCCACATCTTATATTAGTTGTTAAATTATTCTCAATTTTAAAGCTGCTGTTTTTTTTTTTAAGAATGATTCCTTTATTGTAAGATTTTTATTTATTTTGCATAGAACTGGGTGTAGGCCAGAGGTGGGGCCTGTTGAAAGGATTCACCAGAGACAGAGTAGGGAGCAGAACAGGCAGAGCCACTGAAATACACTGCTGAGGGGAGCAGTGGGCAAGACAAGGAGAGGTTTGCTGCACCATGTGGGTTAGATTCCTGACTGGGGATCAAACTCAGGCCTGGCGGTGGGCTGTTGCAGTGGTAGCACTGAGACTTAAACCCAAGGCCACTAGAGAGGCCCTGTACACTGCTATTATTTTTACACAAAGCAATTACACGCTAAAAGTGACAGCAAGCT
Source organism: Talpa europaea (assembly GCF_964194135.1). Lineage (NCBI taxonomy): Eukaryota > Metazoa > Chordata > Mammalia > Eulipotyphla > Talpidae > Talpa > Talpa europaea. Next base: position 41,638,595 of record NC_140076.1, read on the forward strand.
GTGGACTATGTTGTGACAAACTAGGGCCTGAATAGCAAAGAACACTCATGAGTCTGAATAGCAAAGGACAGAACTGTTTCTCCTTCCCAAGACCAAAATGGTGGCAATAGAAGCAGCCCCCATGGAGTAGTTGTGCCCAGCAGTAGGGTACTTCCTCGAAGCTCTCCAATAGCAATGTGGCTAGTGACAGTGGGCCTGGGACAGAAGAATACAAGGGACTCATCTGCTTTCCACAAGATGGCCTAGGGGACCCTTGAGCAGTTTCCAGTCACCAAATTAAGGGGAGAGGTGACAAGCCATAGTCAAAAGGAAATTTAAAATATTGTAGGCATGGATGGTAGAGTCCGGACACCTGAGTGGCTTGTGAATTAAGCCTCATTGTGTTCGCCTCAGCCAGCATGATCATAGAATCACTCAACCATGCCTCTGACAGTAACTAAGAAGAAACCATGCCTGGCCCTCCCTGGTGGTGCAAGGGGTTAAGTCGCAGCACTATGTGGCAATCCGCAGCCACTGCAGCACAAGATTGATCCCCGGTCCGCTGCTCCCCTCAGCAGTGTGCTTCAGTCATTTCAACTATTTTGTTCCCTACTCTGTCTCTGGTGAATCCTCTCATCCCCCGTACTTCTGGCTTGTACCCCAGTTCTTGTATGCATAAATAAATAAATCTTTTTTAAAAAACAAAAAAACATGCCTGCTTGAGATGCAGATGGATTCCTGCACTGCTCATAAAACCCTCTCGGTGAGGTGCATGCTTCTAGGAATCAGAGCATGACTTAACAGTGTTGTAAACAGCTGCACTCATAAAACAGCTCTATCAGGGCATGAAGTGGAGATGAGAGGGCACTTCTGTGTCAGTGAGCACTAAAATAGCCCTTGAAGAAACCCGCCCCAAATGTCCACCTATGTTAACAACATCTTTTGCTGTGTATTTACCTCATGAAAATGGAAAAAATCCTTCCTCCTGATTTGTATTCTGTCTCCACTTTTCTTAAGCAGAATGGAACAGTCTTTTGAGAACTGAGCTGAAGTTTTCTGTGTGCAGGCAATTTTTTCTAGATCATTGCCCTCATCAAATAAAGGCAAATATATTTGCAATTCCATGAGGCAGACTTAACACATAAACAAAGTAGCATATAAAAGATTAGTCTATCTGATATAGATTTCTGCCCTTACGTCCCCAAATCATGTGCCCTTATTACCTTTTCCAATAATTGAATTTAAAATAACAATGGCAACATTTTATTTTGGCTTCCCCAGTACACTCTATTAAAATTGTTCTCCTGTAATTCACCATTGGTGATCCAAAGGTCACCAATGACCTTCTAACCTAAAACCAGGGGTCCTCTCATTCTTGAATTTTCTGCAACATTCCATATATTAGACAACCTATCTTTGTTCATCCCATTTCAGTAAATATTTAGTTAATGCCTAAGCCCTTTGGATATATCAGAGGATAAAACAGAATTCTCTGCCCTGGTGGCGTTCACCTTATAGCAAGGGAGCCAACCTAAACCATAAGCCTCAGTAACTGATGGAGTTTGTTAGATGATGGGAATCAAATTGCCCTTCATGAGAAGCAAGGAAACAACCTGGGCTTTGGAGGCTAAAGAATGTGAGTCAGAGGGCCTCCCTGGTAGCGCAAGGGGTTACGCACAGCACTGTGAAGCTATCGGCAGCCTCTGCAACACAAGTTCGATCCCCGGCTGGCCAGGGAGCAACCCACATGGCTCAGCAGACCTCTCCTGTCTCGCCCACTGCTCCCCTCAGCAGTGTGTTTCAGTAGATCTGCATGTTCTACTCCCCACTCTCTTTCGTGAGCCCCTCTGACCCCCAACAGCTCTAGCTTTGTAATGGCAGGAATGGCCTCAGTGCAGGTTTTCTGATCCCATGCAGACCGGGTAAAGGAGGAGTCAGAGTCCTCAGTGGTTTTTTGCAGGTCTTTTATTGGGGTTCACCAGGCATATGGCAGGCAGGGGTGCTGGGGGGCCGGGAGGCTGGCAGTCCTCCCAGCCCCCAGCAAATCCGCGCTCTCTCTGGGCTCTCTGGCCTTCTCTGCTTCTCTCTCGGCTTCTGCTGCTTCTCGGCTTCTCTTCGGCTTCTTAGCTTCTCTTTCAGCTTCTCCTGGCGTCCCCGTGACACCTCTCTTGAAAGCCCAGTCTTAGCCCAAGTGAATCCCATCTACCTATGCCCACACCCTACTCCAGATGCCCGCCATCAGGCATGCATTCAGGATCGACCGCAGGGTTCCGTCATCTATCCTGATGGTGGAAAGGCAGAAAAACCCGACATTTTCTTTACCCTACAAGCTTCCACCCCAGTTCTTGTATGCATAAATAAATAAATCTTAAAAAAAAAAAAGAATGTGAGTCACAGGCTAGAAGATAGCAGAGAGAGCTAGGGGGCAACATGTGATTTCACCCTGAGGGGCCCCCAGTCAGTAAATTCCTTAGCATCACAGGATGCCAAGTGTAATTGGGTTTCATACAGAAAACAGGGCTGGGATGTTGCTTCACATCTAAGCCTGGCAAGCTCTGCTGATTGTCTTCAAACCTTCTGTGACTTCTACCACATTTTCATGAGTTCAGGGCTTCCGTCTTCAAGCTGTCCTCCCTGATCCCCACCTCCAGCTTTCCTCTTTTTACCCCACTTCCACATTGCTGCCTGAGGGATCACTCCCTAAAATACAAACCAAATCCTCTCACTACTTTTCCTTTAAAACAGATCTCCTAAAACTGGTAATAGGCTTACCAAAGAGCCCCCTAATAATATATACACTGAGAGACACAAGTTCTTTTGTTAATAGACTCATACCTAGAAAAAGCACAATGGAATCATTTTTTTTTTTCCTCAAAATAACAATGAAGTGCTATCCTATTTTAAAAGGGTTGACATGCTTCTCACTGCTACAGGATCTAGCTGTAGCTGAAATAAACAACAAAGATTCTAAGAAACTGCAAGTGGTTGATAGACCTAAACTAATTTTGACATCTCTCAGATAATAATAAGCACTAGCACCCAGCAGTTTAAAACATGTGAAGCCAGCTCACACCCAGATGTGGAAGAACTCAAGTTAATCTTCACAGTCAGGAGCTTGACATGATTAAAAGCCAATCAGTTATTTCATTTCAGAAGCACAGAATCAATATTCCTTAGCCACACTGAGTTTCGTCTCTGTTCTGAAGGTAGATCAACAGGGTGCAGGTCCTACCCAGAGGGAAGAGCACCAAGGGAGGAGGCCCAGGTCTGGGTTTCCTCAAGGCAGCATAGAGGAGGGGAGTACTGCACCTGTGGTCCAGGGTAATCAAAGTCATCATGGGGAAGAAGGTGCTGACAAGCATCAGGCCTGAAGGATGAGTTAATAATGATAGTTAAGTCTCAAGAATTGTAACAGGGGCCTCCCTGGTGGCCTAGGGATTAAGTCTCAGCGCTATCACCACTAAAGCCTGAGTTCGATCCCTGACCAGGGAGCTAACCCACATATTGCTCAGCAGACCTCTCCCATCTCACCCATTGCTCCCCTTAGCAGTATATTTCAGTAGATCCACCTGTTCTGCTCCCCACTCTGTCTCTGGTAAATCCCCACACCTTTGGCCTACATCCCAGTTCTTCGATACATAAGTCAATCTTTTTAAAAAAATCATATCAGTGATAACTGCTAACATTTACTGTGCAGCAATGCAAGGAACTAAGCACTTGACATACATTCAATCAATTTAGGAGATGTTACTATTCCTCATCCTCTGTAGGTTAGTATTTCCCTGCTGTATTTTTTTTACTCCTCTTCCCTTCACATGTTTAAGCTTTTTTAATGAGGCGGGTGAGAAGCCTAAGCACAGAGTAGTTAGGAGACTTGCTTGAACATGGGACAGTAGGTGGCTGGCAAAGGAATGACTCAAGCCCAGAGTAGTAAGGTTGAAAACTAGATAATGAGCTATGAGTCAGAAACCACAAAAATAGAGGTCACGATGGAGGATGGGCAGGGGCTGGGTTGAGGCAAGTGGGTTAGAACTAAGGTTAGGAAGATTGACATAACACTGAGTTCTCATTTACCTACATCCCATGTGTCATAGAAGCCAGCCTAGCTGCTGAGAGTAACAGGTAGGACTGCATGGCGTAATGGAAAAAGTATTCTGATATAAAGAAGTTAAGAATGGGGGGGCCCTTCATGGTGGCACAGGCGGTTGAGCACAGCGTAGCGCTGTGAAGCTGTCCGTAGCCTTTGCAGTGCTGGTTCAATCCCTGCCGGCCTCAGAGCAACCCACATGGTGAGCAGACCTCTCCTGACTCACCCACGGCTCCCCTCAGCAGTGTATTTCCTCAGTCTGCCTGTTCTGTTCCCCACTCTGTCTCTGGTGAATCCTCTCACCCTCCTGCACCCTGGTTCTTGTATAAATAAAATGAATCTTTAAAAAAATAAAAAATTAAAAAATAAAGAAGTTAAGAATGATATTTTATTTTCATTTCACTTCATTTTATTTTATTTCATCTCATCTCTTTTATTGTGGTAAAAATACTTAATACAAGATCTACCCTCCACAAATGATAACATTGTTAATTATAGACACTTTGTCCCACAGATCTCTAGAATAGATTCATCTTGCATAACTGAAACTTTATTATCTATTAAATAACCTATTAAGTCAGTCAGTTCAACAAGTATTTATTGCTTGCCCACTGTCTTAGTATCTTTTGGCTGCTGTAACAAATCACCATGCATTTGGTGATTTATACACAACAGAATTTTAACTCTCAGTTCTAGAAGCTGTTAGTCTGAGATCTGGGTGCCAGCATGATCCATATTTGGTGAGAGCCCTCTTTCAGGTGGGCAGATGACCACATTCTCATTATATTTTCATATGGTAGAAAGAACAAGAAAGAAAGCTTCTGAGGTCACTTTTTATAAAGGTAGTAATCCCATTCATGGGGCTTCACCCTCAAGCCCTAATCACTTGCCAAAGGCCCCACCTTCTAATACTGAGGGTTAGTATTTCAACATACGAATTTGAATGTAGTTGCTCATAACAACTTCAGTCCAGCTACTGTTCTAGTATCAGGACCAAAATAGTAAATAAATGCTGACCTTGCTGAAGTTACAAACTAGCAGAACAATATAATTAAACACTAAACAGTAAAAAGAGTAGAGCTGATATGCCCTGCTGTGACAACCAGGTCTTTTTTTTTTTTTTAAGATTTATTTATTTATGCATACAAGAACTGGGGTATAGGCCAGAGGTGTGGGCGGTGAGAGGATTCACTAGAGATAGTGGGGAGCAGAGCAGGCAGATTGACTGAAATACACTGCTGAGGGGACTAGCGGGTGAGTGAGGAGAGGTTTGCTGCGCCATGTGGGTTGCTCCCTGGCCAGCAGGGGATCGAACTTGTGCTGCAGTGGCTGTGGATAGCTTCATAGTGCTGCATCTTATTCCTTGTGCCACCAGGGAGGACCCCACAACCAGGTCTTTTTAAGGCAAACCCCCAGCAGGCCATGATGAAGAAAATACCAAATGCAGAGATCCCCGAAGTACAAGGGGATCTTCCAGAGCAAATGTGGCCTTCTAGATGTTTAGAGCCAGGAGCACTTTCTTTTTTTTTTTTTTTTTTTGGTGGGACCCTCGCCGGTGGCCAGGGATCGAACTGGCGCTGCTGAGGCTGTGGGGCAGCCTCACAACCCAGCGCTCAACTGCTGCGCCACCAGAGAAGGCCTGCCAGGAGCACTTTCAATATCATTTAGGAAGCAGCTAAGTTCTTCCTTAGCGGAAGCCAAGTTGCCTCTCAGTAGTCACCCCATCTTCCACTCTTGGCACTCATGAATTACTCCTTCAGTATTCCTTACCAGAATTAGGCCTGCCATCTTGCCCAAGCTGGAATCTGCAAGTACCACCCCATCCTCCTTCTGCAACTTTTATTATATAACCAGTCCTAGTTTTCATGTCCCCTCACTGCTGTACAATATGCCTCAAATCTTCCAAACCTTCTATACCCTGGGGTGCCATCCAACAGAACTGCCACCCTCTAAACTCACATGAAGTTGTTCTGTTACCATCTCTTCATCCACCAGGATAGAGTCAGGCCACTTGCAAAACTCATTTTACAATCATAAGTCCTCTTCCTATGTTGCTGAGCTTCTTCAGCTTCTGCTTAATTATGGTGATGCTAGCTTTTGAAGGAAGCCTACTCCATCCCTATACCTATAGCAATGAGTTAATTCCTTGCCCCCCCTCCACCTTGGCTGGACCCACCTTGATGGACCCTGGTTCATCAAGACCTGAGGTCTCCCTTTCCTGCCAATCATAGGGTATTCTCATCCATGTTTAGGGAGCTGAAATATCCAAAGATAAATTTCCTGACTTCTTTCTCCTACCTCAAACACAGAACAGACCTGAATATAATCTACCTTTTGCTTTATTCCTTATTCCAGGTATCCTAACTCCTCTGAATTGCTATGTCCTAAAGCAGTTAGCTCAGTCTGCTGCTAGTAACTAAGCATAATGGCTTTGTTGACAGAACTGAGCTGAAAACCTGATGACCACGGTGTGATGTGGGGCAATTCTCAATCTCGGATTGTTCGTGTATAAAATGAGGATAATAGAGCCCGCTTAGAAGGACTGTCATATAGGGATTCAATTGAAACAACAGATGCATCTGTATTTTGTTCAAAGTGGGTGTGAAATAGTTCACTAATGATTATTTCTGGGAGATCTAGCTCCTCCTATAACATCCCTATCGGGGGAGCCTTGCCTCCCCTCAACTACATTTAAGGCACTTTGCTCCATAAACATGCTGTTCTCTAATACCAAATGCCTGTCCTTACTCTCCAAACCAACCAGACTTCTAGGGGGAAAGTAGAGGGAATGACCCTTCTCTCAGATTCCCTCATCAGCCCCAACAACGTCTCTCTTAGGGTGCACTTACAAATGTTGGTGCATTTGCTCAGGTCCACACTCACCACTCTGCACCTTCGTAGTCCTCCCTAAACTGGGAGTTACTCCTCAGGGCAGGACAACCTAGAGTCTTCACAAGTTCCCTAAGCAGAAATGTCTAAATTCTACCACCTTGCGTCTTATCTTTAAAACCCAGGGTGTCTCTCTCACAACTGGCATTTTTTTTTCCTTCAGCTAGTTACAGGGAATTTATAATTCACAATCACTTGGAATAGTATTCACTGTTCAACATGATACCCTGAATCTAAGGAAGTTTTGGAATAAATCATTAAACAGAAGTTGAAGCTCCATTTATTAAAAATTCTCCTGCCTAGTTGAAATTCACCTTTCATCTTGACTTCTGAGTCAGAAAAATGGTTACATCTTCCTTCCCTCTGCATGCTTATGACAGCTATCTTTAACAAAGACTTATTAATTGCTCCCAGGTCATCATTAATAATTGACAAATCTAGACTCCACCTACACTAATTGCAACAGTGTCTTCCCAAAACTCATGTCCAATGAGATCTCAGAATGTGACATTTGCAAATAATGTGTTTACAGATGTAGTCAAGATAAGGTCATATTGGCTTAGAATGGACCTTAAATTCAATGATTAACTCCCTCCAAAGAAGAAGGAAATTTAGAGAAAGAGACGTCGAAGGAAAACAAAGAAGTCCCCGTAAAGATGGAGGCAGAGAATAGCGTTATACTGCCCCAATCAAGGAATGCAAAGGATTGCCAGCAACCACAGAGGATGAGGCAAGGAAAGATTCTTCAGCTAGAATGAAGAAGCATGGCCCTGACAATTCTTGATTTCTACCCTCCAGAGCAATGAAACAGTACACTTCTGTTGAGCCACCTAGTTTGTGGAAATTTCTTACGGTAGCCTAAGAAAAATGAATACACCAGCCTGGGTTTCTCAAATGCCAAACAGCTTCATTCTTTTTTTAGAGATCTTTTTTATTTATTTATACATACAAGAACTGGGGTGCAGGCCAGAGTTGTGGGGGTGAGAGGATTCACCAGAGACAGAATCGGGAGCAGAACAGGCAGATCTAGTGAAATACACTGCTGAGGGGAGCAGCGGACGAGTCAGGAGAGGTCTGCTGTGCCATGTGGGTAGCTCCCTGCCCTGGAATCTAAGTCATGCTGCAATGGCTGCTGATAACATCATAGTGCTGAGACTTAACCCCTTGAGCCACCAGAGAGGCCCCCAAACAGCTTCATTCTTAACTACTATAATATGCTATCCTATAACTGCAGTACCTAAACTGTATTCTTCACAGTACCTTTATCAGATGTCTTGTATTTCACAGTAAGTGGTACATCCAAAAGTAGAGGTAGGGATGGAGGAAGTAGAATTAGCACAAGGTAGAGAATGAACAGATCTATTTTCTTGAAAATATGGCCAACCAGAACCTATGATTAAGTGGAGACAGGAAAATAAATTTGCCTACAAAGGAAGCATGATACACTAGGGGGAAAGAGCAGGATTAGGAGCTTCAAGGCCTGTGGTCAGACACAATTCATATGTGACTGCTTTGACATGGGTTATGTGACTTGGGAGCATTGAAATATGGTCTCAAAAACTAAATATCAAACTTTCAGCATTAAAAACATTTCCTAAACTCCTCCCTCAATCCCACCCAACCCTTGATGTTCATCCCATAGTTGATACATAGAAGACACTTCACTTTTTAGTTAGATAAATGAATAAGGTAAGAGAGTCAAATGGACAGTGAGGTCATCAGTCAGAGAAGTCTGGCATCACCCACCTTTGGGGATCAAAAGCCAAAGCAGAAGCAAATGTGGGAAAATATTTGTTAAATCTTGGTAACAAACACAGGGCATTTGTAATACTGTTCTTTGTAGTTTGGTGTATTTGAAATGTTTTATGTAACAGAGAATGAGGGGGCCTCCCTCGTGGCACAAGGGGTTAAGACACAACCTATGAAGCTATCCGCAACCAATGCAGCACGAGTCCGATCCCCGGCCTGCCAGGGAGCAACCCACATGGCACAGCAGACCTCTCCTGATTCGCCCGCTGCTCCCCTCAGCAGTGTACTTCAATCTGCCTGTTCTCTTCCCCACTCTGTCTCCGGTGAGCCTCTCACCCCCCACACCTCTGGCCTGTACCCCAGCTCTTGTATACATAAATAAATAAATCTTTAAAAATAAAATAAGGGCCTCCCCGGTGGCGCAGCAGTTGAGCGCTGGGTTGCGAAGCTGCCCGCAGCCTCCACAGCACCGGTTCAATCCCCGGCCACAGGGTGCGGGTCCCACAGGGCACGCACACCTCTCCTGCTGCCCGCTGCTCCCCTCAGCAGTGTACTTAGGTCCTTCTGCCTGTTCTGCTCCCTGCTCTGGCTCTGGTGAATTCTGTCACCCTCCCGCGCTTCTGACTGTACCCAGTGCTTGTATAAATAAATAAATAAATCTTTAAAAAAAAAAAATAAAAGCCAAAGTTAATGCAGAATAAGAAATCCATCATGAGCAAGATATTAAAATAAATAAATAAATAAAATAAAAGAGAATAAGGGTAGAACACCAACCTCACACAAGCAGTATCTGCCCTGGTGTGTGGCATTGGCATGCTGCTGAATCCCCTTCCTTATCAGCAGAGCTAGGAAGGTTGTGGGGAAAAGATTCACTCTCACACACAGGTGAACCAATACTTCAGAGACAACCTGTGAAAATATATAGAGAGAGACAGAAAACATGCATTTCCTTGGGCTTTGTAATCCTGCTCCTGGGAATTTATGCAAAAAGGATTATTCAAAAGAATAAAAGGATATGTAGGTGGAAACTTGAGGGTCAATTTTTTATAACAGTGAAAAATTGGGATTACTTTCGGGTAACCATGGATCAGGGCTCACCATGGATCCCACTATGGTCACCATCCTCATCTTTGCCAGGATCCCTGTGGTAACCTCTGCTGGTCGCTCTTTTTCTACTTTCTCACCTACCTCCTACTCTCTACTCAGGAGACTAAGTGATCCTTTTAAGAGGAAATAATAGCGCTTCTCTGCTTCTCTTTAAAATGTTCTCACTGGTGGAGCAAGGGGTTAAGCACCACACTATGGAACAATCCAAAGCCTCTGCAGCATGAGTTCGATGCCCGCCAGGGAGCAGCCCACATGGCGCAGCAGACCTCTCCTGATTTGCCCGCTGCTTCCCTCAGCAGTGTATTTCAGTAGATCTGCCTGTTCTGCTCCCCGCTCTCTCTGGTGAATCCTCTCAACCCCCCAAACCGCCCCCCACACACACCCCTCTGGCCTATGCCCCAGTTCTTGCATGCATAAATAAAATAAATCTTTTTTTAAAAAAATAAAATAAAATGTTTTCACCACCCTAACTGCTACCAACCCTGGTCTGAGCTACCACCTCCTGGGGTCTGGATTATGGCAATGGTTCCCAAATTGGTCTCGTCTCTTCCACTTCCTCCCCTCAGTGCAACAGTGAAAGTAGTCCTTTCCAAATTGTAAATCGGATCATGATACTCCTCTGCCTAGAACCCTCCAGTGGCTTCCCGTCTGACTCAGAGTAAGCCCGCATGACTCAAAGCAAAGTCAGGGTAAACCTGTACAGTGGCACACAAGGATCTCATGGCCTTCCCTGGCACACTGGATTCTTTTCATGGCCTTTGTCTATGTTCTTCCTCCACATGTCCATGGGGCTAGTTCCCTCACTTCCTTCAACTGTTAATTCCCTCCTCCACATTAAGATCTTCTTAACCACCCTATTTTCAATTTTATCATGGTATATAGGCTCTTCCTACTTTCCTGTTTTATATCCTCTCTTAGCACTTAACTTTTAACAACAAATAATTCAATAACACTTCTCAAATGTCCTTCTGCCCTATCCCAAATATATATAACCTATAATTTGAACTCCAGGAGGAAAGGGATTTTTACCTGCCTAGGTGTTTCCCCAGCACCTAGAGCAGTGTCTGGCACATAGCTGACATACAATAAATACTTGTAAAGTGAAAGAACAAATGGTTAAGTAAATTGGGTTATACCAAGAGGAGGGAAAATTAAGCAATCAGAAAAGTTGTACTGTGTATCAGCATGGAAAAAGACATACCTGACATAATGTTAATGTTAAAAGCAGAGTCCCTGTGTTGTGCTCTAACAGTGTTGCTGTATCTTTGGCAACATTGTTTTTTCTGGTTCTTTTGCTTTCCTTTCCCTTGGATATTGGAGTTAACAAATTTATCTTTGGTCCTCTTGTCACTTACATCTACGCTACACTATCTTCAAATACTGTCCAGTGTATATCTAGTTTTTTTAGCATGTTGTTCAGAGAAAGGTCCTGAGTCCAGGGCTCTGTTTTGAGCTGCTCATCCACACAACTCCGTTTTTTTTTTTTTTCTTGAATTTTGTTTTATATACACCTCTATCAGTAGTTAGAATGCCATTCTGGAAATAGTTGTCTGTTCAACAACTCCCCCCTCATCAATAAAATAAGACAACTCTGACAATATGAGATGCCTAGAATTAATCAGAAAGGACCCAGTAAATGTATAATACAAAATGATAAATAATAAACTGAGTGCATATTATGTGCCAACCACAATCCCTTAATTATATCACTTAATTCTCACAAAAGCCCTTTAAAGCAGACATCTTCATTGCATTGATGACTAAATAAGGAACTCTTTATAAATAGTAACCAAAGTGTAAGCAAAGGTTAAATTAAGTTGTTAAAGTGGTGAGATTGTACAGTTTCTTTTTCTCTTTCAAAAATATCTTTAATAGTATCAGTGTGTGTTTGCATACTCGCGTATCAGTGCGTGATCAAATAATTAAAAAACTTGACTGGGCCAACACTGCAACAGGAAATCGTAGGGCAGGGTTTGGGAAAATGGGAGGGACCGAAAGCCACCGACAGCCCAAGGCCGACTCCACCTGCAAGCAGCCTGCGGAGGAAGCGAGGCGGGGAGCGCCCACTAGCAGAATAGAGACGGGTCCCACCCACCCGCTGCGACATGCAAACGACCTGCGGAGCCTGTGGGCGGAGCCTGTGGACGGAGTCTGTGGGCGGAGTCTGTGGGCGGAGCCATTCATGAATGGTTCTGGGCGAGGGGCGGGGCCAGGCTTTGCCCGCAAGCTGCCGCCGATTGGCTGCCGCAGGGAGACGGGGTGGGCTCTGCTAGTGGCCCCGCCCCGCTTGAGCCATCGGGACAGGGAAGGATCGGATCAGGGCTCGGAGCTCCGCACCGGTGGCGTCGATCTGCTGCGCCGTCGGCCCCAGAGACGGAGCCGGAAGAGTCACGGACTGGCCCCCGCGTCCCTCTGTTCTCGAAGGGACTGGCCCCTTCCTCCCGGCCGTTCTTCCTCAGCCCCTCACCCAGCGGCCGGAGCCCCCAGCTCGGGCGGGACAGGCAGCCAGAGCTCCGGACCCGGAAGAGGCGCCATCTCCCGCCTCCGCCATGGAGCCCACCGCGCCGTCCCTTACCGAGGAGGACCTGACCGAAGTGAAGAAGGACGTGAGTAGCACAACCTTGCCCAGGCGCCGCCGAGGGCCGGGGGCGGGCGGGAGCGGGCGGCCACCTCGCGGGCGAGGAGAGCGGAAACCGCAGTCCGAGTCCGATGCGGAGGAGGAGCCTGCGGTTCGGAGAAGCAGAAGGTCCAGGCCGCGCAGGACCGGGACGAGCCCTGCATCCGAGAGACCTTGCTGGAGGTGATCCCCCGGTGACCGGTGAATGCACGTTTTAAATCACTGAATGCATGACTTCTCCGAAACCTTCTCGGTGGACCGTTGCTTCGCAGTCAGCTCTTGCCCACTTCACCTTGGCCCCCTGTTGATCCTCCCCGCCACCCCAACCTTGCAGCTGGGTTGTTAGGGATCCAAGACTCAGGTTCATCCTTAAGTCAAACTGTCTAGGCTTCTGTCTGGGGCACATAAAGGATCCCAGGCAGTGGAGCAATATGTGAAACTTGAAAAAGGGGTTGGGGGAAGCTCTACAGCTGAAAGCACGGTCTGGAATTCCCCTAGTAAGCAAACGCCCACATATTTAAATTTGGGTGGGGGGGTGGGGTGAGTATTTGTAGAAGAGAATTTACAGGTTCACGTTGAAAATATTCAGTAGCCAAATTCTGCTCTTCAGCTAGGATGCTGCAGAACTCACACATCTTAATAATTTGTAAAGAATGACTTTGTTGAAGTAATACTTGTTTCTCTTTTTCATTTGCTTTTAGTTACTTATTTTGCCATAGAGGATCTATATGAGTACCACTAAAGCACTTTATATTAACTCAACTTGAAAACAAACTCAATATAAAGTGGATTCTGGCTTAACACTGCAGTACCTATACAATGTGAACTACCCAGGGCAGCAAGTTTTTTAATTTATTTAATCAAGTACCTTCTTTCCCCTCCCCTGCAACTTTCATTACACTGAACTCATGATTACAGTTGAATGACTCATTAGCAGGAGGATACCAGGTCTGACTAGAACAGTGCCTTAGTTTCCTCCTGCAGATGTTTATGGAGCACTACGTGCAAAGTACTGTTATTGGGTCTGGAAAGATACAAAAAAATGACATTCAGGCCCCTGCTTTACATTCTATTTGAGATAACAATAGGACACTGATAACTACTATAGAACAAATGAGTGTTGTCTTATTCAAGATTTGTGCCAGTAAAATTAGGAACTTCAAGAGGTAGGCCTGCTGAATTATAGGTGTTGTGTCCCACACAATTTACATGTACCTGGTTAATCTTTACAACTCCTAAGGCAGATAAATGTCATTCCCATTTTACATATGATACAATGTAAAAACTACAAACTGAAACCCTGTAAGGTTAAGTGGGAGGATATAAAACCTGTATGCAAATACAGATGCGAAGCATGACTTCCAGGCCTTTATTTTTTTTCTCTTAGATAGATAATATCATTGGTACTACCATCTCTATAAAGTTCAATTCTCAACCATAGCAGAAATTCATAGCCTTAGGGAATAATGCATGGGTTTTAAGAGGTCTGTGAATAAATTGTATGTGTACATTTTTTCCTTTGAAAAATAATTTTAATGATATATTAAAATTAATATATCATTACTATTAATATTAATATTTTAATGATAATTTTAATAAAATGTTTTATGACCTTAGACGTCTTAAAATTATCCACCTGGGCCTCCCCGGTGGCGCAGCGGTGGAGCGCTGGGTTGCGAAGCTGCCCGCAGCCTCTGCAGTTCCTGTTCGATCCCAGGCCGCTGGGTTGGATCCCCGCCCACCAGGCGAGGGTCCCACATGGCGCGCAGACCTCACCTGCCGCCTGCTGCTCCCCTGAGCAATGTACTTCGTCACTCTGCCTGTTCTACTCTCCGCTCTGGCTCCGGTGAACTCTCTCACCCTCCCGCACCTCTGACTGTACCCGGTGCTTGCATAAATAAATAAATAAATCTTTTTAAAATAATAATAAAATAAAATAATTAAAAAAAAATTATCCACCTATTTGGACTTCCTTCTTTTGCAACTCTAAATGTTTATTTCTAGATATCTATTGAAATTCACTTTTAGAAATCCTGCACATTTCTTTGTGTAAAGTACTTTTTTTTAATTATTATTATTATCCTACCCCCAAAGCTGTTGGCTGTTCCAACTATATTCTCTTGCTTTGAAGAATAATATATCCGGGCCTCCCTGGTGGCGCAGGCGGTTGAGCGCAGTGCTGTGAAGGTGTCCTCAGCCTCTGTGGCACTGGTTTGATCCTGGTCTGTTGGGAAGATACCCACATGGCGCAGCAGACCTCTGTCACGCCTGCTGCTCCCCTCAGCAGTGTATTTCAGTAGATCTGCCTGTTCTGTTCCCTGCTCTGTTTCTGGTGAATCCTCTCACCCTCCCACACATCTGGCCTGTACCCTGGTTCTTGTATGCATGAATAAATAAATCTTTAAAGAAAAAAAAAGAATAATATACCACCACCCATCCTCCTGGATACTGCCTCTTCCTCACTGCCTTCCTCTTCCTCACTTCTTCTTCATCGTCCTCATCTTTTTGGTTGAATTGCTGAATTGGTATTTTATCAATCTGGGTTATAAGCTGTTGTGAGGCTGATACTATAGTAGATAAAGTCTGACAGTTTAAATATTTAAAAGTAAGACAATTCTAGTTTAAAAAGAGCTTGATTTCTTGGGGTAGAGGGAGACAGACTAAAATGATAATTATAAATCACAGAAAAAGTGCAATGAAGTTTACTTTCACCCAAACATTATCTATTTGGCACCCTTGGCAGGATAGGCAGTGTTGATTCTTCCTTGCTTCAAAACTATGGGTCCTTAGGGGCCTCCCTGGTGGTGCAAGGGGTAAGACGCAACCTATGAAGCTATCCGCAGCCACTGCAGCATGAGTTCAATTCCCCCACCAGCCAGGGAGCAACCCACATGGTGCAGCAGACCTTTCCTGTCTCACCCGCTGCTCCCCTCAGCAGTGTATTTCACTCAGTCTGCCTCTTCTGCTCCCCGCTCTGTCTCTAGCGAATTCTTTAGCTCCCCACACCTCTGGCCTGTACCCCAGTTCTTGTATGAATAAATAAATCTTAAAACCATATATATAGGTCCTTAGAGTTAAAACAAATGTATAATTAAAAATTACAGTAAGTGGGCCTCCCCGGTGGCGCAGCGGTTGAGCACTGGGTTGCGAAGCTGCCCGCAGCCTCTGCGGCGCCGGTTCGATCCCCAGCTGCTCCCAGGCCACCGGAGGAGGGTCTCACATGGCGTGCAGACCTCTCCTGCCGCCCGCTGCTCCCCTCAGCAGTGTACTTCGGTCCTTCTGCCTGCTCTGCTCCCCGCTCTGGCTCTGTTGAATTCTCTCACCCTCCCGCGCTTCTGATTGTACCCAGTGTATGTACAAAGAAAAACGTACAAACGAATAAATAAATAAATAAAACATGCCTCTATTTAAAAAAAAAAAAAATTACAGTAAGTGTGAGGAAAGAGAAAGAACCTGAAGTGTAGAGAGGTTAAGTAACTGACCCCAGCTTTACAGAAGTATGTAGTTGGCTTGAGATTCAAGATTTGAACTGAGGTTGTTGTGAGTCCACGATTCTTCCAGGATTCAGAAACATTATTCTTTAAGTCAGGATTAGAAAGCAGTGTTTCAAATTTTTATGAAATTAAACTGACATTTCAATATTAGTAGAATTTATATAACTTTCAGTTTTCTCTTGAAAAATTGGAAGATCTAGTTGATACATGAAGGGGAGGAGACAAGAAGGAAGCATACCTACGTGTCTTGTTAATAGATATAGTACCCTGTCTTGTTATAGGACCCTGAACTAGGGCAGTGCTAATAACAGATGAAGTGAAAGGGCAGATTCGATATATACAAAGGGTAGATTGGCAGGACTTGGCGGGTGGGTGAATAGATGTTGCTAGTGAATAAAATGAAAAGTTGGGATGAGTTGTGGATTTATAGCATGGTTGGATGGATAATAGTACTCTAAATGACCTCAAATATGAGAGGGACAGATAGGAGAAAATAACAAGTTGGGTTTTGGACAGTTTGAATTTGAAGTACTTTTGGGATGTCTAGATGCATCACATAAGCACCAGTAAGCAAATTCAGGAATCATCAGCATATAGGTGGTAGAAATGATAACAGATGAGGTTTTTCAAGTTAATCTTTTAAATTCAGTCTTCTCTCTCTCCATCCCCACAGCTTAAATTCATACATTCAGCAAGTCTATTTAAGATATAGTAGCAATCTTCTAACTGGTTTTTGAACCATATTTGCTCTCTCTAGTCATCTGCAAAGGTTTTCATATCGCTTCTTATTTACAAACCTTTGATTACTCTTTTCGCTACAGGGAAATGTGTGTTTCTCAGATTATTATAAAAATTCTTCTATGCTCCAGCCCGTTTTCATTGCCAGCTTTATTCCTTACCACCCTCTCATTTGCACCCTGCATTCCAGCTACCTATTCTTGCTATTTCCCCGCTGCTCACCTTCATGTCTCTGGCTCAAACTAATTATAAACTAAGTTATCCTTCCTGTCCTAACTGTTCTGTTCCTGGATTCCTTAATGAATGGTGACTAAAATGTGTGGTTGGGCCTCCCTGGTGGCACACCAGGTTAAGCACCGCACTATGAAGCAATCCGCAGCCTCTGCAGCACGAGTTCAATCCCCGGCCAGCCAGGGAGCAACCCACATGGTACAGCAGACCTCTCCTGTCTCCCCGCTGCTCCCCTCAGCAGTGTATTTCAGTCAGTCTGCCTGTTCTGTTTCCATCTCTGTCACTGGTGAATCCTCTAACCCCCCACATCTTTGGCCTGTACACCAGCTCTTATATGCATAAATACATAAATCTTTAAAAAAAATAAAGATAAAAAAATAAAGTGTGTGGTTGTCTGTCATCTCATCTTCACCCCTGCATGTGGCCTCAGCACACCTGCCTATGTTCACAGAGCCAGACCCTCTAGATTCAACTGGCCCTTCCTCACAATAGTATAGTCTTAATTTATAGATTTGCAGATGAGGTCAGAGCAAGATAAGCTGTGAGGAATGTCTAGTTTGGGACCTATTTCTGTCTACTTGGACCCTCATCTTAATTAGCATGCCTTTTAGTAGATCTGGGAGTCCTAGCTTCAAAACATTTTCTCACACCTCTGGTGTAGAGGTTAAGTCTCAGCACTGTCGAGCTATTGCCAGCCACTGCAGCATGAGTCAATAATCCCCGGCCAGGGAGCTATCCCACATGGCACAGCAGACTTCTCCTGCCTCGCCCGCTGCTCCTCTCAGCAGTGTTTTTCAGTAGATCTGCCTGTTCTGCTCCCTACTCTGTCTCTGGTGAATCCTCTCACTTCCGCCCCACCTCTGACCTAGACCCCAGTTCTTGTATGCATAAATAAATAAAATTAAATCTTTATTTAAAAAAAGATTTCTGATAATCAGTTGCCTACGTGATTTCCTTAGGTGCTTAAAAAATAACATTGAAGCATATTTTATGTCTTTTAGGCTTTAGAAAATTTGCGTGTGTACCTGTGTGAAAAAATCATAGCTGAGAGACATTTTGATCATTTACGTGCAAAAAAAATTTTAAGTAGAGAAGACACTGAAGAAATTTCGTGCCGAACATCAAGTCGAAAAAGGGCTGGAAAATTGTTAGACTACTTACAAGAAAACCCCAAAGGACTTGATACCCTGGTTGAATCCATTCGACGAGAGAAAACACAGAACTTCCTGATACAGAAGATTACAGATGAAGTACTGAAACTCAGAAATATAAAACTAGAACTTTTGAAAGGTAAGATATCTTAGAAATGCAAAAGTTCATGTAAAGGTAACGTTTTTAAAAGAAAAATGCAGAGTGAAACAAAAACCCCAAAATGATCATTTTCCTTTAATTCAGAAAATTTAGGTTTCAAAATAACATTCAATTTGCATTTTTTTACCTTTATTACTTTGAAAAAGTGAAACATTACTCAATATATTGTGTTTCTTTTTTTTAATGTAGAAGAACTGGGTGTAGGCCAGATGAGAGAGAGAATTCACCAGAGACAGAGTGGGGAGCAGAACAGGTGGATTTACTGAAATGTACTGAGGGCAAGACAGGGGAAGTCTGCTGCGCAATATGTGAGTTAGTTTCCTGGCTGGGGAATCGAACTTAGGCCATAGTGGTAATAGTGCTGAGACTTAACCCTTAGCCCACCAGGGATATATTGTATTTAGGCCAACACTATATTGTATTTCTGTTCTCTTAACAATACCATTTATAAAAAGCTTACCTATAATGAAATTCCAGTATACACATGGGGTTTGTGGTTTCTAAACTCAGCAGAATGTAAAATTAATGTCTCCAAAAGCAACTCCTGGAAATGCATGTCACTTATAAAAGACAGTATGTAAGCAAAGCATTTTTGCAGTTCCGACACTGGTAATTTTTCTCACACCAACTGATCATAAAATGAAGTAATTGACTTAAATTTATAGGAATTAAGTTGTATAAAATACATGTAAACCTTTAACACTAGAATCATGCTCAGTTTTGACAAGGGAGGCTTGGGAACCAAGGTTGACTAGGGAATAGCAAATTCACCTCTCTCATTTCACCCTCACCCCAGAGGACACACCCACTTTTGCAGTGCTATCTAGAATTGCCTGCACAATTTGAATTCCCCCCTTCCTCTGAATCCCGGTCTATGTCTCTCTCTCCAGAACATTTACGATAAAGTTGAATATGATACAGCACTGCTCCAGCTGATGTAAGCACTGAGGATACAAAATGAGAAATTAAAGGAACTTGCAGTCTATAAGACCATGCTGGAACTCATTAGAAGTTTCCCCTCCTGCGGTGTATTTAAGGAAATAGTTCCTATAGCATGGGACTGAAATGCCGAATGTATTGTGAAGTTCAAAAACTAGTGGGGAAAATGACATATAAATATACATTATACACTTGCTATGTTTTACATAAAATATGTCAACCCAGAAAATTCTGTACCTGTAGACGTTCAGGTTAAATAGTTTCTAAACCCAGCAGAAAAATGATGTTTGTGTTTTTTCTACTTGAGGCTGATTATTGGTGGTAACTTTTGGGTATGATAAAATTCTTTGATCAGAACAACCATTGTTATTTAAGTGAGTTGCCTGTTAGATTAAAAAACAGGACATTATTGTGAAGAGGAGTCCTGGGTTCTAGTTCTTACTTTCTCATAAAGTAGTCCTGCAATGTGGGGCATTACTTAACCCTACTGTGCCTCTCTTTTCTGTAATAGTGGAGACTATCCCAGATCTAAAATTCCTTCCACTTGTAACACCTGTGAATCAAGAATTAACAATTGGCAGGAATTAGCTGGTAGAATTTTAACATATGCCCTGTTTAAATTTTGTTTTTTATTAGATAATTTTTTTTTTGTATGAGATGCTGTAGGATATTTATTAGTTATGAAAGCTATTATTTAATGAAAATTTCTAGGGGGTACTTTTCATTTTTTTCCTCTGATCTTCAAGGGTTAAGTATATAAGTGTACAAATTAAATGTGAATTAGATCATTTATCTTCCTTGAGACTATTTCCTTATCTAGAAAATGTAAATAGTAGAATACTTCATGATTATTGGGAAAAGCAAATGAATTAGGACAGAATTTATCAATTACTGTTTAAATTATGGTTATAATCTTTAAAAAGTTACAAATATGGACATAGACTCAAGGTGGTTTTTATATTTTGGTTTTTTATTGACATCTGAATAATTTTATTGTAGGACAGAAATATAGCAGCTGTGAACCTTTTCCAGATGGAGCCACAAACCACCTCTCTAGATCAAATTCAGATGAGAGTACTTTCCCTGAAAAGCTGAGAGCGTCCAGTGTTATATACCATCCAGAAGGAGAATCCAGCACAGCCCCCTTTTTTTCTACTCATTCTTCTCTGAATTTGCCTATTCTAGAAACAGGCAGAACTGAAAATCCCACCTTCTCTTCAACTACACTTCCTAGACCTGGGGACCCTGGGGCTCCTCCTTTGCCACCAGACCTACAGTTAGAAGAAGAAGGAACTTGTGGAAACTCTAGCGAGATCTTTCTGCCCTTAAGATCACGACGTCCTCTTTTGCCACAATGACAGTTTGTTGCCTTTTAGGTATTTTTTATAATGACAAAAAACATTTGAAGAGGTATAAATCTTTTTATAAAATTGCTATAATGATTTATTAACATTTCGTACATGTCTTAAAATACAGTGTAAGCACATTTTGTAAATAGAATTTTTTAGAATAAAAGAAGCATAGTTTTAGGTAGCTAAAATCATGTGCTTTTCAGTATTTCTATTTTGTTTTTCATTTTTGATGTATTTCAGTGTTTTCAAATTTTTATGTTTTAAGACTAATTTTAATGGGGACCACATCTCTATTTGAGAATAAGACTCTTGGGCTGGGAATAATGTTTATTCTCAGTGTGTTTGTGCTAGATGTTTCCACAGATTTATAGTCATTTCCCATCATTTGGCAGTAAATTTTCAGAACTAAGCTGTTTATTTAGTAGTAAAACCAGTCACTGGTAGGGAAGTGGTCAATGTACTGAGAAGAGTTTCTTTCCCACTCAGTTGGGCTTTCAGGTATTTAACAGAGTCCCCTTCCAGTGCGGAGAGTATCCAATGGAGCTTAAGCCACCCAAGATCTCAACTTATTAACCCTGCTAATTAATACTACCTTCTAAAATTTTCAGTGTTATATCACTTTCATTCCTAAAGTAAACTCTTGGCAGAAACCTCAGTTATTACATGTAATTTGATGAGATTTTTAAAAATACATCTCTGTATTTTTTATTATCTTTTAATAATAAGGACCACAGCACAGTTGAAATAACTGGGGGAAAAGTTTGTGTGTGTATGTATGATAATTCTATTTTCAATAATATTTGGGCTAAGTGGGCCATTAGCTAGATTTGTCTTTTTGATACATAACAAAATTTGACTAATTTTCCTCATTTATAAATTTATGTTCTCATTGTTTTTATTTAAATTATTATTCTACCCATTTTATAGCATCTATGTCACATGTATTCCCATTACTTACGAAAAGCAGAGATGGAAATGTGCTATTAGTAATTGAAGTTTTTAAATCTTAGGGCTGTTTTGGAAGCTTCAACTACCAACAGTAAATAAATATCTGAAATACTTGGTATTTATGTACCAATTTTTATAGAAAATATTACTTCAAGTTGTGATATTAAGATTTCTGAATAGCCTGATGAATTTATCAATCACGAAGAAAGTTGGTATATTGTTTTTAAAATTTTTTTAAAGATTGGATAACTTATAGTACATTTTTTAAGCATTATGGAGAAACATGTTTTCCCTCTAGCATACCATAAGAATGGCATTGCATTAAAGAAATCACTTTAAAAACAGAAACAGACTTTATATTTCATTAAGTATACATTTAATTGATGTGTGGTTACTTAAAAAAAACTAAACAGGAATTACTCAGAATCTAAGCTCATAATTTAAATATACAATAGCACCTTTTTTTGTAGTTTATTACAGAGATTTCTTTCAGATTGTTGGCTAACTACATAGATAATCAAATTAAGATTTTAACAAAGTTGGCCTTTCAAGTTTTCTGAATCCTATAAGACAGTTTTTTTCCTTCACACACTGAAAACAGGCATTGTCAAAAATGTATGAATTGTAATAACAGAATGAGTGACACAGTGCAACTAGTTACTAGGTTGATTAATTGGCAGTTGAAACGTTACTCTTCACTGATAAGCAGCTTTTTATTTTAATTAAGTCCAGATTATCAGTCTTTTTTTTTTGTGGTTAGTGATTTTTGTCGCCTGTTTAGAAATCTTTGCCTAGCCCAATGTCATGATGACAGTATACTGCGTTTTCTTCTGGAAACTTATTTTAATTTCACAGCTCTGTAATCCATTACAAAGTAATTTTTGTGTGTGGTATAAAGTCGAAATCAATTCTTAGCACTCCTATCTTTACCTAACTAATAGAAAAGGGAACAGGAAATTTCAGACTGTAGTCTGATCTTTTATAACTAAATAAATATGTTCACTGTTTAGTTGGGGGCGGGTGGAGAAAATCAAGCCATGAAGCAAATCAATCTGTAATTTTTAAGGGGGGACCTTCTGAAAGAAAAATGAATTTAAGCACAGACAATACTTGAGTAACTTAAGTGCAACTCCTAAAATACTCTCTGATTTTGCCATGCTATTAAATTATCAGACAAATTGTCCTTTATTTCAGTGGTTCCCAACTGCTGTTCCTTTTAGAATCACTTGGAGAGCTTTTAAAGATCCCAATGCCCAGGCTGCACCCACAGCAATTAAATCAGAATGTTTGGGTGTGGAAACCAGACATCAAAGTTTATTAAGATTTCCAGGTAATTCCAGTGTGCAACAATACCTGGAAGCCACTGCCTTATTGGATGCCAAATACTGTGCTTGGTTTCCACATGTGTGGTCTTGCTTTTAATCCTAATAACCCTGCAAGGTAGGTTTTTTTGCCACTTGTTTTTATAGATGAGTAATAAATTCAAGATAAATGGCACAAAATCATACAGCTTTTTAGAATTGAAATCTGGTGGTGTCTGACTCAAAAATCAATGTTCTTTCCACAATTTCAAGCTCACTTATTGGCATTTCATAAGTGGCATAAAGTTGGTGGTAATTATGGGTTCCCCCCCCACTCTTAAGTTCAATAATTATTGATTATACTTATTCTAGATGTTGGAGATACAAAAACAAATAAGACAGTATATTTTCTAGAACACATTCTAGATGGAGGAGAAAATTAGAAATAAATCCAGATAATTCAAGATTCTGTGAGTACAATATAAGGCATGGGTGAGCTAAAAAGTAACTTGGGAAAAGAGTCTTGATAGCACTCTCAGGGGAGTCTTCAGAGCAGGTAACATGTGAACTATAACCTAAATCATAAGAGCACTAGTGTAGAATATCTTGTGCCGGAAAGGAAGTAAGTGCTCAAAGAATGATGGGAGGATGTTCAGACTGCACAGAAACCAGTTTGAAGGCTTTTGCAGACCACAGCTGGGATAATTTCAACATCAAAATAATAATAATGCCACTCCACCACGCCAAACTGTGCCCAGGGCATTTTTTTATCTACACGACCTGCTGTGACCATCACAGCCACCCTTCAGCAGCAGGAATATGGCATTTGATGAGCAGCAATGACTTTGCTGACTACATGAAAGAACTAGGTGTTGGAATGGCTCTGTGAGAAATGGATGCAATGACCAAATCAGATTGTCATCCGTGTTTCTGGCAAACACCTCACGGTAAAAACCGAGAGCACTTTGAAACAGTTTTCATGTAATTTGGGAGAGAAGTTTGAAGAAATTACAGCAGAGTTTTGGGCAGAGAAAAAAAAATTGCAACTTTACAAATGGTGCTTTTGTCCAACATCAAGAATGGGATGAGAAGGAAAGCAGAAGAAGAAAATGGGAAGATGAGGAATTAGTGGTAAAATGTACCATGAACAATGTCACCTGTACTTGGGGCTCTGAAGAAATAGAATAAAAGTTCCATATCATTTTGGACAGGAATTAGCTTCAAGGATGAACAAGCTCAATTGAAGGAACAAATCTCCACACTGTGTTTTATTATTACTGTTATCATCATTACTGAAATCAATTATCTTTATCACAAATATTTTACATGCAACTATGTCAAAGTGTTGGTTTCATTAAGCTCAATCCTTTGGTTAGTAAATAAATGAAAATGAAATAATAAAATGAAAGTACAAATGAAAGTAATAAATAATGACTCATTGCTAAATAGAAAATGAGTTACTAATATAAATAAGTAATTTGTTGAAATATATAATATTTACAAAGACTAAAAGTAACTCCCTACAAAACACATTAATTACAAAGGAGCAAAAAGGTAAATTTATAGAAGGGAAATCTGGCAGATACCACCTTAAGTAAAAAAATCAAAGTTAAAGTTATCAATACCAGAGCAAATTGAAATCACATGCTTCCTGATAGGTTGCAATGGGAACACACCACTTCTTTTTTTAATTTATTTTAAAGATTTATTTTTATGTATACAAGAAGTAGGATGTAGGCCAGAGGTACGGGGAGGTGAATGTATTCACTATAGACAGAGTGGGGAGCAGAACAGGCAGATCTACTGAAACACGCTATTGAGGGGAGTAGCGGTCAAGACAGGAGCATTAGCTCCATGCAGGTTAGCTCCCTGGGAATCGAACTAAGGCGGTGGCAGTGATAGCGTTGAGCCTAACCCCTGAGCCACCAGGAAGATCAGGAACACACCACTTCTAAGATATTCCTGCCAAAGTATCATAACCTGAACTAAAATAATAGGAAACATCAGTCAACCTCAAAAATGAGGCATCTTCAAGAGTAAATAATTGGCCAACAATCTAAAATGTGAACGTCACAAAAGTTAAATACTAAGAAACCATTCTAAGTTGAAAGAGACGAGACGTGAACACAGAATAGAATACATGAATCTGAACTTACTTATTTTTGCATAGAGCTGGGGTGTAGGCCAGAGGGGTGAGAGGATTCACCAGAGACAGAGTGGGGAGCAGAACAGGTGGGTTGATTGAAATACACTGCTGATGGGAGCAGCGGGCGAGACAGGAGAGGTCTGCTGCGCCATATGTGGGTGTTCTCCCTGGCAGGAGATGGAACTCAGGCCTTAATGGTAATAGCACTGAGATGCTGAGACTAACCTCTAGGCACCAGGGAGGCCCTGAATCTGAACTGATTTAAAGATCATTCAGTGTTAAGAAAACTGAAAGAAAGAAAGAAAACACCTCAATTGCCTGAGCAAATGATAAGGGTAGTGAAGATAGAATTAGTATAAAGTATTTGGATTTGAATTTTTTTTTTAAGTTTGAAATAACAAGCTGACTTTTATACTGAGCACCTGGATTAATAATGGTGTAACTTAGGGCCTCCTGGTGGAACAGGGGGTTAAAGACACAGTACCATCAAGCTATCGCCAGCCACTGCAGCATGAATTCAATCCCTGGGCGTCAGGGAGCAACCCATATGGCACAGCAGACCTCTCCTGTCTCACCCGCTGCTCCCCTCAACAGTGTATTTCAGTAGATTTGCCTGTTCTGCTCCCCACTCTCTGGTGGGGTGAATCCTCTTACTCCCCTGCCTGTCCTCCCACCCCCGCACCTCTGGTCTACACCCTAACTCTTGTATGCATAAATAAATCTAAAAAAAAAAAAATGGTGTAACTTAGAGATGGCAAAGACTGTGGGAAATGTGGTGTACTAAGAGTAGAGAATGAAGAGTTCAATTCTGGGTGTATTTGACATTTATTTATTGCTGTTATATACCACCTCAAAGCTTAGTGACTCATGATTCTGCAAACTGGATTGGACTTGTTAGCTTCATGGTTCTTCTGATGGTTTATCCTGGGGTCATCCCTAGACTCTTCTAAAGGTTCAACTGGGGCTGCATGACTCTACTTACATGCCTGCTGCCTTCCTAGGCATGAATGCAGTCGCTGGGAGTTGGTTGGGGCTCCTTATCTCTTCATGCTATCTCCAGCAGGGGATGCTATCTCTGGCAGGGTATCTCCAACATGGTTGCTCAGGACTCCCAAGAGAACAAAAGTGGAAGCATTCTATTCATCAAATCAGTCACAAGGCCAACCCAGAGTCAAAGGAAGAGGAAAAAGACTCTACCTCTTGACTGAAGGAAGGGAAGGAATGCTCAGGAACCGCAGGAAAGCTGGCAGCCATCTTGGTATCTACCAAGTGTAACACAATGTGTTACATTTGAGTGTCTTCTTATACATTGAAATTGGATAAAGGAGTTCAGCGTTCAGGGAAGACTTCTAAACAGGTTATATAAATGTGGGTGTTAATTAGCATAAAATGGTATTTTTATATATATATTTTATAGAGGTGTGCTTTATTTATTTATTTGTTTGTTTGTTTATACAAGCACTGGGTACAGTCAGAAGCGCGGGAGGGTGAGAGAATTCATCAGAGCCACAGAGAGGAGCAGAGCAGGCAGAAGGACCAAAGTACACTGCTGAGGGGAGCAGCGGGCGGCAGGAGAGGTCTGCGCGCCATGCAGGACCCTCCTCCGGCAGGGAGCAGCCGGGGGATCGAACCGGCGCCGCAGAAGGCGCGGGCAGCTTTGCAACCCAGCGCTCAACCGCTGCGCCACCGGGGAGGCCCCCTAAAATGGTATTTAAAGCCACAGGACTTAATGAAATCACTTTAGATGGATGGTTGGTAGAAAAAAAATAGAAAATCTAATACGAAATCTGAGGTGCAATCATATGTGGAGGTGAGACAGAGAAGAAGGCAACAGCGGAAACTGAAAAGAGCCCTGTGAAATAGGAAGAGAACTAAAGTGCATGATCTAGTGAAAGAAAAAAAAAATGTTTCAAGAAGGCGTATCTTGTTAAAAGGTCAAATAAGTGGCTCTTGAACTTGGTCAGATGAAGGATGTTGGTAGCTTTGACTCATGTTACTTAAACTGGATATCCCAACCCCAGAGGCACTGAGTGGCCCAGTTTTTAAAGCCACAGAATAAATATAGTTATCTTAGAGTGTTGGTTTTACTAAATAAGTAATTTTAAATTTTTTTATATGTTAAAAGCTATACTAGAGACTAGTATATCAAACCTGCATACATTTTCAAGATATTAAACTGTATTTAATTAATTTATTTAGAATTATCCTTTATTGTAAGATTTTTATTTTACTTTTTTTTTTTTTAAATTATTTATTTATACAAGCACTGGGTACAGTCAGAAGCACAGGAGGGTAAGAGAATTCACCAGAGCCAGAACAGGGAGCAGAACAGGCAGACAGACCAAGTACACTGCTGAGGGGAGCAGTGGGTGGTAGGAGAGGTCTGCGCGCCAAGTGGGACCCTCACTGGTGGCCAGGGATCAAACCGACGCTGCAGAGGCTGCGGGCAGCTTCACAGCCCAGCGCTCAACCGCTGCGCCACCAGGGAGGCCCTATTTTACTTATTTTTGCATAGAAGAACTGGAGTGTAGGTCAGAGGAGCAGCACTTGAGAGGATTCACCAGAGACAGAGTGGGGAGCAGAACAGGCGGATCCACTGAAATACACTACTAAGGGGAGCAGCGAGCGAGACAGGAGAGGTCTGCTGGGCCATGCGGGTCTACTCGCTGGCCAGGGATCCAACTTGGGCCATCTCGGTGCTGAGACTTGACACCTAGGCCACCAGGGAGGCCCTTAAACTGTATTTTATTTAGTGTTTTTTTAAAAGATTTATTTATGCATGCATGCAACAGCTGGAGTACAGGTCAGAGTTGTGGGGGGGTGAGAGGATTCACCAAAGACAGAGTGGGGAACAGAACAGGCAGATTGAGTGAAATACACTGCTGAGGGGAGCAGCAGGCGAGACAGGAGAGGTCTGCTGTGCCATGTGGGTTACTCCCTGGCCGGCTGGGGATCGAGCTCGTGCTGCAGAGGCTGCGAATTGCTTCATAGCGTGGTGCTTAACCCCTTTTGCCACCAGGGAGGCCCTTAAACTGTATTTTAAAGAATATGTGCTTGCAGGACTTTGGGCCACATTATACCAGCTTGACCTCTGGAAGGGCTGGAGACTGAGGTGAGCCATGAGAGCAATCAACTATGTCTATGTGACTGAGCCCCAGTAAAAACTCTGGACACCTGGACTTGGGTGAGCCTTCCCAATCAGCTATACTCCATTTGGCATATTATCCCATGTAGTTGCCACAGAAAGTCAGTACTGTCTATAACTCTAAACTGAGAGGACAACCAAGAGCTCTGCACGTGGAAGCCTCCTGGGCCGCTTAGTCTTGGCTGATTTTAAATCTCTGTTCTTGTGCTATAATAAGCCATAACCACCAGTTAAACATCTTTCAGTGAATTCTGTGAGTCCTTCCAACATCAAAGCCACCAACATCCTCCATGTGACCAAGTACAAATTATCAAACCTGAGAGTGGTTTGGGGAATCCCCAAACCTACAATTGGTGTCAAAAATGAGGATGGTTTTGGTGACTCCCAAACTTTGCATATGGGGACCATCCTTTTCTAATGCCAAATAGGCACTTGATGGAAAATTTTGAGAACACTATCTAGACTTACACCCTTAGAAATCACAATCCAAAAATATTTATTGATGACCTGCTCTGTGACAGGCATTGAGCTGAGTACTAGGGATTATAAAAATAAACAATGCCTAGTCTAGTACCTCCCCTCAAGGAACTCATAGACTTTGTGCTACCAGGCTGAGAAAGAAGACTGAACAAGACAGACATATATATCGCTGCTCCCCCCACTCCCATCTCCAACAGGAAGACATACATATCTCTGCAGCATGAGTTTGATCCCCGGCTGGCCAGGGTGCAAACCACATGGTGAGGTTGACAGGAGAGGCAGACCTCTCCTGTCTCGCCTGCTGCTCCCTTCAGCAGTGTATTTCAGTCAGTCTGCCTGTTCTGTTCCCTGCTCTGCCTCTGGTGAATCCTCTCAACCCCACCCACCCCCCATCTCCAGCCTGTACCCAGCTCTTGTAAGTACGCACATCATCTGATTGGGCAGGCATCCCTTAAGTAGGTGGTAACAACTTTTTACTGAACAATTTTGTCACTTTCGTTTGGGTATCATTCTTGCTTAGTTCATCAGGAAGAGTCAAATATTTCTAGTTTCCCTGGTGACTTAGGAAAATGGTTATGTCATTTAATAAGAAAGGGAAACACAAAAACAGAAATGTTATATGGGAGTGGGGGCGCGGGTAGAAAGGTTGAAGTTGCTGGAGACCCAGATTTGGGTGTCACAAGCATAAAGGAGTTAATGTCTGTAGAAAGGGGTGCGCTGACTTGAAACTGTCTAATGGTGTCTACGAAATATTCTAAGTATTGCTGAAAGATGGTGTGACATGATGGGAAACAACGTTTAAGAGTCATACAGACTAGGGCCTCCCCGGTGGCGCAGCGGTTGAGCGCTGGGTTGCGAAGCTGCCCGCGGCCTCCGCGACGCAGGTTCGATCCCAGGCTGCTCCCCGGCCACCGGAGGAGGGCCCCACATGGCGCGCAGACCTCTCCTGCCGCCCGCTGCTCCCCTCAGCAGTGTACTTCGGTCCTTCTGCCTGCTCTGCTCCCCGCTCTGCCTCTGGTGAATTCTCCCACCCTCCCGCGCTTCTGACTGTACCCAATGCATGTATAAACAAACAAACAAACAAATAAATAAATAAATAAAACATGCCTCTATTTAAAAAAAAAAAAAATCTTTAAAAAAAAAAAAAAGAGTCATACAGACTAAAGACGGGCACAGGAGGAGGCTGAAAGTCTGGAGGACCTGGTAGTGATGAGGTACAATCCAAGAGATGTCATCAAAGAGAGGTTGTTGAGAGTGTGCTGGAATGAGGGCAGGCAGGAGAGGATTTAGTTTGTAACTTGAGACAACTACCAGTAGAGGTTTTCCAGGAGACAGAGGGAAGCGCACTGAAAGTAATTTTTATTTGGAAGAGAAATTGCAGTGGGATCAGAATGAAATCCTAGTCTCTCTGGATGAGGGCTAAAGTGGAGTGGCCGTTAAGAGACAAGATTTTTAGCCCTTTAAAAATTCTTATTGGGGGGCCACCCTGGTGGTGCAAGGGGTTAAGCACCTCACTATGAAGCAATCCTCAATCTCTGCAGCATGAGTTCGATCCCTGGCCAGCCAGGGAGCAACCCACATGGCGAGGCAGACCTCTCCTGGCTCGCCTGCTGCTCCCCTCAGCAGTGTATTTCACTGTCTGCCTGTTCTGTTCCCTGCTCTATCTCTGGTGAATCCTCTCACCACCACCCCCCGCCCTCCACATCTCTGGCCTGTACCCCAGTTCTTGGATGCCTAAATAAATAAATCTTTAAAAAAAATTCTTATTAGGTCCTTCCTGGTGGTGCAAGTGGTTATGCACCTCACTATGAAGCAGTCTGAGGCCTCTGTAGCACGACTTCGATCCCTGGCTGGCCAGGGAGCAACCCACATGGCGCTCTCCTGTCTCTCCCGCTGCTCCCCTTAGCAGTGTATTTCAGTCAGTCTGCCTGTTCTGTTACCCATTCTGTCTCTGGTGAATCCTCTCAACCCTCCACCCCCCATCTCTGGCCTGTACCCCAGCTCTTGTATGCATAAATAAATCTTTAAAAAAAATAAAGATTTAAAAAAAAAATTCTTACTGACTGATGAAAGGTTGGTTGTAACCACTGGCTCAGGACCTCCTCTCTTCTCAGGGTTCCCAAGAAATTAGTACTAAAGAAATCCCTGCTTCGGGGCTGTGCCAGACCTCCAATTTCCTCTCTCCGTAGGGGAGCAGTTGCGCAGCGCCGCCGCCAGGTGGCGCAGGCCTCCAACCCATCTGCGCTATGGGGCGGGGCCAACCGCGGGGCGGGCCCTGGAGCAGCTTCCGGTTTCCGGCAGCAGCCTCGGTCTCTGCGCGCCGCCGTCATGGCCGCCGAGGAGAAGGACCCCCTGAGCTATTTCGCAGCGTACGGAAGCAGCAGCTCAGGCTCCTCGGAAGAGGAGGACAACAGCGAGCCAGAGGAAACGAGCTGCAGGGCCCCGAATCCGGCGAAGTCGGCGGGCGGCTGTGGGAACAAGGCGGAAAAACGGCTGCCGGGACCCGACGAGCTGTTCCGGAGCGTGACGCGCCCGGCCTTTCTCTACAACCCGCTCAACAAGCAGATAGACTGGGACAGGCACGTCGTCAAGGCCCCGGAGGAGGTGAGGTTCGCCACCCCGTTTCCCGAGCTTGGCCCCGGCCTCCATCCCCTTCCTCTGGAACGCCCTGCTGGAGGCCGGCTGCCCGCCCCCCACACGCAGTCACCCCCTGCGGGACGCCGCGTCACCCCTCCCACCTCCAGCCCTGGGGAGCCCGGGCCCCCCCCCAGCCTGGTGGGTGTCAGACCGGACCCGAAGCCCCTGCCCCCCTCGTGAGGAGACCCAAACCTCGGCGCTCGGTGCCCCGACCCCGCGCGGCGAGGACTAACGGTGGTGACTCCCCCGCCCCCCCGCTGCAGCTTCTCCCCGAGACCCCTTCCCTTTGACGCCGAAGTGCCTGCGGTGCTGCCTCCAAGACAGTGTCTGCTGCAGCCTCCTGAAGGGGTCAGCCTTGGCGTAGTATCTCTGAGACTGGATTCTTCTTTGGTAACTAAAAGTTATTAGCTTTATTGTCCAGGGAACCCTTTTGGCTTTTCGCTTAACGGTGTTGTGATTTTTGAGGGCAAGATGTGTCTTTAAACCTAAAAGAAAAAGTCGGCCTGCACAATAAGCGAACGGCAGGGAGGTGCATGTGTCCAGACCGATTATAGGCACCTCGGTTGGTCACAGTGCTTCTTGATGTGTTTGCTTAACAGCCGCCAAAGGAATTCAAAATATGGAAATCAAACTATGTACCACCGCCAGAGACCTACATTACTGAGAAGAAACCTCCACCTCCAGAGCTGGACATGGCAATAAAATGGTCTAACATATATGAGGACAATGGTGATGATGCCCCACAAAATGCTAAGAAAGCTAGGCTTCTGCCGGAAGGGGAGGAGACAGTGGAATCAGGTGAGGCGATGCAGACTTCTGTGGTCGTGCTTTCTCGTCCCTGTGATGGGTTTAAGAGGAGGGAGAGAGATTATTTAGTGAATGGGAATTAAATCTCGTGAGCAAAGTGGTGGTAATGATCTTCGGATTCTTTTTGCTGTGTTTTTTGAAATGGTTGTATATATATGTGACTTTAAAGTGAGTCTCTGATCGCTCAGCTAGTGCCATTTGCTGTGTTGCAGAGAAGATCAGAAATGATTCAGACTTCAAAGTGAAATTGGTATCATCAGCCAATAGTATATGTCATTTATGGTACTTTATTATTAGCAGGCGTTCATTTATGGATTCTTTCTTGTAATTGCAGTTGTGAAGTGATGAAGGCTTCATTTTATATTAAAGCAGTTGTGCTTTAGAACTAAAATGAGTGTGACCAAATGAATTTAATTGAGTAGTGCAGCATAGGTGGCTTGTTCATAATATAATTTCCTCTCTTACTTGGATGATAAGGCACCACAGTAATCACTGCCTCCACACTTACTCCTCCTCCCCCCCCCCCCATTCTTTCACACTGCAGCTAGTGTATACTTTCTGTCACCTGCTTAGAGCCCTTCACCAACAGGATAGATGAGAGCCTTCTATGACAGGCCATACCTGTCTCGTCATTTCACATGGCTCCCTTTCCAGCACTTTAAGTTCTTGAAATTCAGGATGAATAGACCAGGCTATTTTATGTTTTCACGCCTTTCAGCACTTTAGTCTGGAATGTTCTTCCCTCCCTCTGTGGCTGGCAAACTTCATCCTTCAAATTCCAACTTAAAGAAGAAGAAATTACAGATGTACCTCCTCTCTAATTAGTTGCTTCTCTGTACCTGTGCTGATGCTGTTGGTAACACTTAAAACCTTTTTATGTGAGTATTTGTTCACAAGCCTATGAGTTCCCTAAGCAACAGGGGTACAGTCTCATTTATATGTTTCAGTGTGTTAAACATTGTAGTTTTCATTCAGTGAGAAATTATCTAGTTTAACTACCTCTTTTGGACTATCATTTTTATTAAAGGGTATGACATTTTTTGCTAAACAGATTTTGGATCTTCCAAAACTTATTTATAGCCATTCAGAGTTTCATAAGAAAGAGTAAACTTCTAGGGATTCTTAACTTCAGTTTTGCTTTGACCTGGCTCTCCATTTCTTTCACTGATTTCCCAGCATGGATTATAAGTCATTGATGAAGTCATTATCTCCAGCAAATAGTGTCTTTTTTGGAAATAATCAGTGAAGTCAGCGTTTACTGTATAGTATTTTATATGACTAATAAAAATACTTTATCATACATAATCTTTACTCCTTATAACACTTTGTAAAACCAGATAGGGAAAATTTGTTAGACTTAGCAACCTGTTCCAAAGTTATAAATGACTTGCAGTGTTACTTTCCAGACCAAAAAAACACTCCTAAAGAATTTGCCCAAATTCATTCAGCTAGAAAAAGGCAGATTAGGGATTTAATTCCATGCTTTAAAAATGATACCTTATTTAACTGGGATTTAGCCTTCTGATAGTGAAGCTAGAATGCTTGAGAAACATATATCCCATAGTACAAATGGCAAAAAGGGCATGAGAGTTTATATTCAAACTAGGGGTGTCATAAGCTGGTACTCTGCTATCTTTGTTTTTAATGGAAACATTCAGGATTATAGGCCAGGACAAACAAGCAGAAAGAATTATCTTTTGTCCGGTTCTGTTAGAAAAAATTCCCGGTGTATGACAGATGACACTGCTATTTCCGGAGATAATTTCTGTGCATTTAATCATGTGATGGTTCTACATCAGAAAATGAATGTAGGTGATATTAAAAAACAACAGGACCCAACCTAAGGCACAGTCAGTGTAAAGTACATCCTAAGATAAAAAGATAATCCTGAAATCTTCAGTTTTGACTTTAAGGTTGGTTATTGATTATAACATTTTGTAGTATCTTTCTTTTTAGAAGTGTTTTTTGCTCATTCACATCCCTTTACCTGTTCACAGTCACTATAGAATGAATTTCCCCACCTTTTTCACCTCTTTTTTAAATTTCGTATATTTTATATTTTTTAAAGATTTATTTATTTATGCATGGAAGAACTGGGGTGTAGGCCAGAGATGCAGGGGGTGAGAGGATTCACCAGAGACAGAGTGGGGAGCAGAACAGGAAGATCCACTGAAATATACCGCTGAGTGGGAGCAGCAGGCAAGACAGGAGAGGTCTGCCTAGACATTTGTGGGTTAGCTTCCTGGCCTGGGGATTGAACGCAGGCTGTATCATTGATAGTGCTGACCCTTAACCCCTCCGCCACCAGGGAGTCCCATATCGCTTTTTTTTTTTTAAAGATTTATTTATTTATGCATACAAGAGTTGGGGCACCGGCCACAGTTGTGGGAGGTCACAAGGTTCACCAGAGACAGAGTGGGGAACAGAAAAGGCAGACTGACTGAAATACACTGCTGAGGGGAGCAGCAGACGAGTCGGGAGAGGACTGCTGTGCCAGAGGCTTGGGATTGCTTCATAGTGGGGTGATGAACCCCTTGTGCCACCAGGGAGGCCCCCATATCTCTTTTTTCAAATTTATAAAATAGTTTTTATTAGAAATAACATGCTTTTAGATTATCTAATTTTTAGATTACTAAATTACTTAGTTTTTACTTTTCCATTGTTTTACTGGTCCGTTTTGCTAGTTAACGACTTCGACTTCCGGGTACTTTAGAAGAGAAGCCGGGAAAGATTCAAAATTTGCGATTGAGTCTTACAACTTATGAGTGCTTCCTCTCTAGTGGTTGCAAAATGTAGTTCAATAAAGCTTAAGTATTAATTGTAGCTTTGTAAACATGTAAGTAATTGTGAAAACCTAACCAGAGTAACTACGTAAAAATTTATTTTTAATTTAGTTTGTAATAATAGTTGAAATTTACTTACCTCAGGTGGCATGAGTTGCATAATGGAAAAAAAAATGCTTCCTGACTAGTAGAT
Source organism: Talpa europaea (assembly GCF_964194135.1). Taxonomy (NCBI): domain Eukaryota; kingdom Metazoa; phylum Chordata; class Mammalia; order Eulipotyphla; family Talpidae; genus Talpa; species Talpa europaea. Next base: position 41,673,528 of record NC_140076.1, read on the forward strand.
GTGCAGTAAAATGCAAAGTAGGAACTGAAATAGAATGTGAAGTGAACCCTGCAGGGTTTTTCCCCCTGCTCTATTTAATGCAATACTTTGTTCTATCACTAGATGGCATTAGCTCTTCTATATAAATCACTGATAGGAAGTTACTTTTCCCATCTCAGTAGTTTGTGGGTTTGTTATTCAATAAATATTTTTTAATTAAAAAAACTTTAATAAATGGAAGATTAAAAGCAGAAGTGTCTCAGGATCATGCTTTAAATATATGTTAACCGTGAATTTTATAATAGAGTTAACAAAGTAATTTCAATTTTTAAGTTGCCACTACTAAAAATTATCTCAAAAGTCAAGCTTGCCACTACTAAAAATTATCTCAAGAGTCAAGCATGGTGATAATTAAACTCCAGTTAAAAAACAAAAGCCTTGGCTTAGTTGAGCTCTGTGCTAGGTCAGTTGGTTTTTTTGTAGGGCAGTGTTTTTATGTATACCTGATTAAAACTTTAGCTTATAAATTCCTGGGGTGAGTGAGTGATCTGAATTGTATTTTATCTTTACCACATACAAAAATCCATGGTACTCAATGGAATATATAAATGACATTACCTGGGGCCTCCCTGATGGCGCAAGGGCTTAAGTCTCAGCACAATGGAGCTATCCTCAGTCACTGATCTCTGGCCAAGGAGCGAACCCACATGGCACAGCAGACCTCTCCTGTCTTGCCTGCTTCTTCCCTCAGCAGTGTATTTCAGTTAATCTGCCTGTTCTGTTACCTACTCTTTTTCTGGTGAAGCCTCTTACCCCTCACACCTCTGGTCTACACCCCAGCTCTTGTATGCATAAATAAATAAATAAATATTTTAAAATATATATTTACATATATATATATGACATTATCACACTGTGTTTGAAGATGAGTAAAGAAGAATCACCTGCTGTTGATACTCCTTATTGTGAACATCAAAAAAAGAGTTACTGAATATGGTACAGACGGCAAAAGAAAATTAAAGACTTAAGATTTTAGGGCCTCCCTGGTGGCACAAGGGGTTAATTAAGCACAGCACTATGAAGCTGTCCACAGCCTCTGCAGCATGAGTTTGATCCCCAGCCAGGGAGCTACCCACATGGCGCAGCAGACCTCTTCTCACTCTCCCACTGCTCCCCTCAGCAGTCAGTCTGCCTCTTCTGTTCCCCACTCTGTCTCTGGTGAATCCTTTCACCCCCTGCACTTGTGGCCTGTACACAGTTCTTATATGCATAAATAATCTTTTTTTAAAAAAGAAAATTTAAGACTTCAGATTTTAAAAATATTTCCTCCATAAAGAGTCTGTAATGGGCCTCCCTGGTGGCACAAGGGATTAAGCACCACACTATGAAGCAATCCATAGCCTCTGCAGCACGAGTTCAATCCCTGGCCGGCCAGGGAGAAACTCACATGGCGTAGCAGACCTCTCCTGACTCACCCACTGCTCCCCTCAGCAGTGTATTTCAGTCAGTCTGCCTGTTCTGCTCCCCGTTCTGTCTCTGGTGGATCCTCTCTCCCCTCCCCCCCACCCCCGCATCTCTGGCCTGTGCCCCAGCTCTTGTATGCATAAATAAATTTAAAAAAAAAAAAAAAAAGGGAGTCTGTAAGTTAATATCAGTAATTCCCCAATTTTTTTTAATTTAGTATTTTCAGCATCAAAATATTTTTCTAGACCACAATTGGTTTTTTTTTTTCCTTTGAAGATTATTTATGTATACAAGAACTACGGTGCAAGCAAGAGGTATGGAGGGTGGTGAGAAGATTCACCAGAGACAGAGTGGGGATCAGAACAGGCATATTTTACTGAAATACACTGCTGAGGGGAGCAGCAGGTGAGATAGGAGAGATCTGCTAGGCAATGTCGGTCAGCTCTCTGGCTGGGGTTAGAACTCATGTTGCAATGGCTCAGGAAATTCAGTAAAAAAATAAATTTGTATTTTATAAATCATAACATCTGCATGTAATTCTACCTAAATTTTTAAATAGTGTCATATATTTGTGCTTTATTGAGCCATAGTTGGATTTTTTTTTTTTTAAGATTTTATTTATTTTTGCATAGAAGAACTGGGGTATAGGCCAGAGATGTGGTTGTGGAGGGTGAGAGTATTCACCAGAGACAGAGTGGGGAGCAGAACAGGCAGATCTATTGAAATACACTGCTGAGGGGAGCAGTGAGTGAGACAGGAGAGATCTGCTGTGCCATGTGGGTTAGCCCTCTGGCTGGGGATAGAACACAGGCCATCGAGGTGGGCCATTGCCAGTTAACCCCTGGGCCACCAGGGAGGCCCTGGATTTTCTTTATGAATGAAAGGATCTATCTTTTCATGCATGGTGACATTTTTACTAATTAGAAAGAAATCGCCCATGGATATAAACACTGATAATATTTTGGGAAACTAAAAGACAGTTTTGTTTTTTTTTTGTTGTTGTTTGTTTTTTTTTTTAAGTTTTTTTTTTTAATAGAGGCATGTTTTATTTATTTGTTTGTTTGTTTGTTTGTTTGTTTTGTTTATACATGCACTGGGTACAGTCAGAAGTGCGGGAGGGTGAGAGAATTCACCAGAGCCAGAGCAGGGAGCAGAGCAGGCAGAAGGACCGAAATACACTGCTGAGGGGAGCAGCGGGCGGGCGGCAGGAGAGGTCTGCGTGCCATGTGGGACCCTCCTCCGGTGGCCGGGAGCAGCCGGGGATCGAACCGGCGCTGCAGAGGCCGCGGGCAGCTTCGCAACCCAGCGCTCAACCACTGCGCCACCGGGGAGGCCCCTAAAAGACAGTTTTAATGTAAGGTTCTCTGCCTCCAAAAATTTCTCCATAATATAAAGGGGGGGAGGAGAGGGTTTTCAGAATATTAGAATATTCTGACCATTGGGGCCTCCCTGGTGGTTCAGGGGTTAAGTCTAAGCATATCAAGCTATTCCCTGGCCAGGGAGCAAACCCCCACATGGCATAGCAGTCCTCTCCTGCCTCACCCTCTGTTCCCCTCAGTCTTCCTGTTCTGCTCCCCACTGTCTCTGGTGAATCCTCACACCCTCCCCCCCACACACACACCTCTGGCCTATACCCCAGTTCTTATATGCATAAATAAATAAAATAAATCTTTTAAAAAGTGGGGGGAGTATTCTGAGCCTCTTAGCAGTGGGGGAGGTAGAACTGAATACCAAGAAGAAGTTGAAATATCACCCCTTGAGTGTTTTCTTACCTTCAGAATGTAAGGACGGGAGTAAGGAGGGGGAGTGGGAGTTGCGGGGAGAACTCAAGATAGAAAGGAATGACTGATCGCCACTTAGATGTCATGGTTAAATTTATATCTTCTTTTTGTAAAAAGAACAGAATGTGTTCCATTCTTATAAAATATACATTGTATATTTAAATTACACAGCTTAGCTACTATAGAATATTTTCAGAACAAATCTGATTTTCTCATTTTAAGCACCTTAATATAGCATTAAAGGGTCACTTTGTGAATTTTGTATAAAACTACAACTGATACTACTTTTACTTGCACTTGAAAGTCAGGGTTTCCCGCTCTTACTCTGTTTTGTCACTTCCTGCTCTCCCAATCTAGAATGAGATCATTTATCTATTTTAGTTTTCAAAGCAGAGCTTAACATTTTGTCAAGTACGAGAAATTGGTAGACTATATCATTTATTCTTGTTTTCTTTCCTGCTTAAGTAAAAGATTAAACATATTTCTCCTGCAGTTTATAGACGTTTTCTATTCCTAAACTCCTATGTAACTTTTATTGAGAGATAATTAACATTTAACATTATAGTAGTTTTAGGTGTACTACATAATGATTATATGTATATATTGAGAAATGATCACCACAATACATCTAGTTACCATCCATCACCATGCATAGTTACAATATTTTTTTTTAGGGTGAGAATTTTTTCTTTAAGATTTATTTTATTTAGAACTGGGGGTACAGAACTAGAACTGGGGGTACAGGCCAGAGGTGTGGGAGGGGAGAGGGTTCACCAGAGACAGAGTGGGGAACAGAACAGGCAGACTGACTGAAATACACTGCTGAGGGGAAAAGCAGGCGAGACAGGAGAGGTCTTGCTGCCCCATGTGGGTAGCTCCCTGGCCAACCAGGCATCGAACTGGTGCTGCAGAGGCTGCGGATAGCTTCATAGTGCTATGCTTAACACCTCGCACCACCAGGGAGGCCCTAAGGTGAGAATTTTAAGATCTGCTTTCTAAGCAGCTTTCAGAAGTACCACACATTATCGTCAACTATAGTCACCATGCTGCCGTTACATCTTCAGGGTTTATTTATCTTAAAACTGGAGGTTTGTATCTTTTCATCACCCATTTCTCTCCTTTATCTAACTTTCCATATCAGGGTTCTGAGTTAATTTGTGGTTTGTATTGGGAAACTTTGAAACAGTTGGTGAGGTTGATGATTTTGGTACAAAGCCAATGAAATTTTAATACCTAACATGTTTTTTGTTTCTTTTTAAGTTACTGATTAAAATTCTTCCTTTCATATTTAAAGATGATGAAAAAGATGAGCATACTTCTAAAAAACGCAAGGTAGAACCAGGAGAACCAGCAAAGAAGAAAAAGTAGAAAACAAATAACAAGCATTTCTGGACTGCAAAACTTGCTGAAATGGTTTTTGGGGCAGATTAAATCAAAAATTGTAAATTATTGTGATACAACATCTCCATGGAAGTATATGTTAATTAACTCATGTGTATTGCTATAAGAATTGTCCACTGTAGAGTTCATTTTTTATTTAAAACTTATGTATTTAAAACTCAAATGGTGATTTGTGATTGTGAAATTGACAATACTTGGAAGCATTCTTGCTATCACAGAATTGGTGACATGCCTTGAGAGTTTTGTCACGTGTTGACATGCCAATGTTCTATGAACCTTTTATAAAGGAATATATTTTTAAAGTAAATATACTATAATGTACTGTGAACTTGTAGGGTGCTTTTCAACAGTGTTTGTACAGTGTAAATAGATCATGGAAATAAAATTACTTAATTCAGTATCACTATTAATGCATAACATTAACATTGGAATATTTGTCTGTGACAAGTACATTCTTTGACATGTGATGTTTTAAATCGTATCAGTGGGTATTATATTTAAGGAGCGCCTCCCGTGTTCCAGGTGCTTGTGTATACATCTTTCTCATCTTCAGCTACTCGTAATACTAGTAAAGCAGTAGTACTAACTTCATTGTATAATAGAGATTAACTTGTCGAAGGGTTTCAGCTAATAAATGATGAATTTGGAATTTAACTTGGGAAACTTAAATTCTGAAATTATCACCTAAATCACCTTTCCACCAATCAAAATATAATCATTGTTTAGGAAATGCAATTGTCATCACTTCAGGTACTCTTCTGTGTTAGCTAGTAGAAATCTTCTCCCATTATGGCTATTAATTCCCCTGTTAAGTAAGATAAGGTTCTTTAACAAGGTGTCACAAATAAAAATACAGGGCACCCAGTTAAAATGGAATTTTACATAAGTAACTTGTTTATGCAGTATTTGGAACATACTTATACTAAAAATTCATTTATCTGAAATTCATATTTAACTGAAAATCACTTATCTGCTTGTTTCTCTACCCAATTCCTTCTTAATGCCTTTTATACAGTAATACTCAAGAAAATAGGCAGGTGGTAGTCAGAGACAGTAATATTTGACGTGAGTTCTACAGTCCAAAATGGCACCTGTGCAGTTATCCATAGTCTTTTTTTAAGATTTATTTATTTAATACATACAAGAATTGGGGTACAAACCAGAGTTGTGGGGGGGTGAGAGGATTCACCATAGACAGAATGGGGAACAGAACAGGCAGATTGACTGAAATACCCTGCTGAAGGGATCAGTGGGCGAGTCAGGAGAGGTCTGCTGCGCCATATGGGTAGCTCCCTGGCCGGGCATCAAACTCATGCTGCAGTAGCTGTGGATAGCTTCATGGGTTGTATCTTAACCCCTCGCGCCACCAGGGAGGCCCAGTTATTTGTAGTCTTGAGTGATAAAAAGTGGAAGCCTCAAGCTGCATCAGTCTTTGCATGATTCTTAGGCCTTTAAAAGACATGAGTTAATTACAGACACTGCGTATGTGGTGTTTAAGAAAAATTAAAAGACATCAGTCTGTGAAACAGTGGTTCCCAAGTAGATTTCTGGAGAAATCTATATTCTGCATCCATGTATTGGATCAGAAGTTACTGAATTTACATGATTTTAAAATAAGCGTCATAACAAATCTCATACCGAAAAAGCCCAGCAAACCACTGTCTGCAACTCTTTTAACCTTTTTTGAGGACCCCTTGGTTCAACCCAACTGAGATCAGTGAACTAATGGCAGAGAGTAAGAATTCACTGGATAGGTCAGTCCCTACTGGTACTTTGAGCCTTCTTTCTAAAAGGTAACAGAAGAGGGGGAAAGCAAATACTTTTTCTTTGAAGGGGTGTGTGTTTCAATTTTTTTTTTAAAAAGATTTATTTATTTATACAAGCACTGGGTACAGTCAGAAGCGCGGAAGGGTGAGAGAATTCACCAGAGTCAGAGCGAGGAGGAGAACAGTCACACTGACGAAATACACTGCTGAGGGGAGTGGTGGGCATGGCAGGAGAGGTCTGCGCACCTTGTGAGACCCTCCCCGGTGGCCGGGGATTGAACCAGCGCTGCAGAGGCTGCAGGCAGCTTCGCAGCCCAGCGCTCAACCGCTGCACCACCAGGGAGGCCCTGTTTCAATATTTTAAACAGAAGTAGTGGCCATACTATTAAGCTTTGGTGAGAGATGTGCACCTGTGGTAGTCAGGCTGGATTTCACTTGTGAGGGGAAGGGAGGACTTAGGAAGAAGGAGGCTAAATTGTGTTAGAGTAGTTGTGACTCGATCATTTGTAGCTCATTGGGTTTCTTCTCAAAATAAAGCCAAAAATGGGAAGAGAGATGAATTTACTTTATTATTTAACCTTCCACAGAAACACCTCCATTTGGAAAAGGACTTTCACTTCACTCTACATCCATCACCACATTAGATAATGGAATTTTTCCCTCTTTAGAGCAGTCCAGGGAACTTGTTGATGAAGTGTCTGTGTGGGTACTTGGGAAAGAAGCTGTTTGTTCCAGCTAGTGAAAACCCACTGGAGAAATCCTTATAAAAATCTGTGTAGATGGGAAAAAATCTCTATTCAAGTTACTTCCTTTTTTCAGTGAGTCCAGTCACTTGACGTTTCTGATTGTTTCCTCATCTTTAAGATAAGGAAGTTAAGCCACATCAGCTATGAAGGACTTCCTTTTGTACATAGATAAAATCTGAGAAAAGAACTAAGCATTTATGGGCAATATTTTTAAGTGTAAAGTATAAATAGCATTGAGTTTTATGGGAAACATTTTAACTAGAATCAACATTACTGAGAAAATTGACAATTTTTGGCCATTAAAATATTAACACCTGGACATACTTACAAACTTTCTCATCTTACCCCTTCTTGCTGCAATTTTGAGTTCACAAAGTTCTGTCACATACCAAAAAACATAGGTATTTTGGAAAATACCTAATGAGGTAGGTTTTGTGATCTCTAAATTAGAGAATGGAAAAGAGACCCAGCGAGCTTAAGCAATATACCCACTGATGCACTGAGAGTTAAGAGCTCAGATTAGAAGCTGCATCTCATTCCATGCTAAACTTACAGAGCACCTATTGGGTGCAATGCATTGTGATAAGAACAAAGGACCCAGCTTCATTTTCGCAAAATCATACTAGTAGCCATGGGTAAAAGATGTCAAGAGTACAAGTCGAGTCCAAAAGACAGGCTGCAGTAGTGCAGTGGGGTGATGTGTCTGAATAAACTGATAGAACTTAGTTGACTGTAATAGCTGAGAGAGAGGTTTTCTATTATTGCCAACTATGTTTTCATTAAAATATGAATAGAATAATGCAAGTTTGGACATGACCTACATATAAAACACGTTGCCACATAAGTTAAATACAAAGCCCTACCAGAGATATTTGGAAAATGCAATTATTTTTACAAGTATCTGAATGAACTCAGCAATTTTTCTTAAGTCAAAAACTTTGGCTACCTTAAACCTACAACTGGATTTTAAAATGTATCATTGGTAGTATTTTGGATTTTAGAGTTTTGTTTCTATACTGAGCTGCTTTCATGCCTCTATTATCACTTAGTACAGAAGTTCCAGATATCACAAAAAAGGTATTAAAGTCTTCACCAAATGTTTTGGACTTTGCATTCAATTCTGAAGCTTCATCTCCACCCACATTGTTTTTCTAATTTGAAGCACTGTGTTTGCATTTTAATTCAACAGATACCAATAAGCACATGTATGTATGGTCCTCAGAGTAGGGACTTCTTGCCTCATGTGTTCATTGACTAGAACAATGCCTGGTACATAGTAGGCACTCAAAATAACTGCTAAATGTTGATGCGCTGAATTCCTCACCTTGAGCTTAGGAGTGATCCCTCAGAGGCTTGTGTTTTCGATTAAATGGGCCAATAAATCATGATATAAATCAGTTTGAGTTGTTTTCTGTCATTTTCAGTCAAAAACATCCTACTTAATGTGGAATTCTTTTTATTCCTTTAGTTTCTTACGGGAGTCACATACTGTCCTGGTTCTCTATCTCTCCGACTCCTCTGAACTGTCCTGGAATGTCAGGTTATGCTCATTCTCCATATTAGTTCTGGACAATTTCAGCCACATTCATGGCTACCACAATCTGGTGGTTTCCTACACTGTTAGCCTTGCCAAAATGCTCTGATAAAGCTCCAGATTTGTATACATCCCTGCTTTGGTCTCCTAGACCTCTCAGAGCTTCTGTGTCCAAAACCAAATGCATCATGTCAAAAACCACACCACCTGCTATGTGGCCTCACCATCAAGCCAGAAATCTGCCCTCTACCTCACTTCCCATCACATAGGTTTGGTCAGTAAACCCAGAGTGTTCTCTACCTGGTTCTGACTCATCTCTTAATCCAGCTCTAATGAATCATTTACCATTCCCCAGATATGCTATTTGGTTTCCCAATTCTTGCCTTCGCTTGTACCATTTGCTTGTCCTGGCCCTTCTCCTTTTACTTAGGAACCCAATCTTTGTCCTCCAGGAATCAGTTCAAGTATTCCTTCCTTTATGCACCTTGTTTTATTTATCTTTTTTAAAAGATTTATTTATGCATACAAGAACTGGGGTACAGGCCAGTTCTGGGGGGGTGAGAGGATTCATCAGAGACAGAGTGGGGAACAGAACAGGCAGACTGACTGCCAAGGGGAGCAGCAGGCAAGTCAGGAAAGGTCTGCTGTGCCATGTCGGTAGCTCGCTGGCCGCCCGGGATCAAACTCGTGCTGCAGAAGCTGTGGATAGCTCACAGTGCTTAACCCCTTGCGCCACCAGGGAGGCCTCTGTTTTATCTTTGCATCAGTACTTGTACATCACTTTTGCCAAGACTTAGTCTCAAATCAATAGCCAACATTTATTAAGTACTTATGTGCCAGGCATTATTCTAGATGCTTGACATTTATTAACTGATTTAATACGATGAGGGAAGTGCTATTACCAATGCTAATTTTCAGGAGAGAAAACTGAGGTACAGAGAAGATAAGTGATTTGCTCTAGGTGACAGCTGAGAAAGGCAGGCGGCCTGTCTCCAGGCCCAGGGTGTTGCTTCACTACACCAGAGGGGAGGAAGGAGCACCCTAGTTAAACAATTTATTTGTTAACTTGTGTCTGTTTGATTCAAAGAACACCTTACTCCTAGACAGCACTCAGAAATCAATTATTTGGAGAGTGAATGAATTCAAATCCTGTTCACTAACCAGAGAAACAGCATTTGTTAAATATCTCAGAAACATTTTTTAGGTCAATTAGATTAATATAAAAATAAAGTCAATACATAAATGTTTAGGAAGATTAATGCATATTCCAATGCCTCAATGGCTTATTGATCACATAGTTGAGTATTTTTTTAAAAAAAGCCTTTATTGCTGAGAAAATATCCCTCTCTAAAATTATTTTTTTAGGGCCTCCCCAGTGGCACAGCGGTTGAGCGCTGGGTTGCAAAGCTGCCCACAGCCTCTGCAGCGCTGATTCCATCCCTGGGCCACGGGGTGAGGGTCCCGCATGGCACGCAGACCTCTCCTGCCGCCTGCTGCTCCCCTCAGCAGCATACTTCGGTCCTTCTGCCTGCTCTGCTCCCTGCTCTGGCTCTGGTGAATTCTCTCACCCTCCCGCACTTCTGACTGTACCCAGTGCTTGTATAAATAAATAAATAAATCTAAAAAAAAATAATAGACTTAAAAAATATATTTTTTTAGTTTTCCATTTATTTTTTAAAGTCTACATATTTTTAAACAAAGTGCGATAACTTTAAAGCACAGATTTGCCTCAGATTTCACTGGGTTTTCTCAAATCTTTCAAATTACAGTTTAGTTTAGAATCCTAGCACCTGGGCTCAGCGGTTGGTCCACCCTCCAGGACAGCCTTCCCAGAAAGTAGGAATGTCTTCTATGTCATCCCTGCTCCCACAGACCAGCCCATGAAATGACAGGTTTACAGGCTGGATTTGAAAAGTCATTTCCTGCATGTCTGTAATATTTTGGTACCCAGAGCCTGAAACTCCCTTCCTTTTCCCATGTTTACCATTTTCTGAAAAAAGATTTGGTATATATGATTGAAGTAAAAAAGTGTGGCTCTATTCCTAGCATAAGTATCAGTCTGTTTCTAAGTGAGAGCATAAGTCTAACAACCTTTCCTGGCACACCAGGGAATTTGCATGAACGTTTTAAATTTACAATTCTTGAGGAAGACTACAACGAATAGTAATTTCCAACTAGGGGTGACTTGTCTGCCAGCAAAGCTAAAAGCAAGCCAACTCAAATTACTGCTGCAAGACTCACATGCTAGGGGGAGTTCAAGACCCTATTGTTAGTTTTCTGCTAGTCTTCATTTTGAACACACACACACACACAGAGAGAGAGAGAGACTCTACACAAATAGCATCTTCCTATTTTTTTTTTTTTTTTACCATATTCTGCCTTGAGGTCTTCTCTTTCAACCCTCTTCTTAACAACAAAAAGTGCCCTAAACATCTTAGCAATATTTCTTGCAAAACATCTGGAATCCGCATGTCAAATCTGTAAGGCATAAACTGTTCTTTTTTGTTTCTTTTAATTTAGGCTTAATTACTTGAGCTCCAAATCCCCCCTGCCCCTGCCTCCCTACCAAACTAATTAGGACAATTATCTGAGCCATCCATGGCTACAGATCTGTTAAAGCCTGTTATTGAGGTTAACAAATGAGAGGGTTAATTTCTCTAGACTGCTTCATAGTTGGGGAAGAAAGATAATAAGCCCTTACATTTGTAGGGTACTTTGAGTTTTCAAGCTCTTTTTTCTCTACACAAGTTGCCACCCAGGAGAAGGCTTACTTTAGGGTTCCAGACTGACTGGAACCCTGAGGTTAAGTGACTTAATTCTAAACTGAAGCACTTGGAATTCACTAGTACACATGAAAGAGACTCCTCATCCTTGCTGCTTCAACAGTATAAAAAAGATTTAGATTTTTTTTACAGGAATAGAATTGCCAGGTAGTTACCTCTGGCGCCAACTTAGAAATGTTGACTTAAAACCTTAGACAGTAAGTGGCCTTTTCTAGATAATTTGGTGCCCTGTGTGTTTTTAACCTACATAGAAGATGCTGAATTCACCCAGGCACTTTAGCTAATTATGAACTGCCTAGGATTTTCTATTCTTTTCCCACTTTTGTTTCCATTGTAACAGTAGCAAGGCTATCCTATGTCAGTCTTGCTGGGCAGCTAAACCAGAATTCCTAATTTAATCTTTTGCCCTGGAGGAGTTTTTTTTTTTTTTTTTTTTTTTTTTAGATTACATAGCCTAGTGTTGATTTTTTTTTTTTTTTTAAGCCCAGAAAAGTTACTGGAAGGAGAATTAGATTTTTCTTAGCATTACCATGATTTCAACTAATTGTTCCAACGGGGATTTATGAAAATGTGATAAACAATAACAGAGAAGAGATTTTCAATTGCCTTATATAAGTGCCAAAAGTAAAAAAAAGAAAAAAAGCCTATATCACAGAGATAGAGAAAACAAACATTTACATGGTTTCTTTACTAATGTATATGGTTTTAAAGTTAAATGAAGTACATTTCACCTTTTCAAGAATACGAACAATGTTTACATCAAAAATGCAATAATAATTCATTATATTTATGTCATAGTGTTTCAATTAATTCTCATAGCACTAAATATTAGATATAAATTCTTCATAGTAGTAATGTTCATTGATTATGAAAGCGATGCTCACTCAAAATTTCTGGGAAAAAATAAAAATGAAACAGAAGTTACTTTTAGTAGAGAAATAGGCTGGGAACATTTTAATATACAGTACTTTCTTTTTTTTTTTTTAAAGATTTATTTATTCATTCATTTTTTTATTCATTTATTTAATTATACAAGCACTGGGTACAGTCAGAAGCGCGGGAGGGTGAGAGAATTCTCCAGAGCCAGAGCGGGGAGCAGAGCAGGCAGAAGAACCGAAGCACACTGCTAAGGGGAGCAGCGGGCGGCAGGAGAGGTCTGCCGCCATGTGGGACCCTCCTCCGGTGGCCGGGGAGCAGCCGGGGATCGAACCGGCGCTGCAGAGGCTGCGGGCAGCTTCGCAACCCAGCGCTCAACCGCTGCGCCACTGGGGAGGCCCTACAGTACTTTCTTAATAAATTTTTCTATGTATATATGTACCTATTCTAAACAATAAAAACATTCTACATTTTACTTCACACTTACTTAACATTATAAATTCCACTATGAATTCTTCATAAACCTAATGTTTTAAGTGTATTTAACATCAGTAAGTAATTTTCATTTATCTATAGAACATTAAAATTATTTCCATATTTTATCACTATAAATAACACTAAAAGGAACATCTTTGTAATTAAGCATTTGGTTGTTGTATTTTATTATAGAACTATTTTAGTATGAATTCAAGATCGAGTCATGTGTAAAGTTCCTCCAGTTTGTTTGACTTATTGCTTCTAACTTCTTAAGGCCACATTTATTTTATTTTATTTTTTTAAAGATTTATTTATTTATTTATACAAGAACCAGGGTACAGGCCAGATGTGTGGGAGGGTGAGAGGATTCACCAGAGACAGAGTGGGGAACAGAACAGGCAGGCTGACGAAATACACTGCTGAGGGGAGTAGCAGGCATGACAGGAGAGGTCTGCCGCGCCATGTGGGATCCTTGCGGGCTGGCGCTGCAGAGGCCGAGGACAGCTTCACAGTGCGGGGCTCAACCACTTGCGCCAACAGGGGAGGCCCTATTTTGTTTTTTTAAAGATTTATTTATTTATGCAAGAGCTGGGGTACAGGCCAGAGATGCAGGGGGTGAGAGAATCCACCAGAGACAGAGCAGGGAACAGAACAGGCAGACTGACTGAAATACACTGCTGAGGGGAGCAGCAGGCGAGAGAGAAGAGGTCTGCCTCACCATGTGGGTTTCTCCCTGGCTGTCCAGGGATCGAACCCACGCTGCAGAGGCTGTGGATTGCTTCATAGTGTGGTGCTTAACCACTTGCGCCACCAGGGAGGCCCTCTTAAGGCCACATTTAAACAAGTATTTTCAAAATTTTTGTACATGTTCTTCAGTCCTAAATGTTCCTTTCCAGAAGCCAGCTCTTTATATAGCACTTTGGTATTTCTAATATGTCCTCTTTTTAGCTACTCTGAAAAAAACACATTTTTAAAGACTCCTCCAAAAAGTTACTCAGGTTCCAAAAAGCTACTCACCAGGCTCAATTTGAGAACCTGGTTATTTTGCCTTCGGCAAAAGGAATTTGTGGCCACTATAAACTAAAGACAAATTTGGAGATGAGAAGAGGACTGGGGGGCTGTGAGAGAAGTAGATTCAGCCCACTCCCATACCCCATACCCTTACTTCTACATTATTGTAATTAGCAGAGAAAACCTTAGGTGGAGCCAACAGCTACTCAAGAAATACCCAGTGCATTCAGGCAAGGCCTGTGGGGTTCCCCACAGCAGCTGACTGCTTCACAAGGAGGGAGAGTGCCAGGGAATACCTCCTCCCCATAAAAAGAAAGAAAGAAAATGCCTCCTTATCATGACTTGTAGAATTGGGGAAATTCCACAGTGAGCTGTTTCCAGTAAAGAACTTCCAGAGGGTTAAAGAGCAGACTCCCCAGAGAGGAGCTGCCAGGGAGAAGTAACATTATCCAACTCTCTCTTGTCATTTAATCACACTTGTATTGTTACCTCACTGCTGGGCATATTTTGTCTTCCTAACTAGATTAGGGGCTGCCCTAAAGTCAGCTGGGCCTTACATTTCTTGTGGGACAAACTCAGGGACCTAGTATAGAGCAATACGTTAGAAATTGTGCAATAATAATTGAACACATGAACCAACACAGCATCTTAGAGCAAATGAGTTTTCAGGTCCTTTCCTGCCAGCCTGTTTGCAATGGGAGACTGAGCAAAGCAGCCAAGGGGCAAAGAGGACTAATAATGAGTAGTTTACTAATGTCTTCATTTCCCTGGACTGAACCTGAGGGAAGCTAAGCAAGTTCAGATTCTAATCCCACTATTAATAACCTTCAATTAATTGAAATCCTCCCTCCTCCCTGCCTCAGCTTTTAGGGGAAAAAAAAAAAAAACACAGCAGAAAACAATGGGGGTGTTTGATGCTTCTCACTGACCAGGTATAAATCCATAGGTATAAATTCACCCAACCTCCTAAAGCCTCTCCATCAATGTTTCTGAAAGAGCATTCCAAGAAAACTACTTGCAGATGCCACATTGACCAACTGTAGGATCCTCCCCTACTAGAGGTTCACAATGAACATGGAAGTTACAAAGGCTCCAAAAAGTCGTTCATTTTTTAAAAGATTTATTTATTTATATACAAGAACTTGGGTACAGGCCAGAGGTGGGGGGTTTGGAGAAAGGATTCACCAGAGACAAAGTGGGGAACAGAACAAGCAGACTGACTGAAATACACTGCTGAGGGGAGCAGTGGGCGAGACAGGAGAGGTCTGCTGCGTCACGTGGTCACCTCCCTGGCAGGGGATCGAACCCGTGCTACAGTGCCTGCAGATAGCTTCATAGTGCTGTCTTAACCTTTTGTGTCACTAGGAAGGCCCTCCAAGAAGTCATTCAATAAAGGAGCTTCTTTTACCCTCCTGGCCCCAGTACCTCAACCTCTTGCAAGGAACAGCTGATAACATTTGTGGAATGAACTTGAAACATTACTTTCCACCATGTGGAAGAACGATACTCATTTGGCTTTACATCTGTGGGTGTAATCATTGATCAACATCTTTCATGGAGTCTATTCTCTAAATTGTTTTCTAATATTATTTGATTTATTGAACCAAAAGGATGCTCTTAAGGAAGTGCAGAGTAAAACTTACTAGAAGATACTATTTCTACAAATTGGATTAGAAAAATTCCACTTGACAACATATATGCTAAGACTACAGGGGCAGAACATACTCATACATTGCAGGTAGGACAAAATTATCAAAGCCCTAGAGACAGAAACTACAAATGATTACCTGTTAACCAAGCAATCCCATTCTGGGAGTTTATCCTGGAGATGCACCTGGAGATGTAAAATATGATATATGCTCAAGGTTATTTATTGATATGTTATAATGACAAAATATTGGAAGTATTTAAAGTGTCATCGGGGACTGTTTAAATAACTATGGTTTAGGGCCTCCCTGGTGGCGCAGCGTTTGAGCGCTGGGTTGCGAGGCTGCCCGCAGCCTCTGCAGTGCCGGTTCAATCCCTGGCTGCTCCCTGGCCACAGGAGGAGGGTCCCGCATGGCATGCAGACCTCTCCTGCCGCCCGCTGCTCCCCTCAGCAGTGTACTTCGGTCCTTCTGCCTGTTCTGTTCCCTGCTCTGGTTCTGGTGAATTCTCTCACCCTCTCGCGCTTCTGACTGTACCCAGTGCTTGTATAAATAAATAAATAAATAGATAGATAAATAAATAAATAAATCTTTAAAAATAAATAAATAAATAACTATGGTTTATTCACACAATAGAATAATATGCAGTAGGAAAAAATAAGGAAAATAGGAAGCACTCTGTCTGGATATGGAAAGATATCCAGGAGATAGTATAAAATGAAAAAAAGGAAGTTGCAGAAGTTGTATATATTATATTTTGCTACTTTTATGTAATAAGGGGGCAGGTAAGAAGAAATGTTCATCAGAAAATGGAATATTATTCAGCACTAAAAAGAACTAAACTATCAACTCATGAAGGAAACTTGAGTACTTATTTCAACTTGGAAGAAGCCAGTCTGAAAAGGTTACATGCTGTATAATTCAAAGAATTTTATAAAAGGCAAAATTATGGAAACAATAAAAATATCAGTGGTAACCAGGAGTTGGAGAGTAGGAGAAAGATGAAAGACAGAGCACAGAGGATTTTTTAGGGCAGTGAAAATACTCTGTATCATACTATGATGTGAGATACACTATAGTATACAATAGAATGTGCACACCAAGAGTGAACTATTTCCCTGCTGTGAGAAATATCTGCATCTTCCTCTCAATTTTGCCAAGAACCTGAAACTGCTCTAAAACAGTCTTTAAAAAAAAAAAAAAGAATAATCATATTTGTTTGGTTTGTATAAAGAAAAAATGTAACTACACACATGAAACCAATGAAAGTTGTTACTGATAGGGCAGCAGGGGTTGGTCTAGTAATAGCATTGCACTTCTCCTCAACCCTGTCTTCCATGAAAACAGAGAAGGTTAAAAAAATCTCCCAGCTCTTTTATTCTGGGAAATAGCAAAGGAGCACCCTGCTGTCTGAAAGAAGACTTGTCCTCATCCTTCCTCATGACTCCCATAAGACTGTGGATGACACCCATGTTTGTCTGCCTCCTTTCTTTTCTTTTTTAAGTATTTATTTATTGTGTAGAAGAACTAAGGTATAGGCCAGAGGTGTGGGGGTGGGGATGGGGTAGGAGGATTCACCAGAGACAGAGTGGGGAGAAGAACAGGTGGCTTTACTGAGATACACTGCTAAGGGGAGCAGCAGGCGAGACAGGAGAGGTCAGCTGCGCCATGTGGATTAGCTCCCTGGCCGGGGATGAAATTTAGGCCTTAGTGGTGATATTGTGATAGCGCTGAAACTTAATTCCTATGCCACCAGGGAGGCCCCCTCCTTATTTTATTTTGAGACACTCTTCATTAATGAACATTCTCCCTACTACAATATCTGTTATAAACTCATCTTTTTCATTGTATGGTGCATTTTTTCTTTTTTTACAACAGGCATCGGGGTAGGGGTGGGAGATTTCTCTGGGTAAACCTCTTTATATCATCTTGATTTTCAAATCATTTGATTGCATTGTCTACATAAAGAATTGCAATTTTAGTTAAAGTGTTGCTGTCCTCTGGTGTCTATTTTTTAAACCATGACTGATAAAATTCCCTACATGAAGTCTACGATCTCACTTCTTACCTCCAAAACAAAGGAATGACTTTTCTTTTTTCTCCCTCCATGTATCCCAACCTGTGGGTTCTTTCTCCTTCCCCATCATTTTCATTAATGTTTTTGAAGCCTGAGTCTATCTGTACCCTATGAATGCTCTTCCTCCTAGCTTACTGCAACTTGGATGTGGTGACCTTGCTTTGATGACAGCCCCTTGAAGGCACAACCATTCCTGGAGCAAAACTGGATCCTTGAGTGATTCTGAGGAGCAAAGATAACACTGAAAATATGTACCATTCACATTGAGACTTTACATGAAAGAAGAAGAAAAATTTACTGTGTGGCTCAACTTTATCCAAGTGAACAGTTTCTTTTTAAAAAATTAAAAGCCATGTACTATATAATCTCTAAACTTCCCAGGGCTCAATTACATGAATCAAAGCTTAATTTGGGCACTGTGAAAAATAATAGCATCATTACAGCACAGCTGAATTTATAGAGTATATCACTGGGCCTACCTGTGGTGCATTTGCTACCATATGGCTAAAAGGTAAGACCTGGATTTTGGGGTCAGTCGAAAATCCAATTCCTGACCCTGCTCCTTACTACCTGTGACCTTGGGCAAATTGCTTAAGTCGTCTGAGCCTGACTTCCTTATTTATAAAATTTAGATATACTAGTAGCTGTTTCACAATGGAAGATAATCCAGGAGAAGGTCTTGTCTAAGAATATATGATCAATAACGTGTAGTTGTTTTTGATCATTGTTGTTAATGTGAATTGATAGGATGACTTTTGTTAAGAATATAAACCCCAACTATTATATTTAGACAAATATTTGGACAAACCCAACTCTTTATTTGGACAAATTTTATCCAAATTCTTATTTTCTGCTTTACAGCATCATTGTAAAGAATTAACAGCAGAAAAGCACTCCAATGGTTTGAAATCACTGCAAAGTAAAGTGAAGAGATCAGTGGTTCCCCTACCTCATTGCCCTAGGGCATGCTGCCCCTGGTTCTGGCTTGGGGCAAGAACATGGGGTCCCATGGGGCCAGTTCCAGCACCTTGGCTCCCTCCAGCTGCAGGCAGTAGAGAGAATCATGAATTTGGTGACTGCCCCCGGAAAGGCATAGAATGTACTGACCAGGTATGAGCTATGAGTTGATTGGTAAATGGTCCAATCACACTTGGAGGCGGGAGATCCTGAGAGAGGATATAAGGCAGGGCAGGGGTCAGCTGGGGTGTAGGATGCTTGCTCTCACTGACACTTTGACTCTGGATTGCTGGGCTCAGAAGACAGACCCTGGGGTTTGGACTGTCACTGAATCTCTGAGTCTGCCTGAGAAGGACACTGTTCCTGACTCCTGAAGGAAGAAGAAAGGAGCAACCAGCAGCTGAACTCCAAAGGAAGAAGAAAGGCTGAAAAGCTTCATAGAGAAGCCAAAGGCCTGCCCCTGGCCTGCCTCTGATACCACCTGGAAGGAGCCCCTGGCTTGGGCTTGGTGTCTCAAAGAGCTGTTTGTCAGTGGTAGGCCAACCACTCACAAAGAGCTGTAAGGCTAGTGGCTAGATGACTGTCACTACTGGCCAGTACTGTTAAACACTGTTTATGGGTGACCGCACTCTGTCCAGGTCACCTCTGAAAGCTTTTAACTGTTTCGATTGTCAGCACTGCCTCCCGGTACTGCTGCCTCCATTGCTGCCTGGTCCAGTGTCTGGTGCTGTCCATCCAACCTTCATATTATGACTGTGAGTGCCTGGAGCATTAGTTCAGCAGTGCCACCTGTGAGCACCTCCAGCTGCAGTGAGTTGGATCCTGGCCTGCTGCTTGCCAGCAGCATGAGCTACAGACCCTTGGTGGGACAGTGGCATCTTGGATCAGCAACCTCTTACTTAGGACTTCCGGACACTGGACACTCTGGGGTGAGATAACTGGCCATGTGTGGCCTTTGGAACTCTTTGTTTTCTGTTTGTAAGTAAACCCCTTGTTCCCTGAGCCCGAGTACTCATGAGTGCGTGAGGGTGAAGAACCCACAGACAGTGACCTGTCATCTATCGGACACTGTTCTCAGATAACTACAGCCCCTTTATAGGCCTTGCTATAGTACTGCTTCCGGTCTCTCTTTTCCTGGGAACACAGGAGGACTAGACTTCCCAGCTCTCTTGCAATAGTGAGACCTCATGACTAGTTCCCACTGACAGGCAGAAAAAAATTAAAGTAATGTATGTGATATCTGGGCAGGGTATTTTCAGAGTGGATGTAAATTTCCCCTGGTTTTTTGTCTCCTAAACACACAGACTGAGGCAGTAATATCGCAAGTGATGGAACCCCCATGGACCTGAGCCCTTGAAGGAGCAGGTTCAGTCTGCACCCTCCCCTTCCCACTCATTCACATGGGCCTGTGGGTGAGACACCAAACTTGTTGCATTGGCATTGACTATACTATCACACAACCTATCAATTTTTTAATATAGTAGATAATGGCCATGTAACTTTAACAGGAAGAGTACTTCAAAGTTTGAATTAAATTGAAAGGCTAAAATCACCCACTATCTGTCTACTTGTGATGGGTGCTAACTGGAAATTTCTATGACTAAAATTCCTGAAGGTGATTTATTTTTTCTTTACTGTTATTTTTTAAAAAGATTTATTCATTCATGCGCACAAGAGCTGGGGCACAGGCCAGAGGTGCAGGGGGTGAAAGAATCCACCAAGAGACAGAGTGGGGAACAGAACATGCAGACTGACTGAAATACACTGCTGAGGGGAGCAGCAGGCGAGACAGGAGAGGTCTGCTGCGCCATGTGGGTTGCTCCCTGGCCGGCTGGAGATTGAACTCGTGCTGCAGAGGCTGCGGATTGCTTCATAGTGCTTTGCTTAACTGCTTGCACCACCAGTGAGGGCCCCTGAAGGTGATTTATTGATTGATTTTTAAATTGTATGATTTTTTAAAAATTGAGGTACAATACTGTATGTAAATTTTTAAATTGGTTTTCAACACTGTATGATTTAGGGAACGAGGTTCACACTTCTTCAGATTATGCTGTCACACCAGCGCCTAAGGATCAATAATCTTCTATCATAGTTCCTTGGGTTGCTACCCTCTTTGCCCAGCACCCTCACCTTCCTATTTGGTCCTAAGGTGATTTAAAACATAGAAAGATTCCAGAAGCAGCTCCTATCCCAAGACTTCCTGCCTCTGCCCATGCAGGCATCTCTTTTAACAAAGCTGTCCCTTCCGGATGCAGCTCACTGCCTGTGATAGGCAGGTGTTTCTTTTCACAGACCTTTTTTCTCTTTGCAAAACAGGAGTGGCAGCTGTCTCCACCTGTGGCTATGCAGGTGCCTCCTTTATTCTCCTTTTCCTAATAAATAAACCTGTTCTTTTAAGATGTAAAAAAGAAAGATTCCAAGAGGCTCTGTGACTACAGCTTCTAGGACTCTGGGCTCAGGGATCCGGATTCTTTCATCTTTCCATCATCCTTGATTTGCTGGATATCCTCTCATGGTTCCAAGATGACTGCTATAGTCCAGCCAGCTCATGAAGATAACAATATATAGGGATAGGAAATGGAAAGTTTTCTTTCCTGAATTTCCCTTTTCATTGATAAGGAGAACCTTCCATAGAAACCCCCAATGGGCCATATGAACCCAGTGAGTAATTTCTTATATGCCTAAACCTAAATCAATTCATGGTTATGTAAATGGGATTATCAAAATTATTTTATTTTTATTTATTTTTTTAAAGAACAGAGTACTTTTTTTTTAAAGATTTATTTATGCACACAAAAGCTGGGGTACAGGCCAGAGGTGTGTGTAGGGGGGGGTGAGAGGATTTACCAGAGACAGAGTGGGGAAAAGAACAGGCAGATTGACTGAAATACATTGGTCAGGGGAGCAGCAGGCAAGTCAGGAGAGGTCTGCTGCACCATGTGGGTTGCTCCCTGGCCGGGGATTGAACTTGTGCTGCAGTGGCTGCAGCCAGCTTCATACGTTGAGTCTTAACCCCTTGCGCCACAGGGAGGCCCCCAAAATTATTTTAGATAATTCATCCATGTACGGCTATGGAAAGGCATATTCTTCCCTAAAGCACAAGGTTACCTGATATCTATACACAATTGTGGTTCTATTAGACACCTGACAAGTGTCTGCCATACCCAATATTGTTACTCAACATTTTGGAAGTTCTAGTAAATAAACTAAGACCAAAAACAAAAAGAAATGAAATAATCATCATCACAATAATAACAAATATTTATATAGACTTACCATGAGTAATGTATGTTCTAAGATACACAGATGACAGGTAGATTCATTTAATTATTATAGCAACCCTATAATGAGGGAACCACATTAAACCATTTTATAAATGAGGCAACTATGGGTCAGAAAAATTAGCCTGCCCAAAATAAGAAGTGAAGGCAGGATTTGAACCTAGGCAGTGTGACATTAGAGTCGGAGTATTCTTAACCACCCTCCAATAAAAAATAAATGCATTTTTAACAAATCATCTAAATATACTCAGTAAAAAAAAAAACTAATAGATTCTCTTTTTTTTAATTTTAAGATTTATTTATTTATGCATACAAGAGCTGGGATACAGGCCAGGGATGCGGGGGGGGGGTCGGGGGAGGGGTGAGAGGATCCACCAGAGACAGAATGGGGAACAGAACAGGCAGACTGACTGAAACACACTGCTGAGGGGAGCAGTGGGCGAGACAGGAGAGGTCTGCTGAGCCATGTGGGTTTCTCCCTGGCCAGCTGGGTATGGAACTCATGCTGCAGAGGTTGCGGATTGCCCCACAGTGCTGTGCCCAATCCTTGCGCCACCAGGGAGGCCCTATAATAGATTTTCTTTACTAAAAATAACCAGTAAGAGCAACTCTATTTACAATAGCTAAGCATTGGAAACAGCCCAAATGCCCAAAAATAGATGACTGGATCAAGAAGATGTGGTACATATACACCATGGAATATTACTCAGCATTCAAAAAAAATAAACACATGCAATTTGCAACAACATGGATGGCGCTGGAAGGGATCATGCTCAGCGAAATAAGCCAGAAAGAAAAAGAAAAATACCGGATGGTCTCACTCATAGCAGGAATCTAGAAAACTTAAATAAGGGACCAGGAAAATGAATAACTGTAAGAAAGTGAAAATAAAAATCAACAAAAAACTATGAACCAGAGACACTTTTTGGCAGGTGGGGTGCGGGAGGGGAGGGATTGGGGTCAGAATGGGGGGGGTTGCAATTGTATGGGGAATATAAAAATAAAATTTATTATTTAAAAAAAAAGTAAACTGAAGGACAAATTGGAAATAAAATAAAATAAAATAAAATAAACAGTAAGAACTGGATAAAGGGAAAACACTTCATTCATAGTAGTGAAATAATTTTAAGTTATGTTTTAATAAATTTAGCATAAAATGTTTGAGACCTATATGAAGAAAATGAGATAATTTTATTAAA
This sequence comes from Talpa europaea, assembly GCF_964194135.1. Lineage (NCBI taxonomy): Eukaryota > Metazoa > Chordata > Mammalia > Eulipotyphla > Talpidae > Talpa > Talpa europaea. The sequence continues at coordinate 41,696,506 of NC_140076.1, forward strand.
ATAAGATCTCAAAAAAAAAAAAAAAGATCTCAAGGCCTCCCTGGTGCGCGAGGGGTTAAGACGCAACACTATGAAGCTATCCGCAGCCATTGCAGCACAAGTTCAATCCCCGGCCAGGGAGATACTCACATGGCGCAGTAGACCTCTCCAGTCTCACCCAGTGCTCCCCTCAGCAGTGTATTTCAGTCAATCTTCCTATTCTGTTCCCAACTCTGTCTCTGGTGAATGCTCTCACTCCCCACAGCTCTGGCCTGTACCCCAGTTCTTATGTGCATTAATAAATAAATCTTTAAAAAAAAACTCAACAGGGCCTCCCTGGAGGCGCAAGGGATTAAGCACCGCACTAGGAAGCAATCCGCAGCCTCTGCAGCACGAGTTCAATCCCCAGGTGGCCAGGGAGCAACCCACATGGCAAAGCAGACTTCTCTGTCTCGCCCGCTGCTCCCCTCAGCAGCGTTCTATTCATCTGCCTGTTCTATTCCCCTTTCTCTTTCTGGTGAATCCTCTTACCCCTGCATCTCTGGCTTGTGCCCCAATTCTTGTATGCATAAATAAATAAATCATTAAAAAAAAACAAAACTCAACATGGCCTTAGATGGAAGCATTTATTACCATAAAATGTCAACCATTTGGTATTAATATATATTCATACTAACAGTGGTTTAAACAATGAAAAATCTTATTTTTCCCTAGGTAAAAGTGGGGCATGTGCTCTGCAGTGTCTGCATCCAGTCAGCTGGAAAAGGGTGGGGAAGTGGAAGGAAGAGCCTACTTTTTCCTTTCAAGGACTGTCTAAGGTTCCGTCCCTGGGAAACAGACTACAAGACAGATTGACAGCAAGGCATTTATATGGGAGTGATCTTGGGATCAATATCTATGGAAAAAAATGTTGGGCAAAGAGCAAAGAGAATTGTGATGTAATTAAAACAGACTTCAGCCACGATTACTGGGAGTTTTATACCCTCAACGTCCCTTTAGAATTGATTCCCCTTAAAGCAAGGGGTCTGGTACACCACCACTCATTAGATACAGGCTGTCCCAGATAAAGGGGAGCAATCTTTTTTCATTTTAAGATTTATTTATGCATACAGGATCTGGGGTACAGGCCAGAGGCATGGGGGGTGAGAGGATTCACCAGAGACAGAGTGGGAACAGAACAGGAGATTGTCTGAAATATACTGCTGAGGGGAACAGCAGGCAACACAGGAGAGGTCTGCTGTGCCATGTGGGTAGCTCCCTGGTCAGGGATCGAACTCATGCTGCAGAGGCTTCATAGTGCTGAGTCTTAACCCCTTTTGCCATCAGGGAGGCCCCTCACAGGGAACAATCTTAGGTGAGTTACCTCTCTGCCACTGATGGCAATTCTTGATGTAGGATGCAGCTGAGAGCCAGTGATTCAGGGAATGGATGTTCATTCTGAGGAACCCTGGGGGAAGTGCCCCTCGACTTTACTAAAAAAGAGGACCTGGAGGCTACATATACTACTCTTAATAATATCTCACCGGCTAGAACTTAGTCACATGGCCACTTTTACCTGTAGGTTGGGAATGAAGTCTTTTTCTGAGGAGTTATGTGCCTAGCCAAAACTTCTATCCCTAAGGAAGGAGGGAGAATAAATAGTAAAAGTGAACTACAAGTTTCTATAAGATTTCTCAAAACTGATGTAATAAGCACTTATAAAACAATTACAACAATTAGAATCTCCAATAATTTTTCTCTTTTTTTCTTTGGAGCTGAGTGAACAGAACTTAAGGTTTGTATGTGAAAATAAATATCCAAGAAGAGCCAAGGATGTTATGAAAAAATAATGTGGGAGACATGCTTTTTCAGATATTAAAAAATTCCAAAAGTCTGAAATTAGAATCATATGATTTTGGCATGGGAATAGACAGTTAAGTCATTGAAACAAAAAAGAGGATCCAGAAATAGATTCAAAACAAGACTGCTATCCATTTGGTTTACATGATATTCCCTACAGCAGAGATTTACTAACAACATCTGTGCTGAGCAGTCTGTGCGCATGCTGTTTTAATTGTTTATATTTTGAATACACCACTGGTTCCAGTACACATTTAGTCTATGCAAAAGTGGTACTTCAATTCAGCAGTATTGCTGACAAACACCTAGCTACATATATGGTAGAATAAAAAGTGAGAATGGTACTTATACTATATAAACATGAATAGCAGATGGATTTCGATTTAAATGTGAAAAATATAACAATGAAAATTTTGCCTCAGACATTGAAAGGCTTTTTAGCATGAAACCCAAGCTGTAAGAGTAAGAGAGAATTAATATTCAAGAATAAAAAATGTATGCAGTGTGGAAAAAATACAAGCAAATTCAATAGACAGATAAGGAAAATTATTTCTAGTGCATGAGAACAATGAAGAGTTAAGAGTTTCACCATAGGAAAAAATAAGAAAAAGATAATAGAAAATGGACAAATGATGTAAATCGGCAATTCATAAGAGTAAATCCAAGACAGCCACTAAACAGAGATATGTCAAGATGCTTGCTTATCTCAGGGGTTGCAAATTAAAATAACAATGAAATTTCCCTTTACAGACAGTAAATTAGCAAAAATAAAAAGAGAGACAACAACTATTGTTTTCAGGAATCTGAAGAAAGGCACACTCATGCATTGCTTGTAGAAATGTGAACTGTTTAGTAAAATGGAACTTTGGAAAAACAAAATTAAAATTTACATGTCCTCTTCCTAGCAATTCCACTCATAAGAAGAACTTTCTCATTTATTTTTTAAATATTTTATTTATTTTTGCACAGATGCAGGGGTGAGAGGATTCACCAGAGGCAGAGTGGGGAGCTGAACAGGTGGATCTACTAAAGTACACTGCTGAGGGGAGCAGCAGGTGAGACAGGAGAGGTCTGCTGTGCCATGTTGGGTAGCTCCCTGGCCTGGGATGGAACTCGGGCCCTCATGATGATAGTGCTGAGACTTAACCCCTAGGCCACCAGGGAGTCCCAACTTTCTCATTTAAATAAAAGTACCAAACTACAGAAATTTGTTTTTTGGAATTGAAGTTACAAGATGGGGAGGGGGTATACAGAGAGGAGGAAGGAAAGAGATTAGGGTGGAGGGCTGGTGTGGGGGTGTGGTATGGTTATGTGCATCTGAGGCCATGCGATCCTATACCTTTGAACCACATACAGTGTTGCAAACCAGTGTTATCTCTAAATTAAAAATAAATAAATCTTTAAAAAAATAAATAAAAGTACCAGTATAAAGGGATATACATATCAGAATGTTAATTTCCATCCTTGTTTGCCATTGGAATACACTTTAAAATTAAACACAATGGAAAAATTATGCAGCCATTAAAAAAAAGAATGAGGGGCTTCTCCTGGTGGAGCAGGCAGTTGAGCGTAGCGCTGTGAAGCTGTCTGCAGCCTCTGCAGTGCTGGTTCAATCCCAGCCGGCTGGCAAGGGAACCACATGGCACAGCAGACCTCTGCTGTCATGCCCGCTGCTCCCCTCAGCAGTGTAGTTCGTCTGTCTGCCTGTTCTGTTCCCCGCTCTGGCTCTGGTGAATTCTCTTACTCTCTCGAGCATCTGGCCTGTACCCTGGTTCTGTAACAGGGTGGTCCCCAGGAAAGGGGGAGGTTCCCTGCCCCACCCAAGGGAGGGTGGAGCTGAGCAGGAAGAAGAGAAGCTGCAGAAGAGACTGAGGAAGGAAGCAGGATGGAGCCAGGAGACCTGGAGGAGGCGCATGGAGCCTAGAGACACGTGAAGAAACTGCGCTTGTCTTTTGGTCGTGGACTGGGTGACACAGATGTGGATGAGACCCATGGGGAGGTGACCATGGCAGCTTTTATCTTGATGTTGATTTTGCTCTTTTCCTTCCGGGCTTGTCTGGTTGTTTCTGACCCTTTTCTGTGGGTCCCCACTGGAAGATGCTTTAGACTTGTAGCAGGCTTTGGGGCCTTGTTCTGGGCCAATCCCATTTGGATGGAGTTTTACCCACGAGGGGACGGGTAACTTTGGGTGCTTCATTTAGAAACTAGACTCTTTGCCTTACCTGTATTGTTTCCTAGTTTTATTAAAGTTCCTTCCCATTAAAGTCTCCTATGTTTTGTGTTGATGCGGCGAATGGCAGAACCCATTTAGAATAGGCAGGTTTGCGGGGTTTGGGCTGCCCCTCTCCCTGTCCTATAACAGATTTTGTATAAATAAATAAATAAATAAATAAATCTTTAAAAAAAAAAAAAAAAGAATGAGTTAGAACTACACCAATTTTCTCACAGTTTCATGACCTCCTTTAGATGAGACAGGTGGGGCCTCCCTGGTGGCTCAGCTCCCTGTCCAGCCGGGGATCACTGCAGAGGCTGCGAATAGCTTCTCAGTGCTGTGCTTAACCCCTTGAGCCACCAGGGAGGCCCCACACAATATTGTTAAAAAACTTAAGTACCAGGGCCTTCCTGGTGGCTCAGGGGTTAAAGTCTCAATGCTGGGCCTCCCTGGTGGCATAAGGGTTAAGATGCAATCTATGAAGCTAACTGCAGCCACTGCAGCACCAGTTCAATTCCCAGCCAGCCAGGGAGCAACCCTCATGGCGCAGCAGACCTCTCCTGACTTGCCCGCTGCTCCCCTCAGCAGTGTATTTCAGTCAGTCTCCCTGTTCTGTTCCCCACTCTGTCTCTGGTGAATCCTCTCACCCCCTGCATTTCTTCCCTATACTCCAGCTCTTGTATGCATAAATAAATAAATCTTTAAAAAAATAAAAATAAAGTCTCAGTGCTATCAAGCCTCTGCAACAAAAGTTCAATCCCTGGCCAGGGAGCTACCCACATGGCACAGCAGACCTTTCCTGTGTCCCTTGCTGCTCCCCTCAGCAGTGTATTTCAGTAGATCTGTCTGTCCTGCTACCACTCTGTCTCTGGTGAATTCTCTCACCTCCCCCATACCTCTGGCCTACACCTCAGTTCTTGTATACATAAATAAATAAAAATAAAGCTTAAAAAAAAACCTTCAAGTACCACATGAGAAGCGCTATCTATAATTTACATAATTTTATATTATTTACATAAATTTGTAAATATGTGAAATAGATATGTGAAATGCATATAAATACAGTCAGCACAATATTAACAGCGATCATCTGAGGGTGATGGGATTTCAGGTCATTTTTTTACTTTGTACTTTATATATGTGCATATTGTTTTTAGTTTTTAAAAAATGCATTTTATAAATCAGAAAAACATAAAATGACTTTCATTCTGAGTAATAAGTGAATAAATGAAAATCTCCAAGAAATGTATAATTAAATTAGATATTAATTCAGAATTTAAAATGTTCTCACAGAAATAATAAATCTCTTAGTTTATTTAAATTTGATTTAAAACAAGAAAAATATTTATGTATCTCTAAGTTTTCCCCCCAATCTTCTACATCAGATAATAAAATGTAGTAAAAGCCTTAGTTAATTTGACCGAAGTTTCTGTTAAAAAAGAGGGAATTTTTTTCACTGACTCAAAATAACATTTGTTAAAAGATTTATTTTCTTTCCATACTTTTAATGAAATCCTGAGATTTGTCTTTCATCATTGATATCAACAGATATCCTGATATCCTAGATTTCTCCTCACATTTGGAGACCTGCTATCTAAAAAATTTATTTCCTCACCCTCCTTCCTTGAATTTTTACTGTGTTGTAATCAAATAGTATGACACATTTATTGTGAGATCACATGCCTTTCTATGGCCTCAACACAAAGAATTTATGTTTTCAGTTATTACCTGGTTATGAGTTCATTCATAGGTATATGAAACTTCAGTGAACAATGTTTATAAAAGAAAAGGTAAATCGTAACTGAAAAAAATTCTGCCCCTTTAACTAAAAAGTGGTATTATAGAGAATGGACAGTTAGCAAAGAAAGCACTCTCAGAAAAAACCCTTGAGTGATTAGAAAGAGCAAGCTCCTACAGGGCTTCACACAGCCTTACCAGATACCAAAGCCACACTTTTTTCTTGTCTGACTCTCCCCTGGGTTTCCACATTCCAGCCCTCTTACCATTATCTACCCACTCATCCTTTTCTTTCTTCTTTGACTGAAACACCTTCTTGGTTGTTTTGAGTATTGTGTTCCAGTAACTTTTTTTTTTTTAAGATTTATTTTATTTATCCACATAAGAGCTGGGGTGTGGCCCAGAGTGAGAGGATTCACCAGAGACAGAGCGGGGAGCAGAACAGGCATATCTACTGAAATACACTGCTGAGGGGAGCAGCCAGCAAGACAGAAGAGGTCTGCTGCACCAAGTGGGTTAGTCCACGTTGAGGGAGGGGGTTGAACTGGCGGATCAAATTCTTGTAGCCATAGTGGCTGGTAACATCTTGATATCCCTCAGACTTAAACCCCTGTGCCATCAGGGAGGCCCTGTGTTCCAGTAACTTTTCTTTCACAATGAGTGATGTATTAGTTTCTAGTTTTAATGGTTTCTCTCTTCAGTGCTTCCCAACCGGTTGCTGAAAGAATTGTGGAATCCAAAGTTAGTCTTGCTTCTATGGCTATCTGACTCATTTTGCTTCAGTGATGCAACAGGTAAACAAACAATGGTTGCTGATGATTAAGATAAGCTAAGGATTTGCATATGACTTAAAGAGGCAAAGAACTATCATCTATCTTCCCTTAACAAAAATGTTATTCAAAGGGCTTTCTGTTGTGACTGGGTATTAGACTTCTTCAAATCAGAGAATCTGTTTTGCTGTTTTGGAGAATTCCGCTTGCTCTATGCAGTTTCCTTATTGACTAGGCTATCAGGCTTTCCAGAGGGTCTTATCTGCAAGCTGCAGCAGTCACTGAGGGAGCTGCCAAACAGGTTGAGTGGGATTACACAGCTGCCTGAGAGCTGGAGGCCGGGCTGGGTGAGCTCCCAGCTTTCTCCTTTCAAGGCCTGCAGGCTTTGACCTGTAAATAGGTGTCTGAACAGGGTCTAATCTGTCACACAAATATGCCTTAGCAAAAGTGGTAATGCCCCTTATTACCTGGCTTAGCAGCAATCCCAAGACATATATTTAGAGAGGTGCTTGTGTAAATTGCTATACTTGATGCTATGCCTGGTATTTCTATTATACCACCTCTTAAGAGATGATATAATGATTCAAATTTTATTTATAGTTGCCAGTGGGAACAAGGCCCTCTCTATAACCCTAGCTCTCTAGAGCAACCTTAAAATAACAAACCAGGGCCTCCCTGGTGGCGCAAGGGGTTAAGACTCAATCTATGAAGCTGTCTGCAGCCTCTGCAGCAGGAGTTCGATCCCCGGCCAGGGAGCAACCTACATGGTGAAACAGACCTCTCCTGTCTCACCCGCTGCTCCACTCAGCAGTGTACTTCAGTCAATCTGCCTGTTCTGTTCCCCACTCTGTCTCTGGTGAATCCTCTCCCCCGTAACCCTCACACCTCTGGCCTATACCCCAGTTCTTATATGCATAAATAAATAAATAAATAAATCTTAAAAAAAATAAACTAGCATGTGCACTTGATAGCTGTCCTTCACACTGAACTCAGGTGTCCTTTTCTTGGGGATTGGAAATGACTTTTACCATCTCTGCCTGTCATGCTTTATGATCTAAATGATGAGGTTTTTGGAGTGCTGGGTCCTTGGGTTCGCTCTGGGAAAGGTTTCACCAGAGCTCCCATTTCAGTGACACGCGGGTAGTTTCCTAGGCAAGTTTCTCCACAAGACAGAGACATATTTAAAGGGCAAGTTTATTAGGGAAGGGATAAAAAAGTTAAAGACACTTGCATAGACACAAGCGGGCAGTAAGAACTGCCCCAGAGGGACAGGTTTGCTGAGAGAGGCCTGTGTGGTTGTAGGCAGGTGGCCTTGACAGGTCACAGGCAGGCAGGAGGCTGCTGCCCTGCAGAGGGAGAGAGTTGGTGAAAAGAGGCACAGGTGGGCAGACAGGGTGCTTCCTGGAGCCTGTGCAGAAACTGCACTGATAAAGTCTTCTCTTTGGGAGGGAGCTCACTCCTCTGTGGAGTGGCCTGATTGTTGCTGATGTTGGGTAACTAGGCAAAGCCAGGAAGGGACCAGAGATTCCAGGGTGGGCCCAATCTCCATATCTTTACCCTCAGGTCTGAGCTCCACTCCCTATAGCAGTCTGATCCTGCTTGGGTCTCAGGCCTTGTATAAGGCACTGGTGCCTAAGGGTCACGACCTCTACAGCTAGGTTAATGGTCAGGTTATTTCACTCGACCCCCACCTCCTTGTGAGTCAGGTTCTGGTCTTGGGGCACCTTCTTTCCAGTCTTTCTATTCTTTTTCTCCATCATCAATCTTCTGTTAAAGGACAGATGTTAATTTTATATTTTTTTCTCGATAGTTCATAGAGAAGTGTTTTAAATTTGAGAAAATAAAGCTCTCTAAAACTGGAATGAACTATATTCATGATTGAAAAGTAAATTCCAAGCTAGGATTGGCATTTTTATTCCTAAACTGGGGACAGATTGGATAAAAAAATTTGAAAGTACTATCAAAATGTAAGTTATTATTAAGAAGGCCATTTTTAACAGACTATTTTGGAAAAACAGTAATTAAAAGAAAGATAAGGACTTTATTCAATAAATATTGTAAATATATTTAATATCTCTAGTAGTTAGAGCTTTCTAACCACAAAAGCCCTTATCAGAATAAAATTCCTCTTTTGAAGTGGGAAGGAACAACTGTATCATTCTGTTCCACCAGCTCAAGTCTCAGCTCATTATCACCAATGATATAAACTATTAAAACATCGTCTCCCTTAATGTGCATTCCAGTGACTATTTATTAGCATTAATATTCTACAAAACAAAGTAGAAGTTACATATACAGCTTTTTTGAAAAAAAGATTTATTTATTTATGCATATAAGAGCTGGGGTGTAGGCCAGAGGTGCAGGGGGCTGAGCGGACTCACCAGAGACAGAGTGGGTAACAGAACAGGGGGTTGACTGAAATACACTGCTGAGGGGAACAGGGGGCAAAACAGGAGATGTCTGCTAGCCAGTGGGTCACCTCCCTGGCTGGGAATCAAACATGTCACAGTAGCTGCAGATAACTTCACAGTGCTGATGCTTAACTCCTTGTGCCACCAGGGAGACCCCTTTTGAATCAATTTTTTAAAAAGATTTATTTATTTATGCATACAAGAACTGGGATACAGGCCAGAGGTGTGTGTGGAGGGGGTGAGAGGTTTCACCAGGGACAGAGTGGGGAACAGAACAGGGAGATCTACTGAAATACACTGCTGAGGGGAGCACTGTGAGTCAGGAGAGGTCTTCTGCACCATGTGGGTAGCTCCCCAGCTGGGGATCGAACTCATGCTGCAGTAGCTGCAGATAGTCTCATAGGTTGTGTCTCAACCCTTGCGCCACCAGGAAGGGCCCTTGAATCAATTTTTAAGCCTTAGTCTGATTTATGTTTATTTGTAGACCACTGCCTCTTAACTTCACTCTTTGTCATTTACCCATTCATTCACTCATTCACCATCTATTGCCCAGGTGCCTTGCTCTGAGGATAAGAAAAAATATTTGAGTTGAAATATGAAGAATATTGGGCTCTACATGTGTTTAATCCCTACCCCTGTGGAATTTATATCATGGTTAGAGAGATAGACAGTAAACAAGTGAAATATATTAATAAAGAATTATTGGGGCCTCCCTGGTGGCACAGGGGTTAAGGTCTCAGTTCTAAGCCACTGTGACTTGAGCTGGATCCCCAGCCAGGGAGCTAAAACACACATGGCACAGCAGACCTCTCCTGTCTCACCAGCTGCTCCCCTCAGCAGTGTAATTCAGTAGATCCACCTCTTCTGTTCCCCACTCTGTCTCTGGTGAATCTTCTCTCCCTCACACCTCTGGCCTGCACCCCAGTTCTTTCATGCATAAATAAATAAAAATAAATTTTTTAAAAAATAAAAACAAAGAATTATTGATTATATATATTATATACTAATATAATTACTGTTTTGTGATATTTGTATTGACTCAAGACTCCTTATTGCAGTGGCATTTGGGCTGAGACCAGAAGGATGAGCAAGAGGAATGCTTGTGCAAAGTCTCTGAGCAGAAAATGCTTTTCAGGTCTAAGCAATATGAAGGTGACCCGCATGGCTAGAGAGTGGGGGACAGAGTGTTCTGAGGTGAGGGTGGAAGGTAGAAGTCATATCCTGCAGGCCCTTGTATGCTAAGGAAGGAAGTCTGGAATATATTCTGTGAGCAATAAGATCCTGAAGGTCTTAAGGAGGGGAGGGTCAGATGAATGCAAAGGGAAGATGCATTTAGGGTCAGGCATAAAAATGTGGAGATGTGGAAAAGAATAGCAAATTTGGTAAAATTCAGGAAAAACCCCACAGTTAGAATTTTGTATAGAATTGGATATGACTACATGAAGCAGTTTTCTGCACCAAAATTCTGTCTCAAATTAAGTACAAAATCTTGAAACATTGCACTATGCCTATAAAAACCATGGGTATTTTTGAAATTTAGTTCTTTTGTTCAGAGGACATGACTAAATGAACCAAGTTGGAAACTTTTACCCATTGCTTATCTTTCAAAGGCCACAAAGAATATCATTCCCTTCCTTTCTTTTGACCACATGTGATCAGAAATCACTAGCAATCCTTCTTATTTTATTAGTGAGAAATGTCTGCCTCTATAAAGCATGCAAGAGATTATTTGTGGTGAAAATGTCCACTTCTGTGTGTGCTAACTGCAGTGCCAGGATGAAGTTTTACATTTCTAGGATGTTTGGAGAGAAAACCATTGCATTTTTTCTAAAAACCTATCATTAAATTATGAGTTCAAGTTCAGCTTTTGTACTTGCTGTTGCTCATCTTGTTAATGTTGGTGAATACTTGCTCCACATCTTCCCAAAGGGAGGTTTCTGATGGGCTCTTCATTGGTTGCCTTTTTAGTTATAACTCATCTTCCTAATTCCCACGTGCTTTTCTGTCTGGCCTGTATTTGACCTCATAAACTAGTTTTCTTGGATCTTTTAGCATACCAAACTCTCTGTTTCTCCCAGAGAAGTTTTGGAATGTTTACATGAAGAATTAGTTTATAGTCTGGGCCATTCTTTTGTTAACATAATGCTATGGAATGAAATCTGTGCTTCCCTTCAGCCTTGACAGTTCTTGGCAGTAACTGCTACTTATTTCTTTGTGATTTCCATTTGGGGAAAAAGCACTCACTTATTTTGTTATGCATAGCTTTGACTCAGACATTCCTCCTGATAGGGTATTAAACCCCTTATTCCATTTCCTTTTACCCAGAAAATAACCCCACATTCTAATTGAAGCAGACCCCTTGGTATTCCCACACAGTCTGTGTTTTCCCACCTCTGTGCCTTTCTTCATTCCACCAGTTTTTCCACTGGCAGGGATGCATTTCCATTCATTTCTATCCAGCCAACATTCACGTCCTGCCTCCTTGGCCAAGTCTTCCCTCACCCATGTAAATCAGAAGTCTTCGTTTAATTTCTCATTGGGCATTTTCTCCGAGAACATCAATGACTTGGTTTAGATTTCCTGAAGACAATAGCCAAAAGCCAAAAGAACATTTGATAGGCTGAGAGTAAAGACTGTGGTTAGAGTGGGGAGAAAACCAATCTGGTGTTTGGGGAAGAAGTTGGGTATAAAGGGAAAACAGGCTCTGGAATCAAATGAATGTCTTTATTGTAGATTTTAAAAGTAACTTCATATTTTATAGTTCTAACTGTAATTGTAATAATTCTGTGGGCCTGGGTGAGTTACTTTCCGTTCTTGAGCTTCAGATTTCTCCTCTGTAAAGTAAGGGTAGTAAGTCCTAATTCTCAGAGAGTGTAGGTAATGAGTCTTATTTTTTAGAGTTACGGGAAATAAATAAGATGATAAGATGATATTTGATTTAGTGCTTGGCACAAAAGTATGTCCATAAGTTCTAGTTCTCCTCCATTAAGTTCCATATGGGAAGAGAAGCAAGCAATTGGTCTATATTTCCTACTAGCAGATAGAAACTCAGGTGAGTTTCCAGTAGGTAAAAGGTTGGAATCAAAGTAGATCAGCAAGTAGGAGAAGGGTAAAAATATTTGCAAGTTGCAGATTGGGGGAAAGCCCTGTTGAGGGGAAAGCATCCAGTCCATTCTGCCAGTTACTTTCATTGAAGAAATGAAGCAAGAGCAACAGAAATGGGGCCTCCCCGGTGGCACAGTGGTTGAGCGCTGTGTTGTGAAGCTGCCCGCAGCCTCTGCAGCGCTGGTTCGATCCCTGGCCGCTGGGTGAGGGTCCCACATGGCATGAAGACCTCTCCTGCCACGCCCACTGCTCCCCTCAGCAATGTACTTCGTCACTCTGCCTGTTCTGTTCCCCTCTCTGTCTCTGGTGAATTCTCTCACCCTCCTGCGCTTCTGACTGTACCCAGTGCTTATATAAATAAATAAATTAATTTTTAAAAAAAGCAACAGAAATGGTATATATCTGGGTATATATAATAGATTGTTCTTTTCCTCTTGTTTTTTTTTTTTTTAAGATTTATTTATTTATGCATACAAGAGCTGGGGTATAGGCCAGAGGTGTGGGGGTGAGAAGATTTACCAGAGACAGAGTGGGAAACAGAACAGGCAGATTGACTGAAATACACTGCTGAGGAGAGCAGTGGGTGGCAGGAGAGGTCTGCATGCCATGTGGGACCCTCCTCCAGTGGCCGGGGAGCCGGGGATCAAACCGGCGCTGCAGAGGCTGCAGGCAGCTTCGCAACCCAGTGCTCAACCGCTACGCCACTGGGGAGGCCCTATCAAAATATTTTTGATGGTGGAGAGCCAAAGCTATAACATTTTCTTATGGGGTTTCTGATGGAGTTTCAATATATAAATACAAGAATTAAGGTGATTATAAAAGAAGGAGCCCCCCAATGGCACAAGGAGTTAAGATGCAGCACTATGAAGTTGTGCCACCAGGGAGGCCCAATAAAATAAATCTTAAAAAAAAAAATTCTTGGGCCTCCCTGGTGGTGCAGGTGGTTGAGCGCTGCACTGTGAAGCTGTTCGCAGCCTCTGCAGTGCATGTTCAATCCTGGCCGGCCAGCAAGAGTCCCACATGGCATAGCAGGCCTCTCCTGTCTCGCCCGCTGCTCCCCTCAGCAGTGTGTTTCATCAGTCTGCCTGTCCTGTTCCCTGCTCTGTCTCTGGTGAATCCTCTCACCCTCCTGTGCCTCTGGCCTGTACCCCAGCACTTGCATAAATGAAAAAAAAAAATCTTTAAAAAAAAAAAAATCTTAACAAAGGCCTCCCTGGTGGTGCAGGGGTTAAATTCTCAGAGCTATCAAGCTATCACCTGAGGCCTGAGTTCTATCCCTGGCCAGGGCGCTAACCCACATGGCATTGCAGACCTCTCCTGTCTGCCCACTGCTCCCCTCAGCAGTATATTTCAGTCAATCTGCCTGTTCTGTTCCCTACTCTAACTCTGGTGAATCCTCTCACTGCCCCCCCACCCCTGCACCTCTGGCTTGTACCCCAGTTCTTGTATACATAAATAAATAAATCTTTAAAAGAAAAAAAAAGAGGTTGGAGTCAGCAGCACATTGATGGCTTGGTTGCTATGAAGGACCCTATAGTGAGAAAAAAAGGGAATGTTCCAAAAATCCACAGATCTAGCACCTTCACAGTTGAAAGTTGTAGGACGAAGGAATATGAGAGAATTATCTGACTACATCCTTATATCTACAGTGGTACTTTTAGGATAAGAGATTCAAATAAACTTTGGTCATCCATCTTCCCAAACACAGAAAGCTCTAGCTAAATTAGCCCTATAAGATTTAGGAATTGCTTTAAAATTATGCACCATGTTTCCCCTTTATTAATTAGCTAAATTTGCTAGAAATCAACCTTCTTTTGTTAACTGAAAATGTTAGAAATTAACAAGATGTCTTCTTTACTTTGTTAAGAAAAAATAATCACGTATTCTTTATGTGCTCCTAACTTAATTATAGAAACCTAAGTCAAAAATTCTGAGGACAGGGTCTAGTCTCAGAGAATTTGGGATCCTCTGTTAGCCTCTAAATAACTTCTTTAATACATTTCTCTTTTACTAAATTTTCAGTTTGCTTCCCAATGGCAATTATTTCAGTCAACATTACCCTCTGTGGATTCTGGTTTCAATCAGTATCAGCTCAGCTCTTTGTAGCACAGTTCAGACCAGTCCACAAATTAGTCATCTGGAGGCAGAGATGGAATATGGTGTATTTATTAACCAGTTCTCAGTGTTTCTGGTATGTTGATTAAGATTAGATCCATATGTGCATAACTCATTGTGTTACAGGGCAGTTAGAAGGACATTCCAGACCCCCCAAACCTGCCTGCTCTAAATAGGTTCTGCCATCCGCTGCATCAACACAAAACATATGAGATTTTAATGGGAAGGAACTTTAATGCAATTAGGAAACAATACAGGAAAGGCAAAGAATATAGTTTCTAAGTCAAGCACCTAAAGTTATCCATCCCCTTGTAGGTAAAAGTCCACCCAAGCAGGATAGGCCCAGAGTGAGGCACCACCCTGTTACAATGTGTGGCTCAAATGTACATCTGTGCCAGTCTCCTGGGGCAGCTATAACAAGAACACATTAGACTGGATGGCTTTAACATTTATTTTTCACAGTGTATTTATCACAATTCTGAAGATCGGGAAATCCAAGATCAAGGCATAAGCAGAGTTGGTGCCTGATGTGGGTTTACTTCCTAGTTTTCAGATAGCTGTCTTTGCCCTGCTTCCCATGGTGGAAGGGGTGAAGGGATTCTCTGGGGTTTTTTTTATAAGGGCACTAACCACACTTATGAGGGCTTCACCCTCATGACCTAATTCACCTCCCAAAAAACCCTATCTCTTAATACCATCAACATTTCAACATATGAATTGAGTGGAGAAATAACATCCAGTCTATGGAACAATCTCCCATGTCCTTTCCAGATTATCAGGGCCCCCCTTTTTGGTCCCTAGGTCACCAAACTGAGGGTTTTTTTTTAAAGACTTATTTATTTATGCATACAAGAATTGGGGTGTAGGACTGCGGTGTGTGTGAGGGGGGCGGTGAGAGGATTCACCAGAGACAGAGTGGAGAGCAGAACAGGCAGATCTACCAAAATACACTGCTGAGGGGAGCAGTGGAAAGGTCTGCTGCACCATGTGGGCCAGCTCTCTGGCCAGGGATCAAACTCATATTGCAGTGGCCGGTGGTGGCAGCTTGACAGCACTGTCTTTAATCCCTGCGCTACAAGGGAGGTCCTACCAAACTGAGGCTTTAGTTTCCTTGCTCTGCTGCAAGCTTTTATGACTATGTTTGTATCCTGGGCCTAGCAACAGAAGTGTGGGAAGAGATAACAAGACAATGGGGGCTTGATGTACTCTCTTGGGGCCATAGCTCTGCTATTCAAAGAAAGGTTTACCTCCCTTTCAATGTAGGCTCCTATAGGCTCCCACTGTGCCCTGCACCTTCACCACCACAGGACTGCTTTGGAGCTGGAGTACAAGGCACAAGAGAAGGGCCTGCCTGGTGGTACAAGGGATTAAGCACAGCACTGTGAAGCTATCTGTAGCCTCTGAAGCATGAGTTCGATCCCCGGCCAGCCAGGGAGCTAACTACATGGTGCAGCAGACCTCTCCTGTCTCTTCCACTGCTCCCCTCAGCAGTGTATTTCAGTCATTCTGCCTGTTCTGCTCCCCACTTTCTCTCTGGTGAAGCCTCTCACCCCCATATCTCTGGCCTGTACCCCAGTTCTTGTATGCATAAATAAATAAATCTTAAAAAAAAAAAAAGATACCAGAGAAAAGGACACCCCTAGTGAGTTTTGGGCTTTTTTTTTTTTAAAGATTTATTTATTTATTCATACAAGAACTGGGGTATAGACCAGAGGTGCAGGGGGTGAGAGGATTCACCAGAGACAGAGTGGGGAGCAGAACAGGCAGATGCACTGGAATACATGGCTGAGGGGAACAGTGGGTGAGACAGGAGAGGTCGCTGTGCCGTGTGGGTTGTTCTCTGGCTGGCTGGGGATCGAACTTGTACTGCAGAGGCTGCAGATAGCTTCACAGCACTGTGCTTAACCCCTTGTGCCACCGGGGAGGCCTGAGTTTTGTACTTTCTTTAAGCATCAGTAGTTCCCTCTCATCTCGGAGAGAGAGCAAGAGGGCTTCTTCTCCTAGAGTTCTCCCTTTCTGGGTCCCTGTGTGACTCCCAGGGTTAAAGCTCCATTCAGGTTGGGATACTGAAGGGGAAAAAAGGCAGATTCGCCACAAACTTGGTGGTCTTCTGAACTCTGGTCTTCTCCAGTCCAACTGCTACTGTTTACTTGTCAAAGTCCTTACATAGGTTTTCATCAATATTCTGTGTTGTAATTAAGAGATAGAGTAGGGGGCCTCCCCGGTGGAGCAGCGGTTGAGCGCTGGGTTGCGAAGCTGCCCGCAGCCTCTGCAGCACCGGTTCGATGCCTGGCTGCTCCCCGGCCACCGGAGGAGGGTCCCACATGGCGCGCAGACCTCTCCTGCTGCCCACTGCTCCCCTCAGCAGCGTACTTCGGTCCTTCTGCCTGCTCTGCTCCTGGCTCTGGCTCTGGTGAATTCTCTCACCCTCCTGCGCTTCTGACTGTACCCAAGTGCTTGTATGTATAAATAAATAAATAAATCTTTAAAAAAAAAAAAAAGATAGAGTAGGATTTTACCCAGAATCACCACACCCCAAACTCTAGTTTGGCTTTTGTTTCGTAGATACTTTATCGCCTTTGTCATGACTTATTCTAGGGGAAACTACCTGGACCTGTGGGTGTATGTTCAACGTTTTAGCAGAGAAAAAATTCTCTTGCTTCTGTCTGTTATATGTGGACCAAACATACCTATGATTCATATATTAAATATGCATTTATTTAATCTACTCTTGTGGTAAACAGAGACATAAAACTTCTCATACCTCCAGGCAGTCTTGACTTAGGCATTGAACTTTGTTTAGGAGCTTTGTTCCCTTTTTATTTGAACAATCTTTGGGTATGTAATTATGAGGTTGCCGACTGGTCTGCATAGTTAAAAAAAAAGTTTTCAGATTAGTGAACTTGTGCATTTGATGAAAAGCATTTTTTAATGTATATTAAAGAGGTCCTGGTGGAAGCAGCATGGGTTATTTGAATTCACTGTTTTCAAATAAATTTTTTACTTTTTCTCCCTCAGACATATTAGATCAGATAAACTGGAACACATAGCATATTGATGTTTGTAATAAAATGTCCTGCTCTAGGATGATTGTTCTGTATTATCAGAGTATTATTTTAATATTACTTCTTATATCATGGAAATATTGAAAAGTGGTTTCCCAGCAATGAGGCTTCCTGTGCAGTTGAGTTCTGCTTTAATAGTTATGGTTGGTGATGTGGGGGGAGGAGTATATGTGAATTTTTTTCCCTTTGTTCTTCTGTATTTCCCAAATTACCTGTGATTTTAGAGAAAGCGTCACTTTCATCAGATTTAAAAAAAACGCTTTAGGGCCTCCCCTGGTGGCGCAGGCAGTTGAGTGCTGCTCTGTGAAGCTGTCCGCAGCTTCTGCAGCATGGGTTCGATCCCAGCTGGCTGGCGAGGGTCCCACATGGTGTGGCAGACCTCTCCTGTCTCCCCCGCTGCTCCCCTCAGCAGTGTATTTCGGTCTGTCTGCCTGTTCTTCTCCCTACTCTCTCTCTCTCTGGTGAATCCTCTCAGCCCCTGCACCTCTGGCCTACACCCCAGTTCTTGCATGCACAAATAAATAAAACTAAAAATCTTTAGGGTCTCTTCTGGTGGTGCAGGGGTTGAGCGCTGGGCTGCGAGGCTGCCCGCAGCCTCTGCAGTGCCGGTTTGTTCCCTGGCCACCGGCGAGAGTCCCACAAAAATAAATAAATAAATAAATAAATAAAATAAATAAAATAAAAATCTTTTAAAAAAGTGCTTGTAGCTTACTTTAAAAAAATTTACTTTAAAGTAAAACTATTAATAGTGGCATGTGTTCTTATGAAAGTGAGCATAGATTTTGTAGTGTAAAAAGGGTCTAGCATTCCTTCTGAATTACCTGAAATAGTTAAGAAATAAGTGCTTACCTAAAATTCCCTCTTATTATATAACTGAGTAATTGGATGATAATTTTAATCAAGAGAGAAGTTATCAGACTGCTTTTGGTTTGTGTTTTTTCCACAAACTGGTTCTCTGCTATTCCAAAATGTTAGGTAATGTGTCACTCTTTACCTTGCATCTTAGAGAAAATCCTCCAGTGGAAGAATACAAAGGCTAAAGATGTGTTTACTTACTTCTCTCTTTCAGTGTAATTATGGTTTTTCTTAGCAGTTTATTTCTTTTAAGTGTAAGTAATGTTCTCTGGTGTTGTTTACATGAGAGAACCATAAGTTTTCAGTAGGAATTGAAAGGAAGTTGTTATTTCTAAATGCTGAAAAGACTTTTATTTTTGATTGCTTGGTGGCAGTAAGAGATTGAAGGAGTCAGAAACATCTTTTTGTTTATTTAATTTTGTAAGTCTAGATTTGAATTAATTTGGTAATTGATAGAGAAAAGTAGACTTCAAGCCATTAGTATTTTTTTAAAAAAGATTTATTTATTTATGTATACAAGAGCTGGGGCACAGGCCAGAGGTGTCGGGGGTGAGAGGATTCACCAGAGACAGAGTGGGGAAGAGAACAGGCAAATCTACTGAAATACACTGCTGAGGGGAGCAAGGGGCAAGGCAGGAGAGGTCTGCTGTGCCATGTGGGTTGCTCCCTGGCCAGCTGGGGCTCGAACTCATGCTGCAGAGGCTGCGGATTGCTTCAAAGTGCATTGCTTTGCCCCTTGCGCCACCAGGGAGGCCCTAGCCATTAGTATTTGTTGGTATTTGTTTGTTGAATACACAGCACTAAAAGTTCTATTAAAAAAACAATGTATGGCCTTTTGTGCCTAACTTCACTTACTTTGCGTAATGCTTTCAAGGTTCATCTATCTATATTGACTGTTATCTCCTTAACTGAAAGCATTTCTGATTTTCGATAGCAATCACCCAGTGAAACAGCTTTCAGAAATCTACTCTTTTTTTCCCTTTTTCTTCTTTTTTTATTTTATACATTTTTTACATCATTTTTCATTTTTGTACAATGTATGTGTTTTCATATTGGTTATAGGACCCATACAATTCCCACCCCCCCTTGTTTTGATCCTACTCCCTCCTCCCGCCCTTGTAAAGTATCTCTGGTTTATAGTTGCTTGTTGATTTTGATTTTTACTTTATTATAATCAGTTTTTTTCCTGGTCCCTTATTTAGGTTTTCTAAATTCCTGCTATGAGTGAGACCATCCTCTTACTTACAATCTTCAGTTAAAGGTTTCCTTAAAACATTTTTTCATTGAGATTTTTCCAAGACTATTAGCTGAGAATATAGTTAAAGATAAAAGGGCAAGATAACAATGCTCCCTTTTTAAAAATTGAGATACATTTTTTAAAAAGATTTATTTATTTGTTTGTTTGTTTGTTTATACAAGAACCAGGGTATAGGCCAGATGTGCGGGAGGGTGAGAGGATCCATCAGAGACAGAGCAGGGAATAGACTAGGCAGACTGAGGAAATACACTGCTGAGGGGAGCAGCAGGCAAGGCAGGAGAGGTCTGCTCGCCATGTGGGACCTTCGCTGGCCAGCTGGGATCGAACCCATGCTGCAGAGGCTGCAGACAGCTTCACAGCATGGCACTTAACCATCTGCGCCACCAGGGGAGACCCTAAATTGAGATACAATTAAAATGTATAATTCAGTGGTTCC
The DNA here is from genome assembly GCF_964194135.1 of Talpa europaea. Lineage (NCBI taxonomy): Eukaryota > Metazoa > Chordata > Mammalia > Eulipotyphla > Talpidae > Talpa > Talpa europaea. The sequence continues at coordinate 41,716,288 of NC_140076.1, forward strand.
TAGTACATTTACAAGGTTTGCAACCATCACTACAATCCAATTTAGAATATTCTCACCACCCTAAAAAGAAAGCCATACACATTAGCAATCATACCTCCTTTCATATAAATGAAATCAATGTGTATGTAGCCTTTTGTGCTTAACCACTCACTTTGTGTAATGCTTTCAAGCTCCATCTATACTGACTGTTATCTTCTTTGTCCTCCTAGCAATACTCAGCAAAACAGTAAACCAATTTTAGCACAGAGGAAATAAAAACATATATTAACTTACTGAAGAAGAAGTCAGAGTTGGCATCAGTGAGGCATAAGGGGAGCTCATCAGTTATGAGGGTGCAGAGGAGGTACAGTGGGGTCATGAGGAGACAGAGTATCAAAGCACAAATAATGCTAGTTGCTAGCCTATTTGGTAGTAGAAGGATGAGGAAGATCTCCCCTGAGTGTTTTAAAGATTTATTTATCTATGCATACAAGAACTGGGGTACAGGCCAGAGGTATGGGGAGGTGGTGGTGAAAGGATTCACCAGAGACAGAGTGGGAAACAGAACATGCAGACTGACTGAGGGGAACAGCAGGCAAGTCAGGAGAGGTCTGCTGTGCCATGTGGGTAGCTCGCTGGCCGCCCGGGATCAAACTCGGACTGCAGAGGCTGTGGATTGCTTCGTAGTGCTGTGCTTAACTTCTTGTATCACGAGGGAGGCCCTACTTTTATTATTTTTTTAAGATTTTATTTATTTTTGCATAGAAGAACTGGGGTGCAGACCAGAGATGGGGGGTGGGGAGGGGAGGGGTGTGTGTGTGAGAGGATTCACAGAGACAGAATGGGGAGCAGAACAGGCAGATCTACTGAAATACACTGCTAAGGGGAGCAAGGGCAACAGGAGAGGGTGGAATGGGGTGGGGGAACTGGGGTAGCACCGAGACTTAACCCCTAGGTCACCAGGGAAGCTCAGTACTAAGATTTTTAGGGAAATTCAGGAAACTGGTAGACCAGAACATTAGATGCCCCCTATTTGTAAATAATAAAATCACCCAAAGTAATAACAAGAAAAATGTTAGAATCAGTAAGCAGATGTTAGAATTGATGAAACTGATAAATGACTGGAAGAAGCAGAGACAGGAAGTGGGATAGTTTAACCCATAAGAGTTCTGGATTTTTAGGAGGAAGGCGAAAGAATGGTTTAGAATTGACAAAGAACTCACAAGAACTCACTTCTGTGATCAGGGGTTTTTGGATATATGATTATTCAAGTTAAGATTTAAACATGTTCTGTCTGGGTCTCCCCAGTGGCACAGCAGGTTGAGTGCAGCGCTGTGAAGCTGCCCACAGCCTCTGCAGTGCGGGTTTGATTCCCAGCCGGCCAGGGAGATACCCACATGGTGTGGCAGACCTCTCCTGCCTTGCCCGCTGCTCCCCTCAGCAGTGTGTTTCAGTCCGACTGCCTGTTCTGCTCCCCACTATGTCTCTGGTGAATTCTCTCACCCTCCCGTGCCTCTTGTATGCATAAATAAATAAATCTTAAAAAAAAAACAACACATGTTTTGTCTGTTTTCAAATAATTTCTACCATACCACTTTAGTTTGGGACTAGAATTACAGTTCTTGGACCTTGATATCAATATCCTCTTATCCCCTTCAAAACTATGTTCACTAATAGTTGCCTGCATCTATTTTAAGTCTTACTCCTATTAAAATAAAAAAAAAATGGGAAATTACAAACATGTGCAGAGGTTAATTGGTAAAAAGAGTCAAAGTTACAAACTTTCATTTATAAAAGAAACAAACTGGCAATGTAATGTACAACATTGTGGCTAGAGACAGTAATACTGATTTGTGTATTTGAAAATTGCTAAGAGAGTATAGATTATCAAAGTGCTTATCAAAAGAAAAAAATTGTAACCATGTATGATGATAGATGTTACCTGGACTTTCACAATATATACAACTATCAAATCACTTATATGCATAATACTAATATATGTCAGTTATATCTCAAATAACACACACGCAAACAAATCACCCTTACCAGGAGACACAGTCCCCCAGTCAGTCAAATTTAAAATGGAACCTTCAAGAATTTTTTTTAAAAAAGAAAGGAGGGGGCCTCCCCAGTGGCACTTCAGTTGAGCGCTGGGTTGCGAAGCTGCCCGGGGCCTCTGCGGCGCCGGTTCGATCCCCAGCTGCTCCCCGGCCACCGGAGGAGGGTCCCACATGGCACGCAGACCTCTCCTGCCGCCCGCTGCTCCCCTCAGCAGTGTACCTCGCTCCTTCTGCCTGCTCTGCTCCCCGCTCTACCGCTGGTGCATTCTCTCACCCTCCCGCGCTCTGACTGTACCCAGTGCTTGTATAAATAAATAAATAATTCTTTAAAAAAAAAAAAAAGAAAGGCGGGCCTCCTCCCTGGTGGCAGAAGGGGTTAAGACACAACCTATGAAGCTATCCACAGCCATTGCAGTATGAGTTTGATCCCTGACCAGGGAGCAACCCACATGGTGCAGCAGACCTCTCCTATCTCGCCTGCTGCTCCCCTCAGCAGTATATTTCCGTCGATCTGCCTGTTCTGCTCCCCACTCTGTCTCTGGTGAATCCTCTCACCCACCACACCTCTGACCTATACCCCAGTTCTTGCATGCATAAATAAATAAATCTTTAAAAAACAAAAAGAAATAAAAAAAAAGAAAGGAAACAAAAAAGCATTATTTTCACTATCATCCCCTTAGAAAAAAATTCCAGTCCCTACTATTTCTATGGTTAAGCAGAACTCACTGTCAAGAAAACATTTTCCTAAAATATGGTACAAAATCATTGCGTTGCTGTTTGAATCAAAATGGTGTTTCATGAAATAAATATTTCCTTTTTTGGTAATGCTGTCTCATCATACAAATCAAGAAAGTTTTGCAAGCAGACATACCAACACAAAGAAAAAGTGACTACTCATGTAGCAAGCTGTTGTGTGCATGGACAACACTTTATTTCCTTGAGAACAAATTGGTAGAAGCGTGATAGTCACATGGTCTTTGAAATCCTAGCAGTGTTGATTTAATATTCTTTTAGGTAATCAAAAATAATATTCTCCTGTCCCTTTTTTTTGGGGTGGGATTAAGCATTCAATACTAGCCTAATGTGAATGTAAAAATACTGTGTGAAAAGAAAATGTGTGGAATTAGAGACACTGTTATTACAATCGCCCACGTAGATATTACTCAGTTTCTAAGTTCAAGTTCACTTTTCTACATCACCAGTGTCCTGAATTATTTTGAAACAAATCTCTAATTGCATATCATTTTACCAGTATTTTAAAACTTGCCTCTAAAAGATGAAGGACTTTAAACATTTGTTCCTGAAATTACAGTAATTTCTCAGTATCATCAAATGTTTAATCAGTGCTGAAACTTTCCTGACTGGACCTCCCTGGTGGCCAAGGGGCTCCCCCTCTATGGCCTGAGTTCTATCCCAGCCAGGGAGCTAACCCACATGTAGTTTAGCAGACCTCTCCTGTCTCACCCGTTGTTGCTCCCCTTATTAGTATATTTCAGTAGATCTGCCAGTTCTGCTCCCCACTCTGTCTCTGGTGAATCCTCTCACTGTCCCTGAACCTCTAGCATACACGCCAGTTCTTCTATTGAGGACATGCCATCTTTGATTCTCAGGGCAGCGGTAATGTGTTCAGCTTTAGAGAGAAGCACTTTTTACACAATATTGATGGAACTGCATAGCAGACCAGGCAGGTCTACACCAGAAGATCCCTGTAAAGCAGTTTAGAGAGAGAGAAGTGGACAAAACACTAGAATTAAATTTGCCTTTGTTACCACTAAGAATATAATGGAAGAATGAGTATCAGTGAGACAGAAATGAACTCTAAATTGCCTAGAAAATAACCGTAACATAAGTAGACATTTCCTTTCTATTGCTGTTAAACTTAACCTCTGCCACAACCTGCCCTGCTTTTCTCTCCCCTCTTCCCAGACTGAGTCAGTCCTATCCCATCTCTAGTTTGGCTCCCTGCCTTACTGGAACTCTGTTAGCCCATTTTGTTTCATCTTTTGTGACAGTGCTGACACATAAGTGCTAATTCATGGGGTGTCAAAATGATTTCTAAGTGAGAAACAAGTATGAACGTTGCAAATATGTTTCCCCATCCCCTAATTTTCATGGGAATCTGTCAATTAGAACTCTATGAAAATTGTGATAAGGGAAATGGAATATAAACTCTTAAAATACAAAAAGGATTTTACAAATAATAGCTTATGTTCCTGTCTTAATTATAATATATATTATATAAGTTCTATGGACACTGTCCTCTTAAGGTTATATTTTTGTTAAGATTTTATAATCTTTTTATTGAAGCTTAATGCACGTGCAGAAAAATAGGATTTGGGGTTTGTTTTTTAAAGATTTATCTATGCATACTAGAACTGGGGTACAGGAAGTATAGGGGGTAAGAGGATTGCCCAGAGACAGATTGGGGAGTAAAACAGGCAGACTGACTGTTCTGCTATATTTCAGAGATAGAGCAGCGGGCAAGACAGGAGAGGTCTGCTATGCCATATGGGTAGCTCCCTGTCTGGGGATTGAACTTGTGCTGCAGAGGCTTTGGATAGCTTAATAGTGCTGTGCTTAAGCCCTTGCGCGACCAGGGAGGCCCGGATTTGAGTTTTTACGGTTATTTTAAGTAGTGTCATATATCCATAACTGCCATGATAATTTCTCTTGTGACCCAACTAAATATGTCTTTTAAATTCTGAATTTATGCAATAGAACATTCCCTACTCTATAGTTGCATTAAGTTGAGTTGTTCTATGCAATATTAGACTTGGTTCTGAGAAACACTTAAAACAATGCACAGTATTTTATCTTGGGTAACGTGTTTTACAAGCCCTCAACTCGTTGACAAGTTGAATTAGGGATGAATTGAGACCTTCAAGGTTATATTTTTCTATTCATTTTTTCATATGTATGTAAGTGATGGTATTCTTAGCAGCTATGTAAACTACAAAGAATAAGATGATTGTGTAACCTAGAGTTTGGAATGGAAACAATTTCTGAGATAGAGATCAAATTGTGTTTATAGAGACTATTATTGGCAGCTTTACTATCAGTCATTTCCTGTGGGAATATTTCACTGGGACATAATTTTATGCCTTGACTATTCACTAAATGGCCTTGTTCCAAGGGAAAAATATTATAGAACTATAAATACTAATGTATGTAAATTATAGTGTAGCACTTCATAGCATTTTCTGAGATTAAAATTAAGATTATTTAACAAACTCTGTTTTTTATTCATTACTGAAAGGATGTTAAACAACACAATATCATGGTCTAGTGGAGAGCTAGGTAATAGAGTGAAAATTAAAGTCATTTGTTTCCTCTAAATTAAAACTGATGTTAATTAAAAAATACTTATTCATCACAAAAAGTATACAAAATGCTATACTTATAAATACTCTGTGGAGTATAAAAGTCAATTATAAATTATCTCTGCCCTTAAGGAATTCATGAATTTTCTTGTAAGGGAGATAGGGCATGCTTTGTATAAAACAAAAAACAATAAATATACTATGAGAGGGTATGAATAAAATACTAATAGGGTTTGAAAGAATGGGAGATCATGTCCATCTGGGAGACCAGCCATGGGTTCAGAGAAAAGGGAGTTGAGTGGTGTCTTAAAGGATGGGTAAACTTTCTACAGAAAGAGATGCAGGTAAAATTATTAGAGGGGGCAGAGACTAGGTACTAACAAAGATAATAAAGATCAAAGCGCCTTTAGAGATCTGAACCTTTGAATGGTGGACAAAAAAGAACTTACTTTAAGAAATATAGTTAGAAATAGGGCAAGTCAGGGCTAACTTGTATCAGTGTTCAGTTTTGCAAGCATTCATTTATTCAAGAAATAGTTCTTGAGCATTTAATAGTGCAGGTACTGTGTGAGGAATTAAATTGCTGCTCAAAGCTCCTTTCTAATATCTAAACATTAAAAAAAATGTAACTGAAACCAATCACTGGATAGCTCGTTTGATCTCTAGCAACAGGAAATACTTTCCTCCTATATAAAACACGGGATTTAATATTTTTAAGAGCGTTGTTTCAAACAATATGGTTCCTCAATTTCAGTGCAATTGTTTCTGAACTCATGTTTTAACTAAAACGAAGTCCGGCGCAGTGATGTTGGGGAGATGGAGACACTGTGATATTTGCAGCTCCATTTTACAAGTTTTGGTGATGTCAGAATTTCGTGTAGGCACGAATTAAACGGGGGAGGGGGGGAGTTAAAAAAAAAAAAAAAAAAGACAAGAGACCCAGGGATGACTTTTTGGACGAAAGGCTCCTTACTGATAAGGCCTCGCTGAAAATTTCCTTTGCAGAGGTAATCCCCCCGTGCAAAGAGAGCGCCTCAGAACGTTTCCAGCACACATTGCACTAAGTGAGATACACCTGTACTAACACTTTGTCCGTCAAAACAATCTTTGTTTTCTCTCAAGCCAGGACTTGCAGCCTTAGACACGCCTCCTGCAATGGTGGCCAGGGGGAAGGTGGTGGGGTGGCAGCCAGGGGGGCAAATTCCCTTTCTCCGTCTCCCTAACGCAAACTTTGCAGGCGCCTGTCCCGAGCCCACACGTTCTTTTCCTCGTTTGGATTCTCACTGCACCCCGACGGGGGGCGCACGCACCCTCGCCCACCTCCCTCGCTGCGCCCCCGCCTCGCCCGCGCCGCGCACCGCGCGCCCACGGAAGGACCCGAGCTCCGCGGCTCGCACCCCGCTCGCCCCGTCGCGGCCCGGGGCTCCGGGGCATGCGCTCTGCGGCGGCGCCGCCCTCCCCCACCCTTCCGCGGCTGAGTTATGCCAAGTATGTGAGGAGCCCGCGAGGGCCAGCGCCGGTCATGGGGAGCCGCCTCCGCGAGCGCGGCTTTCTCCGGAACGGGGCTCGGACCTCTCCGCGCGCCCGGGGCGAGCCTGGCTGCTGAGGCGCAGGGCATGGCGGACCCTCTGCGGAGGACCCTGTCCAGGCTCCGGGGCAGGCGGGGTCCCCGCGCCACCGGGGCGCTCGGGCTCCGGGCGGCCGCGGCAGCCACGGTGGCGGCCTCCTCGGCTGCTGAGGGCGACGCCGGGGGTGCTCCGGGCGCCCCCCTACGCGAGCACGCGGGCGGAGCCGGGCTGAGCCTGCAGCCGCCCCCGCCGGCGCGGGTCCCGGGAGAGCGTCCGGAGCCGGCTGGGGCGCTGGGGCCCGGGCAGCGCGGCGGGAAGGAGGCCGCCCCCCTCGGCCGCGGGCTCACGCGCGCCCCTCCGCGCGCCCCGCCGGGCCCCGAGGCCGGCGAGCGGGAGGACGACGACGCCGACTACTACGAGAACCTGCCCGGCGGCGACCCGCGCGCGCCCCAGCCCGAGGGGGCGGAGGCGGAGCGGTGGCCCCCGCCTCCCCCGGCGGCGGGCTCCTCCCCGGGGGCGGAGGGCGGCCGCCTGGAGACGGGCAGGCTGCAGACCCAGTTGCGAGAGGCCTATTATCTGCTGATCCAGGCCATGCACGACCTGCCCCCTGACTCGGGCGCGCGGCGGGGCGGCCGGGGCTGGGCGGACAGCGGCTGCCCTGCTGGAGCCCGGGCTCCGCGCCAGCAGCCTTCCCCCCGCGGCGCCCCGGACCGCCGAGCCTGCCCCCTCGCCTGGGAGCGGGGAGGCGGCCGCCGTCCTTGGCAGCAGGTGTCCCCGCCCAGGTCGCCTCCGAGGGAGTCGAGGGGAGGCCGCCGGCGGACTCCTCGGATGCGGCTGCCCTACAGCCGAAGCCTCGACAGCCTCCGAGCGGGTGCCCAGCAGCCTCCCCTGCAGCGGTGGGTGAGCGACAGCTGGATCAGGGGCGGCCGGCGTGGGGACCCTGAAGAGCCCCCGCCACGTGGAGGCAGGATGGACGGCTGGAGCGCAGGCAGAGCCGGGGCCACGGCGCCCTCTGGCCTCTTGACCCCCAGCTCCAAGGACGCGGGCTGCTCCTCCCGAAGCTCCTTCGGGGGGCCTGCGGGGTCCCCTGTGATCCGCAGCTGCAAAGGAGACGGCCAGGAGGGGCTCCCCTTCCTCAGGCCTCCCGCGGTGACAGTCAAGAAGCTGCAGAAGTGGATGTACAAAGGACGCCTGCTGTCCCTGGGAATGAAGGGTCGCGCCCGGGAGACACCCCCCAAAGTCACGGGAGAGCGGGCAACCTCCCCCAGTCTGGCCGCTTGGAAAATGCGTGAAAACCGAGTGCTCTCGGTTGCTCCAGATCAAAGAATTACGCTGACAGGTAGGCTGCTCTGCAATCGGAATGCTAACATTTGGAGCTTTGGTGTTGATCAGCTAGGCTTCTGTCTTAAGAGCGAAGAATAAGATAGGTTTTTGCAGACAGCCACGAGCTGGTGCCAAAGTAAGTGTCATATAAGTGGCAGCTTAATGCGATTTCGAGGTTCTCAGGCATACAACACGTGTGTGTGTGTGTGTGTGTGTGTGTGTGTGTGTGTGTGTACACACAGGCTTGAGGAACTTGGGGCTTGGGGCTTTGTTTTTTCTTCTTTAAGAACCCGTGCGCCTGCTCCTAAGCGCCACTTTGAGTAAAGGTTAAGTTCACCACACGCTTTTAGTAGGTTTAGAGATGGGCGGTGCTGCCTTGATTTTTTATTCTTTGTAGCTCTAGGCAAATCCGTGGAGACTTTTGTGGAGTTTGTGAGTTTGAGTTTGATCCAAGGTAGACTTTACGGGCTTCATAAACAGTCATCTTGCTCATTACAACTTTTTCCCCCTTCTCTTTCCCAGGCACGCGCTTGCACACACACACACACACACACACACAGGCACATACACACAACCAAAAACCAAAACCAAACCATAACCAAAACTTCCTTAAGTAAAATTTCTCTTTACTCAGGTAGGACATCCCATACTTCTCTCCGGTTTTCCTTCTCTCTCCCTCGCACAAAAAAACCTCTGCAAAGTAAGGTTTTTATTGTGGAAAATCAAGGACACTTGTGTGTTATAATCAAAAGGAAAACGTCAAAAATCAGAAGCAAAATAAGAGTGCAGACATTTAAAAGTCATTTGTAAACTTAAGTATATTTGTCCTGAAAATAGGAGTTTGCTCCTTATTTTTCATGTGCATGATTTTTAATTTTTAAGGAAGCCTTAGGTCACGACCAGTTCTAGAAATCTCTTAATTACGTTGTAAATAGCAAAACTTCTTTTCTGAAAGAAGTTTACTTTCAAATTGAGCCAAAACCAACTTGATCTTTTGAATTACACTCTTTAATATAAAGACTTTCAGTGAACATATAAAGACTGAATGCTTAAATGTAAGGTAGTCACAGTACTTGGCAGTTTCTCTGGTTAGAATTACAGGTCCTACAGGACTGGGTTTATATATATTAGCTTTGTTTAACCAATAAAATACAATACAGTAGGGAGAAACAAAGTTCACAAAACTAATCACAAGGTGGGGACAAAACAAATGTTTCATTTACAGTGTATACAAACTTGAGAAGTTTAAAAAAAAAATCTATAAATTGCTAATCCACACCTGCCGAATTTTCCCCTCAATTTTATTCCATTTTCTTTAAGAAAAGGATAGTGGAATGTACATTTGTTGTCAAGGGAGCTGTATTCTATGCTTAATTCCTATTAAAATGTGTTTCCAGGAGTAGAGTATCATAATCAGTCATGTGTCCTACTTTATTGCCATTATACCTTTACTTCCTCTGATCTTGACTTAAATTACCTCTGTAAAGATAGTTAAATTTCACCCATAACAAAAATGTGTATAAAACTTTCGTCAAATATTTTTTTGCCCTTTTGTTGCAAAGGTTAAACATTTACCATTTGATGGCTTTTAATATCCTCAGTTGTAGTGTAAACATTAAAGGATTTTTTAAGTACAATAAATGTTGAAACAATGAATTCTTTGATTTTTTTCCATTAAGAAGTGAATCAAATAAAACTAACTTTAAGGGAAATTAAAATGAAATACTAGAAATACTATTTGATAGGACTTTCAATATTTTATAAGAAATCTAAAAGCTTGGCTAATCTCTGGTTAAACAACTTTTTCAGATGTTATTTCCTTTCAGTTTGTTTTTTAGGAAAGATATAATTTGTGTAATGCTTATGTATCTAGTATAGATTTGGAAAGTTTTTTTTAAACTATTTTTCATGAAGGTGAGTTGAACTTATTAAAACCATTCTGGCTTTATACTTTATACATTATGTGGTTGTCATGTAATCTTTATCACTACTCTCTGACTCCCCAGTGGAAGAATGACAACTGTCATTTAACAACATCAACAACAACCAAAAAGACAGAGGGGTAAGTAGTGACTAGTTGTTAGTCAAACTAGTATATGGTTTGTATATACTCCTATATGGATTCTAACTATTAAGTGAACTCAAACACAGGTTTCTATGACTCCAAAACTCCTATTTATATAGGTTAAAGAGATTCAAAGTTCTTTAGAGGTTTGATCCAATTAGTTGTATTAAGTTGCTTGGATTGAGGAAAATGACTGGAATTTCAACAAGGTATAGAAAGGAAAATTATTCAAAGTTGCAAAGAAGATGGGAGAATCCTAGCATAGGTTTTAGATGGGAGAATACTAGCATAGTACATTTTTTAAATCATTGTGATATCCATTTTAAACTTTTGCCTTAAAATATTTAGTTCAAATTGCTGTTTCTTGGATTCTAATAAATAATATTTTGTAAAACACATGAAGCAGTGCATTCTTGATTATATTGAAAGATGTTTAGTAGCCTAAAATGCTTATATTACATTTTTCTATACAATATCATTTATGAGAACATCATTTATATTTAGGATTTATTACAGAACAACTAATAATGAGCTAGGGATATCTAATCCGCATAGGTATTTTGGAAAATTCTGAGGACATGTGGCCAATGGAAGCCAAAATAATTACCTGTTTTTTTTTTTTTAATATTTATTTATTTATTTTTTAAGATTTATTTATTTATGCATACAAGAACTGGGGTACAGGTCAAAGGTAGGGGGTGAAAGGATTCACCAGAGACAGAGTGGGGAGCAGAAATACACTGCTGAGGGGAGCAATGGGCAAGACAGAGGAAGTCTGCTTTTCCATGTGGGTTAGCTCCCTGGCTGGGGATGAAGTCCCTGCAGATAGCTTGATAGTGCTGAGACTTAATCCCTTGCGCCACAAGGGAGACCCCCTGATTTCTTGTTTTGATTTCTGAGTCCTACTAAGAACCACTAAAATTTTTGATAATATAATAATGTCAGTGATTCGATGCAGTTGGGTATGTATGTTCATAGGTTGGCTAATTTGTTCCTAATTGAGATGACTATTTAAGAAATCTAAAGTCATTACACGTAGTAAATATTGTCAAGTTTCTGCAAGCCTTAAGATTAGGAAAGAATTTTCATATTTGCCAACTGTACTTCTTAATAAGTTTTCATAAATGTTTTAATTAGCATGTAGTACTCAAATTCAAAAGCACTAAGTTGAACTATTTTTGGTCTGTTACTGCTTTAAAAATAATTAGCTTAGTTGTCTTCTACTTTTTTCTGCCACATGATCTGTGAAAGAAAAAATTTAAAGTATGTACCTTAGTAAAATTTTGCCTAAAGTCTTTTGATAATTTTAAAAAAAGTATTAACTGTATTTTCTTGTACATTATATCTTAAAGTGATGCTGACTCTAATAATGCAGATTCCCTTCTATTGTTTTCTCAGTATTTTGTAGCTCTAACTTCTTACCTTTATGAGATATAAAAGTTCTTCTCTTTATGAGATATAATTTTATGAGAAAAATTTTGAGAAAAAAATTCAATATTCTTCTGAATTTTTCCAACAAATTTCTTTGTGCATTAACTGTAGTAATGGTAGGCATATAAGTTTGGACTGTCTTCTAACTTTAAATCTCTCTCTGAAAATTCTGCATACTGATCCTAGAAGTGAATTTTTTTTTTAGTTCTGTGAATTCTGCTTTTGCTTGCCTTTGGAGTTGTTGGTGGCAGGAAAACACTGAGAATTACAAATTCATCAGAAAGTGGTATGCTGATTTGAAAGCCCTACATTTCTAAGTGGAGTTTATTTCTTGAGAATCAGTAAGGCTGTTTTTTAGATTTTTGTCATTCAAAAAGTATGGTTCACAATTATAGAGCCATGGTTTTCAAACTTATTGTTCATAGGAGCGCCCTGAGAATCTTGTTAAAATGTAGACTAGTAAGTTTGAGAGCTGAAATTCTGCATTTTAACAAACTCCCAGTGTAGGTGCTGCTCTTTGGTACATACTTTGTGTAGTAAGTGTCTAGACTTCTTAGTGCTCCCCGTCTTCTATTTTCAGACATTTGTTAATGTTTTTTCAAAACATTCTACTACTCTGATTCTTGATACTTAAACTCATTACTGTTAGAGTAAAGCAACGGAGGTCTTTCTGCATCAGTTTTTAAAGTATGAATTTAGACTTACTACTTCATTGTGACAACTTTAAGTACTTCCCTCCATACTGATCTTATCATCTCTCAATAAAAATGAGATTTTTGGGATCCGCAAGAGAGGAGGCCATATAGTATAGCTGTTAACAGAATACAGAGTCTGAGTTTCTGATTAGACTCTACCACTTACCAGACTTGTAACCCTGGATAAGTAACTCAAGCCCTCATAGCCTCAGTCTCAGGATGCTGTGAGGATGAAAAAGGATAATCCACTTGGTACCATGCCTGGCACTTAGCTTTTAACCAAGAGAAAGGCAAGCAGGCATTGTGAGAATTGCCTTACCCTCATCATTAGGGTTCTAGAGGGAAAGTGAAATGTTGGGAGTACTGACTTGGGGAGCTTTGAGAATTGAGCTAGAGGTTTACCCTTTAGTGACACTTACCCTGCTCATTTTTCTTTTATGTTTTTTCCCCTCTTGCTCTTTCTGTTTTCTTTTATGGAACTGAAAAAGTTTCAGTGCATTCTCTACTTTCTGTATAGCTCTCTTTCTTTCTTTCTTTCTTTTTTCTTTCTTTCTTTCTTTCTTTCTTTCTTTCTTTCTTTCTTTCTTTCTTTCTTTCTTTCTTTCTTTCTTTCTTTCTTTCTTTCTTTCTTTCTTTCTCTCTTTCTCTCTTTCTCTCTTTCTCTCTCTTTCTCTTTCTCTCTTTCTTTCTCTCTTTCTTTCTCTCTCTCTTTCTCTCTCTCTCTCTCTCTCTTTCTCTCTTCTCTCTTTCTCTCTTTCTCTTTCTCTCTCTCTTTCTTTCTTTCTTTCTTTCTCTTTCTTTCTCTCTTTCTCTCTCTCTCTCTCTCTCTCTCTCTCTTTCTCTCTCTCTCTCTCTCTCTCTCTCTCTCTCTCTCTCTCTCTCTCTCTCTCTTTCTTTCTTTCAGCACTGGGTACAGTCAGAAGCGCAGGAGGGTGAGGGAATTCACCAGAGCCAGAGTGGGGAACAGAACAGGCAGATGTACCAAATAAACTGCTGAAGGGAGCAGCGGGCGGGCAGGAGAGGTCTGTTGTGCCATGTGGGACTCACCGTGGAGGCCAGGGATCAAACCAGCACTGCAGAGGCTGCGGGCAGCTTCGCAGCCCGGTGCTCAACTGCTGCGCCACCAGGGGAGGCCCTGCATAGCTTTTTCTTGAAGAGTTTTTATTGCTGGACATCAGTGAAGAAAAATAAAAGAGAAAAAAAATACTTGTTTTCATTGTACCCACTCTCCCCGTTTAGGCTTACTGGGGAAGTCAATCTGTCTTCCTGTCTACCTACCTACCTACCTACCTACCTATATACCTAAGGCTTAAGTTTATTCTAGCATTCATCTGGGCTGCCAGGTTTGACTCTGTAAGGAGGGCTCCTTGTATATACCTAAACTTAATATATTGTTCATAAGAATACTTTGCTTTAGGCCATGGTCTCAATGTGGGGCGGGAGCTGCCTCTGACCTAGGCTGTGTTGGGGAACCATGGTCCATTTCTTCCATTGTGTCTTTATTTATCTGAGAATAGTTTTATTTGTTTATACTTTTATTTAAAGAGAGTGAGCAAAAAAAGAGTTTATTTCTGTAAAAATTCTAAAGTTATGGAAAGATGTATGTACACTTTCAGTAAAGGTTGAAGTACTAATTTCTCAGAAAGTTTGTTGATGATTTTGAGCTGGGGTGCTAAATGTTCAGTAAATAGTAAGTTATCTAGATTTATTATGAAACAGTAGTTGAGAACACAAGATTGGCTTGATTATTTCACCACTATATAGAATATTTTTCTGAGTGGAAACATTTTTAATGCCACTTCTGTATACTTTTACATATTTTCAAAGTAAAATAACTTAATTAGATTCTGTTAATTGTATCATGTGATGTATACTTGCAAGAGAATAAAGAGTTTTTTGTCTTGCAACTTTGCACACTTGCTTTTATACATTTTTATTTGTGTCTTCTTTCAGTACATATGTACATTCTGAAAATAACGGTAATTTTAAATTTCTGCCAGTAGGGTTTGATGTTAATTTTAGCATAAAAAGGGTAGGAAAGGAAAATTGCAAATAGTTTTCCATTTCTGTGAAATTTACATTTCATCTAATTAACTGAGATAAAAATTAAATTCTTTAAATGATTTATAAAGAATTGCTCAAGTAAGATATACTGCCCCCAAATAAAGTGTTGCTTATGTTTATCTTTAATAACTGAATATATTTGGCCTTTATTGGAAATTACAATAATGTACCTATTTATCTCTAACTTTATTTTTTTAAAAGATTTATTTTATTTATGCATACAAGAACTGGGGTACAGGCCAGAGGTGTTAGGGGTGAGAGGATTCACCAGAGACAGAGTGGGCAGCAGAACAGGCAGACTGACTGAAATACACTGCTAAGGAGAGCAGTGGGCGAGACAGGAGAGGTCTACTGTGCCATATGGGTCACCTCCTTGGCCGGGGATCTAACTCGTGCTGCAGTGGCTGCGGAGAGCTTCATAGGTTGTGTCTTAACCCCTTGTGCCACCAGGGAGGCCCCTCTCTCTCTAACTTTAAACGTTAGTCTCCTGTACTTTGAAATATCCTGAGAGAGCAACCAGACTATTTGGTTTCAAGTGTTTGTAGTTCCATGAAAATTGTAGCATTGTATTTCACAGTGTAATTAGTCTTTCTATAATTACATATTCATTAAGTGCTTATATCAAGAAAAATATCCAATTCGCTTAAATATAGTGTGCTAGTAGCTTTATTTTACACATTGTAGTTCCTTGGAATGTAGTGCAAGTAGAAGCATGTTTATTGTGTATGTCAAAAACTTCGATAGGGCTCAATGTGTCAATATAAAATTTTGAGACATGTGAGAAAAAGATGTGGCTTGTAGTCATTGTGAGTTGTATTATCTTATACTTTTGCTTCAAAGTTATAATTGTGTCAAAACTACACATAAAATCCTGTTAATGTCTAAAATGCTATTAAATAATAGGACATTTGGGCTTAAATGTGAAATAGATTTTTACTTCAATATACCTGGCAAGTGGATATAATCGATTAAAACCCAAAAGCCCTAGTGATTCCTGATATGTTTTGATTTTCAGTTCTTAATTTTTTTAAAGGTTTATTTATTTATGCATACAAGAGCTGGGGTATAGGTCAGAAGTGTATGGGGCGGGGGTGAGAGGATTCACCAGAGACAGAATGGGGAGTAGAACAGGAAGATCTACTGAAATACACTGCCGAGGGAAACAAGTGGTGAGACAGAAGAGGTCTGCTGCACTATGTGGATTAGCTCCCTGGCTGGGGATTGAACTCATGCTGCAGTGTCTGATGATAGCTTGGTAGTGCTGAGACTTAACCCCTGTGCCACCACCAGGGAGACCCAAGTAATGCCGCTTTTATTTGCCATCCAGATTTATTATGAAATAGTAGTTGAGAACATAAGATCAGCTTGAGTACTTCACCACTATGTGGGCAAGTTATTTTCTGAGTAGTACTATGTAGTTTTCAAAGTGTTTAGAACTTTATCTAACTTAATCCTTACCAGCAATCACCCTATTATAAGGTTAACTAGGTTGATATTGCTAAATTCAGAGAGGATTATTTGTGTATTACTTTCAGTGGGTAGTATGGTGTGGGGGAGGTAGGTAAGAACATGGATTTTAAGGTTAGTCAGGCTTAAACTTAAAGCCTAGGGCTAACATCTTGACCATATTCTTCATATTTTTGAGGCTCATATAACTAATCTTACTTAACCTCTCTCAGGATTATTGTGGAGGTTAAGTGAGGTTAAGGGTTTCTTAACTGCTTTATCTCTCATTCCTGGCACATAACAGGCACTCACTAACTATTTGTTGAGAAAATAAATGTCTGGCATAGTGGCTGTTTGTTCATTGGAGCGTCCTTCCCTTCTGAGTCTTGGTTGAGGTTGTTTTTTTATATTAATTTTTTTATTAATCTGCTTAGTTAAATTATGTTTAGGATTTTAAAAAACACAAATTTATGTTTTTTAAGAGATTTTTTTTCAGTAGAAGGGAGGTTGCTGAAAGCCTTGATAATTCATGAACCTAATTTGTTATTTGTCATTAATCTCCTGATAGTTTAATGTGTTTTATCACCTTATTAGACTATTATATACATATATAGAGAGAGTAGCACAAGACCACAGTTCCATAATTTATAAACCTGGAATGATGTTAAATTTTTTGAAATGTTGTTTTGTTTTAATTATCTCTGTGTAATAAATTAATATTAGTGTATATATTTAGCTTATTGACTGTCATGGAAACCTGCTTTATGCAACTCTTCAGAAGCCAAAACATTTTTCCTCTTAATATGTAATAAATGATAAATACATGTATATGTGTGTGTATATATATATATATAGTATATCTAGAATGCCATATATTTATTTAGAATCCTATCACATTATATAAACACATGCTCATATTATTTGATGTCTTCCATTGCACTATGAATTTCTTCAGGGCAGTGGCTATTTTATTCACTCATTTATTCTTACTGCTTAATATTTGCCTGAACAGGCAAATAATACTTATATTGTACTTACTGTGAGACATGAGGTCCAATTCTAATCTGGGGCCTTACAGGATTTTTATTTTTATTTGTACCCTAGATATTTATAACTTAACTATATAAGATGTTACTGCACTACATGGTGAAGAAATAAAGGTTGAAATTTTAGTAATTATTAATACATTTAATAATAGGTAAGGTATACTTATTTTGAAAGTTCTATTCAGAGTTAATTTTTATGTGAAAATATAGGAATATTGGGCCTTCCTGGTAGTACAGGGGTTAAATATCAGTGCTGTCAAGCTATCACCAGCCACAGTGGCATGAGTTCATGAGTTTGAGCCCTGACCAGGGAACTAACCCACAAGGCACAGCAGACCTCTCCTGTCTCACCAGCTTCTCCCCTCAGCAGTGTTTTTCAATAGATCTGCCTGTTCTGCTCCCTACTCTGTCTCTGGTGAATCCTGTCACCCCCTTCATGTCTGGCCTACAACCCAGTTCTTGTATGCATAAATAAATAAAATGAATCTTGGGCCTCCCCGGTGGCACAGAGGTTGAGCACTGGGTTGCGAAGCTGCCTGCAGCCTCTGCAGTGCTGGTTCGATCCCCGGCTGCTCCAGGCCACCGGAGGAGGGGCCCACATGGCGCGCAGACCTCTCCTGCCGCCTGCTGCTCCCCTCAGCAGTGTACTTCGGTCCTTCTGCCTGCTCTGCTCCCCGCTCTGGCTCTGGTGATTCTCTCACCCTCCCGTGCTTCTGACTGTACCCAGTGCATGTATAAACAAAACAAACAAACAAACAAACAAACAAATAAAAACATGCCTCTATAAAAAAAATAAATCTTTAAAAAAAATAAATCAATAAAATGAATCTTATAAAAAAGAAGATATAGGAATATTACTTGTGTTTTCTAAAAACTGGTTCTTGTAGTAGCAAGTTGAAATTATTCAAATGTTAGTCATACAATATGTAACATTCTATAGTAGTTTTTTATAGAATATATTTTGCCCTTTGTTAGCCCTATCATGTTTATAAAGGCAAAATCCTGGAGTTTGTTTATCCTTTCTCTTAGGATCCTTATGGCATATATACTAGCAATCTGACTTCTAAATAATCGAAATTATTTTTAGTTAGGAATCCAAATATTTTCTGGTTCAATTTTAGTCTCTAGATGTGATTAATATTTTGTTCTTTTTATCTTTTAAAAATAGTATTTTAATAACTACTCTCAAGTGACATGTCTTTTCTGGTCTACTAGACATTATATTCTGCCTTCCTTTTTTTCTTTGAAACAGATTTATTTGAAAATGTATATGGGTCTTCAATGCAGAGAAGAGAACTTGAAGACCTGAAGGATAATATTGGATTCAGAAGTCATAAGCCACTTAATAACATCACTGTGTCAAAGAAGCGCAATTGGCTATATCAGAGTACTCTGAGATCTTTTAATTTGGAAGAAGAAAATAAGAAATGCCAAGAGCTAAGTCATTTATCCATCCCACGTGTCTCTCTTCCTAAACATCAGTTATCACAACCATTCCTCAAATCATCTGAAGAATATTGTACATATGTTGTATGTAATGCTCCAAATAATTCATTATCAAGAAATTGTCCTGTAGACTTTAATGAGGAAAATGATGCAGATGATGAAGGAGAAATATGGTACAACCCCATTCCTGAGGACGATGATTTTGGTTTATCAAATGCCTTGAGTTTTGGTGAAGCCAACTCTAGTGTTCTGAAGTTTCCTGCTGTCAGCTTGAGAGTATTGTCCGGTGGTGACCTAGTGAAAGGAGAGCATCATACTGAAGACTTGGTTTGTTTTTCTGAGCACACAGGTGATGTTCAGAACATACAGTCAAATGAAATGAGTCCTGTAGACTCCATCCATTCCACAGAGTTTATACAACAGTACAAGCAGAGGATTGGGCCTAAGACACAAGAAGGCACTGTGGAGAACAGTCCCATGTTAAAATCTCCTTTTGCAGGTAAAAATGGTCATATGTCATGTTAGATTTTTTTATTCTTTGGCAGTAGGTAAAACTAGATGTAGATGTCTATTGCAGCTATGTACTTTTCCCTACAAAGTGAATGTGTTTTCACAAAAATAAAACTAAAAAAGGTTTTAAACATTTTTATATATATACTAGTTTAATTACTCTTATCACAGACTTGGTTTTATATCTGGTGTGCCTTTTTTTAGTATTTTGATCCTTTGAGACAGTGATTTTTCTCTTAGTTGAACCATATGAAATTGCTGATATTCAATAATTTTTGATCTGCAAAAAACACTTTATACAGTTCAGCCTGATGGCTTATATTTTTCCTTAATCACCTCAGATTTTCTGATGAGATGCCTTTCAGATTTAGTCCCATACACACTACCTAGGAAACAGAACATAAGGCATGATGATTCGTTGCAAATATAAATGTTCAATAGAAAACAGTTCTATTTTATATTAAGTCGTTTTAATTTATAAAGCTTTAAATGATACAAAGCATTGAAAGATACAGAGTTTAACAAATGTTGTCACTACCTTTCCATTTCGCTTGAGTTGTTGTTACTTATTTGAATGGGGACAGCCCACTTCCAAACATCAACATCTGTATCTGTATCTGTATTTGAGGACTCTCCTGAAGTCTTAGCCGTTGTCCCTGCAGGATACTCTGGGTTTGCTCCTCAACCAGTCACTGGCAGGAGTTGATACAGGACTGTCCCATGGGTGAAATAATTCTCCGTTATTTCCTAGGATTTTCTCAGAGACAGAGTGGGGAGCATAACAGGCAGACTGACAGAAATACACTGCTGAGGGGAGCAGTGGGCGAGTCAGGAGAGGTCTGCTGCACCATGTGGGCAGCTCCCTGGCCGGGGTTGGAACTCATGCTGCAGTGGCTGTGGATAGCTTCATAGGTTGCGTTTTAACCCCTTATGCCACCAGAGAGGCCCAGTGTTACATTTTTAAAAGAAAAAAGCCAATTACAAAAGAGTGTGCATTATATGATGTTACTTTTGAAAGAAACACTTAAACACTATACTGGAAATGTTGAATTTTTTCTTCCCTGGGTTTTAGGATTGAAAGTCTTTAAAATTTGTATGTGTGTTTTTCTAATTGTAGACTGATTTTTTCAGAGTGTGTGTTTCCTTTGTAATCTGATGGGAGAGAAACAAATACTACATAAATTAGTAGTTTGGAATGCAGGTTGTGGTCAGGGTGGAGTGATAGGGAAGGCTTGTAGGAATGTGGCAGATAGTGGTGGGTGTGGAATGGGGTTGAAAAGACAAGAGGAAGAAGATAAGAGCAAAGTTAGAAAGCCAGTATCTATAAAGTGATAGACACTTTGATTTAAATTGTTGTCTTCAAACTTTAGTATTATGTTTGTGACAAATTGTGAACCTGGAAAGACTGACACTTTTTTAAACTCCAAAACTTAAAAGTATAGGACTGCCATTTATTGCCTCCTTTTTGAATGTCATTTTTCTCTTAAATATAGTGTTAAGATATAATAAGCACAATCCTAAATTGACTAAAGGAATTATCTAGACAGTTTATGTTTTTTTTTATATATATTTATCTATATATACATGTTAGTTTGATCAGGCAGGTTACTTAAAGTGATATGATTTCTTCAGTAATATTGGCAGAAAGTTGTATAGAAGTACACACAGAGAATGGTTGAATTTTATTTTATTTTTTTAAAGATTTATTTATTTATGCATACAAGAGCTGGGGTATAGGCCGGCAATGCAGGGGGTGAGAAGATTCACCAGAGACAGAGCAGGGAATAGAACAGGCAGATCGATGGAAATACACTGCTGAGAGGAGCAGCGGGAGAGTCAGGAGAGGTCTGCTGCACCATGTGGGTTGCTCCCTGGCCAGCTGGGGGATGGAACTTGTGCTGCAGAGGCTTCATTTGCCTCATAGTGCGGTGCTTAACCTCTTGCGCTACCAGGTTTGCCCCGAGAATGGTTGAATTTTAAAATAATTTTTGATCAAAAAATAGAAAAGCTTAAATTTAATATGAATGACAATTTTTAAATCATTCTAACATACTTAGTGATTTGTTTTTGGCTTATTAACTCCAAGTGTATATCTTTTGCGTAGTTGTAATCATAGTGAGCAATTTTTGTTTTTTTTGTTTTCTCTTGGTATCTTCATCTTCTATTGCTTCATGTAAGTTAATGTTATTATTTCCCAATCTTTATAGTCTTTAATTGGGGTGCCCTAATCTATTTAACTCGTACCTAGAGTTGGGTGTTAATAGACTGTTTCCACTACATTGTAGTGATCTTCATCAGAATCTGTTTTGCTTCATTAGGATCAATTATTAATATCATTACTGCCTCTTTATGGCTGGGAACTATTATAGGTAATTCCTATGTTGTATTTCCTAAAAGGTTTACCAATTTATAGGCAACTAACAACTGGCTGTTTGGTTAATTAATTTATTCAGTAAACACTGATATTCTGCTCTGTGCCAGTTGCTGTTCAATGTGCAGAAAGCCGATAGTTTGATTCTGGCTAATTTTCCTTGATTCTAGCCTAGTTCATATGTTTATGTTTGAAGATTTTTATTTTGTGCTTTCCCCATATAGCTAGTGTATCATTTAATATAAATTAATTTAAATTTATATTAATATAAATTGATTAATATAAATTGTGGCTTAGTATTACGTGATTATTGAATTGGGTAATATTTTAGCTCTTGGAGCTTATAAAAACAAAGCATTTTTGTTTTAAGAAATTCAGTCTTGTTTGCAAAAGTTGCTAGCATTCACAGTATCTAATTTTATAATTAGCTAAGGATTTTAGTAGGAAATATTTATTTCATAATGTATTAAAAAAAGTAAGAATGTTAGATTAACTCTTTAATAATCTAGTAAATCTAGAGCAACTTAATATAGATTTTTTAGACCATGACAAAATAGATTGTAGGCTAAAACATTCTAGTTACTATAGAATGGTTTAGACCAGTAAGTTAGTAGACTTGCACTACAATTTGTAGTACAAGGGAATGCTTTGTCTACTGTATCAAACTCTCTATTTCTTATTAGTAGCTTACCAGAAAAACCCACAGGCATACTTAAAATAGTCTGTTTTCAAGAAAGAAACTACTTCTTTGTCTTCAAGACACATAAAGAGGTTGGAGGGAGAACATTATGTTAATACTTTAAAGAGATGTTATTTAATCTATTGATATTTGAAATAATATTCTCATTTTAATTGTGAAATGTAGTATTATATAGAGTAGTCTCTGAATTAGGGTCATTAGGGATCTTTATAAGGAATAGTTAAAATTTAAAAACTCACTTAAATTTTAAATAATTGCGGTAATACTAGGTTGGTTTTCATTAATTGTAGTAGCATTTGTTTATGACATTATAGAGGTTTTATTTTATTTATTTTTTTAAAGGTTTTTTTTTTTTTTTTTTTTTTTTTTTTTAATTTATACAAGTGCTGGGTACAGTCAGAGGCGTGGGAGGGTGAGAGAATTCACCAGAGCCAGAGGGGAGAGCAGAGCAGGCAGACTGACGAAGTACACTGCTGAAGGGACCAGCGGGCGGCAGGAGAGGTCTGGGCTCCAAGTGGGACCCTCCTCCGTTGGCCCGGGAGCAGCCAGGGATCGAACCAGCGCTACAGAGGCTGTAGGCAGCTTCACAACCCAGCACTCAACTGCTGCGCCACCAGGGAGACCCACATTATAGAGGATTTAGGTGCACAGACTTGCGTATCAACATCTGTGTGTGTATACTACATACACACATATGCTTATCACCAAAGTATAGTTTCCTTTCATAATAATAAAACTGACCCTTTACCCAGTTTGTCCACCACTCTTTCCTAGGTTGTTTCTTCACAGGAACAATTTAAATTTATATAACGTTAGATTTTAGAAGATATTTGCATTTTGCTTTGTTAGTTTGAAACTTACTAGATACAGGTTTAAATTTCATTTTATGTTTTCTAAAATTAATTAAAATTAATTTATTTTATATATTTTTAAAAACTGGAGTAGGGAAAGCTTAAGATTAAATAGAATACTTAAACTTCTAATAACATGAGAAAAGGTCTTTAAAAAGCAATTTAATGTATATATGGGTAGAAAACTTTTTAAAGGGTTGAAGGACTGACTGAAAGCCTAGTATATAGGATCATAGGTTCTAAGCCCATGCTGAGGTTGAATCCTGCTTCTAACACCTACCAGCTATGTGATCTTAGACAAACTAGACATGTCTGTGCATGAAATTTCTTATCTGGAGAATGAGTGCTAATAGCATATTAATTTATAGGGTTATTATAAGAATTAAATGAGGGTCTGTGCATAATACACATTGAATTAATTTTTCATACTTTGTCAAGCTCAATAAAGTTGGCTGTTGTTATTTTTAATAATTAAATGTTAATTAAATAATAATAAAATACTTTTAAAATCATTTTCACCACAGTTTTTACAATAGTTAATTCCTTGGTAGTATGATTTAAGTTCTTATTTACTTTATTCATAGTTTTGTATTTAAAAATTTTTTTGTTATAAGCCTGAATAAAAATGACATTTAGGAAAAAACCATATTTGTATATTGAGAAAAATTTGAAAAGATTTTAATATACTCCTTATGAAAACTGAAAATTGTAAAAAAATTTCTGTACTGTTTAATATATTGAAATTTCAAGAGAAGAAGAAAGAAAATGTCTTACAATTTTGAAAATTATTTTTTTAGATTTATGATATTCAACAGTCAATTATTCAATTGACTAGATTTCATTCTGTATATCTTTGGTGATATAGTCTAACAGGATTTGAGAATAAGGAAAGACTTTTATCTGTCAAGATTATAAACTTTTTTTAATTCTTGTTTAAGGTTTTTTTAAACCAGCATTGCTGTTATAAAATTTAGTTTTAGGAGAACTATAAATATAGAGGAACATTCTTATGGGATTTCATCTAAACCTATTAAAATAGGAAAGATGTTAAATATTGTATAATATATTAAACATTGAATAGGAAGCCTTCCTAGTTTCTTCTGATATCCACTGTTTATACTTATAAAATAACACTCACTGAAGTATACTATAGTAAGAAAGATATAACATGAAACCTGTATTATCTTTCCTCCAAACTTTCAGAATTGAAAAATAATTGGAAGGGAGATGCTTCTTTTCATTGTAAATTGATTCTGCTTGAATGTGGTAATGATTGGCCTAAACTTATAAATACATCTCTCCATTGAGATGACAAGAGAGGAATTCTGTCCATGTGAGAGCCTAATTAGTTTATGGTTTGTAAAGTAGGAATACATGGAGATATCAAAACATATCACCTAATGTCTTTTTTTTTTTAAAGGTCCTGGGATCCTAGCTGCTACAAATAAAAATGAATTGGGACTTATAGAACCATCTTCTCCAAGCCCTAGCCCTGTGAAAAAAGGCAGTTCAATTAACTGGTCTTTCCCGGATAAAATAAAATCTCCACGAACTGTGAGGAAACTTTCCATGAAAATGAAAAGGTTGCCAGAACTTAGCCGAAAACTGAGTGTTAAAGGAACTATGAATTATGTAAATAGTCCAGATAATACTCCTTCCTTATCTAAATGTAACTGTCAAGAAATTCATCATACAGTTATTCTACCTTCTGGGAACACAACCACGGCTGCTAAGAGGAATGTTATAAGTCGGTACCATCTTGATACCAGTGTATCTTCTCAGCACAGCTTCCAGAAGAAAACTTCTGTGGGTTCTAAATATTCCTGCAAAGGTGGTTACCTCAGTGATGGAGATTCACCTGAACTTATAGCTAAATCTAGCAAACATGGACCTGAAAACAAATTTGGAAAAGGAAAAGAAATAATTCCAAATAGTTGTAGCAAGAATGAAATAGACATTGATGCTTTTAGACATTATAGTTTTTCTGATCAGCCTAAGTGTTCACAGTACATATCTGGGCTTATGAGTGTGCATTTCTATGGTGCTGAAGACTTAAAACCACCCCGAATAGATTCAAAAGATGTATTTTGTGCAATTCAAGTAGACTCAGTAAACAAAGCAAGAACAGCTTTGCTCACATGCCGGACAACATTTTTAGACATGGATCACACTTTCAACATAGAAATTGAAAATGCACAGCATTTAAAATTAGTAGTATTCAGCTGGGAACCCACTCCAAGGAAAAATCGAGTGTGTTGTCATGGAACTGTTGTTCTGCCCACCTTATTCAGAGTGACAAAGACACATCAGCTGGCTGTCAAACTTGAACCTCGAGGTCTTATTTATGTGAAAGTCACTCTTCTGGAACAGTGGGAGAATTCTCTTCATGGACTAGATATAAATCGAGAACCTGTAATATTTGGTGTTGATATTAGAAAAGTTGTAGAGAAAGAAAATATAGGATTGATGGTGCCACTCCTAATACAGAAATGTATTATGGAAATTGAAAAGAGAGGCTGTCAGGTATTATTTCACTGTGTTTCTCTACTACCTCTATCACTCTATCTTAATTGGCCTAAATTTATAATAAGTCTTAGGGGAAGGAATTCAAAGAAAGGTAAAAAAAAATCTAAAATCTAATTTCTTATTCCTATTCTTTATTTTTATTGCATTACTCTTTAGGGTTTGACTCGTACCTTATCCTGTGTTGTCAGCAATTAAAAGCATGCTGGATGGATACTCAGTTTATGTTGTGATGCAGAGCTTTCGCGGCCTTCTACTTAAATATCAAGATTGCTTTACGGTGACATTCCTGGGAAAAGCCAGAGCTGATAACATAGGCAGAGAATCATTCATTTAAGGAATATTTCAGCCTTTTTTGACATTCCTATGGTAGAAAAGTTCCAACAGTAGACCTTACAATATTACTTTACTCCTATCCTGCCTCCCACTCTTTGGAAAGCTTGCTTTTACCCATTTCTTAACTTTGAGATAGCATGGAGGGTGAGAGAGGTTCTAATGAGAACCCATATTCTCTTTTCCTTTTAAATATTAAAGAAGGTAAAAGCAGCCCATTAAAACAAACAAAAACTAGATGTTCTTTGTAACAAGAGAGGTAAATGTTATGCAGTTATTAAGTCTTAATCTTTCTTTATTTTCATTAATACATGTATACACTGACAGTGAGAAACAGTATATCTCTAAGGATATTATTCTGATGTGCAAGTAATTGTTGATAGTCATTTTTGCAACACAAATTAAATCTAAAAATCATTATTATGTCCTGAGGTATTTTTGCTTTAGTGTTAGTTATTAGAATTAATTAAAACCATCAAGGATGGATGAATATCACAAAATCTGAAATGTGATTTATGTGTAGAAATGAATTTGAAATAACTTGAATTTAACATAGAAACTGTTGTAACAGCATTAGTTAGTTGAGTTTTGTAAGAAATTTGGATTCTGGTTTCGTCTCTATTATTAACTATGTGATGTTGGGCAACTCAGTCTTTATGGATCTGGTTTGCTTATAACTATTGAAAAAGATGCAGCAGCTTCCTGAAGCTGAAAGTTTGGACATCTGGGCTTTTGAAACCATTTCCGAGATATATATTTCTATTAAGCCTAGTTTATATTGTGTCTGTGATAATGAGGCCTTTATTTTCCAGTTCAACTTTTAGTACAATTAATTTTTTAAGGGTCTGTTTTTTTCCTCCATATTTTTTTCAGGCAGTGTGTAGAGAGATCAGCGATTAGCTAGTCTTTGAAGCTAATTATTAAACAGAAATTTTTATAATTGAACATTAAAATAATTAGCTCAAATAACACTGTTTATATAGTCTGTTTGCTGAAATATTTTAGAAAGAACAGGTTATAAGGCTGTTGTGACTTATTTTGAATGCCAAGAAAACATTTTTAGGCTTGTCTTTCTTTTTTTTTTTTTACAAAATTTATTTTTTTATTATTATTTTTGATATTAATTTTTAAAATTTTTTACATCATTGTTCATTTTTAAACAATATTTGCTTCCTCCCACCCCCTAGGCTTTTATTTCTATACTTGAAGTTTAGAAAGGTTTATTTAAATAAAGAATTATTGCCTGTTAACTAAAAAGTAAATTTTACAGTTGTACATTTGGAACTATACTTTCAAGATCTTTTTTGTTTTGTCTCTTTTGCTTCCCCTGCACCTCCCCTCTGAACCACATTCACACAGAAAGAGACTTCTCCCTGCCTGCATTTTACAGACTAGCATGCTACTTAAATTTTGTTTACCTTGTTAGTAATTATTTTTGTTTTTTCATCATGGAAATTAAGTTTTGATAGTGACACAAAATTAGTTTGTGGAATGGGCCTTTGCATTTTCCAAATGCTTTGAAGGCAACTGCTGCTTCCAGTAGGGAAAATTACCTTAGAAATTGTTCTCCTGGCCCTTCCAGTACAATTCTATCTTTGATCGAGGCATCAGGCATGTCCAGTAAGGGTTTAGTTAAGAAGTCTGCCTCTAACATTAGAATTATATCCTCAAATATATTTTCCTTGAAATATCAATATCTGTTTTGATCTTCCTTCCTTTGTTTACCTTTTAGAGAAATATATTTCTAATTTCAGCTTCGGGGAATAATAACATGTTCATTAATTTATTACTATTGAGATAGTACTTTCTTTAAATTGTTTTAGGTTCCTCGCCTTCTTGAGTTCAAGGGGATATGTCCTTATTATGGGATTTTGTGACACTTAAGTGTGCTTATACCAGAGGGGCTCTATTTGTTGGTTTCTTCTAATATGGTGGCATTTTCTTTGATCTGTTTAATATTTTAGTTTCATTTTCTGGATCATATTTAGTTTTGCCATGTCTTTCTTGAGATGATATAACCAGTATAGCACATGCTATTCTTTTTTTTTTTTTTTTTTTTTTATAGAGGCATGTTTTTATTTATTTATTTATTTATTTGCTAGCTTGTTTTGTTTATACATGCACTGGGTACAGTCAGAAGTGCGGGAGGGTGAGAGAATTCACCAGAGCCAGAGCGGGGAGCAGAACAGGCAGAAGGACCGAAGCACACTGCTGAGGGGAGCAGCGGGTGGCAGAAGTCTGCGCACCATGTGGGACCCTCCTCCGGTGGCCGGGGAGCAGCCGGGGATTGAACCGGCGCCGCCGAGGCCGCGGGCAGCTTCGCAACCCAGCGCTCAACCGCTGCGCCACCGGGGAGGCCCATCACATGCTGTTCTTAATGTGAATGTGCCATAAATGTGGATAAGAGTAGGAAAATTTGAATTTTCTTCTCATTATATGCCTTGGTTTCCCATATTATGTTCATCTTTTGAATATAGTAGTGCCTTGCAGTATCTTCTCTTCGAAATAGTTGTAGGTTGTTTACTGTCTAAGAGACAGTAAAAATAATTGATGACTTATCATCTCAACTACTGCAGATAACATTTCCCTGTATTTGTTATTGACATTTTTCCATATTGAGATGTACCTTCTATATTCTTTTGTTATTGCTCAGGTGAGTTTACTGTCATAAGTAAACCTGAAAGCTTCATGTGTGTACTCCTTCTTCTGAATCATTTATAGCGTTTTAAAGTGGTCCTAGTTCAAATCCTTTGAGAGCTTCCTTGTTTTTACCTTATTTTTATATTAAAATAATTTCTTTATCCATAATTTTCCTTCATCCAAGGCAATTCAGCTCCCTAAATGGGTCTTTGATGTAAAAGAATAGGTAACAACCATTTATTTTCCTTAATTTTCTTTCAAAAAACTGATTGATTAATACATATCTTTTCTCTTTACAGATACCATGTGACTTATACATACTATACTATTATATATTCTCTTTATCAGATTATCATAATGTGGTTCTAATTTTATTTCCAGGTAGTAGGTCTGTACCGATTATGTGGTTCAGCAGCAGTCAAAAAAGAACTTCGAGAGGCTTTTGAGAGGGATAGCAAAGCTGTTGGTCTATGTGAAAACCAGTATCCAGATATAAATGTAATAACAGGTAATGCATGGATTTTATTTTATCTACTCATTTTGTAAAGACTACATCTGCAGAAAAGAGAGTTGAAATACTATTTGTATCCTAAACTTAATTTGGTCTTATTCAGAAGTTTTATTTCCCTTCTTTTACAAATACTACTGTGTTGTTTTTTGTAGGGAGGTACCAAGATATGGTCCCTGCTCCCAAATATTCAACACATTTTGGAGGGAAGTAAGACCTGCATTAAGTTGGTCATAGTAGTTAGCAGAAGAAAAAGAGTACATTTTCTTCATAGAGGCATAAGTAAAATGTCATCAGAGTTCAGCTTGAATTGAGTTTATGTAATGTTTAGGGCATTTACTGTCTGGTTAGAGAATTTAGATTTATTTACCAGGTAGAGGGGATCCTGCCTGCTAAACAGAGGCATAAAATCTTTAGAGATGGTCTCCAGCAATATTAATTAACAACTATATGTGATATATTGAAATTGAAAGGCACCAGAGGAAGGAAACCCAGTTAGGAAGCTTTGGCAATAGTCCCAGCCAAGAGACAATAAGAACTGAGGGAAGCATTTACCAGCAGAACTAAGAAGGAACAGATTTGAAAGGATATGAAGAAAAAAAGACCCAGACAAACAAAAAATTTCACTCTTAGTTTGTTTGGATTCCATTAGCAAAAATAAGAAGCTGAGCGAAGAGCTTTTCCTTTCGTCAAGAAATACAGAGGAAGATTATGAATTGGGTTTGTAGTCAAACTTGTATATTGAATTTGAAGTTCTAGGAGATACAAGTAGTTATATCAAAGTTGAAAATGATCATCTATAGCTAAGTAGAGGATGCAGCAGAATTTGAGCTGTCTTTAAGTTACCCAAGTGGAGGATGTAATCCAATATATAGCATTGAAATACACTTCTAATAGCCCTGAGAGATGTGCATGGAAAATGGCAACTTGGGGGTTATTGGCATGTAATTGTAATTAATGTCATGCAATTATTCATATAGTTTGAAAAGATAAGAACTTTGGGGGATCTCCAAACCTTGGAGGTAGCCAAAGAAAGAAGAAACACAGCTAAAGAGGTTGAGAGGGAAAGAGTCAGAAAGTTTGGAAAACAAGACACTAGAGTTTAAAGACAGTGTGATGCAGTATAGTCTGTGAGGAGATCATATGAGATGAGAACAGAAACAGAGCTTTCAATTTGGCCATTACTAGATTGTTCATAACTTACGGATTTTTACAGGGTTTTTATTCCATGTATGTTTTAATGGTTTTACTTTTTATTTACCAAAGTTGTTTAGCGTATGCTAAAGTAGGGAGAATACTATGACAAAACCCCTTTATTACTGGTTTTTGGGATAAGGATGGATAATTACATAGTGGAAATACCTCTTCTCTCTATCATTCTACAAAATCTTTTTATTATTTTATCTCTGAACTCTTTGTCTGTTTATAGAAAAGAAATTATAGCATTTACGTCATTGAACACAATATGAATTGAGCATACTTCAGTGCTTGTATTTGTTAATAGTAATTCTCCCTTATTTGCCCTCAAATTATAGTAAAATAAATAATCTTGAACTTGGATTAATTTAAAAATCCATTTATGTTAATGGTTGTTTAGTAAAGGATAATAGTACTTAAAATATATGTTTCATGAAATTATAAAGTTATCTTTTCTGGAAATCTTTTGGATTTTAATTTAATATAATTGCATTATAGGGCAAGTCTCTACCCTGCTACTTCCAGGGCATATTGAGTTTATTTGAACTAACAAGTCTTGCCTTGTCAAGGAGCAAATAATGAAATCTTTTTTTTTAATTATGCCTTGGAGGGTTGATAGTGTCTTTATTTGGCAGCTACAGAAATTGCATTTCCACTTTCTAATTGTAACTCAATTGTCCACTGAATGTTGCTATTTATTGCAGGTAGATTTACTGCAAAACTAATTCTTGTCATCTGAAATTGTTCTGCTTCTGAGAATTCGAATTCATTTCATTCTAAAGCTATAGTCTCCTTCAAATTTTTTTCATTCAGCTGTTTTTCACTTCACAAGTTATCTTTTAATTCATTTTTTCCCTGATCCGCTTCCTTCTGTAATAATTTCCTTCTCTAGTCATATATGATTTCACTGTTCATCATTTTAGCCATTTCCATTCAAATGTTCTGAATTTCCTTGCCCCATTGTCCTTCTATTCAACCTGTATAGCAAACATATACTATAGAATGCCATGATTATATTTAAGTTTAGACTGAGTTTTCAAACTAAGGGCTTAGTTTAGAGCATTTTTTAAATGAATATTGTCTATAATTACATTTTTGATGTCAGACATACTTCAGTATTTCTTTTTTTTTTATACATATAATAAATTTTATTGTTATATTCCCCATACAATTGCAGCCCCCCCATTCTGACCCCAATCCCTCCCCTCCCGCCCCCGCCCCCCTAAAAGTGTCTCTGGTTCATAGTTTTTTGTTGATTTTGATTTTCACTTTCTTATAGTTATTCATTTTCCTGGTCCCTTATTTAAGTTTTCTAGATTCCTGCTATGAGTGAGACCATCCGGTATTTTTCTTTTTCTTTTTGGCTTATTTCACTGAGCATGATCCCTTCCAGTGCCATCCATGTTGCTGCAAATTGCATGTGTTTATCTTTTTTGAATGCTGAGTAATATTCCACGGTGTATATGTACCACATCTTCTTGATCCAGTCATCTATTTTTGGGCATTTGGGCTGTTTCCAAAGCTTAGCTATTGTAAACAGTGCTGCTATAAACATAGGGGTGCAGGTGTTCTTTGGAATTGATGTTTCTGTGTCCTTTGGGTAAATACCTAGGAGTGGAATTGCTGGATCATATGGAAGCTCTATGTTTAGTAGGTCCAGAAATCTCCACACAGCTTTCCACAGTGGTTGGACCAGTTTGCACTCCCACCAACAGTGCAGAAGAGTTCCTTTTTCTCCACACCCTCGCCAGCATTTGTTGTTGCTAGTTTTTTTAATATGTGCCATTCTCACTGGTGTAAGATGGTATCTCATGGTAGTTTTGATTTGCATTTCCCTGATGGCAAGTGATGTTGAACATTTTTTCATATGCCTGTTGGCCATTTGCATTTCCTCTTCAGAGAAGTTTCTTTTTAGCTCTTCTGCCCATTTTTTGACTGGATTATTTTCTTTGTTGTTGTTGAATCTCATCAGCTCTTTGCAGATTTTTGTGATCAGTCCTTTATCATGAGTGTTGTGTGCAAAAATGTTCTCCCAGTTGGTGGGGTTTCTCTTTGTTTTTGTTATTGTCTCTTTTGCTGTGCAGAAGCTCTTTAATTTGATGTAGTCCCAGCTGTTTATCTTTGCCTTCACTATCACTGCTTTGGGTGATGTGTTTGTAAAGATGTCTTTGATGTGCAAATCACGTAGTGTTTCGCCTATATTTCCTTCTATATATTTTATGGTTTCAGGTCTTATGTCTAGTTCTTTAATCCATTTTGAGTTGATTTTTGTGTATGGTGTGAGGTAGTGGTCAAGCTTCATTCTTTTGCATGTAGCGACCCAGTTTTCCCAGCACCATTTATTGAACAAACTTTCTTTGCTCCAATGCATAGTCTTTGCTCCTTTGTCAAAGATTAGTTGACCATAAATCTGTGGGTTTATTTCTGGATTTTCTATTCGATTCCATTGGTCTGTATGTCTGTTCTTGTTCCAATACCATGCAGTTTTGATGATTATGGCTTTGTAGTATAGTTTGAAGTCTGGGAGTGTGATGCCTCCATTCCCTTCTTTTTTTTTCAGGAGAGCTTTGGCTATTCGGGGTTTTTTGTGATTCCATATGAATTTCATCAATAATTGTTCTATTTCTTTGAAGAATGACATTGAAATTTTGATTGGAATAGCATTGAATCTGTATATTGCTTTTGGAAGGATGGCCATTTTAATAATGTTTATTCTTCCAATCCACGAGCACGGGATGTCTCTCCATTTCTTTGTGTCTTCTTCTATTTCTTTTAACAGTGTTTTATAGTTTTCTTTGCATAGGTCCTTTACCTCTTTTGTTAGATTTATTCCCAAATATTTGATTTTTTTTGTTTCAATAACAAAAGGGATGGTTTTTTTGATTTCTTCTTCTTCAGATTTATTGTTTGTGTATAGGAAGGCTACTGACTTTTGCGTGTTGATTTTGTATCCTGCCACTTTACTGAACTGATTGATGAGTTGAATTAGCTTTTCTGTGGAGTTTTTGGGGTTCTCTATGTATAATATCATATCGTCTGCAAATAGTGATAGTTTGACTTCTTCTTTTCCTATTTGGATTCCTTGGATGTCTTTCTCTTGTCTTATTGCCCTGGCTAGGACTTCCAGTATTATATTGAAAAGCAGTGGTGAGAGTGGACATCCTTGTCTTGTTCCAGATCTTAATGGAATTGCTTTCAGCTTTTCACCATTGAGAATGATACTGGCTGTTGGCTTGTCATAGATGGCCTTTATGATGTTGAGGTATGTTCCTTGTATCCCAAGAATTTCAAGGGCTTTTATCATGAATGGGTGTTGCACTTTGTCGAAAGCTTTCTCAGCATCTATTGATATTATCATATGGTTTTTATATTTCTTTTTGTTGATGTGTTGGATAACGTTGATTGATTTTCGGATGTTAAACCATCCTTGTGCCCCTGGAATGAATCCTACTTGGTCGTGGTGGATTATCTTATGGAAACATTGTTGGATTCTGATGGCTAAAATTTTATTGAGGATTTTTGCATCAGTGTTCATTAGGGAGATTGGCCTGTAGTTTTCCTTTTTTGTGTTGTCCTTGTTCGGTTTTGGTATTAGTGTAATGTTGGCTTCATAGAACGTGTTTGGTATTGTCCCTTCCTTCTCAATTTTTTGGAAGAGTTTGTGAAGGATAGGCACTAATTCGTCTCTGAATGTTTGGTAGAATTCATTTGTAAATCCATCAGGTCCTGGGCTTTTGTTTTTGGGGAGGTTTTTGATTACCATTTCAATTTCGCTAATTGTAATTGGTCTGTTTAGGTGTTCTATTTCTTCTTTATCTAGCTTTGGGTGATT